>NC_091455.1:171253197-171984447 GCF_027789765.1 Dendropsophus ebraccatus
TTAATACTTAAATGGAAAAAGTTTAGAAGAATGAGGACTCTTCCTACAGCTAGCCACCCCCACCAAACTAAGTAATCAGAGGACACAGGCCATGGTAAGAGAGGTGACAAAAAACCCAATGGCCACACTGGCTAAGCTTCAAAGATGTGTGAAGATATGAAGTGATGTAAAGATGGAAGAACCTTCCAGAAGGTCAGCTATCACTGATGTACTCCACCAATCTGGGCTCAATAGAAAAGGCATCTTCTTCAGGCTATGTTCACACACTGTTTTTCAGCGGCCATTATTTGATACTGGTTTAGCATGTTCCATCATCACAGTGACAGCCATAGGAACGTTATTCTGGCTCATATACAAAGTTGGCCCTTTTGGTTGTGTCTTAATTTAAAATGTGTACTGAATTTAGACAGTGAAAAAAATCAATATTTGTGAACAACTTACAAAAACGGCCGCTGTTCAGCCAATGACGCGTACTACGAATATCTGCTGTTATTTTATACATTGTGTGAACCAACGGCCATTGTTTCCATAGACTTCAATGTTGATCACTGAAGCATGAAAATGGACGTTATTTTAAATTCAAATGGAGGTCGTTCTTTTTACTATGTATGAACATAACCTTAAACTTTTTATTGCAATTTATTCTACTTTTTAAGTCCCTAGCCTTATGGAACACATTCATAAAATGGGGCTAATTGGTATCCATGACAGGTTTAAAACAAAGGTAAAAAGAAGGAAAATCCTTGACAGAAATCAAAGACTACAACTGGAATTTCTGGCATGTATTTTAGTATTTTTGTTCAAATATATGTTACCCAACAGCAAAGTTTTTTTTTCCGAATTTACCCCATTTCTGCATTAGAGTATGTTCACACTAAGTATGGCAGAATTCCGCAGCAGAGAATCCCGCCGTGCTCAGTGTCCCGCTGTCAGTGAATGAGAGGACGCGCGCTCCTCCGCAAGCTGCCGCTCTCAGCTCAAAGAAGGGACATGTCACTTCTTTGAGCAAAGAGCGGCGGCTGTGGAGGAGTGCGTGCCCTCTCATTCAAAGACAACGGGACACTGAGCGCCACAGAATTCCGCTGTACTTACTCAGTGTGAGACAAAAGTATTGGGGCACCTGCAAATGACACATACAGAAGCATTTAGGACATCCAATTCTGAAAACATAGACATTAACAGGGAATTGATCCCCTTTGCAGTCATAACAGCTTCCACTCTCTGGGAAGACTTTCTACAAGAGTTTCGAGTTTGTCTGGGAACTTTTGCCCATTCATCTAGAAGAGCATTTATGAGGTCAGTCCCTGATGTTAGATGAGAAGGCCTTGCCTCGTAATTTCTGTATTCCCAGAGGTGTTGGATGGGGTTAAAGGGGTAGTGTGGCGCTAAACAATTATTCACAAAATAACACACATTACAAAATTATACAACTTTGTAATGTATGTTATGTCTGTGAATCGCCCCCTTCGGCCGTCTGTCCGAAGATGACGTTTGGCACAAAATGGCGGACGGCCCTCGACACGGATCAGGTATGTATAATGCACCACACACTTCCGGGTACACGGGCGGGGGTGGTGGGACACGGGAAGGGGGCGATTCACAGACATAACATACATTACAAAGTTGTATAACTTTGTAATGTGTGTTATTCTGTGAATAATTTTTTAGCGCCGCACTACCCCTTTAAGTCACTCATGATATTTAACAAAAAGTTTTTCAGAAAAATGTGATGTCTAAATCTACTCTAAAGGGGTTATACAGGGACTTTGTGGCTATCAGACGTGTTTTTGCCTTTAGGGATGCATGGTGTTTTTTTGTGACAATTCAGTATTAAGTCAATAGGGAACTATATAACACCGTAACTACAATGTTGTTGTTTTTTTCAACCTATTTGTGGTGTTTTTATTGCCAGTGACATCTATAGGATAAATGAATGCCCAGCAAAAAATGGGGTAGTTTTATGGTGGTTTTTTTCCTTCCCATATTAATTAACAGAAATCCTTGAATCAAATGATAAAAAAAATCATGTGACTCGTAAGGAGCTACTAAACAGTTAAAAATTTGCCACTACTGTATTGACATTAGTATAGGCCAGTAAAAAAAAAACACTCCCACATAAATATATTACACATGTATGTACATGTATTTTTTCTTTCTATAGAGGCAAAAGTTGGCATCTGAGCCAATAAAGGCCACTAAAGAGTATAAATACCACAAGTATAAATGTATGTATGGCATTTCATATTTCTTTATTGACTTACAGCTAACATCAGGCCACAGGGTTTTTTACCCACCAAAAAGAGCCATGGGGCAAATATGGTGTTTTTTTCCCAGCCCATTTACTCAAAACCTGTGCGTCTGATTCTAGCTTTAGGCTGGCTTCATGCTGCCCTAAAATCTCGGAATAACGCCAATAAAAACGCCATGCCTTAAAAAAAAAAGGCAGCGGCCAGATATTAGCTGAAAACCAATGGAAGTTTATGATCTGCCTTACACACATGGCGTTTTTTTGAGGTGCCGTTTTTTGTGGCAGTATTTCCAAAACGCAAGTTGTGGTGTTTTTTCTGCAAACTGTGCTGTTTTTTTTTTCCCTTAGACGTCAATGGGATTGTTCTGGTTGACTCAATAACACCACTGCTGTGTGTATGGCATTTTTTTTTCAGGGTTTTTTGTCATCATTTGTGGTTCAGCAGCTAGGCCGTGTGATGGCAGAGGAAAAAAGTTCAGCACACAAAAATGCCTAAACCACAAAAATAGATAATTTACTCATAAAGTCGAAAACGCTGAGAAAACGAAAATGCATGAAAAAAAAACGTGACGAATTGGTGTTTTTTTTTGGCCTGAAAAACACCAGACAAAAAAGTGTGTGTAAAGACACCCTTAGGCTATGTTCCCACTTTGGGAACATATTGGAGGAAGGCGGCTGACTCTTTAGGCTGTACCCAGGCTTGACTTTTTGGCAAAAAAACACCACTAAAATGGCAAAATTGTTTTTTTGGGTCAGAAAGAAAGTCATTGGTGAAAAATAAAATACAAGTGCCTTTTTGCTATGACGTTTTTTCCATGGCAGAGTGGTGTCTATAATTTACACTAGAATAAGAAAATGCTAGAAAAAAAATGAAAAAAGCAGGAAAACTTTTTTGTGACATTTTTCTATTCCAAACTGTGTGTCTAAGGGAAGCCTTAATGCATTTTTGTGTCCTTAGAAGTTTTTATGCTCATTGCAAGTTTTTTTTTTTCCTGATTTTGAGGCGTTTTTTCCTCCCATAGATCTTTAGGGTACCTTCACACTTATAGTATCACAGTGTATTTCATGATTCCAGTTCCACGCCAAAATCCACTCTGCAGTGTCGGACTGGGGTATCTGGGGCCCAACAGAGGAAATGATCCTGGGGGCCCACCAATGAAGAACCAGTGAGAAAAGACATGTCAGTCAGTGTTAGTGCAGGTTGTAAAGCTGGGGGCCCACTGGAGGATCCTCCGGTGGGCCAGTTCGACACTGTGTCAAGGCCTATGGCTCTGAAAATCCGCTTGGGAATGTAGCTGCTGCCTACTTAACCTATCAGCTGCCAGGTTTTAAACAAGCTTGTACATTGCCTGCCCGCGTTCTCACTTGCTTCTCTGGCTCCTGGGTCACTGACATCCCGCTTAGCCAATCATTAAACTGTCCTGCCGCAACCACTGATTGGCCGGGCTGGAGAGCAATACGCCGGGACCCCGTGCAGCAAGGACAGGTAATGTATACAGAGTGGGAGCGGGAGCCGGGCGGCAGCTGAAGGGGTTAAGCGGTCGGCAGAATGACATACACACAGCGGTCGTTCAGACCGCTGTGTGTATGTAGTGAAAGTGATCTGCCAGGACCTAGCCGACTCGGAGCGTTATTAACGCTACCCCAAGGGTGCCTTCATGCGTACCGTATCGCCGTGTATTTATCGCTGCGAGTTTCTCGCACATAAATCCACAGTGATACTGATTGCTATCAAGTCAATGTATATGTATTACTACATGCGAGTTTGGTGCGATTTTTACATGCGAGTTTTGATTTGCACATGATTTTCACAGGCGAGTTTAACACCACATACACAGCGATACGGTACGTGTGAAGGCACCCTTATAGGTAAAAAAAAAGTGCCAGAAAAAAAACGCGCGTGTCAATGTGTGTGCACATTTTGTCCCTGACATTCTTTAATGGTGCGTTCACACCTACAGGATCTGCAGCTGATTTTCTGCAGCAGATTTCATTTAAATAACTGAACACAGCATCAAATCTGCTGCAGATCCTGTAGATGTGAACGCACCCTTATACAAATTCTTAAATAGCATCATGAAAGAATCTTGTAATGAGAATAAAGCCATTTAAAAATGGCAATAAAAAAAAAACACTATTGGGGGGGGGGGGGGGGGGGGGGACACAAAAAAATGCATTGTGGAGGGTAAATATACAGGCTTTTTGTGTTGTGTTTTAGGCCACAAAAACTCAGTGAACAAATTTATATCAGAAGAAAGGCCAAGGCTAGATGTTTTTGAAAACTGCAAAATTGGAAATTGGCACATCACATTTTTTCAGTCCCCCCCCCCCCATTGACTTCTATAGGGAATAAAAGCACCAGAATAAAAAGTCAAGTCTATGGGCACATTGACATTTTTCCCTAATTCTCTAAAAAAGAAAAAGCAAAAAAAAAAAAAAAAAAAACAGGAAAACCCATAGAAAAAATACGCAGGGCAAAGCTTCTGTCTGAGGGAATCCCTAAACACACTAGGGGGGCACAATAAAGCCTCAAGGAGAACAAAGAAGGGGCGTTTTCTAAGGTGATTTTCTTTGGTCCAAAAAAAAAAAACTGAACAGAACGTGTGTGTGAATGAAGCCTGAGGGAGGTTTTCCAGGCTCGCAGGTTATTGCTCCTATAACAACGCTGATAATCCCGCGCTCCTCATACACAGGTGGGGAGGCGTGTGGAGCCGGCAGCACGGAGGGAGGTAGACTTTGTCCATTGCATCAGTATTGGGGATCACCTCCCTGCCGGCTATCACTATGGAGCCGCTTCTGGGGTTCTCCCTGCCTGGTCGTGCGGTGCCGCATAGCTGCTCTGTGTGCACAGGGCTTCATGCCTCCTCCTCCTCAGCATTACCTAGCCTGAGGTATAAATACTGGCCGGCCGGGGGCTCCCCTTCCTGTTCTATATATACCAGCAGGCTGCCATTGAGAACGTCCTGAGGGCGGGCGGGCACACGGCAGGGTCACACTGACATCTACTTCCCCGCTCACTAGGAAGACCCACTCACAGCAAGTGTCACTCAGACACACACTCAAGGTGGCAGCCACAGCACTCAGATCCACACCCACCGACTGGGTGGAGGCAGCAGGGTGCACAGACACACTGGCACACACAGTCACTCCTGCACACACATCCCCCGGGCTCAGGGGCTCTTCTTCCTGCCAACATGCTGGTGCTCAGACTTGTGGCCATGGGATTTTACCTCCAGCTCTTCTTCTCTTTCATCCTCTCTCAGACTTCCTTCATTGACAATGTCTTCCCAATTCCTGCAGGTAAAGAGCAGTTTTGTGTTATTCTTCTGCATGTGCCCCCCTTCCCCTGCCTGACTGGGACCCCATGGGCTGGGGGGGGGGGGGACTTCTATTTTGGTCAGGGGAACCAGGAAAGACTATTCTCTCTATTAATAAACCTATTACAGGCTAGACAAATAGGGTTTATCCTAAGAGTAATGTATTGGAATGTCTATCATAGGATCCTAATGCAATGTCCATAGGAAGTGCTCTGCTATTGCTCCTGTTATTGGTTCCTTCTCTGCAGTGATTATCATATTATGGAAGACTGATGAAGCCCTATAGGCAACTGATCTAATTTACCTCTATATAACATATTTTATATCCCTGAACTGAGATGGTTAATTATTGCAAAAAAAAAAAAAAAAAGTCATGTTTATAACCCCTACTTCTATAGATGAACATAATGAAGTTCATGGAGCTGAATGGATGAGATATGACATTACAGTGCAGGGATTCTTCTCTGCAGTGAAGGCTCATATTGTCTTAGGGCATTGCTCCATGACATGTGCTGCAGAAATACAAGGCTGTCAGGGCATGATGGGAGTTGTAGTTTGCTACAACCAGAGAGCAGTAGGGGAACAGTGTTCTAGGTTATATAGTCAAACACAGCAGATTTGTGGCAGTAATTTCCGCTTAAAAAAAACCTATTCTTACATCCGAATGAGGTTGTTTCTGCAGCAGGTACATGAATTTCTGCAAGCTCCAATCTGATGAATAGGACAGGTGCAAATCAGCTGAATGAGAACACTATTTGGTTCTTATGACACTTTGCACTGCAGTCCTTGTTTTTTAGGGTGCAATTGACAAAATGACCTTTGAGATGGATATTGATCTGACGTCTGATAAATGTTTCCAACCATCACCATGCGACTTTTTTTCTTGTAGTGTTACACATTGATTTTAACCATCAAGTTACAGAGACACAATCGGGTATATACAATCTGACCAAATTACGGTGGTCACTGGTTAAAATCAATAGGTACCGCTACAAAAAGTCTCTGTAAGATTGTATGGAAGATCCCATAATGGGAGGGAATAGAGCGTTCTATTTTACTAATGGACTTTGATGTGATTTTCCTTTGTGCACAGTGCGAGTGATTATCCCAATAGGAAATCATAGAATTCTCACATTAATTGAGATTATAAATGTAATTGGGAACCAAGGTACATGGCCAAGAAGATTTACTGAACAATATTCTAATACAAATGGAATGCATCAAATTAAGTATAGGGTCTTGTCACTTTTTACATATATTATATTGTATAGAGAAAGGCACATGGCTTAGTTGGGTTGGTAAATGTGTATACTGTATTTGTGTACAGGAATGCTAGCCCCAATTATAAGGAGGAGAAGTGTGTATAAAAGGCCTTGGAAGTTGTATATCATGCTGTACGGTATGCATAAATGTTGCTGACCCGAATGTTCGTGCACAACAGTGGTGTCGGGGGGGGGGGGGGGATAGGGTGATGGGCTGATCATGATCATTGCAGATACAGGTCTATGAGAACAAAAACAAATGCAATTTTCTAAAAACACAATTTAAAGTCTTTTACAGTAATTGATGCAAGAATATGAGAAAATTGTAAAACACTCTTTGCTATGGGTGATGATATCATCGATTCTGCTCCTGATGACATTTTACTCCATTGTTACCATGAATGTACAATGGAACAATAGGATATTATGTTTTTGGATCTAGCATTGTTACTATGCCCCCACAGCTATTTCAGCTTTCTGCTTATTTTGGGTCATCCCTGGGTAAGGAGTTGTTGGTAAATAAGCCTAGCCTTAGATGTATTGTTCTACTGTGTGATCCGGAGCCATGTTCCTAGAAAGTAAAATATGTTTCTGTGCAATCTTCCTCAATAAAACAATAGCATTGTATGTTTATAAAATAGTGTAGAGCCTGTAAGGATATTTTACATTATGTGTGATGTACCGAGTACTGACAGAGAGTGACACCTGTAATGCTGAAGATTATAATACAGACTGGTACTGCATTGGTATCCGGTGCCAAACAGCAGACACACTGGCACTAAGTGGAAGCTTCCTGCACCAAAGCTGTGACTTCTTTCCTTTCTATGTTAGATTGGATCTTTTTATCCTTTGCTGTTGTTTGTTTACTAAATAGGAACCTAAGAAAATTCTAGATAAAAGTCTAAAATGTCATTTACCTTCCTGTGTGTAACACAGCGGGCAATACATATACATGCTGATTAATGGCTCTGCGTAGGCATTGCCTAGTGTCTTACAGCAGTTTTACTCTCGAGTGAGGTTTATGGGCTTTAGTTGAAGGATATATTTAAAGGGGTTATCCAGTGCTACAAAAACATGACCACTTTGTTCCAGAGACAGACCCTCTCTTGTCTCCAGCTTGGGCGGGGTTTTGCTGCTCAGTTCCATTGAAGTGAATGGAGCTTAATTGCAAACCGCGCCTGAACTGGAGACAAGAGTCTCTGAAAGAAAGTGACCATGTTTTTGTAGCACTGGATAACCCCTTTAAGCTTCATTCAGTTCAGTGGAGCCAAGTTACAAAACCCCACCCAAACTGGAGACATGAGTGGTGCTGGAAGGTATGTGTCTTAAGCCCCTATTACATGGAGCGACTATGAGGAGCAAACGAGCTATAGCTGTCAGCGCTATTACACGCAGCGGCAGTGAGCGGGTAAGTGCAGGGGAGGCCGTGGAGAGGTGTGGGGAGGCTGCCTGGGCGATGGCTTGATCGTCCAGGCAGCCCATAGCATATTGCAGCGGTCTGCTGCCGCCGCTCCTATTCCACAGAGCCCCGTAGGGCAGCAGATCGTTGCTGTATGAGTCGTTTGTCTTTCAACAATGTTGAAAGACAAATAACTGCAGCGATCAGCCGACAGCCTTTTATTACACGGCCGATAATCATTCCGTGTAATAGGGCCTTTAGTTTCCTTCTCGGCGCTAGTCCCGTGCTGTTAATCGGCGTAATCTTTATCCGGGAGCACTGTTAGGATCATTTCCCCACTGCCCCCACAGCGCCACTTGGCCCGTCCACTTCAGAGCAGTGCTCCTAAAAGTGCTCCTGGCTGAAGATAACGCTGACTAACAGTGCGGGACTGGCACCGAGGAGGAAGGTAAGATATATACCTTCCTCCAGTGCCTTCCTCCTCAGGACTATAGGGGGCTATCAGCAGGTCAGATTCATGTAACCTGCTGATAGTTCCCTTTTAACATTGAGGATGTTATGTGGTTATGAACATTTGTGTGGGAAGTACTTGTATTTAAAAGAAAATCTGTCACCCCCTGACCACCTGCAAAGCTGGCAGCACTGCTGGATACATATCAATAGAATAAACCTTTGTTTTTTGTGTTTTTATTTTCATATGAAAACAACTTTATTAGGGCCATGAATAGGGGCAATGATGCGAGGCCTATTATTCCTCTGGACCTAGCACTAATATACCTAACTGTGGTGTAAGCACAGTTTGTTCGCTGACTATGCAAAGGGGCAGGCATACAATATAGTGAGCCATAGCGGCATTGTGGTGGGTTCAAAAATTGTGCTTTATGGCAATCTATAAACAGCACTCTCCAGCATAATGTCTCCCTAATCTAAAATATAATGAAATGGATGCAGTATGTAAACGGCAATTCAGAGAAAAAAGTGGTGTATTTACTGTGCTCTCTGCCACCACTCCTGTCTGTGTAAGGAACTTTCTAGAGCAGTGGCAAATTCCTGCATCAGACTGGAATGGCTATGTGAATTTCTGTAGGACATACCTATATGTTCTGGAAGGCTTGATTTTTTTTTTTCTTTAGAAGTAATTTACAAATTTCAGGAACTAAATGATTTTAAAATATTTTTTTATCTGGAGTACCCCTTTAGATACTGCATCCACTTCATTATATTTTAGACATCCCCCAAGAAGAAGGTTAAAGAATGAGGCACTCACCAAACTTTTCTTCAATACAGAGGTTTATTCACTTCATCAAAACAGGTAACAGGGACGCGGACGAGTGAACAAGTTACTAAACTGCTGTATTAAAGATAAGTTTGGTGAGTGCCTCATTTTCTAACCTTCTAATTGGTGAATGTTTGTATTGGACTATTTTGGAAGACTGAGTACCACTGACTTGAGTCTGGTCTAGCAAGTATTCACACTGTCCGCGATACCTCTAAGCAATAGTGCTGAGGCAATTCTACAGATGATTTCTATTATATTTTAGATGATGAGACATTTTGCTAGAGTGCTATTGTCCAGGACTTTATAGACTTCCATAAAGCACCAGAGTTGTTCTGAATGGGAACACCAGATGCAACAAGATGGGTATGGTGTCAGACCCATTGACCGTCTTGCAAGGTTGTTAAAGATCGAAATAAAATGATGCATGTAATGCTGCGTTTTTACGAAACGATAATTCGCCCAATCAATCGTTTAACGATTTTGAAGCAACGATTTGGTTTTTATAATGATCAGCATTTAGACGAAAAAATAGTTAGAAAATTCTTTAGAAAATTCGTAAGAAAAATCATTATTGCGATTGTTTTCAAAATCGCTTAAGCCCATCTTTCACATAGGGTGAATCTTTGAAAGACTGCTTACACGAAGCGATCCGTGAATTTTTAGCGAGAACATGTTGAAAGATCAAAATGAACGATCTCTCGCTGGTCGCTTGATCGTTTTCTGTGTTTACACAGAACAATTATCACTCAAATGCGATCGTTATTGCGAAAATTCGAACGATAATCATTCCGTGTAAACGCAGCATTAGGTTTTTCAATCTCCTTTAGCTGGATCACAGGGCATATGTTAATCCAGCCTCAGGCTATGTTCACACACCATCAAATTGATGGTCGTCCACTAAAAACGTCTGTCATTTAGATGGTGTATGAGCATAGTCTTACAATGCAAATTCAACAGTTTTGGCAGGTAAGGAGACTTTTCAGAGCTCATATACTGCAGATCTTAATGTGTGCCATCTGCAGAAGAGCGGGATAATTGGCATCTGCAGAGCCATCGGAGCGATGCGATTCTGTGTTTGGTAAATAACATTAAAATCATTTTCGCAGAGAAAACACAGCATGATAATGTGACAACAGCATAAGCAATAAAATAAAGACTGTGTTAATATCTGTATACAGAGCATTAACCTGCTATTTTTGTAAGCAACTTTTAATCTCTAAGAATAAATATTGATCTTTCCTTATGTATTGCTTTTAACCCCTTCAGGACCAGACTAATTTTCATTTTTGTGCTTTCGTTTTTTCCTCCTTGTGTTTGAAAGGCCATAGCGTTTGCATTTTATCACTTACAGACCCACATGAGCCCTTATTTTTTGTGCCACTAATTGTACTTTGCAATAGCACTATAGCAGGCTTAATTTTTGCATAAAGTACATTGCAAAACCATAAAAACAATTAAATGTGTCATGAAACTGAAAAAAAAAACAACACTTTTTTTTCATTTGGAGAGGCTTTGTATTTACGCCGTTTGCCCTAGGGTAAAAGTGACTTGCTGTGCTTGTTCCTCAAGTTGTTACAATTACAACGATATGTAACTTGTGTAACTTTTGTTTTATTTGATGGCTTTTAAAAAATTAAAACCTTTTAAAAAAAAAATAATAATTTACGCTGTATTACCATGCTTTTATCGCTTTTATCCTTTGGTCCATGAGGCTGTGTGAGGTGTCATTTTTTGCACCATGATGTGTTCTTTCTATCGGTACCTTCATTGCGCATATGCGACTTTCTGATTGCTTTTTATTATAATTTTTCTGGATTTGATGCAACCAAAAATGCGCAATTTTGCACTTTGGATTTTTTTTGCGCTTACACCATTTACCGTGAGAGCTCAGGAATGAAATGAATTAATAGTTCGAGCCATTATGCACGGGGTGATACCAAACATGTTTATTTATTTATTTTTATTTATAAAATGAGGAAAGGGGGGTGATTCAACCTTTTTTTTTTTTTTATATATATATATATATGCATACTAGAAGTCCCCTGGAGGACTTCTAGTATTACTATTCTGATCTCTCATTGAGATCTATGCAATATAGATATACTGCATAGATCAATGAGATAGGCATTCTATTGCTTTCGGCTGCTGCAGCTGAAAACAAAAGAGTGCCGAGCCGGGAACAGTACCGTTACGCCGCAAACCCCGGCCTGTAACATGCGGGGATCGCTTCTCCGCGACGTGGTCGATCTCCCTCACTAGACACCAGGGAAGGGGCAAAGCAGCACTTTAAATGCAGCTGTCAATTTTGACAGCTGCATTTAAAAGGCTAATTAGCGGACACAGCGGTCGGACCGTGCCACTAATTGCCGTGGTCCTCTCTGAACACCCCCACCCGCATGAGGACGTACAGTTACACCCTCATGAGGGAAGGGGTTAAGGTATTACACTAGTGGAGATTAAAAGAACTGCGCAAAGGCCATAACATTTGGAGCTGGCATGATTTGTGCCTGAAGACTAACAGCTTTAATTCATGGGGGTTGACAAAAATATTGAATTTAAAATTTAGGAATTACAGACTTGGCTTCTTTTATTTTCACCATCTCAAAAGGAATTGAAAAGGAATCTGCTCCTAATTTCCGTTTGAAATTCTTCCCGTAAAATATGAACAGAGCAATGTCTCATTGTGTTCATTTGAGTTTCCACTCTGCCGCACTCTGCCGCAGATCCGCGTTCTGCCCTTAGGGTATGTGCACACTGCTGAATCCCGACAGAAAATTAAACAACTCGCACCCATGGACTCTGGCAGACGTGCGTGTCTCCGTCCGTGCCATATACTCCATTCTATTATTATTTTTATTATTATTTATTTATAGAGCGCCCTTAATTCCAGAGTGCTATACAATAGATAGGGGTAACAAACAGGAATAATACAAGATAAAAACACATTACATGAAGATAAATGGCAGACTGGTACACGGGGGAAGAGAACCATGCCCGCGAGGGCTTACAATCTATAAGGTACAGGAAGAGAGAAAGAGAGACAGGAGGTAAAGTGCAGCCAGTCAAGTGTGATGCAAAATTATTGTAATTTATAGCCTAGTTTGAAAAGATGGGTTTCCAGGTTACTTTTGAAGGACTTGATGGTGGATGAGAGCCGGATGTGTCGGGGTAGTGAGTTCCAGAGTATGGGGAAGGCTCGGGCAAAGTCTTGGAGGCAGTTGTGTGAGGTACAAACAAGGGAAAGCGCAAAAGGAGGTCACTGGAGAATCGAAGGTTTCGCAAGGGACGGTAGCGGGATATCAGGTCAGAGATGTACGGAGGGGACAGGTTGTGGATGGCCTTGTACATCATGGTCAACAATTTGAAGTGAATAGGTTGGACAATGGGGAGCCAGTGAAGGGATTGGCAGAGGGGAGAGGCAGAAATGAAGCGAGGGAAGAGGTGGATTAGTCTGGCAGCAGAATTAAGGATAGACTGGAGGGGAACAAGGGAGTTAGATGGAAGGCCAGAGAGAAGAATGTGACAGTTGTCCAATCGGGGGATAATGAGAGCATGTACCAGCAGTTTTGTGGAGTCAGGGGTGAGAAAAGAGGAGATTCTGGAAATGTGTTTGAGGTGAAGGCAGCAAGAGGTGGTCAGGGCCTGAATATGTGGTTTAATAGACAGGGCAGAGTCAAAGGTGACCCAATGGCAGCGGACTTGGGGGACAGGGGACAGAATGCAGCCATTTATAGTGATTGACAGATTAGACAGCGGGGTAGAGCGAGATGGGGAAAGATGATAAGTTCTGTTTTGTCCATGTTGAGTTTTAGAAAGCGGGAGGAAAAGAAGGAAGATATAGCCGATAGACACTCTGAAATACTGGGTAGCAAAGAGGTGACATGTGGACCAGAGAGGTAGATCTGAGTGTCATTGGCGTAGAGGTGGTACCTGAAGCCGTGGCATTCTATGCACGGGCAGATTCTGCCCTCCGTCCAAAGGATGATCAGGCTCGTGCATAGAATGGAGTCTATGGCACGGGCAGAAATGCGCGCAGCTGGCAGAGTCTGCAAGCGGGTGCGAGCTGCGGACTCTTAGGGTATGTGCACACTGAGGAATAGGTGAGTATTTAGCAAGTAATTGAAGAGGAAAGTTTTCCGCTTGAAATCCCTCGCAAAGGGTGGGTTTACACTATGGAATCTGCGCAGAGAAGTTCCAGTGGATTCCATCACTCGAACCCGCTCCTGGCGGCGCACATGTCCACCCATCCCATACACACCATTCTATGGCAGGTCTGATTCCGCAGTCCGCCAAAACAATTGACATTTCAATTCTTTCGGCGGATGCCAGAATTCGCCCGCCCATAGAATTGAGTCTATGGGATGGGTGGAGATGCGCGCCACCGCAGGCGGATACCAGCTCTGGTAGAACAGGAGAGGAATACAAGAAGAATTTAAGCCTCCATTGACTTCTATGGGATTCCTCTAGCAGAATCCGCCCAAAGAATTGACAAGTCTGCGCGGAAGTTCTGCTGTGTGAAAAACAGAGCGGAAATTCCATTATACACACTGGGATAGTGCTCTGTTTATATTTTACAGGAGGAATTAAGAGCAGATTCCTCTTCAATTCCTCACCTATTCCTCAGTGTGCACATACCCAAAGAATTGGCCGGTCCGTTTCCGCCTTCCTCCTAAAGAATTGACATGTCAAGCAGAATTTATGCCCTCATTGACTTCTATAGGATTTCTCTAGCAGAATCCGCCCAAAGAATTGACATAACAATTCTTTGGGGGAAAAGCGGATCTGCAGCAGAAAATTCTGCTTGTAAATTCTGCAGTGTGAACAGAGCAGAAATTCCATTAAACACAATGGGACAGTGCTCAGTTCATATTTTACAGGAGGAATTTCAAGCAGAAATTAAGAGCAGATTCCTCTTTAATCCCTCACCTATTCCTCAGTGTGCACATAACTTCAATTCTTTGGATGGATTCTGCTAGAGGAATCCTATAGAAGTCAATGGGGGCCTAAATTCTGCTTAAATTCCGCTTTTATTCCACTCAAATTCCACTTGAATTCTACTCAAATTGTGCACCTACTCTGCCAGAGTTGAATAGGCGAGGAATTGAAAAGGAAAGTTTTCTGCTTGAAATTCCTCAGTGTGCACATACCCTTATTGGTATGCGGTATGCTGTCTATTCCATTTCATTTACACATCCCTTCAAGGGACGAGATATACAAAAATTAGAATGAAAAAATTCAACGCATTACTGCAAAACACATTAGAACTCAACTGACAGCATACCGCCAGAGTTCTAATGTGTCTTGCAATATCCCGAGCATCTTGAGGTGCTCAGTCGGAATAGTGCTCTATAGCACACTATACTCGATAGAGCATGCTTGTGGAACACTAGCTATACATTTTATAATAGCCTATGCGTATACTAAGCTCTAATGATATTGTCTGTATTATTGGAGATAGCTTTGCTTGACTCCTTATTTTATGTTTTCCATTTCGATTGTGGGGTAGTTTAAAAGTTCTTCAATGACAAAGTAGATGTTCTAGTCTTTATTCTGAGCATGATTGGATGGTAATGTCACCTTGGACATCACTCTGTGCTTTATGTGTTTGCATCAGTCTCCTTCATGTATCCTAGTATAGGATAATGTCCCTACTGAATTGTGATGATCACTGTACTTTTTGAGAATCATTTTTCTAAAGGGAATGGTAATGATTTTTGTGCCTGCACATGATGATTGTTTGATTTATTGTATGACCTACTTTGTATACCTTTTGCTGTTTGCTTCAGAAAGGCCGGTCAGCCAGAATATCACATAATTGTTGCGAATAAATGTCCCAGTCACATTTGAAGTGCTGTCTTGTTCCTATAGATTGAGAGACCAGGATGGAACACATAAAGTGGGGGTGGGGCTTGACTAATGCTCTGCACAGAAAAGAGGGAGAAGGCTGTGTACCTGTATATCTGTAAGTCTGTCTACCTCCTCCAGAGGATTCAAATTGTCATTAAAAAGTAACTCAAGGCTACCCTCTCATGCCTTGCCACTTATAAACTGTGTAAATAATAGTGATAGTACTACTGTATATACTCCCCACCCTTTAGCTTATAACCATCCCAGACAGTGTGAATGGCCACAGAAGAGGTGATCCAAGCAGAAGCAGCATGAAGGACGGTATAGAGCACTACTAGGCAGTGCAAGCTGCGAATCAATCTTTCAGCAGTTTTGGTCTCGGCCTTACTTTGCTTCACCTCCTTCCATAGCCTTCAATGAGCAACATGTAAGCTGGTTACTTACTGAGCTGATAGTCCCTCTCAGGACTTTTAGTAGTATTGAATAGTATTGAAAGTAGGGAATGAGTTAAAGTGTAAAAGAGCCTGATATTGATTGATTTATCGATTGATAGATGAATGGCTTGATTCTCATACTGGACAGTCAGCTCTCAGGTATGCATAATGGTTTTACCATATGCAGCAGAGTATTGTTTAGTAGCTTCCTTCGCAGATAGCTAGATACTTACAAACATGTAGTAGGCGTCTGGAAAGACATGGATGATGGGCGCAGGAGGGACAGGGTTCCTCTATCCTCTAGCTCTCTTCTTTCTCTGAATAGGACAGCTGACTCTTTGGCAGCAGTAGAGTGGATAGGCCAGTTTGAAGCAGCTCTACCTATATCTCCCCATTTGTGTATTGACCATCTCATGGCCGTACAACCAACCCTTCACCCCAGGGAGTAAGTGCTAGTGTATTTTGGAGATTCCGAAGCTTTGGTGCCCCATGTAACCTGTACTGTCCCTATAGCAAAAATATAACCAAATCACACTTTTTAGATGCAGTTCTTTGAAGGGATTACAGCTTTGTATTATTTTTTTTTCCAAATATTTTTATTAGATTTTTCAAATTTTATCTATAACAATACAGTTACATATCAAAGGAAGACATAAATAGGATACAATATAGTAAGTTTGAAAACAATTTTGCTATAAAAAACAATAGAATCTAAAGAACAAAAATTAATGCTCTACAGGATCGAAAGAAATGTAGATAAAGAATCTCTATCTTTAATATAATTAAGGAACTCTGAGTACTCCTAGGGTGCCCCTTGCCTCCGCCGTCTGATACCAAACAGTATTACAAAAGTGTTTCATAACAGCTTCCCTCTCCTCCTGCGACATAACCTTTATGAGAAAATTTCCATTTTTTGATGAAATTTTTTGTGGAAACATCTTTGTTGCGGATTGTATCCAGCATTTCCCAATGAAGAGTTTCTTTAAGCTACAGCTTCATATTGCTATAGATGTATATGCAGTATCATAGACAGAATCAGGCTATGTTCACACTACGTATATTTTTGTAAAACTACAGCCGTTGATTAATACCAAAACTATGGCCATGATTAATACCAAAATATACGTTACATGGCCGCCTATGGAATCCCGGCCGGAGTGTATACACATAGGGGGGGATTTATGAAGTACAAGTACGCTGGTCTTATATTAAGCTCCGCCCCCTTTTTCGCATCAGGATTCACTAAGAGGCCCGAATCTGCGCTCGGCGTACCAAATCTACACCTGCTTCCGGCAGGTGTACATTTGCTTCATTATTTGCACCTGAGAGCAGGCATAAATCATGATAAATGAGGCGCGGGAGGAGGCCACGCCTCCTTCCCATCTTATCACGCCCCCGCCAGCCCGCCCATCGGGTAAGCGGGACGCACAGGAGGCGAACGCCAGGGAGAAGGGGGGAATGTGCACCTTCTCCCTGGCATACACCTCTGGGGTACCATTGGTAAATCCCCCCCCATAGTATACACTCCGTCGGGGATCCCTAGCGGTGCCTCGAGAAACTGACATGTCAGTTTTCTGTGGCTGCTATTCATTGAATAGCAGCCGCAGAAAACCCTGTCAGTGCACACAGTGGAGCCAACGGCTGCGGCCGCACACTCTATTGTGTGCAGTGGGGAGTTCTGATGCGGGCGAATCAGAACTTAGTGGCGCTAAAGATCATCCGGTCGGTACTGCAGTACCGGC
Source organism: Dendropsophus ebraccatus (assembly GCF_027789765.1). Lineage (NCBI taxonomy): Eukaryota > Metazoa > Chordata > Amphibia > Anura > Hylidae > Dendropsophus > Dendropsophus ebraccatus. Next base: position 171,270,726 of record NC_091455.1, read on the forward strand.
TGGGATGATCTTTCCTGAGACCGGCTGTTCCAAGACCTGGTCGAATCCCGGAATGGCCAGTCTCTTACTATGTGTGACCATAGCCTCAGAGTAGAAAAGGTTTTCCTGTTATTACAGCATGGTATATGATTCTGTCCTTATCCTTTCTATATATACTTTACAAAGCTAACACACAGCATTATAGATGCATCCACATAATGTAAAACGCTTTATTTTTACTGGGTTGAAGCGCTATGGTACTGTACCTTGGCTCTCATGTATGAATCTCTTGCATGTCATTTAAACCAGCTGTCTCTCCATAAAACAAGTCACCCATTTGTAAAAGGAAAATACAGCAATCTTGTAAAGCATTAGGTTAATCACGTCTAATAGTGAGTCCATTCTTGAGTGATGACTTCTTTTTCCATGTGTTACAAAAATACATTTGGATTATTTCCAAATTTTGCTTGAAAATCAGTGGCCTTAGAGCACCTTTTATTTATGTCATCACATGTCTTTCCATGGCAACAGATGTACACAAATATTGTATAGGTGTTACAGGGTCACAAGACCGTAACTAGGAACTACAGATAAACATCGCAGAGAGAAATACTTCATGTATTCCAAATATTTCACTGCATGTGACTGAGCAGAATGACCGGCAGGAGTTCATTAAGGCTTCCGGAGAGACATTTTATTACGCTGCACATGTTTAATTCATCAATAGCTTTTCAATTAATAATCTGAACTATCTGAACACTTCATTGCTTTTACCAAACACAAATAATAAATGCCCTACGCTGACAGATTTTACCCTTATTGCCAGGAAAAATCAAATTTTCACAATTGCGTCATTTAAAAAACACTGCACAGATAATTTTGTAAAATCCTGAACATATATATATATATATATATATATATATATATATATATATATATATATACAGAGAGAGAAAGAGAGGTATTGCTAGTTAAAAATGATTTCCTTTATATGTGGGACCTTTACAATAGAAAATAATTACATAATAAAAATAACACCATAAGGCTGTGTTCACACATAGTATTTCACATAGTAATACACTGTGTGCATTGGACGTCCGTCTTCCCATTGACTTCAATGCATTACTATTGCAGCCAGTTAAATCACAGCAAAAACTGACGTTTTTGTAAGTATGAAAATCGGCCACCTTTTCTCTATTTTTGATGTTGTGTGAACATAGCCAAACTGAGCAAATCTTTTTATTATAATTTTGTCCTGTCAGTTACACTCCTGATTTTGGTTGAAAAAAGACTGACGGAAATGTGTGAACATAGCCTAAGGAATGGTTGTTTTTACATCCATACAAAAAACAAACAAAATCAGGTTATGATGACTCTTACTGTAGTATTTCCATCAGTCTTTTGGTCAGCATTTTTTTAACCAAAATCAGGAGTGGAACTGAAAGGGCAACATTATAATAGATTTGCACAATTTGGCTATGTTCACGCTACGATTAACAGCGTCCTCTGTATTGGCTGCAGGAACATTCTTTTTTTTACTATTGATTTGTGGGCACCGTCGGGTGTGCCCGCAAATCAATTAGCCATTCACTTCAATGTAATGTGTGCCTGCCGCCGCATATCACATTGTGTGAGCAGCTATTATTTCCGGACGTTGTTCATTCAATAGCGTCTGGAAATAATAGGCAGGTACATTATTTTAACATAACGCTGTGTGAACACAGCAGGCGGCATTGCATTGACTTCAATGCAATGCTGCCCCTGCAGTAAAGAACGGATGCTGATGCCATTGCAATCAGCATCCTTTCTTTACATGAAACTAACGATGAGTGAACATAGCATTTCTGTGTTTTCAACCAACTCCTGGTCTTGGTTGGAAAAATACTGACCAAAAGACTGACGGAAATAGTATGTGTCAACATAGCCATTTACTGTACAATAAATACCGGAATATATCTTCAGTGCAAACATATGCCAAAAGAGTTTCCTTGTTTGAAATATCTATATGAGAGCATTCACAGAATGATCCAAAATTGTATGTAAATTTAGAAAATGAAGGAAATACCATGTTATTAAGAACCATAGTTAAAAAGTTAATGAATGACTGGTGTTATAATAATGATAAGTGAGGCTGAATGTTTTTTTTTTTATTGTAAGGCTATGTTCACATAGTAAAATAAAAAAAAAATATAGCTGTGATTTTGAGGTAAAAGTACAGCCATTTTTTCAATATAATATTTTGCTCCATTGATGTTGGTAGTGAGCACAAAATATAGAATAAAAAATTATTACCTTCCAAACAATGAGGCTTAGTTTACACACAGTAAAATAAAAGCTAGCAATGGCCGTAATTTTGAGTGAAAGTAAAACAAAGTGTGAACAGATTAAAAAAGTATTTTGCAAAAGCAGGCCGCATTTTTAACTCAAAATGTCAGAGGTAATCTACCTTATTTTAAAGGCGTGTCAATGTGGCCTCACCATGCTCATTATTTACAACCTGCGTTTCCAAAATACACCATTCTTTTAGCTGTTTATACACAAGAGTTTTACTTTCACTCAAAATTTTGGTTGTATTTACCTTTTATTTACTGTATGTGAACCTAGTTTTAGGATAATGGTACTATCTAAATATATTTCTTCTGACTGTCTCATTAAAAACCTTATAACCCAATAAATATATATATAAAAAAATATTGTGTTTAATTACTATTTTTACATTTAGGCTATGTTTGCACAACATCTTTTCATGTGAAATAACTAAATAATTTTACAATGACGGACATCTTGGCCATTTTTTATGTCTATCATTATCAAACCACAGCCTTTATTTTGCATAAAAAGACGTTGTGTGAATGTAGGCCTACATGATACAAAATATTGAAGGATTTATAGTTTTTTTTCTCTGTGTACATTATATGGGATATTAGGACTAGAATTCCTAGAAAAGTAAAATTCCAATTCTATGTGATTGCAAAGTGATCATTTTTCACACAAAAAATTTAAATACTTTAAATATATTAACTCTTTTTATATTATTTTTTTTTACTAATATGCTCAAGTTCATTTGAAACTTAATTTAGTGTTTGCCCAGTTCCTCGAAGAATATATAGTTTTGCGTCATAGTTTGTAGATTTACGAATTGAATAGGGAAGGTAAGAATAATGGAGCTTTTTTTTATAGTACACAGTTTATAATACATTATATTTAAAAAGCGTACATCTTTCACCATGCAAAATGTCTGCTAAACTTATGTAGGTTTTATTGCTATATTATTTTTACCCATTTTATGTCATGGCCATGGACAGCATGCTAATTTTGTAGGTCTAATTCTGTTCACATTCTACCTGTAGCACCAAGACGAAAAATAAATCACTTACTTTACTTAATCCATTCTATTCCTGTACATTTCAGCATGTCAAAAAAGAGTCTGAGTTTTGCTTTGATCTACTTTTTTTTCGTGCACAAAATTTGTGGACTATTGTTAAAGCTACGGTACTTGTCACCACATTATATTCGTAATTTAAATTCTGTTATGACACAATTATTATTATTGTATATATTGTAATTAGAATTAGAGTCATCAGAGTAAAAAACATGTTTCTGATTAATTAGTTTTTTTTATTCTTTATCAGAAAGTTGTTCTTTTTTTGTATGATAAACTAACACAACGAAAACAAGCATGCAATTAATAATTAATAATATAGATATTTTACCTTGTTCGTGAATGACTTTATACTTTCTTATAAATGATCTGTTAGTTTAGTTTATGGCTTCCTTACATAAAGCTGCTTTTCAGTGTCTTACTAGGATATACACACATCTAGTGGGAAATCAGAATATGCAGCCTCGTCGAATTAAGCAGTAGTTGAAAACTGTAACTTTATATAGTGTCAAGGAACACACTTGCTGGTTAGTTAGCTAATATACTGCATAGAGTGGCTTGTCATAATTCATTTTTCGGTGTATAAAATCATACTATACAAAATAAAAAAAATCATCTTGTGTTCCATGTAATTCTCTATGCTGCATAATGGAGAGAATGTGCTATTTTGCACTTTTTGCATATAGCAGCTGTTAACAAATGCTACTTATTATTCTGATGATGACATTCCATTTGTCATAGAACATCCTAAATGTTGCCTAAAGTTTTCCCTCTAGCAATATGTTGTGGGTTTAATAATTTGCCTTTTTTTCTGTTATACATTCACACATTTTTTAGATCTGTTTAAAATGACATCCGTGATTGTGAGTCTAAAATAATGGACGTCATTTAGTAGCCTGGCAATGACTGGTGTTTGTACATTATTCTAGTTTCTGGTTACTAATTGGCCTAACTGAAAAGTCCATTGAATTTAATAGTAAAAATGCAGAAAGAACGGTGACAAAAGAAAAGCTGTATGTGAACAACTAATAAAAATACGTCCGCTGTTTGCAAAAGACGTCCGAAAATAATGATCATGTTCATTTTTTTACGTCCGCGGCAAAAACGTCCGTTACTCAATACATTGTGCGCATTGGACGTCCGTCTTTCCATTGACTTCAATGCATTGCTATTACAGTCAGTTAAATTGCGGCAAAAACGGACGCTTTTAAAAAAATCTAAATCGTCTGCCTTTTCTCTATTTTTGACATTGTGTGCTCTCCTAAAAACAAAAGGTGCAACAGCAACCCACAGGTGCATGGGCTTACCGTATATACTCCTCCCAGCGTACACACGGTGAACACCTGCTCTGTAGATATTAAAAATTTAAATATAAATTTTTTTCTAGAAAAGTGAGGATCTTAGCAAGCTATTTGATCAAACAGAGTGTACCATGTCACCATGTTAAGGCGTCCTCGAGACATGGTCCCTACTCTAGCATTTTCACTCTAGCAATGGCCTCTCCTGGGCTGAATAAGCCTACAACTGGGCAGATAGGAACCAAATGATCTCTTTTATAGCACCCTTGGGACATGCATGGAGTACAAGCCAACAGGAGGTAGCCACCCCCCACATTCAACAGAAAAAAAGTGGAAATTTTGGCAGCACATCTATGACTCTGTTCACACTGCAGGTTGCACACTGCTTGTGGCTTAGGTACAGACAAATAACAAAAGGTGCAACAGCAACCCACAGGTGCAAGGGCTTACCGTATATACTCCCAGCGTACACATGGTAAACACCTGCTCTGTAGATATTAAAAATTAAAATATAACTTTTTTTTTAGAAAAGTGAGGCTCTTAGCAAACTATTTGATCAAACAGAGTGTACCATGTTGCCACGTTAAGGCTTCCTCGTTTTTAATACCTACAGAGCAGGTGTTTACCGTGTGTACGCAGGGAGGAGTATATACGGTAAGCCCTTGCACCTGTGGGTTGCTGTTGCACCTTTTGTTTTTTTGTCTACTTAAGCCACAAGCAGTGTGCAACCTGCAGTGTGAACAGAGTCATAGATGTGCTGCCAAAATTTCCCCTGCTCTCCTGGCTTTTTTAGTAAATAATTAACAGTCATGGAGAATCCATGTTTAAAACTCTACATTGTATGGTTCCTCTGTTATCCCTCATGGGAATGTATGAATAAATTGACAACTGATGTGTCCCTAAATAAACTTGTACTGATTGGATAATGCCAGAGTATTAGAAAAAAACACTCAAGATTTGGATGCATTGTGGTAGCTGAACATTTAGTAATGTTTAAATAATTCCACTACATTCCCGCAAATACATATTATTAATATTTATTGGGCAAACACAAAATAGCTGAAAACTTAAGAAGTGTGCAGTCATTAGATGGGACTCAAAGAACTTGTTAAGCTACCCTTAAAGGGAATGTCTCATCAGAAAATTATCTATTGTGTGAATCATATTTTTATGTTAAACATATTTTTTAAGAAATCTTTTTTTTCCCCCCTAAACTTCAATTTTTCTATCTATATTATAAAAGAATCCTGAACTCTTGCAGTTTTCATTCTCACCACTTAGTCTAAAACTAAGCTGAGACTTCCTGTTCTGTTTGTGGTGATAAGAGGAGGCTGCAGTAAAAGTGATTTGTATAGAATTACGGTGATACGTGACACCAGTAGATAGATAGCACCAGTATAAGACAATAGCTGCTCCCTGTGGAATGACCTCTATAAAAGGTCACAGAGTATGCTCAGTAAGGTCTCAAATTAATCTCAGGGGACAGGTCCTGTCTGTTATTGTCTATGGCCAAGCTTTTAAAAACAACTTAGGCAAGATTTCAGCCCCCATGAACAAAAAAGAATAAAAAAATTATAGTCACAAACTATAAACGTAAAAAAAATGTCTATATCTGTCTCTAATCAGGTGATAAGTTCCCGTTCCACTTTTTTGTTTTTGTACTTCAACATGGTTTTATGAGACCCTGTTTTCGTTGCTTTTTCTGCAGGACAAGTCATGTTTTGGTTGATGATGGGGGGGTGTATATCTGGTGTAGATTAGCAAAAAGTTGCAAATTGTCATGCAGCTTGGCTAGTTTGCGCAATTCTTTTTTTTTTTTGCTGACTTGGATCGGCAGACAGGAAGGCATAACAGTGGCCTTCTCTTGAACTTGTTACCTTGATTTACGCCGGCAATTATGTTTGAGTCATGGTGAATATGCAAACTCAGATCTGGCGAAGATTACTGAGGCTGCTGCATTACAGACTCAAATTTGCCAGGTTCATGGGCCATGCACCTCTCAATAAATCTGGTGTGGGATACAAGGGCAGGGATTTAGTTAAGACTGGCGTACAAATGCAGGTACAGATTTTTTTTAAATATAATTTTATAGGCTATAACAGATGGCAAATATGCTGCTTTATTGATGAATGGATACCCCGCGGTGTCTTACTTGTCCCCTATCCTGTGGACAAGTTAGTTTTAAGTGAAAACCTCTTTAAAGGTTTATAATAGATCCATAAGGACTCCATGTACCGCTTTGCTTTGTTCATGAGGCATAAAGCTGTTTAAATAAGAAGCTTTATTTTTCTGTATCTCTGTTTGCTCAACTGCATGACACCAAGAATCCTAAGTCACGCTCTCCAGTAAGGACATACGGAAATTAATACAAGCAGGATGTCCAAGGGAGTGTGGGAAATAATGAATGGAGGCAGTGAAGTAGTGTCAGTATTAAGTACGTAATGTGTATCACCCAGCTTGTTTATTATTAGTTTTGATCTGCTCCCAAGTAGGAAAGACACCTGTGTTGTTATGTCAGCAGCCGCTCTTCAGAATGGTTCAGCCAGTCAATCATTGTTGACATAGGCCAATGAGTCACTTGAATTGAAGACAAGCCTTCAGGACAGCTGGTGCTGGGCACATAAATGTGCAAGTGTTCAATGAGAATGTCTGTGCAAAGTATCAGGACCCAACTATAAACAAACAAAGAACAATTAATCCAGCATTTTGACTGAAAATGACAGAATCATACAGTTTTGAAGTTCAGCAGATTAAACGAATCGTACCTGCTCATAGCTCCCTATTGCACACAGGGCGCTGAGGATGAAGTACTGTCTCTTACCTTCATACTTGACGCTGTTCCTGTGCTGTTTTTAGTATAATCTTGTATCCGTTAAGGGTTTTTGGAGCACTGGGAATGGGGTTACCACCCCCAGGGCACCGATCCAGCCTGCTAGGGGTGGATAGTCGCTCGGAGGTGTTAGCCCCACCCCCAGTGCTCCAAATGGCCTTACCGGACCCAGGATTACATTATAAACTGTGCTGAAACTACGCAGTAGGGAGCTATCAGCAGGTTAGATTTGTCCCTTTTAAGGTGCTGACAACCTGAAATTCTAAACACTCGCAATTCTTTAAATGCCTAAGAAATTTTTATTTAACTTAATATACTTTTTTTTTTTTAACGTAAGGGAATATATATCGTCATTTAAGGCAATATATATAAATCTTAAAAAAAACAATCTTTTGTATAATTCATGTTTTATGTTCCCGTTTTTGTGATTTTTGTCTAATTTTCCATTTTACTATTTATAATATAAAATAATCCTGAAATCTTGCAGTTTTCATTCTAGCCACTAGGCTTAATATTAAAGTCCCTATTACACGGGCGATCTTCAGGAGCAAGCGAGCGCCGACCTCTGAGGTCAGCACGCTGTTCCCCGCTCGCTGCCGGCGCTATTACATGCACCAGCAGCGAGGGTGAGAACAGGGAGCTGCGGGAGGCTCCCCGGATGATCTTTGTATAACTTGTATAGCGCTCTGAAATCAGGGGGGCTCTATAAATAAATAATAGTAATAATAATCCAGTGCTTTCCCATTTTGTAAGTTATTACCCTTCCCAAGGTCCATGACCTTTTACTTAGCATTGTTAGACATGACTGACTGAGCCACCTACATTATTCCGCTATTTGGTGGTCCCCTGTTAGTTTGGTATAGGTGCTATGCTTTACAGTTTCTGATACTCAGTATTCTAGTACCTTGTTCTACCTAAAGCTGTATTATCGAAGGAAACAAGCGCCGGACTATCAGGTCACCACTTGCGTCTCCCTCATTCCCCGCTCGCTGCCAGTGCTATTACACACATAGACAGCAAGTGGGAGGTGCTGCTCAAATAATCCTTAGATCTGGCTGCCTAGTGAGGTCTGCGGCGGTGTGCTTCCACCGCTTCTGTTGCACGGGGCGAAGAGCAGCAGACCATCACTCACATGATCGGGATCTTTAAACATGTTGAAAGACCACAATCAGCCATCATTGTGCATGTCAGATGATCATTGCCTTTTAATTCGCACTTTTACGCCAAATGATTATCGGCCTAAACGGCCAGTTATCAGCCAAGTTAGGCTGATAATTGTTTTGTGTAATAGAGCCTTTAGTTTTGTTTCTTTTCAGTCCAGTTGGTTCTTGGTTAATTTTTGAGTCCTCCTGTTGTGTTGGGGATATTTTGGAAGATTAAGGTTTTTCATTAGAAATGTTTTCAGGAACAGTGATACCAGTATTAGGGTCAGAATTCGGGGAGACATGTAGGAAAAGATTTCTAGGCTCAATTTTGGAAGCTAGAGAGGCTCAGGTTTTTTTTTTAATTTAGTTCTGTTCATCATACATCTGCTTCAAGTCAATCATCCCCATTATTTGTTTGCGCTATCATCTGTTCCCCTCACTATATGGTCTCTTAGATCTGTGGTGAGCTCTTAGTCCTGCAATCCTTAATCTTTTATATATTTTAAGTGTTACACGGTTTGGCCCTATAGTAATCCCAGGGGGTATTTGACTACTGGAAGCCATTATTTGGACCAAAGAAAGACAACTGCTAAGGGTGAAGACTTGTTCTGCCGTCTTGTGACCTTGTTAACATTTAATAACAACTTATGAAATATTATAAAACCATGTATACCACAGGGCTTGTGTGTTTAATTATAGAATTAGCCTAAGACACATGAAACAAACAAGTACAAACAAATATACAGTGGTTCCTTGGATTACAAGCACAATTCGTTCCGGGACTGTGCTTGTAATCCAAATCCACTCTTAAACCAAAGCAAATTTTCCCATAAGAAATCACTCATATGCAGACAATTGGTTCCACACCACAAAAATAATGATTTATTATTCTGATTAACATGTAAAACATATGAGAAACAGCAGAATATGTCAGTATAGGGCTGTAGACCCCGCTATGCAGACCATGCCCTTCCTCCACTCGCACTCCCACCCAGTACAGGGAGCTCCTAAACCAAAGCAATGCTCTTAAACCAAGTCACAATTTTGAAAAACTGTGAGCTTTTAAACCAAAACGCTCTTAAACCAAGTTACGACTGTATATGGTAAAAATTGCTTGATTGACACCTGGAGGCTGGGTCCCGAGCAGGATCAGGTATGGGAGGGAGAATAAGGAGGTGTTACAGCTTAGTGTACTTCAGGAGCTGGGGAAAGCCTCATTGACTCTTTATACTATATAATAAAAGCACTTTTATTTATCCTGAAATCACAGACACATACATTAAAAGTAACATGCGTCTTTCTGATCTAACAACTGTGTCAGCCAGTCTAACAGTGTCAGCCAATTGGAACATGAATTGCAGCTGACAGACTCCCTTTAAGCCTGCCCTCCATATAAAACGTCCACTTTTTATTATACTTTTTTAAAAAGCCTCCATTCTAACACTTTTTAATACTTGTAGCTATCTCAAGTGAAGCTGTTTTAAAGTGAATTTACCAGTTTGATTCTTGAACGTTATTTTTTATTTTTTTTTAATTACCTGGTCAGCATTGGCGTGTACATCCCGGTGGCGTGGTCCATTTTTCAGACAGTCTGCAGTCTGCGCTGCTTTCTGATATGTTAATCAGGCTGCTGTATGCACTGGAGACTTGAGACCCCCTCCCCACTGTGACACGGCCAGACTTGATTCTGATGGAGGCGTGCCAAAGAGGGGAGGGGCACCAGGCCAGCCTTCAGTGCATAGAGCAGCCTGATTAGCATATCAGAAAGCGCTGCAGACAGCGGGAAGCGCTGACGATTTAAAAAAATTGACTGCGCCACCAACAAGGTAGTATGAAAACAATTTATGCACGGACACCAACAAGGTAGTATAAAAAAATCTTTTCAAGAATCAAACGGGTACACTCGCTCTAAGGCTGGGTTCACACTACGTATATTTCAGTCAGTATTGTGGTCCTCATATTGCAACCAAAACCAGGAGTGGATTAAAAAACACAGAAAGGATCTGTCCACACAATGTTGAAATTGAGTGGATGGCCGCCATATAACAGTAAATAACTGCAATCAGGGGCGTAGCTAATGTCTCCTGGGCCCTGGTGCGAGAGGCCAACTTGGGCCCCCCCCCCTCCTTTCACGACCAAGTGATGCTATTGTTGTGTGTGTGTGTGTGTGTGTGTGTATGTGTATATATATATATATATATATATATATATATATATATATATATACACAGTGGTGCCTTGGATTATGAGCATAATTCGTTCCAGGACCGTGCTTGTAATCCAAATCCACTCTTAAACCAAAGCAAATTTTCCTATAAGAAATCATGTAAATGCAGACAATTGGTTCCACACCCCAAATATATTTATTATTCTGTACTGTACAGTAATGGAGAGGATGGGAAACACAAGGGCTGACAAGAGACTGCAGGGAGCATGAAGGAATGAGCAGGGCAGATGTGGGCACATACATGCAGCACTCTCTGTCCGGGGAGAGAGGGGTTACAGCTATGGAGAGATTACCCCCCCCCCCCCCACAGTCCTGTCCCCTGATGTAAGGGGACAGCCCCAGCCTGAAGGGGATCTGCTATGATTTGGAAGGTGTTTAGAGTACAGTGCTGTAGACCCCGCTATGCAGGCCATGCCCCTTCTCCACTCGCGCTCCCACCCAATACAGGAAGTTCTTAAACCAAAGCAATGCTCTTAAACCAAGTCACAATTTTGAAAAACTGTGAGCTCTTAAACCAAAACGCTCTTAAACCAAGGTACCACTGTATGTATATATATATATATATATATATATATATATATATACACACACACACACACCAAGACAGATATTACCTATTACCGCCATACTGTTACCGACCAAATCCTGTATACTGAGACCAATATTACCAGTAATACCAGTATATAGGGAGGAAACATTACCGCCACACCACAACCACTACCATCACCACCATATTGTTACTGACCAAATCCAGTATACTAAATCACCTCATCCAGTCATATAGAGGTGGCCCCAGCTCTACACAGGCTCTATACACCATATACATTACAGTGCAGTTATATCAGGTGACTCACAGGAGACGTCTTTTCTGATCGGAGTTCTTTCCTTTTCATCTTCTTCTCCATCCGTCCTAGGCCGTTATGAGAACTTCTTTGAGCCACGAATCCACAGAATCTGCCAGACAGACATATTAGGCTCCACACTCTGACACCATCTCCATCTCTCTACACACTGCACATCTGTACTGTCCCCTTTACACCCTCATTTAGTGGGTAGCCCTGACTCTATGTGACCTCCTAATAATATATGCCCCCCTCTGTGTATTCCCTCTCCCCCTATGTTGCCCCCCCCAAATAGATGGCCCCCTCTACCCCCTCCCTTATAGATGGCCCCCTCTACCCCCTCCCTTATAGATGGCCCCCTCTACCCCCTCCCTTATAGATGGCCCCCTCTCTCCTCACCCTCCCTTATGAATGGTCCCCTCTCCCCCCACCCTCCCTTATAGATGGCCCCCTCTCCCCCCACCCTCCCTTATAGATGTCCCCTTCCCTCCCCTCCCTTATAGATGGTCCCCTTCCCCCCCCCTCCCTTATAGATGGTCCCCTTCCCCCCTCCCTTATAGATGGTCCCCTTCCCCCCCTCCCTTATAGATGGTCCCCTTTCCCCCCCTCCCTTATAGATGGTCCCCTTTCCCCCCTCCCTTATAGATGGTCCCCTTTCCCCCCCTCCCTTATAGATGGTCCCCTTTCCCCCCCTCCCTTATAGATGGTCCCCTTTCCCCCCTCCCTTATAGATGGTCCCCTTTCCCCCCCTCCCTTATAGATGGTCCCCTTTCCCCCCCCCCCCCACCCTCATAGATGGCCCCTCTTTCCCCCCATCCTCATAGATGGCCCCTCTTTCCCCCCACCCTCATAGATGGCCCCTCTTTCCCCCCACCCTCATAGATGGCCCCTCTTTCCCCCCACCCTCATAGATGGCTCCTCTTTCCCCCCACCCTCATAGATGGCCCCCTCCTTCCCCCCACCCTCATAGATGGCCCCCCTCTTTCCCCCCACCCTCATAAATGCCCCCCTCTTCCCCCCCACCCTCATAGATGCCCCCCTCCTTCCCCCCCACCCTCATAGATGCCCCCCTCCTTCCCCCCCACCCTCATAGATGCCCCCCTCCTTTCCCCTCCACCCTCATAGATGCCCCCCTCCTTTCCCCCCACCCTCATAGATGGCCCCCACTTTCCTCCCACCCTCATAGATGGCCCCCTCTTTCCCCCCACCCTCATAGATGGCCCCCTCTTTCCCCCCACCCTCATAGATGCCCCCCTCCTTCCCCCCCACCCTCATAGATGCCCCCCTCCTTTCCCCCCACCCTTATAGATGCACCCCTCCTTTCCCCCCACCCTCATAGATGCCCCCCTCCTTTCCCCCCACCTGTACAGGCTGATAAAAAAACAAAACTTAACTCACCTGACATCGCGCTCCCACGTTGATCCTCACTCCTTCGATCTGTCCCCGGCTGCTGCGTGGCTGCCGGGGGTGTCGCGTCTTATCCCCGGCAGCGCGCGCATCCCAGAACTCCCTGCGCACCGGAAACCGGAAGTCAGGGCCCAAGGCGCGCAGGGAGTTCTGGGATGCGCGCGCTGCCGGGGGTAAGACGCGACACCCCTGGCAGCCGCGCAGCAGCCGTGGGAAAGACGGAGCCAGACTCTTATGACCGCAAGCAAAACAATGCTTGCGGTCACAAGAGTGATTGATCGGGGGCCCCGCGGGCCCCCCTTGTGGCGGGCCCGGTCGCGGCTGCGACCCCCGCAACCACGGTGGCTACGCCACTGACTGCCATTATTTCAATATAACAGCCGTTGTTTTAAAATAACAGCAAATATTTGCCTTTAAATGGCGGCCATCCACTCAATTACATTATGTGAACAGAGCCTTTCTGTGTTTTCAATCCACTCCGGGTTTTGGTTGCAATATGAGGACCACAATACTGACTGAAATATAAGTAGTGTGAACCCAGCCTTTAGGTGAATATCGTGCTTTGCCTACCGGCAATGTTACACCCACCATGTGTCACAATCCTGCCCTTATGACAAGACACTTGAGACATCATGAGACATTAACATAAAGCCAGATTACCATAAAGCCAGCGTACAGGATTAATTCCCCTTATTTTCTACAAATACAGTAGAACACTAACACAACAAAGTAGTCCAAGTACCCAAACCACTCCTTAGCTTCCTATTTCCCTGCTGCTTCTCTGGGGTGGAGTGTGATACCACTGGCATTTAAAAAAATATTACATATGAGGTTCTTATCCTACGCTTATGGCCTGAAATCATTTTTACCTTCCCCCTACCTCTAACTCTGTCACAGACGCAGGGTGCACCATTACCACTGGGGTCTACACTAGCACCCCTCAGTAATCTATCAGACCTTTCAGTGATAGATTGAAATCAATTGCCAGAAATATAACACATGCGAAAAAAAATAAGTCCTTATGTGACTCTGTATATGAAAAATAAAAATAAAAACTTACGGCTTTCAAAAGGTCAAAAGGTGAGGAGTTGCAAACATGCCAAAAGGGGTTAAACATTTTATAACTGTATCTGTCCAGAGAATTGTTGTCAAATAAAGTAATGCACAAATATCAATCTTGTGTTAGATGGCATTATTGACAGCTGGATATATAAAGATTATTGATTATTGATTTGCCAGTGTAATTGAAAACAGATGAGGAAAGATGCATGTCCCCCTTTTTGTGACCCCATTTGTGGACTATGTAATGATTATAGATGTCCAAAATAAGATTTTTAATGTATGTTCATCAGTACTGCTAAAGAATGAGGCTGTTTGTTCACTGCACTCGCTGTTGTAGGAATTTTAAAAAACATTGGAGAAACATTTGGAAAAACTGAGAATTGCAGGAACAAAATACAGAATGTATACTTACCTGTCCCTGTGCCCCCACAGCACCGCATCACCAGCTCCCTGACCACCGCCGAGCTCCAGTTACTCCTGGCTTCCTACTAAACAAGGATACAGCCATAGGCACCAGTAATAAAATACAGAGCATTAAGGTCCAGACGAACCCGAGCATGCTCGCTCATCTGTAATTCCAACATATTTTAAAATGAATTTCTGATCTCTATAAATAAAAAAAAAACAACACACCTTAAAGAATAAGTCAAAATGAAAAATTTGCTGAAGACAAAGGGCTTATTGGGATCATAAAAAAGAATGTATATTTACCCGTGCCCATACCCCCGCAGCACTGCCTAGCCTCTTGCGGACCCCTGCTGGTCTGCCACCTGCTGCTCAAATCTTCCAAAATCTCAAATCTTCCAGTACTTATCAGATGTTGTATGTCCTGCAGGAAGGGGTATTCTTTCCAGTCTGAGGAGTAGTAGAGGCTTTGATACTGGGGATTTGATACTGTTCTGGACAGTTCCTGACATGGACAGAGATGTCAGAGAGCACTGTGTCAGACTGGAAAGAATACACCACTTCCTGCAGGACATACAGCAGCTGATAAATACCGCAAGACTTGAGATTTTTAATAGAAGTAAATTACAAATCTCTGGCACTTTCTGGCAACAGTTGATCTGAAAGAATTTTTTTTTGTTTTGCTGAACTACCCCTTTAAAGTCCCATGAAAATAAATAGCAAGGCTGGCAGGGCGTGCTGGAGCTTAATAAACAATGTATACTTACCAGTGCATATGCCTCGCTGCTGGACTGCGGCTGTCATTTTTAGCTGGAATCTGGGTACTTCACTTACCAGCTCTTCCAGTTGTAACACCACAGATTGGCTGAGCAGTAGTTGATCAGCTGGGTATGTGACGATGCAGCTGGAAGAGCTGCAGGAGGCCGGCAGCTGTCAGCTGGACCCAGTAGCAAGGATAGGTTATGCTGGGTTTACACGGGACGATAATTGGCCCGATCGTTCTGCGATCGTTTTAAGATCACCCGCAGCCCGACCCCCCGCTCATCCGCAGCCCCCTGCGCCGGCTCGTTCGCCCCCCGATCGCCACCCCCGCTGCCCCGATCGCCACCCCTACCGCTCCGATCGCCTCCCCCGCCGCTCCCGCTCCGATCGCCGCTGCCGCTCCAATCACCCCGATCGCCCCCGCCACCCCGGCCTCGAGCTTACCTGCTCGGCGTAGCGGGTGTTCGTAATTCCCGGCTCCCCTCTTCAGTGCATTGATTGGCTGAAGAGGGGAGCCGGGAATTTCAAACAGCTCCTCTTTTAACATGTTCATAAATCGCGTTCGTAATTCGCAAAAAATTTGCCAATCGTTCCGTGTAAACAGTCGTTGCGCGATAGTCCGGCCGCCCGCAAGCCCGGCCCCCCGCTCATCCGCAGCCCCCTGTGCCGGCTCGATCGCCACCCCCGCCGCCGCTGCCGCTCTGATTGGCTGAAGATGGAGGCCGGGAATTTCAAACGGCTCCACCTTCAGCCAATCAGTGCTGCCTTGCATTGATTGGCTGAAGAGGGGAGCCGGGAATTTCAAACGGCTCCTCCTCAGCCAATCAGTGCTGAAGAGGAGCACTGATTGGCTAAAGAGGAGCCGTTTGAAATTCCCGGCTCATCTCTTCAGCCAATCAATGCGCTGAAGAGGGGAGCCGGGGATGTCGGAAGACCTGCTGCGCGGAGCAGGTAACGTATGCTCTTGGCCGCGGCGGTGGGGGTGATCGGAGCAGCGGCGGTGGGGGCGATCGGAGCAGCGGGTGGGCGATCGGAGCGGGGGGGGGGGGCGATCGGAGCGCAGGGGGGGGGGGGGGGCGATCGGAGCGGCGGCCGGGGGGGCGATCGGAGCGGCGGCCGGGGGGCGATCGGGGCGGCGCAGGGGGCTGCGGTTGAGCGGGGGGGCGGGCCGCGTGCAGGCCGGGCTGCGGGCGCGCGATCGCAAAACGATCGCAAAACGATTTTTCCGTACGATATATCGTACCGTCTAAACGCTGATCCTTATTAAAAAAAATCGTTACTTCGAAATCGGTAATCGTACGATCGGGCCAATAATCGCCTCGTGTAAACTTAGCATTAGGGTCCATTTACACAGAAAGATTATCTGACAGATTATTTGCAAAAGATTTGAAGCAAAGCCAGGAACAGACTATAAACAGAGATCAGGTCATATAGGAAACACTTGAGATTTCTCCTCTTTTCAAATCCATTCCTGTCTATGGCTTCAAATCTTTGGCAGATAATCTGTCAGATAATCTTTCTGTGTAAATGGACCCGGGGGGTGCGTTTACACAGAAAGATTTATCTGACAGATTTTGGAAGCCAAAGCCAGGAATGGATTTGAAAAGAGGATAGATCCCAGTCTTTCCTTTATGACCTGATCCCTGTTTATAGTCTGTTCCTGGTTTTGGCTTCAAAGATCTGTCCGATAAATCTGTCTGTGTGAACGCACCATAAGTATACTTTGTTTATTATGTATGTTCCCGCACCCCCATGTTGACACCTGTCTTCAATTACTGGAAGCTGACTTTTGTCCAATCTAGGGAATTTAACCCTTTGCATGCTGCGATCAGTATTGCACAGTGTAACCTGACAGCTGCCGAACCTTGGTCTGGCTGAGACAGACTTAAGCCATGTTCACATGGAGTAAGATTCCGTCTGCAGTGTTCTGATGCGGGCACATCCATGCGCGCCCGCATCAGAACTCCTCACTGCACACTATGAAGCAAGCGGCTGGAGCTTCATAGTGTGAACTGACATGGTTTTCTACGCCAGCTATTCAATGAATTGCAGCCACTGAAAACTGACATGTCAGTTCGCGGCGCCGCAAGAGATCCCAGCCGGAGCGTATACTATGTGCATACGCTCCGGCCGGGATCCTATAAAAGAACATGCAGCGTGTTTTTTTGTACAAAGTATGGCCGTTGTTGCCGATTACAACAACGGCTGGACTTTTACGAAAATATAGGCTGTGTGAACATAGTCCAAATCAGCAAAATGCAGGTATAACTGATCAATGCTATGCAGAATGATTTTATATGATAGTTTCCTAGGGGAGTGTAAAAAGTTTTAAAAATACAAAAAAACCCCTCCCCTATTAACCCTTTGAAGACCAGGCCAATTTTTATTTTTGCGCTTTTGGTTTTTCCACCTAGAGACCCAGATGAGCCCTTATTTTTTGTGCCACTAATTGTACTTTGCAGTGACAGGCTTAATTTCTTGCATAACGTATGCTGTGAAACCAGAAAAAAATTATATGTTTGGTGAAATTAAAATAAAACGCAATTTTTTTAAATTGGGGGTTTTGTTTACGCCGTTTGCCCTGGGGTAATACTGACTTGTTATATGTTACTCAAGTTAGTACGATTGCAACGATATGTAACTTGTTAACTTTTATTTTATGTGAAAAATTTTTACCTTTAAGGGTATATTCACACGAACGGGCTCGCAGCGAGATTCTCGCTGCGAGCCCGGCAAGTCCTGGCAGTTCCCATACACTACATACTTGCTGCGGTCTAAACGACCGCAGCGAGTATGTAATTCTGCCGCCCTTAACCCCTTCTGCTCCCGCCCGGCTCCCCCGCTGTAAGCATACTTTACCTGTCCTTGCTGCACGGGTCCGGCGTCCTGCTCTCCCATCCGGCCAATCAGTGTGTTGCCCAGCTGCAGCCACTGATTGACCGGACGGGAGAGCAGGACGCTGGACCCGTGCAGCAAGGACAGGTAAAGTATGCTTACAGCGGGGGAGCTGGCCGGGAGCAGAAGGGGTTAAGGGCGGCAGAATTACATACTCGCTGCGGTCGTTAAGACCGCAGCAAGTATGTAGTGTATGGGAACTGCCAGGACCTGCCGGGCTCGCAGCGAGAATCTCGCTGCGAGCCCGTTCGTGTGAATATACCCTAAGGCTGGGTTCACACTATGTATATTTGAGGCTGTATTTGGTCCTCATGTCAGGTCCTCATAGCAACCAAAACCAGGAGTGGATTGAAAACACAGAAAGGCTATGTTCACACAATGTTGAAATTGAGTGGATGGCCGCCATATAACGGTAAATAACTTCCATTATTTCAATACAACAGCCGTTGTTTTAAGATAACAGCACATACTTGCCATTAAATGACGGCCATCCACTCAATTACAACATTATGTGAACATAGCCTTTCTGTGTTTTCAATTAATGTTCCTTAAAATTATGCTATTCCAATCCTTATAATGCTTTTATCCTTTGGTCTATGGGGCTGTGTGAGGTGCCATTTGTTGTGCCATGATCTGTACTTTCTATCTATGCCTTGTTTGCATATATGCAACTTTTCAATAACTTTTTATCCAAATTTTTATGGATTTGATGCAACTAAAAATGGGCAATTTTGCACTTTGGAATTTGTTTGCGCTCACGCTGTTTACCATATGAGACCAAGAATGAGACAACTTAATAGTTCAGGCAATTACGCACGCGGCAATACCAAACATGTTTGGTAATTTTTATTTGTAAAATGGGATTCAGACATTTTAGGGGAGGGGATTTTTTATTAATAAAAAATAATTTTTTTATTGATTAAAAAACAACATTTTCTTTAAACACTATCTAGAAGTCCCCCTGGGGGACTTCTAGTATAACTACATTGATCTCTCATTGAGATCTATTCAGTACATAAATACTACCAATGAGATTGGTGATCTTTTGCCCTTGGCTGCTGCAGCTGAGAAAAATAGATTGCCGAGCCCAGATCAGCGTCATTACGGCGCAGACCCCTGGCTGGACAAGAAGCAGGGACTGTTTTTATCAACTCCTTTTCCAATTTTTCAAATAAAAATATAATAAAAACCCATGCGAAAAGACACATGGCAAATTTTCTGAGTTATTAAAATCAAACCATTATTGATTCAGCACCGTGATCAGCGTAAACGAAAAATTATACCAAATGCCAGAATTGCATATTTTTGATGATATTTTCTATCATATAAAATTTAATAAAAAGCAAATAAAATGTCCCATCTACCCATTTCTGATACCATTAAAAACTACAGATCATTGTGCAAAAAATAAGCCATAATTCTTCTCTATAGACAAAAAAATTATGCAGTTATAAAAGTCTGAATATGGCGATTCAAAAGTAGTTTTTTCTAAAAAGCTAAAATTTCTTAATGTTAGTAAAACAAACTAAAAAGTATATAAAGAATTGTAGTAACTGTAAACGGTAAACAATGTAGCAGCAACTTCCCTCCATAGGTGCAGTACAGCGTTTTTTTTTATTTTGGCCAGAAATATAGATATTTTTGCTTTACAGTACATTTTATGATAAAATGAAGGATGTCATTAACCCTTTGAGGACCAGGCCCAAAATGACTTAGTGGACCGTGCAAATTTTGATCTTAGTGTTTTGTTTTTTCCTCCCCCCTTTCTAAGAGCTCTAGCACTCTCAGTTTTCTATCTACAGGGCCATGTAATGGCTTGTTTTACAGGAATAGTTGTACTTTGTAATGGCGTCATTCATTTTACCATAACATGTATGATGAAACCCCAAATATATTATTTATGAAGATATAAATTGGTGAAATCGTAAAAAAGAATGCAATATGGTAACTTTTGGGGGGTTCCTGTGTCTACGTAATGCACTATATAGTAAAAGCTACATGATAGAATTATTCTATAGGTCAGCCTGAACACAACCATATGCAGGTTTACACAGATTTGTTATTTTTTTTTTTTTATGAAATCCTTTTTTTTTTTGCAATTAATTATTAATAAAATGGGCCTATTGTGACGCTTATAACGGTTTTATTTTTTTACCTACAGGGCTGTATGGGGTGTCATTTTTTCTGCCAGGATCTCTAGTTTCCTCTTATTGTCTACACCGTTCACCCTTAGTGATGACGCTTATTATATTTTAATAGAGTGGACAATTACGCACGCTACGGTATATTATATGTTCATTTATTTATTTTTATATGTTTTATTTATATAATGGGAAAGGGGGGTGATTTAAACTTTTATTGGGGGATGGGCTCTGGGGTACTTATAAAGACATTTTTTTTTATATACACATTTTTAGTCCCCTTTGGGGACTTTTACATACCATTGTTAGATTATGCACACTGATCATTGCTATGCCATAGGCATAGTATTGATCAGTGTAAGAAACGCTTTGCTGATTAAGCCTGGCTGTGGCAGTATTAATCAACAGAGAGCCGATCGGACAGCACGGAGGCAGGTGAGAGACCTCGGGCAGTCCGTTAAAATAATCGGGACCCTTTGCGGGGTTTAACCCCTTAAAGCGTAACTGTCATGTTTTTTTTTTTATTGCAGAAATCAGTAGTATAAGCGATTTTAAGAAACTCTGTAATAGGTTTCTTCAGCCAAAAAAGCCTCCTTCTGTACTCAAGAAGCAATCTCCCTGCCTCCCCCCCTGAATTCTTATCTGTGCATTATCAGGCAAACACGTCTTCATTACAGAGAAGCCAGTGAAGACGGGCTCTGCTCTCTCCATTGTAAGCCTATGAAGAGGGGAGGGGCCGAGGGAGATGAGGGAGCAGGAAGAGGTGACATGAAGGTCAGCTGTTTGTAGACTGTCTGGGCACCTAAAACGCTAAATTCAGGTGTCAGAAAGGTCAGTGCTTATCTATGAACTTACTGAGAGAAGATTGCAGGGTGTTGTGCTGTGCAGGACTGCTCCGTGCTCAGTCACTCCTCACAGCCCCTCCCCTCTCCATAGCCACATAATGGAGACAGAAATCCTGCTTCATTTGATGTGAGGGGGGAGGCTGGGAGATTGCTTTTTCAGTACAGAAGGAAACTCTTTTAGTACATAAAACCTATTACAGAGTTTCTTAAAATCGCTTGTACTGTTGATATTTAATGTTTTCAGAAAAATGACCCTGAAATGACAGTTACGCTTTAAGGACCACTTTAAGCCACTTTTCGTTTTTGCGTTTTAGTTTTTTCCTCCTTGTGTTTAATAGGCCATAGCACTTGCATTTTTCCATCTAGAAACCCACATGAGCCCTTATTTTTTGCATCACTAATTGTACTTTGCAGTGACAGGCTGAATTTTTGCATAAAGTACACTGCGAAACCAGGAAAAAAATCAAAGTGTGGTAAAATTGAACAAAAAAACGCATTTCTTTTTTTTTGGGGGGGGGGGGTATTTGTTTGTACGCCATTCGCCCTGGGGTAAAACTGACTTGTCAAGTTGTTACGATTACAACGATATGTAACATGTATAACTTTTCTTTTATCTGATGGCCTGTAAAAGATTCAAACTATGGTTAACAAATATACGTTCCGTAAAATCGCTCCATTCCCAGGCTTATAAAGCTTTTATCCTTTGGTCTATATGAGGTGTCATTTTTTGCGCCATGATGTTTACTTTCTATCGGTACCTTGATTGCGCATATATGACTTTTCGATCGCTTTTTATTACATTTTTTCTGGATTTGATGCGACCAAAAATGCGCAATTTTGCACTTTGGGATTTTTTGCGCTCACACCATTTACCGTACGAGATCAGGAATGTGATTAATTAATAGTTCGGGCAATTATGCACGTGGCGATAGCAAACATGTTTATTTATTTATTTACTTTTATTTAAAACATGGGAAAAGGGGGGTGATTCAGACTTTTTACTAATAACAACACTTTTTTTTTTTTTACACTTATACTAGAAGCCCCCCTGGGGTTAGGGTTATTCCCCCTGGGAGACTTCTAATATAGGTATACTGATCTCTCATTGAGATCTTTGTTGTATAGTAATACAACAAAGATCAATGAGATCAACACTCGGATGCTTTCGGCTGCCGCAGCCGAAGGCTTCCGGGTGCTGAGCCGGGATCAGCGCCATTTTGGAGCTGACACCCGGCCGGAGCAGATGTGTGGATCGCGATCCACCCCACTAGACACCATGGAAGTGCTGTGTCCCGTAATCGGATGCAGCTGTCATCTTTGACAGCTGCATCTGATTACTGTATTAGCGGGCACGGCTACATGCGGCACCCAGGACCGCGGTGGTTCAGAGCGGGGTCGCCGATCGGCCCTGCTCTGAACACCTCTTGCGGACGCATGACGTACGGGTACGTCATGCGTCCTTAAGAGGTTAAGGGGTTAATGACACGCTGCAGACGGACCCCACCTGCTATGAAGCGTGGTCCGCTCCGAAGCACGCTTCATAGCCCAGGACATAGCGGTACGCCCAGGGTCGTCTGGGGACAAAATTCCAGGGCGTACCGGTATGTCCTTGGTCGTCTAGGGGTTAAAAAGGTCTATTTGTCCCGCAAAAAATAAGCCCTCATATGGCTCATTAAATGGGAAAAAAGATTCTTTGAATGTAAGGGATTACAAATTTTCTAGAAATCTCGTATGGGGGAAGGGGTTAAATTCAGTCCTAAATTCTGAATATTTTTTGTATTTACAATTATTAAAATATTAATTCATTAAATGTTTATGTTCCAGGAATCATTTTAGTCTAGCTTCATGGTGCCTTTAGACAGAGAGATTTATCTAACAGATTTTTGAAGCCAAAGCCAGAAACAGAATATAAACAGGGAATAGGTCATAAAGAAAAGACTGAGATTTCTCCTCTTTTCAAGTCCATTCCTGGCTTTGGCTTCAAAAATCTGTCAGCTAAATCTCTCTGTGTAAACGCACCACTAGTCTTTTGCTTCTCTTTCTTCACTATTGAGAATGTGAAGGGATCCCTAGTGTGGTGAGCCAGGTGTATCTGAAGCTGCAGTCTTTCCTCTGTTTGGCAGAGGAGGAGATTGAGGCTTTGCTTGCTGTGCATCTTCTCTGACCGTGGGACGGTAAAGCTTTTGAAAGGAAACACCAGGTGGTATGAGCATTTTTGTGACCTTGTTATTGTGCTAAAATTAAAAAAAAAAAAAAAAGCTATACTTACCTATAATTCCTATAATTGCCTATATGATGATGTGGTTGTATACCCATATTCCAGGGTTATATTCAGCTCTGTGCACTTGTCAGCTTGTGCCAGCAGAGGTAAAGGGAACCAATCAGCCCGTTTTGGCTGATATGGTTCCCTGCATCGCTGGATAAAGCTGCTGTTCAGTTTGCGGGACATACTGCCCGCGGCTACAGCAGCAGCTTTATCACAGCAAAGCAGTTTAATAACCTGGACGCGCGGCAAGCAGAGGCGGGGAGATAGTCATCTGGGCAGCTCGCCGCCTGTTAATAGTCAACGCTCTCTGTCTGTCACAGCTCTCCACGGGATGATTGACAGCCAGAGAGGCCAGTAACGGACCTCTCTGCTTGTCAATAACCCCCTCCAAGCACACTGACAGGCAGAAAGGGGTGACTAGACCCAGGTGGGGAGCCGCCCAGATGACTACCTCCCTGCCACGTGCTGGGGTTATTAGGCTAGGTTCACACTGCGTTTTCAGCATCTGTTTAACAGATCCGTTTTTTGCAAAAAACGGATGCATTTGTGTGCATCCGTTTTTGATCGGTTTTTCCATTGACTTCCATTATAAAAAAAAACTAATCCAAACGGATGCGTTTTTTTGACGCACAATAAAGTACTGTTGACACTACTTTTTAAACTGTTAAAAAAAAACGGATCCGATAAACGGATGCTGAAAACGCAGTGTGAACCCAGCCTAAGGGTGCCTTCACACCTACCGTATCGCAGCAGAAAATCCGCTGCGGATCCGCAGCAGATCCGCAGCAGATTTAACTAAATGAATGAACACAGCATCAAATCCGCACTTACAAATCTGCTGCGGATCCGCAGCGGATTTGACAGTGCGTATTTAATGCTGTGTTCATTCACTTAGTTAAATCTGCTGCGGATCCGCAGCAGATTTTCTGCTGCAATATGGTAGGTGTGAAGGCACCCTAAGACTGCTTTTTTGCTGTGATAAAGCTGCTGTGATAAAGCTGCTGCTTCAGCCGCGGGCAGTGTGTTCTGCAAACAGAACAGCAGCTTTATCCAGCAATGCAGGGAACCATATCAGCCAAAACTGATTGGTTCTCTTTAAGGGGGGCAAAAATGTAAAATGCTAAATAAAAATAAAAGATTTCTTTTATAGGTAGTGCACCATGTTGTGGCTGGAGAAAACAAATTTCACCCTGTGAATCCACATGGGCAAGAACCACCAACCACAGCATGCTTATTATTTTGTGGATTGGATTTGTGTATTAGGGCTAAGATCCACTGTGATTCTGCAACGGAATCCACATGTAAAGGTTGTATAACACAGCACGATATAAAAGTGAAGTGAGTTTCCACCTGTCAGGTCAGTGCTCGCTTGTCTCTCCTTCCCGCTCACTGCCTGTGTTATTACATGCACAATGTGCAGGAAGCAGCGGGAGGGGCTGCCCCGGACAATTCTTAGTTTGTACGGACTGCCCATTGAGGTCAGCCCTGTTACACGGAGTGATGCGCTGCAGACTGTGCATGTGGGCTGATCGCGGTCTTTTACCTTGAGCTATTACACCAAGCGATGAACGTGCAGTAATTGGCCAGGTATGGCCAATAGTTGTTTGGTGTAATATGGTCTTAAGACATGCTGTTATTGCGGAAAAACTGTAACGCATGTGAAATCACCTCAATGGGGTGTATTTCGTTTGTGTCTCGGGAAGCCCACATTACCACTGCAGCCAATCACCACAAGAACACTGAGGCCAATGATTGACTGCAGCAGCGATGTGGGCATATGGGCAAGTCATTGCTGTAGGCATGTAAACAAGCTAAATATGGGGACAATAGTGGTGGTGTAATGGCCCTATTCCACGGGTCGTTTTAGAGGAGCAAACGAGCGCTATTAGCGCTCGTTTGTTCCTCGTTCCCCGCTCGCTGCCGCCGCTATTCAACGCGGCTGCAGCGAGCGGATGAGTGCGGGAGGGGCGGCGGGGAGCTGCGGGGGGGCTGCTCGGAGGATCGCTGATCGTCCGGGCAGCCCATAGGATATAGCAGCGTCTGCTGCCGATGCTCCTATTCAACGGAGCGACGGCAGCAGATCGCTGCTATATCAGTCGCTTGTTTTTCAACATGTTGAAAAACAAGCGACTGCAACGATCAGCCGACATGAACGATGTCGGCTGATCGTTGCACTCTATTCCACGGAACGATTATCGTCCGTAGCGGTCGATATCATCCGAAAACGAACGATAATCGTTCTGTGGAATAGGGCCATAAGATGGGTGGGGATTAAACTGGCGAATATAGCAAAACATTTTACAGAATAACAGGCTGTGGGAATTTTTTAAATTAAAAACAAAGAGCTATGCTAAAAAAAAAGTGAGGAATACTTTGGCTTGTTGCCCTAGGTAACACCATTGTTTTTTTCCACTAACTTTCTTACATGACATCATGGCTCTTCCATGTCTAGACATTAGGAGTGACTGTAAGCTGAAGCAGGCAGGGAAACTATGTCTGAGAAATTCTTTGCATAGCAACTAAGATTTAATGCTTAAAAATATAATACTGAGTTCAGTTATTGATGACTGGAAGACATTTGAACTTACATGACTGTACATGGGGTGGTTCTGCTTACAAGATAAGCACGGCAGTGTCCAGTTCTGGCTCAACAGTAGGTGACTGTCTTAAAGCGAATGTACCATCTAACCACCAATACTGAGATTTACATGAAAGCCTGTCAGCACCACTGTGGTGGAGAAACAGCTGGTGAGGTCTAATGAGGGACCTCATTACCTACATGTGGATTACCTTCCTGGGAAGGGTTCACTACCAGAGGGAATACCTACCCCCTAAAAAATCCCCCTGTAGGTAATCCCTATTGTAGTTAGGCTCCCCATTCAGGTAATGCCTATATGGGGGATAGTACTTTTTCGAGAGGCTAACAGTAAAGGGGTACCTACAGGAGGGATAGCTACATGGGTGATACAGCCTACTGGGACCTACCTGCAGAGAAAGTCCTAACCATTGTATGGTGGTACAGAGGGAGATCTAACTACTGTATTTTGGGGTACTGAGGTGACCTTACTACTATATAGGGGCACAGAGGGACTAATGCTATGTGTGCTGGAGCAAGGAACATCACTTCTCATGCGCTGTGCAAAATTCTCTGGTGCTTGTGCAAAATTTATCATTAGGCGCTCTTTTTGGCTAACACAGCTTGGCTAAAAAACTACGCAAGGGTCTGACTGGAGTACTGCTGTGCACCTTTTTGGGCAAAAACTAAAAAAAAATAATTGGTAGATTAATAATAAATAATAGATAAATAATAAATAAAAACATAAAACCATGCCCCCTCTGAACTTAAAGAAAAAAAAATGAAAAAAGTGGCAGCTGGCATAAACTTCTAAAAAATAACACAAAGCCTTGATAAATGTTGCTTAAACTTTTACATTGTGCAAAAAAAATCACATTTGGCAAAAAAAGAATGATAAATGTGCCCCAAAAATGTTACTCTGGCAGATTCTGCAGTGAAGAGTCATGGCCCCGGCCAGATGGAAAAAGAAAAAAAATTGTAAAAATATTGAATAAAAGCTCAGAGAAGAAACCAGAGAAGAAACCCCCAGTCACCAGATATAAGTCACTGTCATCTTTTGTATGGTCTATAGAACCTGTGTACCACTATACCAATATATGGTTACTGGTGAGTTATGTTGTGGGTAGCTCATGAGTCCATTTTGCTCGGAACACCCCTTTAACAAATCTCCTAATTTTTCACCTTCCTGTAGGTAATTTCCCCCCCCTTCCCCCCCCAATTTGTTAGTATTCCACATTTGGCACCCTCCTTTAGGTAACCACCCAGTAGGCAACCTGTTCCCTCTGTAATATAAGGCTATGTTCACACAACGTAAAAGTACGGCTGTTGTTGCCATCGGCCGGGTCACGTAACGGCCGGTCCAATACACCATGTGATCATGGCCTAAAACTAAATAGATGTCTATACTCACCTGCACAGTGACATTACTCTGCAGCTACAGCAGTGGGGAGGAGAGTAGACTCTTGTGGGGTTGTTGCCCGATTACTTGGTGCTTTCCATCAGTTTTCCTCCTCCACTGTATCAGCAGCTACCCACAGTGGAATCACCCTCAGGAAGTGATGCGGTACTCATGGGATCATTATGATCCCATGAGCTGATGTCCAAAAACGACCTAGGCATTGAGGAATCAATGAACCATGGTCGTGAAAGGGTTAAAGGGGTTATCCAGCAAAAATCTTTTTCTTTCAAATCCAGAAAGTTATATAGATTTGTAATTTTCTTCTATTAAAAAAAACTCAAGTCTTCCTTTACTTATTAGCTCCTATATATCCTGCAGGAAATGTTTTATTTTCAGTCTGACACAGTGCTCTCTGCTGACATCTCTGGCCGAGAGAGGAACTCTGTCTCGGTTTTCTATGAATCCCCATAGAAAACCCCTCCTGCTCTGGACAGTTCCTGTCTCAGCCAGAGATGTCAGCAGAGAGCACTGTGTCAGACTGAAAATAAAACAACATTTCCTGCATGACATATAGTAGCTAATAAGTATGGGAAATAACTTTCTGACACCAATTAATTTGAAAGAAAAAGATTTTCGCCAGAGTACCCCTTTAGGCTGGGTTCACACTACGTATATTTCAGTCAGTATTGTGGTCCTCATATTGCAACCAAAACCAGGAGTGGATTAAAAACACAGAAAGGCTCTGTTCACACAATGTTGAAATTTAAAGGATGGCCGCCATATAACAGTAAATAACGGCCATTATTTCAATACAACAGCCGTTGTTTTAAAATAACAGCAAATATTTGTCATTAAATGGCGGCCATCCACTCAATTTCAACATTGTGTGAACAGAGCCTTTCTGCGTTTTTAATCCACTCCTGGTTTTGGTTGCAATATGAGGACCACAATACTGACTGAAATATACGTAGTGTGAACCCAGCCTAAAACTGTACAGAAAAGCACAGCATTACATTAAAGTATCAAAGAGGTTATCAGGGCAAAGATAGTCTTCAATATAGTGCCCAGGGAAGTGGGTAGTAAAAAAAAAATTAACACCCCACTCCAGCATCAGTGCCGAGTTCACAGCTTCCGTTGCTATTGTAGCATGCTTCTGGATTTGGTGATGTGACATCACAGACCAGCTCAGTGGCCACAGTGGTGTCTGACTTAGCCACTGATTGGTCTTTTACATCACAGCCCAGAAGCCTGCTACACTGGAAACTAGGGCTGCAATAATCTCACTTCAGTGATAGAGGGAAGGACGTAAGTGCTTTTTTTTTTTTAAATGCGAAGTGAATTTGAAGGGAGTAGAATAGATTCTATGTACCAAGGAACTAATAAACTTGTTTGCAAGCTTATTTTTTGCAAATTGATACATTTTCAAATTCCTTTTGACAGCTTTTGTTTCTTTAGAACAGAAGAAGCGAACAAGTAGTGGAGGATGTTGTCTCCTAACACCTCCACCACCACCAATTTTCCCACCACCACCATTCTTCAGAGAACGCAGAAGCACAGTAAGTACTTAGATCAGTAGAGACCAACTGTGCGCACACAGGGGCCTCTAATTCATTAACTGGCTCCAAAACAGCATATGTTCGACATTTCCCCTGGTATCCCCCCCCCCCCCCCCGTAGATAGTGCCCCCCTCCCTATGGTAGACATCTCCCCTAGGGTCCGCCATTGTAGGCATGTCCCCTAGTGTCCCCCGTGGTAGGCATGTCCCCTAGTGTCCCCCGTGGTAGGCATCTCAGCTCATATCCCTCGCACATAGTAACCCCAAAATAGACATCTTGCCTATTTCCTACCCTCCCAGTACATAGTGTCCCCTATGGTAAGCATCTCCCTTGGTAGTATGATGACAACTCAGGATGCTTGGTGTATTGCAAAGATGGGCTCCTAATGTGGTGGGCCCCATAGCGGCTGCTATGACTGCTACAGTGGTTGTTACACCTCTGTTACTATATCATCCCACTCAATGCAACATTAATAGTAAATTTACAATAATTTGCAATATGTTTAGTAAAACGAAAGCGATTGAACAACTAAGGAAAGGGTTACAGTGAAGGAGAAATAAGTGGCCATGTTCTGATTAATTATTTCTTTAATCTACAATTCTTTATCTGGTAGGTTTTCTATTCTGCCCTTGAAAACAATTACTCATGGGAAACCTGCCACCGAAAGCTCAGTCCAATCTAGCTAATAGAACCTGGTGAATTTCATTAGCTGTGTGTGCAGCCTTTACTGATTACTATACAGGCTACTCTTCCAGAAGGTTGCTGCAGAAAAAATAAAACCGCTCTTCAGGGTTGATTGGGTTGCACTTTTAGCTTCTCTGTTTAACAGCACAGCATAGTATATTAGCCTTGTGAAATCATTAACATGACAAAACATACATCATCTATATGTCAGATCATATGTCAGTGTCATCAATCATAAGCTGCAATGTTACCATGTTCAGGTTTGGTATGATGTGAAGCTAGATACAGAATAATTATTAAGTGGCATAAATAAAAAGATTGGTAAGAATGGTGGGTTGTTTTTATTAAGACTACTGAATTAGTACTAGGTGCATAATTCCTATTACTAGACTGTCCCCAACAATCTTGAATGGCCTTTAAGTCTCCACACATCTTTATGGCTGACTCTCCTTAAGTAGAACTAATATCCCTTTGACCCACGTTGAAAGGCCTCTCACTAGCCGCCCAACACCCTGCTCTGGACTGAGGAGGGGCACCAGCCTTGAAACAGCTGTCTGCAGTGAGAACTATTTTGCATTGCCTTTTTTTCCCAGAGGAGCTTTTTAAGCCTTCACAAATCTTCCTGGCAGACAATCTTTAGGGAGAACTATTATCCCTTTGACCCACAACAATCTTATAATTTCTGCAAGACTAATGTTTGTCAATAATATCCTGCCGAGTATCTACAGGGAAAACAAGGCAGATAACACAGTATTTCAAAAATTATGGAAAAACATTCAAACCATTTTCATTCATCCATTGTGGCTAACTGTATACCTATGGAAGACTAACATCCTAGAGCCATTTATATTATTTTGCATTAATTTGGCTTGTTAATTGTCATCATTAGCCCAATATACAGTATGTAAACTGTTGCATTATATACAAGTGCCCCGGGAGTAACCATCAGGAAGGTGTGATGTGTTGTTTACTTTTGGAAAAAGAAATAGAACTAAATTTCACAGATTCATGAAAATTGAAGATTGTTTTTTTTTTAGATACCAGACCTGGATTATACAAATTCACCTTCAGAATTAAATCCCACAATACCTTTATGTGTACCAGGTCCACCTGGGCCAGAAGGACCTCCAGGATCTCAGGTTTGTACATGTAACATCTTGAATCTGTGCCTTCTCCCTGGCGTACGCAGCTGCTGGAACATAGATAAATGTTTCCCATTATGTATATATAATTATATTTATAATTATGTATATTAAACCCATATATATATATATATATATATATATATATATATATATATATATATATACACAACAGCCAGACCACTGCTTGTAGAAATGAGTGGGGGTCATACAGGACATATTAAGAAATGGAAGCAACTTCGCTAAATTAATGTATTTAGAAAAATATTTAACTTGATGAGTCCTATATGTTTAAATAGTACCTGCCATTAAAAAATAACATGTCACAGAGACATGTCAAAGGTTTTGTTTCAGGAAAAGAGGGATGTCCAGCTCCAGATCCAGTTGCTCATATAACAAAGTTTATTGAAGACACAATTAAAAACACTCCATAGCCCTTGTAACACCTACATGTTTCTGGCTATGTGCCCTTTTAAGTGCCACGTATAAGGGTGCATAGCCCGAAACATGTAGGTGTTACAAGGACTATGGAATGTTTTGCAACTATGCAACTGGATCTGAAGCTGGACATCCCTCTTTTCCTGGTTCCTGAATGGCTGGTGAGCTGTTTACCTGTGGTCTTGTAAAGGTTTTGTTTGGTCAGGGTCTGAGTGTGACCGATCAGGAGAATGAATGAGGAGAATTCCATGCTTCTGTGTGTTCCTCTCCCCGCTCTGTGTCCGTCCAACCTGGATGACCCCATAGACACCCCACAGAACCTTTTGGATCGGATCGGAAAGCTGCAAAAATTAAGAGATCACCACTACGTACGGGACCGCATGTAACGCTACGGGCGTAAGTTACGGCATTTTCGTCCGCAAACAATGGTCTGGTTCATTTTTTACGCCGCCGCGTACGATCCGGGCGTAAGTTCGTACGTAGTGTGAACTGTGCAGCCATACTTCGTATACTTTCCATTATACACAAACTACGTAAGTCTCCAGCCGCTTATTCACGGAACGCGCTACGGACGGAAACTTACGTAGTGTGAACATAGCCTTACTCTATTAATTAAGATACGAATATCCCTTTAAGTAATATTATGACTATAGCATGCACCTTTTTCTTTTTCTTGCTGGGATACTTTGTAAGACAGATACACCAAACTCTTAAAAATCTCTACTCTGTCTGGTGTAAGACATTACATGTGACATTTATATGTTTTTTTTCATCACTAGGGGCCTCCTGGTTTTCCAGGGACAGCTGGACCAAAAGGAGAAAAAGTATGTTGCTGTGTGTCTCTTCTTTTCTGTCTTTTCTGATGGCTATTTACAGCACCATTGAATTATTCAGATGTTTTATTTATTGATGCTGTGTGACCTGTTTAATCCAAGTGCCAGAATACAATTTTTAAAGCATGGTTAAACTTGTGTTCATGCAGTGCAGGCAATTCTTTTATTCCCAAAACCTATTTAAGAGTGTCTCTTTGTTGCTATCCTGTGGTTCTGTGGTGACCACAAGAGTTTGCAACAGATGGTATAGTGCAGGGCTAGCAGCTGGGAAGAATAGTGATTGTATAATGTATGTCATGTGGCAGGGTGGCAATGCTAACATAGGTTCCCGAGTGTACCACACACTCCTTTTCAATGAGCTGTTTCAGTGATACAAAGTGCAGGCAAATGACTTCTGACACCAGGATTCCGTGAAACAACTTTATTGAACAGTTCTTGTGCAAAAATAATCATAAGGTAGATATAGCTTTTCTGTTGGGGAGTAAGTATATTTGTCTATTGTTCCTTTTTGGTGACTGCAGTTGTCGGGTTAAATGAATGCAGCTTTCAGCTATCTTTGCTGGCCTCATAGATAATTAATGGAGCGGAGTGCCTGTGTATGTCTGTCTTGCAGCTTCATTCAATGGGGATTTTAGAGTCCCCGTTCTCCAGATTGCTGGGGACCCCAGTGCTTGAACCTTCTGTATTCTTTTAGTTTTGCCCTATCCTCTAGATACTGTGGATAGGGCATGACTACTCAAAATGGAATACCCCTTTGTAGGGGACTCACTCCAATTAAACTAGATTCTGTTTAAGAGGATCTTTACAGTTTAGCTGGCTGTGATTAAGAAGAAACATTCATATGCACAAAGCAACTATGCAGACCTGTCATAATAACTGGAGGGACACATACATGAGCACAGTGGCGGACAAATCACTTGTGCAGCCGGTTCAGCTGCACAGGGGCCCAGACAAACAGAGGGCCTCTTCTGGCTCAGACCCTGAGTCTCAGCTTAGCAGACTCCTAGACTGCTCCTGGCCCCTCCGCATAGGTGATATGTATTGTTCATCCACCCATGCACCAGGCGCCCGATCAGATGTTCCGCCACCTGCGGCCCACCCCACGCATTGCCTGCCCCACATACCACATTGGATATGTGAGCCATGGCCGGCCTCAGTGGCACCTCTCCTGTCCTGCCTTGGCATGGTGCACCAGTGATGTCACCTGGCGGTCATACATTGGCGAACGCGGCATCGGGCATCCTGATGACCTGGGGGACTCCTGGGGGGGTCAGGTGGGGTATTGCATATGGGGATGGAACGCAGCCAGGTATGTGGTGGCATAGTTTGGTTATTGGGGGACCAAGGCAAATTTTTTGCACAGGGGCCCTATGCAACCTGTGTCCACCCCTGCAGGAGCATGATCACTGACTTGAAAGCTGATTAGCTCCCTCTCCAGCTAAAAGAATGGCAAATGCAAGGGAAAGCTTGAGCAAATTATCCAAACTTGGACACACATCATGGACTGAAAAATGGTGACTCAGTGAAGTGCTGGAGTCGACTCAGATGCTCTCAGAGGCAACTTGTCTTGCTTGTAGCCTGTTTCCTCACATACGCTTTTGAAATATTTGACTTAGAATTAGAATAGCTTGAACATTGCAGACAATAAGGTTGAGCTCAATGCCAACACCAGTATGCTGGATCTAATCCTGTAAATTTCCTCCTATTCTCTTATCTTTTCCATTATACTGTTACTCTGGAAATGTAGAAAAAAATAGAGAATTTACAGCTAAATATCTGGCCACGCACAGACTGGCTTAGACTGGTTTAGGTCCACACCTTTCTAGGTTAACCAGGAGTTGAACTAGGGATTGCTCTCAGTGTTTGAAAGGCATCATGTGACCAAAACATCTTACTCTCATACATGTGTGGTAAAGGCAATTCACACAACAGCCCTACACATAACGCAGGTGGAAAATGAGTACTGGGACACTGCAGTTAGCTGTTGCTTGTTTAATATTTGAGAACAAAATTAGTTAACTGTTTGCAAGATGTTAGGTTAGTATTGGCTACATATTTCCTCGCCAGCTCGTGGCATATCTATATACTATTGTGCACAAGTGACACCAAGGATGTCACAGAGACTTGACACTAAGATCAGATCCATATGACTGACAATAAATAATAGTGTATGACTTCTATGTGTCTGGGTCATACATGCAATAGATTTTTTTTTTTTTACTATTCATTGTGGCTTACCACGACCAGTCTTAGCTTAAGGTGAGAGAGAAATACCTGGGGACATCGGCATTAGGTTAATGTATTTAAAGGATAAGTCTGGTGAAAATTTTTATTAAAGTATTGTATTGTCCCCCAAAAATTATACATATCACCAATATACACTTATTACGGGAAATGCTTATAAAGTGCTTTTTCCCTGCACTTACTACTGCATCAAGGCTTCACTTCCTGGATAACATGGTGATGTCACTTCCTGGATAACATGGTAAAGTCACTTCCTGGATAAAATGGTGATGTCACGACCCGACTCCCAGAGCTGTGCGGGCTGTGGCTGCTGGAGAGGGGTAAAACAATACTTTTCACCCGACTTCTCTTTTAATGTAGGTTTTCTACAAGGCTACAAATTATTTGAACTTATACAGCTACATTATATGTTCTACCTAAATTACGTTCTTGTTTTGTGAAGGCATACATATTGCTATGATGATGTCTAGAAGTGAGTAATAAGAATCAAATTTTGCCTTAATTATGATTATTCAACATCCATGAAAGATGCGGACCAAATCCTCCTGAGGCTGAGTTTACGTCTTGCAGACATAATGCTGTCAAGTGGGGCCATGATGCAAGTCAGAACAAGACAGCTGCTGTATCCAGGTTTTCCAGGCATTTTCCATGCAGTCCCCAGGTGGTATCCTCCCTCTGCACTGAGCTGGCAGCCTGAGGGATATAAACGCAGATCAGTTTTGCTTCGTACGAAGCAAAATGAAGCTGATTCACTCATCTCTAATTGCAGCATTAATGGACATGCAACTCTGCAGTTATATAGCCGTTTTACCTGCAGTACCACAAGGCCATTAACAATTAAAGTGCTTTTAGCTGCAGTCAATTTGAAAATTGCGCCATGCTGCATGTTGGCACGGTTTTGGCTGAATTGTGTTAATTCAACCTAATGGATTTATATGTAACCATGGCCAGAATCCAATCACTGCCTAGTCTGCCACTGCCTACATACTTAACCCTCTTCCATTTGTTAGAAGTTCTGAGTTGTTGATATTTTTAATAGCTAATTGAAAGACTGCAAGCTTACAAGACGACCTAGGACTGTTTATCATGCATGGTTTAACCCACCATGCTAGATCCAAAGCTTGGAATATATTATCTTTTTTAATTAGCTATTACTATGTATTAAATATCACAAATGCACAATTTTTCATCATTCTCATCCACTGGCTAATATGGCACAAAAATATTTTAATGTTTTAACCCCCTAAGGACTGGGGTATTTTAGGCTAAGACAAAACAATTTATTTTTTTATTTTTATATCAATGCAATGCAAGATCTTTTTAGAGAACCGGAGCAGAGTCCAACACCTTCACTGATTTTGTAAAGCTTTATTTCTCAACCTATAAACAACAGGCTTATATAAGAGTGCACAATATAAGTATTATAAATAAATAAAGTATTATTAAAATTACCCGCACTCAGACCAGGGGTTCTAAATCATAGCATATTTGATGCTGTCATGACTGTTGTTTAATAATACGGCATTCTCTTATTCGGACAACCCCTTTATGTTGTTGTTTTTTCACATCCACTGGCACTAATACTAACCTTTTTTCTGTTTTACAGGGTGAAATTGGTAGACCAGGAAGAAAGGTAAGAAAATTTAGATTTTATTTCTGTGTAATACCCTTACTGTATGTGCTTATTGTTCTTGGAGTTCAGATTAGAGGTGTTAGCTATGCCCCATCAGAGCCACCTCATTCAAGTTTTGAGGTAGGGTTGGGTTGGGGGGGGGCAGATGGAGGGGGTTCGTGTTTGTTATTTTTATTTTGTTGTACAGAACTTGTTAAAGTCTTTAAAAAAATTGACATAAATAAAAATGAGGCCCCTTCTTCAGGTGAGCCCTTGGTTTGTATTGCAGATTTGTTCTATACTGATATAATAAACAGATATGTTGGACGGGGCAGGGGGTAACAAGAAAGGCAGGTGTTGACAGCAATGTGTAAATATGGGATTTACAGTAACTTGTTAATGAAACTGAATACATTTGTCTCTAGGGAATCATCCATGAGCTTTAAAGAAGGTTATTATATAGTGTTTCTATCATTACACCAACTTGTCTCCACCACTTTGTTTCTATCAATAAACCCATTTCTACAAAGTACACTTAGTAGTCTGGGATGTGCTGGCAGTCAGATTAGTGCATCATAAAAATACTTTGTACAGTCTCTGCAAGTCTGGAGTTTGGATGCTCACATAGTAGATACCATACTGACAAGCTACAAATATCTTAGGTCCTCACATGGTCTGCAACATCATATACATCCTCTCTCTGTCGGAAGTGCTCAGATTTAGAAACAGAAGAAGAAAGTGTTATTTATAAACTGGGCTGTAACTACTTTAACAGAATAGGATAACAGTATATCATCTCTACTGACCCTTAGCAGGGGAAAGTCCAACGACGCAACTGATTTAACAAGGATATCACTGCTTTACAATGAGAGGACACTTTGTCCTGTATTTATGTATTTCCTATACAGTAAATTTAGGTTTATGATTGTAACCATTGTATATCGAACGGGTCCATGATTCACTGCCATTATTAATTTATATAAACAATGGGACACATGTATCGTTATGTGCCTTGGTAAATTTCACAGAAAAGGTGCAGCTTTTTTTTTTTTTTTTTTTTACATTTTCCATTGTGTACACCCTACTCTCCTAATGGGTAAGAAGAAGGTGCAACAAGGCAGGGAGGAGGCTTGGCCTCTTCCTGCACCCAATTTATCACCACTATTTACCCCTGCAAACAGGTGTAAATGATGGCAGCGGGTGTGGATTTCTGTGTCCACTGTGTGACAGGAGCAGGTCAGGTCCTGCTGGATTTACTAAGAGTGCACCTCTTGGTAAATCCAGAAGGGTGAAAAGTGTCGGGGCTTTATGTACGTTTGGTGTTTAAGTACACTGTTTTTGATAAATTTCCCCCAGTGTACTTTTGTTTTTTTCATCACAGCACAAATCACTAGTTACCTTACAGTTGACTCCTCTTGGAACATATTATTTTGCAACTTAAGAGGGTCCAAAAAAATCACATATAGTATGACCTGCCTAGGACTACTTATTACACAGCAATATATGGTTGCCAGAAAATTGTGGCAAACTTACTGCAGTACCCCACTGCAAAGCTTCCTCATCTGATCAATGCATCAATGATCAATGAGACTGGGTTGGGTTTTTTGGCACAGTAATTGTTTACTTTTTCATAAACTCTACTTTGTAGACCTAGAATTAGATGGCATTCTGCTTAGGCTATGAGTACTGATCAATAATATTCATTTTCATTTTGACAAGACAATTATTGGGAGGAGTTACAATGGATGATCACAACTCTCCATCCATAGACATAGATGGTTTGTTTGTAGATAAATGAGCATCTGTTGATTTGTTGACTGATCGCTGGGATTTTTACACTGGACAGGAACAAGTGTACACAGAAACATTTGCTCACCTTCCAGTATGAAAAGCTCTTTAGTTGAGATGTAAATAAATGCTTTAGATATTCAGGGAGGAGAGTTAATAAATGCTGATATTCACTATATTAGCTCAGTTTTGTTTTTTTTTTATCTTTGCTTGCTTCCTTTAATTTTTGTACATCCTATCAATTTATTGGATATTACTTTCAGGGGCAGATTAACTTTACCATAGGCCCCAGGCTG
Organism: Dendropsophus ebraccatus; assembly: GCF_027789765.1. Lineage (NCBI taxonomy): Eukaryota > Metazoa > Chordata > Amphibia > Anura > Hylidae > Dendropsophus > Dendropsophus ebraccatus. The sequence continues at coordinate 171,308,779 of NC_091455.1, forward strand.
TTCACTAAGCTTAGCCCCATCCCACTGTAACTATAGGAGCACTAGCGTGGTGTTCATAGTACAGGATAAATAATGTTATGATTTGTGCAAAATTGTGGTAAAAAGCAGAAATTATTTGCAAATCATGGCAGAACTGTAGCCAGGAAACAATATTCTACTGAAAGTAAAAGTGTTTTTGGGTGGCCATGGGCCCACAGGAGCTTAGGGCCCTGGGCTACTGCACAAAACGGACCTATTATAATCCGCTGCTGATTACTATACAGTACCTGAATGCACATTGTAAATCGTATATGTGTGTATTTTGTTTTTACTTCCAGGGCAAGACTGGTCCTCCTGGTGTACCAGGTATGCCAGGCCCTATAGGACCTCCAGGACCAATGGGACAAAAGGTTTGTGTTCTTTAGATAAAAAATGTGTTGAAAAATTTGTTGAAAAAATAAAAGGATTTTCCGGCCAAAATAAACTAATTAGCTATCTACAGGATGGCTGATCAGTCACTGATCGTCGAGGTGTTGGCACCCTGCACCTGTACCAGTCAGCTGTTTTTGCGCCCACACTGCACAGTAAATGGGACGAGAAGCAGTTGTCTCTGTTGACTGTGTAGCTGTGGCGATTTAGTGGCGATTTAGTGGCAATTACAAGTTGCAACCGCTACACGGTATACAGAGAGAAAATGCTCTCAGCACTATTCACTGTAGTGCGGGCACCACGCGGCTGATCATTGCGGATGTTGGGTATCGGCACCATGCTGATCAGACTGATGAGATATACTGTGTTTAACAATTGATACTAGAGATGAGCGAACCGGGTTTGGGTTCGAGTCGATCCGAACCCGAAAGTTTGGTATTTGATTAGCTGGGGCTGCTGAACTTGGATAAAGCTCTAAGATTGTCTGGAAAACATGGATACAGCCAATGACTAATCCATGATTTCCACATAGCCTTAGGGCTTTATCCAACTTCAGCAGCCACCACTAATCAAATGCCGAAAGTTCGGGTTCGGATCCACACGAGCATGCTCGAGGTTCGCTCATCTCTAATTGATACATTTTTCTGGGTGATTATGTCATTTGCCACAAAACAAAGCAAAAAACCTTTCCATTTCGTCCTACGGCAGCACAGAGACATAAGGGTTAACTAGATTATCCCATACTGCTAGGCAGAAGAAACAAGATTAATTAATCATGGTAATTAACTCATTAAACCATTAGGCCAACATCATAAAACCCCACCACAGACAAGGAATAGACGTGTTTTGTTTCTTCTGCAGGCAGAAGTTGCTTTTTTTCTACAAAGACTGTTCCATGATTCTATGAGGTAGTCAGCCTCATCCCCTGCTCTATTTTTTACCTCGTCTGCAGGGAGGCCGAACGGCACTGACCACAGGGTTCTGTGTGTCCTCCGTTATGGCTGCCTACCAGGGGGAGTTGCAGATTATTCACTCCTGGTATGGCGCACGGTAGCTCGCGGGCCTCACTGGGGTCCCGAATCTCCCGTCCAGCATCTCGTGTGCACGCTAGCCGGACCGGAAGTGCCAGCGCCATCTTGCAAGAGGCAGCCCACGAGGTAGGCGGGACTTCCGGTCTTCAGGACACCGGCGCCATCTTGGAGGTGGCAGTATGCCGCTGAAGCGGTAATCCCGGTCCCGACCTCGGCTATCTCCTCCGTCCGGAGGGATAGAAGGTAATAAGGCGCGCATATGTTTGATCACCTGCGCTATGTTGACCCTGGCGCCGTTTTTTCTTCCTCTACGTCCCGGCATCAGGAGGGGGTGGAGTATTCTGTAGAGGCGCATGTGCATTGGGTTGTTCTCTGCACCTGCGCAGCTCCGCCCGGCTTTATCCCTCACATGTGTTAAAGCTGTGCTGGTGAGCGGTTGCTCTATCCAGCACTCTGCCGGGCAGCACCATTCATTGGAAATAAAGGTATTTCCTCTCTGCAGGGATCTATGGCAGGCTATGATGTCTTATCAGATCCAGAAGCTTTATGTATTTTCTACCCCCCTTTTTTTCTAGATGGCCAGTCGGCATACTGCAGGAAAAAAGAGGAGTAAATCACGTCACAGGCTCTGTAGATCCTGTTCCCAGCCCTTGCCAGATGACTATGGAAAAGATACTTGCATCATCTGTGCTCCTGCTTCTAGCTCTGCATTCCAGTCAGAAGCTCAACAGTTTTTTGGGTGGTTCAAGTCTCAACTATCTGAAACTCTGAGTGAAGTCACCCAAAAGCCAGCTAAGAGGGCTAAACATGTCAAAGTACCATCCGCTGCATCGTCCTCGGATATGAGGGAAGAGATCCTATCAGAAGGAGAAGTAGTTTCTTCAGCCTCAGAAGCATCTGATAAGGGCTCACCGGAGGATCTCTTTTTATTTAAAAAAGAAAATGCCAGGAAACTCATTAAGTCAGTAAAAAGCACTTTGGAAGGAGAACCCTCTTCTTCCAGTTTACCAAAGAAAGAAGCTCTTTTCTTTTTTCCTAAGACCGATCACACGGTGCTTCCTTCCCATCAGCTCCTGAAGGACTTTATGGAGCAAGATTGGCAAAAGCCTGAGAAAAGGTTTGATCCAAGTTCACGTTTCAAGGCAGCATACAGTCTTTCAGCAGAAGCTTCCAAGTCATGGGATAACCCACCAAAAATAGATCTGGCGGTTGCCCGACTTTCTAAAAAAGCTCTGTATCCCACTGAGGAAGCCGCTTTACTTAAAGACCCTCTAGATCGCAAGACGGACTCTACTCTCAAAAAGATTTATTCTACATCAACTTTTAATGCTAAAGCGGCATTGTCTGCAGTATCAGTAGGAAGAGCTCTAAGAGTCTGGCTTAGTGAGTTATCAAGAGATATTGAACGAGGCGTTAAAAGGGAGGATCTGCTGAAGGACGTTCAAACCATGAAGTTGGCTTCGGATTTTCTGGCAGACTTTCCTTTAGATTCTCTGCGTTTGAATTCTAAAGTCATGGCTATGGCCACTACTGCCAGAAGAAGTTTGTGGTTGAAAGACTGGCCTGGAGATTTGTCATCCAAGACTCATTTCTGTTCCCTTCCATTCCAGCCAGAAGGCCTATTCGGGCCACAGTTGGAGGACATATTGAAATCCCTCAATGAATCCAAGGGAATTTCCTTTCCATATCCTAAAAGAAGGCAAAATCGTTCCTTTCGTAAAACATTCCGAAGATCACCGGCAGGCAAGAGAACCGCTCCCCAAGGGAGACAAAACAGATTCAGGCCACGAGGAGATAATTCCAGCTTTAAGAAAAAGCCATTTCCTGAAGACAAAGATAAAAAACAATGACGCCAGATGTTTTCCCACAGCGGTAGGGGCAAGGCTCAGCCTCTTCGCATCAGTATGGGAAAAAACTACCTCGGACGCATGGGCCAACTCGGTAATCTCGAGAGGATACTCCATAGAATTCTCTCACTTTCCCCCGAATGTGTTCTTGCGCAACAAAGACAGCCCAAAACTTCATGCGCTTCTATCAGAGTTCTTACAGAAGAATGCATTGGAGAGAGTTCCTCTTCACCAACAGGGCCGAGGGGTCTACTCCAGAATCTTTGCAGTACCGAAGAAGGAAGGCAACTGGCGTCTAGTGATAGATCTGTCTTTTCTGAACCGTTTTATCACCTGCAAAAGATTCAAAATGGAAACAATCAAATCAGTTATCGCCATTCTCCAAGAAAACGATTTTGCTGCCACCATAGACTTAAAAGATGCGTATCTCCACATCCCCATCCTGCCGTCCCATCGCAGGTTCCTTCGGGTGGCTATACGCAAAGGGAAAAAGACTCTCCACTACCAGTTCAGATGCCTTCCTTTCGGCCTATCTACAGCACCAAGGGTTTTCACAAAAATCATCGTCATCCTGGCAGCACACCTAAGGCTTCAAGGAGTTTTTATCGTCCCCTACCTGGACGACTGGTTCGTCAAAGCCTCATCCAGAGAGAGTCTTCTGATTCATATCCAGATGACCAGACAAGTTCTGGAGAGTCATGGATTTATCCTGAACCTGGACAAATCAAACCTAGTCCCTTCCCAAGTATGCAAGTTCCTAGGCTTCATCGTGGACTCACTGGCAATGAAGCTCTACCTGACGGAAGAAAGAACATCCAAGCTGATGTCAGAGGTCCAGTCTCTCCTCTCCTGTCCCCAAATAACAATCAGAATGGGCATGCGAGTTCTAGGGTCGATGACTGCCTCACTGGAGGCCGTGCCATGGGCTCGGGCACACATGAGATTGCTCCAACAGAACATTCTCTCCAGGTGGAACCGCCTCCAATCAGGCTTAGACCAGCCTCTGTCTCTCCTCAGTGCTACCCGGCAGGACCTCTTGTGGTGGTTGAGACGGGACAAAGTTTGCAGGGGGAGATCACTTTTCAGTGCCCCCCAGGTATTGATCACCACCGATGCCTCCAAGGTGGGTTGGGGAGCACATATGGGAGAACTGTGGGTCCAGCAGGCGTGGACCACAGAGGAGGGTCAGAGTTCATCGAACCTGAGGGAACTACGAGCAGTGCATCGTGCCCTGGTCTCGTTCTCACATCATGTCCAAAGCCGACACGTCCTGATCCAGTCGGACAATTCAGCAACCGTGTTCTATCTAAACAAGCAGGGGGGTACCAGATCCCCCTTGCTGATCAAGGAATGTCGGTGTCTGATGACATGGGCAGAGGAGAATCTGCAGGAGTTGAGAGCAGTCCATATCAGGGGAGTCCTGAATACAGCAGCGGACTGGCTGAGCAGGAATCAGCTATGTCAATCAGAATGGAGTCTCCATCCAGAGGTTTTTTCATGGATAACCAGCATCTTTGGTCATCCGGACATCGATGTGATGGCAACAAGAGAGAACAGGAAGGTGAGAGCTTTCTGTTCAATCTACAAACAAGACCATCCGGATTACATAGACGGGCTATCCATCAGCTGGAAGAACAGATTGATTTATCTCTTTCCTCCGTTTCCGATGATCCCGAGAATTCTCAAGAAGATTCTGGACGATCATGCCTCGGTCATAGCAGTTCTCCCGTTTTGGCCCAGAAGGGCCTGGTTCCCGCTCGCGTTATGGCTTTCGAAGGGTTGCTACAGGAATCTTCCAGTCCGCCCGGACCTTCTCACCCAAGCGGGATTTCTTCATCCTTGCCCCCAGAATCTACATTTAACAGCTTGGAAGCTGACAGGTTAAACCTTCTGGAAAAAGGGTTTTCGGACGATGTGGCCGATATCCTATTGTCTTCAAGAAGACCAGCAACTATGAAAGTTTATAACAGAGTGGCGAAGGTTTTTAGATCTTGGTGTGGATCTCAGTCGGTGTCCGTGCCTTCTCTTCCAGATGTGCTAAAATTCCTTCAAGAAGGATTCGCTAAAGGGCTAAAATTCAATACCCTCAAGGTACATTTCTCGGCAATTAATTATGTGTTTGAAGGGAAGTTTTCAAATCAACCTTTAGTAAGAAGATTTTTCAAAGCTATTAGGAACCTTCGCCCTCCAGTCAAAAGTCCAGTAGCCACATGGGACCTTTCCATAGTTCTCGAAGTCTTGTCTGGTCCTCCGTTCGAACCTCTGAATGAAATTTCCCTGAAGTTTTTATCATGGAAAACACTTTTTTTGGTGGCCATAGTCTCAGCCAAGCGGGTCGGTGAGATGCAAGCTCTCTCATGCAGAGAGCCATATCTTTCTATTAAGCATGACTGTCTCATTCTACGTACCAGACCAGGTTTCCTCCCAAAAGTGCCTTCTATTGCTAATCTTAACCAGGAGATAATTCTCCCAAGTCTCCAACCTCAGGATAGCGACCAGGACAGACTCCAGCTGTTGGATGTTAAAAGATCAGTTTTGACCTACCTGTCTCGTACAGAAGAGATAAGATCATCAGACTCTCTCTTTCTACAATTTCAGGGTCCAAATAAAGGTAGAGCAGCTTCCAAAGCCTCCCTTTCAAGATGGATCAAGGATGTCATCGCAGAGTGTTATAAGTTAAAAAGCTTAACTCCACCAATGGGAATCAGGGCCCATTCTACACGCTCTACATCCACATCCTGGGCTGAACTGGCTCAAGTCTCCTTGCAACAGATTTGTTCAGCTGCTACGTGGTCCTCCCCTACTACGTTTATGAGACACTACAAGTTGGATGTTCTCTCCAATGATAGGGTGGCCTTCGGCAGAAAGGTGCTGGAAAAAGCGTTCTCTGGCTAATATTACCCTCCCTTGTGTTGGCATTGCTTTGCTTTCCCTTATGTCTCTGTGCTGCCGTAGGACGAAATGGAAAGCTCAAATTTACTCACCGAAATTTCTTCTTTCCATGAGTCCGTAGGCAGCACAGCATCCCACCCTAATAAATTATGTTATTGCTGCAGTACTTACACGTCTATTCCTTGTCTGTGGTGGGGTTTTATGATGTTGGCCTAATGGTTTAATGAGTTAATTACCATGATTAATTAATCTTGTTTCTTCTGCCTAGCAGTATGGGATAATCTAGTTAACCCTTATGTCTCTGTGCTGCCTACGGACTCATGGAAAGAAGAAATTTCGGTGAGTAAATTTGAGCTTTATCAGTATAAAAAATGGTCTATGACAAAACTCATTTTGCAAAGCTGATCTGTCTGATATATAATGTTAGTTTAATATTAGTAAAGTTAATGCTTCATAAATTTCGGGCCATCATAAAAGCTCGAGGAGTCGCAACAAAGTATCATTGACACCATAGTTGTTTCCCCTATGTGATCTGGAAATCTAATTAAAGGATAACTTCATATCCCTGATCAGAAATGCCTGCTTAGTCAGTCAGTGACTGAGGTGGGACCCTGCTGCAGTCACTGACTGGCTGAGTGGGTGCTTCAAGCCCAGTTATAACGATGCAGAAAACCAGGAGAAACTGAAGACAGGAGGATAACAGAAAGCTGGTGATCCAGCGCTGTGTGGGCACAGGGACAAATAATCATAGCTTCTCTTTATTCCACTCACCCACCTGGAACTTTTTAGATAAATGAATGGTTATAGTCAGGGCCGGCCTTTGGGGTGTGCGACCTGTGCGCTTGCACAGGGCGCATCACCCCCGGCCAGCAGGGGGGCGCTAAGGCAGAGAGACAGCTGTGCAGCTGTCTTTCTGCCCGAGCGCTTCTCTAGCTGGCTGCCCGGCGCCCTCCTCCTGAGGTGGTTCCTCCCGGGCTCCCCCCTGCCTCCACCTAGGCGCCGCATACTGTACTATTAAGCTTGTGACCTTGCGGTCACAAGCTTGATAGGACAGTACGCCTACAGCTGATGCGCGCTCCCCGGGATTCCCCAGGAGAGCACGCATCAGTGACCTCAGCGTCAGCCGGCGTCTTTGTACTTCCGGCACAGGGAGGAAGTACCGGCCCTGGCGCTCGTGAGGTCACTGGAGCGTGCAGTGCCAGGACATGCTCAGGGAGCGCGCATCGGCCGGGGGTGATACAGAAGACGGGAGCCGCGTCTGGGGAGCGAGGTGTCAGGTGAGTTATGTGCTTTGTTTTTTTTTAACCTGCGCAAGGGGGGAGACAACAGAAGTGGGCAATCTATAAGTGGGGGACAACAGATGGGGGCAATCTAAGTGGGGGACAACAGAAGGGGGCAATCTATAAGGGGGGAGAAAACAGAAGGGGGCAATCTATAAGGGGGGAGAAAACAGAAGGGGGCAATCTATAAGGGGGGGAGAAAACAGAAGGGGGCAATCTATAAGGGGGGAGACAGCAGAAGGGGGTAATCAATAGGGGGGTAATCTATAAGGGGGGAGACAACAGAAGGGGGTAATCAATAGGGGGGGTAATCTATAAGTGGGGGACAACAGATGGGGGCAATCTAAGTGGGGGACAACAGAAGGGGGCAATCTATAAGGGGGGAGAAAACAGAAGGGGGCAATCTATAAGGGGGGAGAAAACAGAAGGGGGCAATCTATAAGGGGGGGGAGAAAACAGAAGGGGGCAATCTATAAGGGGGGAGACAACAGAAGGCAATCTATAAGGGGGGAGACAACAGAAGGGGGCAATCTATATGGTGGGGGCACCTGTAAGAGAGGACAGCATGGAGGGCATATACTATAGGGGGACTACACAGAGGGGGGTTCTCAAGGAGATGCACATAGGGCCATATATAGGGAAGACTGAACAAGGGGCCATCTATAAGGAAGCTACACAGAGGGGGGGGGGTATATACTACAAGGGCATCACATACAGTCAGCCTACCCACTAAATGAGGGGGTAAAGGGGCCAATACAGATGTGCAGTTTGATAAGGATGGTGTTAGAGTGTGGAGCCTAATATGTCTGTCTGGCAGATTCTGTGGATTCGTGGCTCGGAGAAGTTCTCATAACGGCCCAGGACAGATGGAGAAAGAAAAAAAGAAGAAAATGAATGAGGAACAACTCTAATCAGAGAGTCCCCTGTGAGTCACCTGATGTAACTGCTGATGTATATGGTGTACAGAGCCTGTGTAGGGCTGGGTCTACCTCTATATGACTGGATGAGGGGATAGTGATCTGTGTACAGTGGATTATTCAGTAGTGGCGGTGGTGTTAGTCAGTATGTAGTGATGTTAGTCAGTAGTGGTGGAATTATTTGTTACTTGTAATTTGGTACTGTGTTTTATTGGTCTAAGTATACAGGATTTGGTCAGCAACAATATGGTGGTGATGGTAGTGGTTGTGGTGTGGCGGTAATATTTCCCCCCTATATACTGGTAATATTGGTCTCAGTATACAGGATTTGGTCAGTAACAGTATAGCGTGTGTGTATATATATATATATATATATATATATATATATACCCCCAATAGCATCGCTTGGTCGAGGAAAGGACCCAAGTTGACCTCTTGCACCAGGGCCCAAGAGACATTGCCTATGCCCCTGGTCTGTGCACAGTCAGGGCAGCTGTTTCTCTGCCCGAGCGCTGTCCCACTAGCTGGCTGCCCTGCTCCAGTATCCCCCCACAGCTGCCGTGGTCCCTGTGGGTCAGATTCAGGAACATACGGCAGCAGCCTCTGCCATCTGAGAGTGAGCCCTGCTGTAACTGCTCCTAGCACAGCCGCCCCTTCCCCTCCTTCCCCCAGGTCCTATACAGGGAAGCTCTTCTGTCCTGGTGCAGCTGGTGTTATATTACACTGCTGGGTAGTCGGGACAAGAGGAGAGAGCAGGAAGTCAGCAGCAGCATGAGGCGCCCAGTCCTGTCAGCAGCTGCTGCATTATCCACAACCAGCTGCCAGCTAGATGTATGTAAGTGCAAGTATATGTATATAGAATGTACATAGTGTGTGTACTGTTATATAATGTATAGTCAATGTGTAGGTGTGTGTGTGTACTGGAGGTTTATATATGAATAATGTGTGTTTAAATATGTGTGACATTGTATATGTGTGTACTATATAATGTGTAGGTGTGTATGTGTGTGTACTGGATACTACTTCCCCCTCCAGCCATACACACAACTACTACATGGCTGGGGAAGGTAGTAGTTGTGTGTATGGCTGGGTAAGTAGTAGTTGTGTGTATGGATGGTGGGGGTAGTAGTTGTGTATGTGGCTGGTGGGGGTAGTAGTTGTGTGTATAGCTGGTGGGGGTAGTAGTTGTGTGTATGGCTGGCGAGGGTAATAGTTGTGTGTATGGCTGGCGAGGGTAATAGTTGTGTGTATGGCTGGCGAGGGTAATAGTTGTGTGTATCGCTGACGGGGGTAGTAGTTGTGTGTGGCTGGGTGAGTAGTAGTTGTGTGTATGGCTGGGGGAGGTAGTAGCTGTGTGTATGGTTGGGGGAGGTAGTAGCTGTGTGTATGACTGGGGGAGGTAGTAGCTGTGTGTATGGCTGGGGGAGGTAGTAGCTGTGTGTATGGTTGGGGGAGGTAGTAGCTGTGTGTATGACTGGGGGAGGTAGTAGCTGTGTGTATGGCTGGGGGAGGTAGTAGCTGTGTGTATGGCTGGGGGAGGTAGTAGCTGTGTGTATGGCTGGGGGAGGTAGTAGCTGTGTGTATGGCTGGGGGAGGTAGTAGTTGTGTGTATGGCTGGGGGAGGTAGTAGTTGTGTGTATGGCTGGGAGGGTCGGGTGATGGGTGTTGGATGTCGTCTGGAGGAGTGGGAGGCTGTAGGAGCTTTATGTCACCATGGGGGGGGGGGGGGGGGGGGGGGCGCCGAAAAAAGTTTTGCACAGGGCGCCATCTACCTTAAGGCCGGCCCTGGTTATAGTCTGCCAAAAGGAAGATAAGCTGCCAATACAAATGTTCATCAAGGACAAAATATACATTTCTAGTGCAGTAATATTATAGTTACATAAAGCATAAGGATTATTAGTTATCCACAATTGTAAATAAACTGGACCTATAAAAGTTTAATAATTTACACTCATGTTTTTGCCAGGGTGAAAAAGGGGACTCTGCATCACTGGGAGGACCAGGATCAAGAGGACCAATGGGCCCCAAGGTTTGTTCAATCAAGTATCTCTGGAAATCACAAGTACTGTCATGTATTACCTTTTTCAACTTTAATGGAATAAGTAACAAATAATAATCCTAAAAGCAAATTACAATCCAGCCAAAAAAAGTGTAATCATGTAATCTAAAAATAATATAAAATACCAAGGCTAGTACACAGAACAAAATAGCACCAAGATAATGGAAATCAACTGGCAAAATAAAACAGGCATGGAAAAAAAACAACGGATTCACCTTGTCTGGGCCAACTGTTTACAGAGATTTATCTGACATATTTTTGAAGCCAAAGCCAGGAATGGATTTGAAAAGAGGAGAAATCTCAGTCTTTCCTTTAAGACCTGTTGTCTACTTATAGGCTGTTTCTGGTGTTGGCTTAAAAAATCTGTGAGATGAATCTCAGGACTCCTGCCCAATTCCTGTCTTGGAGATCAATTAAACCCATGAATATCTGTTACATGATTTAAAAAAAAAAAAAGATTGAAAATTAAGTTGAATTGTTACTAAATCATTATTGGTATTTAATTTAATATTTAATATTCCTTAAAAGTATTCCTCAAAATAAACTGAACAATGCAAGACTGAAGTACTTTGTTGAGACTGTCCTGCAGTCTTGCAGTGTAAGGCTTGGCTGCATGTAAGGATGCACAGACGTGAATAGCAGTTAGTGGCTAATCAAACATTAAGCGTTGGTACAAAGTTCCTGTTGTTCTAACTTAAAACAGTAGATACAGCAAAGCAGGACCACCAGCGAACCATGTCCAACTCCCCCGTCACATGACTTTTTCTGGGACAAGTGCCCCAGCTGACCCCTTTATCATGCTACACAACTGGTAAAGGAAGTTGTGACCTGTCCATGCTAAATAAGTATACTATAGAGCAGAAAAATCCCGGCCAGATTTACTAAGAGGCGCACGGGAAGCTACGCCTCCTCCCTACCTTACTGCGCCCCCCTTCCCCTAACCCATTGGGCGAGCGGGGGATACAGCTGGCATAAGCCAGGATGAAGGTGGTGCGGATTTCATAAATGTCCCCCCTTTTGTTAACTTTAGAGTGGTCTTAGAGGCTAGTACAAAGAGCTTAGCGAATGAAAAATAGCTTTAAATGGAGTCTATAGATTGAATATTTAGGGTACAAACCCACTTGACGTATTTGCTGCGTGAATCAGTCTTAAAAATAAGCAGGCAAAACGCAGGTTGGCTTTATACAATTGTTCTGCGTTAAAATACGCAATTGCGTATTTTTGAAGCGTGAAGCTACATGTGTTTTTCGCACAGGTTGATAACAACTGATGCTTTGCTAACAACAAGCTTCATGCTTCAAAAATACGCAATTGCGTATTTTAACGCAGAACAATTGTATAAAGCCAACCTGCGTTTTGCCTGCTTATTTTTAAGACTGATTCACGCAGCAAATACGTCAAGTGGGTTTGTACCCTTAGTATAAAAATTGGCTTTAAAATTAAATAAACTAAAAAAATGGTAGGATTGAGCTTTAAGCTTTCTATTTTTTTTTTATTTATTTATGGGTTCAGTTCCACTGTAAGATCACTTACAAATGGTACAGCATAAATGGCAAAATGTTCCCTCTTCCTTCTAATAGAAGACCTACATACAGGTGCTTTCTCTTTGTGGATGCCTTTTAGGGTAACTAAGGTGGCACAGCTTATTAATTGTTGTGATAGTATTTTTTTTCTGTTTACTTGAATTATTAAGCTATATAACTTATGATGCTGCATTGCTAAGGGGAATATTTAATTATTTAAACCTGTCTGCAGAATATTCAACTTTTCATTCATAAATTAAATACAAATCATCTGTCATTCAGTCTTTCAATTTCAGCCATTAATCACCATCTATATTACCAATACAAAGTATAGCATAAATAGCAATTAGTCAGCAGTCTAGAGAAGTGTTTTTATGTTGTTGATCCTTCCAATGATATAACTGTTTAGTAATAAACTGAGCAACAGGGACGTTATGGCCACATTCCTACAGTATGCAATCAAAATCACGTCCACCATGCATTTACCATTAGCTGCACAATGTTGTCAAAAATCCTGCAGCTATCTGTCAATACATGGGGCATGTGGTTTATCTTGTAGATAGCATAGTATGTTTATCTTCTATACTTTTATGTCACCGCTATACTAAATCTAATACTAATTTTCTATATTTCTACAGTGCAAGATACAGGCCAAATTTTTACCTAGCATCATTGAAAATGGGTAGAATTTGGTCATGTATGGTCAGATTAGGCTACGTTGACATCTAATAAGTAGCCAATGCTATATATTCCAATACTGGCAGGAAGTTATGCTGATGTACTGTATATATTGTACAGTTCCCATGCTGGGAGCCAAATGTAATCTACTAGTGACCACACTTGGTCCATTTCAGAGCATATACTATATATATATTTTTTTTTTCTGTGGGACTTCAAAGTGCAAGCAATCCTATTTTGAAGTCATGCTCTGTCAGTAAGCCAACATATATTCCCAGAACGTTGGCTACTTATCATATGTGAACGTAGCCAACTGTAACTTTACTGTAGCAGTTAACCTGGGGTAATAAAACTACTTCTATCCTGACTAAGGTCTAATTTGTTTGTTTTTTTAGAACTGTAAGCATCATTACCAATTTGAATGATAACAATATCAGCGTAAATATGGTCAACTTGCTAAGGACAAACAAAAATTCTGTGTTGCAATACTTACAGTATCTGTCATGTGCTAGAATACCTCCATTGAGTGGATAATACAGCTTTGCTTATTATTTACCTACAGCATGTTTGATATGATGTTTCTTTTGCACAGTTAGATAATATGTCTGCCATTTCTTTAAGGGTTTTCCTGGCATGAGAGGAGAAAAGGTCAGTTGTCCTGCATAAGTACTAACAAGAGTTTGAGCTAATTTTTGAAGTAAGGAATTCTATAGATTGCAGTGTTCTATGATCATATAGTGTGAGCTGTTTACTGTGACTAGGAGAATAAATAAACTACTTTTGTAAATCACACGTACTGGAGAAGTAGAGTATAAACGGATATTGAAGGAGATTACTGACAGCTTCAGAATAAATAAACCTTGAGGGCATCTGATAGAAAATGAAGTTAAATGCTTCACTTTATAGCTAGAGGTATATACAGTAGCAAGAAGGACTGTGGTACTGGCGGGAAACTCCACGCCTCATGTCACTGTAACATGTAAAAAAAAAGTCGTTTTTAGATGACAGGTACAGTACGATCACTCTTGTGGCTATCTAGAGTTCACAGAACTCTAGACAACCCTACATAGGAAAAAAAAATACTATGTGTAAACGTAGCCAAAGTGTGACTTTATCTCTTGGTCAGCTACATTAAAATGATTTTCTCTAGTGAGTTATGATATTGTTTCAAGATCAAGGATACATGCAAATTAATTTGTCATTCCAGCATTTTCAGGTGGTTGTGTGCAGTGTTCAGTGGCAGATAGCATGCTCAATTGACAAAATGTGTCATGTATTGCATTTCAAAACATCCAAAGTTATGCTTGGAGATTTAAACCCCAATATTTCTGAATATATCATTGCCTCATTACATCATTTCTTATCCATCATCATAATTCTTACATGTCCAAAAAGATATATTTTCCTAACATGTTTACATCTCATTCAAAATTCATGCAGACATAGAATATTCTGCTGCTCTAGGTTTAATAGTACAGTATGCTGAATAGTAATGCTATTGTAATGGGGTTTAAAAAAATGGCCATTTTTTAATCTAATAATGTGTTCTATTAAAGCCTATGGGGAGTTTCCACCAGAGAACACAATGTTGTTTTTTCACTGACTTAAGTCAATCACATTCTTATATAAAAAGGCATTTTTTTATACCGATTTAATGGTTGCTTTTTTATTTTACTGTTTGTTACTCCTTAAAGTGACTCTGTACCCACAATCTGACCCCCCCCCAAACCACTTGTACCTTCGGATAGCTGCTTTTAATCCAAGATCTGTCCTGGGGTCCGTTTGGCAGGTGACGCAGTTATTGTCCTAAAAAAAATACTTTTAAATTTGAAGCCCCGCGCCCAACGGCAGTATCTGTGCCCTAACTTTGCACCACCCCTCCGTCCCTCCTCCCCACCCTCTTCATCATTAGGAATGCCACTGGAACATTTTCTCCTTGCTGAACATTGCACAGGTCCTTAACGGTCCAGCCCATGTGCTGGACTGCCACAGGTGGGGAATAGGAGGCAATCTGCCTGGAGCATTCCTAATGATGAAGAGGATGGGGAAGGGGGACAGAGAGGTTGTGTAAAGTTAGGGCACAGATTCTCCCATTTGGCACGGGCTTCAAGTTTAAAGTATTTTTTAGGACAATAACTGCATCACCTGCCGAACGGACCCCAGGACAGATCTTGGATTAAAAGCAGCTATCCGAAGGTACAAGTGGTTTGGAGGGGTCAGATTGTGGGTACAGAGTCGCTTTAGGGTATGTGCACACTGGTTAGAAGAGACGAAAACTCTGTCGCGCAATCCGTCGCTCACGTCCACTCGTGGACAGTGGCGGGCGCGCGTGTCTCCGCCCCTGTCATAGACTCCATTCTATGCATGGGTGGATTCTTTCCTCTGTCCAAAGAATGAACTTGATCATTCTTTAGACAGAGGAAGGAATTCGCCCGTGCATAGAATGGAGTCTATGACACGGGTGGAGACACGCGCGCCCGCCGCTATCCGCGAGCGGACACGAGCAATGGATTACTTGAGAAGTGTGCACATACCCTTAGGGTGTATGCACACTAAGAAAATCACACAGATAACTTGCCGCAGATTCCGTCACTTCACCCCCGCGCTCCCACTTGAAGTTCCGCCAGTCCCATAGGCTTCATTCTATGCGTAGGCAGATTCCACCGTCTGCCTAAAGAATTGTCTTGTCAAGTCTTTGGGTAGAAGACAGAATCCGCCTTCCCATAGAATGGTGTCTATGGGATGGGAGGAGAGTGAAGTGGGAGCGCGTGGGAGCGAGCGACGGAATCCGCAGCAAGTTATCCGCCTGATTTCCTTAGTGTGCATACACCCTAAGAGGGTAATCCCATCTCAGTAAGCTTTCCACAGCCTAGGGGATGACAAGCAGATCGGTAGGCGTTCCAACTGCAGGGGCCCCTACTGATCCTCAGAATGGGAACAAAATCATCCCAGGAATGAATGGTGCAGACTGTCTGTGTAGCCATCGTTCCATTCACTGTCTATGCGGCCACTGAACCAGATAGGTCTGATGGGCCATTGACAATAAATGGTGGGGTGGCCATGCAGACACAGCCTGAACCATTCGTTCCAAGGACAATTATGCTCCCGTCCTCAGAATCAGTGGGCATCCCCTGATGTGCTTATTATAACCTATACTGGGGATAAGGGATAATTTACTGAGATGAAAATACCCCTTTAGGCTATGTTCACACAACGTATATATTTTCGTAAAATCACGGCCGTTAAGAAAATATACGTTACCTCTCCGTCTATGGGCGGAGCATACACACATAGTATACACTCCGGCCGGGATCCCTAGCGGCGCCGCAAACAACTGACATGCCAGTTTTCTGCAGCCGCTATTCATTATAGCTGAGAGTTCTGATGCAGGTACTGCAGTACCGGCTGGGATGATCTTTTCAGAGGCCGGCCGTTCTGTGACCCGGCCGGGTCACGGAATGGCCGGTCTCTTACGATGTGTGCACATAGCCTGAATGTGTTTAGTTAAATCTAGGGATGGTCTGAACCGAGTTTGGTTCGGGTTCGTATGAACCTGAACTCTCTGTAATGATTCCCGCTGTCTGCCCTCTCCGTGGAGAGGGTGGATACAGCGGGAGGACCACCTGGAAAACTGGGATACAGCCATAGCCATAGGCTGTATCCCAGTTTTCCAGGTGGTCCTCCCGCTGGCGAGCGTTCGGGTTCATACCAACACGAACCTCGGCAGTTTCAGACCATCCCTAGTTAAATCACTTAATGGTATATACTTTCCAATATTTACTTCCATATCTTTACATCCAGGGTGTCAAAGGAGACATGGGTGAAAAGGGACCCAAAGGTGAACAGGTAGGACGCTAAAGTGACTTGGTATAAATGTTGGTAAAATGTTGTTCCAACTTGTGAATAAGAGTGCTAGGCTACACTAATGCTATACAAATAAAAAGTTTACCAGCGAACAGGTGGACTACATTTGGTCTATTAATGACTATGGGCATGCTTCAGGGATACCGTATAATACAGTGAAATGTCATTTGGAAAAAGAAGGTGAATGGAACCTTAGTATGATTTTACAGTTCCAATACAATGTGATTATGCCCCCGAAAACCTAAGATTTATTATCCAGCATTGTGTAAAATAATAGCATGGGAGATTACTGCATGTGTCCCGGTAACACAGTGGGGCTACAGCTTAGGGAGTACTGAAATAGCCAAGGAATTTGGAACTTGCTTCACCAAAGAGATATTCTTATATTTCTGTTTATCCTTTGCAGGGCTTTATGGGTCTTCCAGGAATGCTTGGGCAAAAAGTAAGTGTTTCCATACTTAACTTTTATTAGGTACTTCACAAGCCATGGAAAGAAAGCTGTATCATTTGAGTTTGTTGTTCCAGAACTATAAACCAGCTCTAATCTTTCTTCTTCAGTTGGCAAACCTTTAGTGTGGTAATACAGTAATGATGGTATAACAGTTCAATAACTTTGTAAGTAAGTTGTGCTATATCCCACATCAGAGCCATAACTTCCTACGTCAGTGTATTATGCTATGCCATAAGTGTTTCCTAGATGCATGTCCCACCACCTCTGAAACCTGCACCTGTCTTTAGATTGAGGGCTGCCAGAGGTAGACGGCATGTCAAAAACTGCCAAATCTAGTGACTTATGCAATTTGCCTATTCAGGGGCGTAGCTAGGATTCATGGGGCTTGCCTGCAGCCACAAGATTTACTGGCGGAGCAGAGAGCCAATGGCTGCCCATTAGGCCCCTTATGGTTAAATACATAGGTGTAGGAGCAGACTACCTTCTACTTAACCCCTTATGTACTGCAGTGTGTAAGTGACCCAATGTTCTTTTACATTCTGCAACACAAAAAAGAGTTAAAAAGGAAGACAAGGAGATCTCTGCTTCACTGCTAGTGCACTGATAACCCCTGACCTCTGCATGGAGCGCCGCACATTTTCCTACTTGATTGCAGCAGCTTAACAGAGGTCAGGGGTTATTAGAGCAGTAAGAAGATATCTCCTTGTCCTTAGTAACCCTTTTTTATGTTGCAGCATGTAAGTGATCACTGAGCCACTTACACACTGCAGTAGATAAGGGGTTAAGCAGAAGAACACAGGATGGCTCTTATCTTCCATTTGCATCCCGGGGCCCCCCTCCTGCACGGCCACATAGCAGCTGCCTGCCTTGCCTTTATGGTAACTATGCCACTACTCCTATTGATTTAATAGGAGTTGTGCTAATAGTGCAGCCTGTGAGCTACTCTTTTTATGTAACTCCAGGAGAACACCAAAGCCTGCAGAATTTTGAATTCAGCTCTGGACTATAATAGAGCATCTAATTCAGAATCAATACAAAACAAATAAAGCAACATACATGCACAATTTTACAATTTGTGAAATAAAATGTGCATGCTATATGCTGTAACCTTTAACTCCATCGAATTAAACCTACAGTGTCCCTTTACAAATCTGAGCTGTGCATCCACAAACATTTATGTTAGCATTAATAAAGACTGATTTTCTGTTGTGGTAATTCCTAATAAATTATAACTACAGCTGACTACAGGAAGAGATGTGAGTAATAATATGGTTGGGTGCTCTTCAGGGATTCCATACCTCATTTACTGTCTCATGTTACAATCATTTACCCTTTGCTTTATGAACTTGTGTCACCTCACAGCCTGACTTCCATGCACTTTTGACAGTGAAGAAGCTGCAATGCATTTACATTATCCGCATTACAGCTCTTAATAAGTAGCTAAATATAGCGTAACTTACTGGCAACCACTATGTTAGCCGTCTTAATCATATAATTTCTAAATAAGGATCATCCTAAGGAGATGTGTTTTGTTTCTCTAACTTGAGGAGGAGCCTACCAAGGGAAAATGATATAATGACTATAATTTAGTCTAGAGGTAGACAATAATTGCATTCATGTTGGCTTTGGAAACCAGAATTGGAATGATAATTTATGGTAAGATGTATTAACCTCAGCTTTCCCAGACACAAAAATTTACAGAAATAAAGGCACAAATTACTCAGTTCATTTGTAGCATACAGATTACGAAATAAATGTAGACATTAACAAAGGCGTTGTTCAAATGTAACCATATTAGGTTTTCCAGATACCTTATTGCTGAGACCTGCTGTGATCAGGAGATATAACCAGGGGGAGAGCATGGCAGCCATGCTAACAATTCTGTGGCTGTATCTCCTGATCAGCTAATTCCAACAATGTAAATCTATGAGGCTCAGTAGCGAAATTTGGGGAGGGGCAGGGGGGGCGATGCAGGGATCACCCGGGGATCCGCAGCACACCTGTCCCGGATCCCCAGGGGTGGCCCCACTCACTTGTGCAGCGCTGACAGGAAGCTGAGGCTACAGAGAGACGCAGCGTCTCACTGTCTGTGCCGGAAGATCAGAGTAAGAGAGGAGAGCGGGGTCTGCAGAGCAGCAGCAGCATCCAGGCAGCGTGTGAGAGGGAAGTTTACTTTTTTCATGGGGTTAATCAGTGGTGATGGGGCCCATGAATGTTTGCAATCACTTTGCTTTTGGGCTGCAGCAGGATGCAGGGCAGCACTATCTGCTTCTCCCATACAATCTGCACAGTCCGTGCAGGCACCAAGACTACAGGCAGCAGTATAGACTGCACAACTATTGCTGCTTCTGTCTCTGTGCCTGAAGGGACTGTGCGGGGATCGCCCATGTACAGTAGTGGAGCAGTGTTTCTTATCATCCTCCAGCAGGACCCTGCAGTTTCCTTCTCCATTTGATCCCCTCAATACAAAAGATGCAACTGTTTGGAGCTATAGACTCCAATAGGAGCCCCCCTGCCACATCCATCAGCCCCTGGAGTACAAGTCCTGCCATCACATGGTACTGTGCACCCAGCACACAGGACAGGCAGAGCTGGTAGGGGCAGAGAGCTCACAGACACTGCTACCACACACTAAAGTTGCACTTACATGTTGCTGTGAAAGGAGAATAGATCCTGGCCTGATCTGTGAGGGATCCACTCACTGGTCCTGTTGTCAGCTCATCCTCTCATCTGACTGCAGCAGCAGGGACCTGGAGTTACCTCAGAGGATTCTCATTACATGTCCTATCATCACTGGTGATGTACTACCTGCAAGCTGAACCCCTCCCCACTGTTCAGGTAAATAAAGCCTATCTATCTACTATCTATCTATCTATCTATCTCCTATCTATCTATCTATCTATCTCCTATCTATCTATCTATCTATCTATCTCCTATCTATCTATCTATCTATCTATCTATCTATCTATCTCCTATCTATCTATCTATCTATCTATCTATCTATCTATCTATCTATCTATCTATCTCCTATCTATCTATCATCTATCTATCTTCTATCTATCTATCTATCTATCTATCTATTTATCTATCTATCTATCTATCTATCTATCTATCTATCTATCCATCTCCTATCTATCTATCTATCTATCTATCTATCTATCTATCTATCTATCTATCTATCTATCTATCTATCCCATCCCAATCTCTATTTCCTGTTTTATCTATCTTCCTTTTGCCCTAATGTCAGGAACCCCCCTCCCCCCCCCCCCCCCCCAACAAACACTATCCTATACTCATACACCTGCAACTCACAGAAAGAGGGAGCCCAGATTTGGAGGACGGCCCGGGGCCTATGGACTACTCCGCCACTGGGGTTTATGCTAAAGGGGAGGACAAATGCTGTATGGGGCTGCATAATATGAGGGGGTCAATACTGTATGCGGCTGCACAGACAGAAGGGGTTAATATTGTATGCCGTATAGCATGGGTCTCCAAACTGCGGCCCTCCAGCTGTTGCAAAACTACATTTCCCTTCATGCCTGGACAGCCAAATCCAAAGCTTTAGCTGTCCGGGCATGATGGGAGTTGTGGTTACGCAACAGTTGGAGGGCCGCAGTTTGGAGACCCATGCCATATAGTATTAACGTCCTCTGTCTATGCAGCTTTGTATAGCCCTCTCTGTAGTATTAACCTCCTGTGTGCAGTCCCATATAGTATATGGAGCTACACAGGGCAGCTAATACTATTGAGCAGGCTGCAAAAAGGGGGTTAATACTAGAGATAAGCGTATCTACATTAGGAAGGAAGCGAATCGCTTCATCCCTATCTGCATTCTGCTCATCAGGCTGCAGGCTTTTAAATCTGCTCTGTTACCTACAGCTCCTGCCCAGGTTCTGGGAAAGGATGGATCCAGTCCTGGAAAACTGGGAGAAGTTTCCCAGGAGTGGATCCATGCTGGTATGGGGTTTGTGTTATGAAGGATTGGCACAACATAGGCACTTTTTTCCAAAATCAGCATCACCCTTGTAGTGTGTGGTATTAAAACCTGGCTCAATTCACTTCAGTGGAAATGAAATTCAATACCACACTTAGCCTGAGGGCAGGGGTGGTGCTGTTTCTGGAAGAGAACAGCCAAGATTTTTTTAAATCCTGGATAACCCCTTTAATTTAGAGTGATTATACGTAGAGAGCCGTTTACACTGTTCTAAATCCTTCACATTCACTGAGAGTTATGTACTGTAAAATATACCCTTCATTATGCAGAAACCATTGCTGTCTGTCATTGTTCCCTATGTGGGTTGGGGGCCCACTCAGATTTACTCGCCCCCCTTAGACTGAGCCCCTAGCTACGCCCCTGATGAGGCTACATTGTCAGAATTAGTGAGCGGCTGTGGAAGTTCATTGCGCTGCTGCTGTGCTTTCTCCTCAGTTATATCTCCTGATCACATTAGATCTCAGCAATGAGACCCACTGCAATCAATAACTTTTGACATGCCTCATGACATGTCAAAAGTTATTTTTGATGACAGGTACTCTTTGACCTGATATATGTGACCAGATCCATCTTTTATCTCTTATTTCTTTTAAGCCTAATTTTTATTAGGCATAGTTTTCCTTGAAATCTTTTCCTGTAGCATACAGATGTATGAAATAAATAAAGTAGTGTAACCCCAGGTACTGCATGTGATACTAGTGATTCTTAACTAATTGTTGGTTTCTTTTATGTAAAAGGGAGAGATGGGCCCAAAAGGAGAACCAGGAATTCCAGGAAATAGAGGACCTACTGGTAGGCCTGGAAAGCGAGGAAAACAGGTACTGACACTTACTTATATCTTATTCTGATACAATGTACATTGTTGTATAAAGGAATCCACCATTGAACTGAAATCACCTTAGTGTTGAGCTAAGCTTCAAATTATTTTATTATCCCAGATCCCAAACACTTAGCATTTTCAGCAGATGGGACTGCATTCTCAATATGACAGTTTCTCTTTGAAGCGGCACTATCAGCAGGTTCGGGCCAGTGAACCTACTGATATGATCCACCCGCTATTTAATTCAGGACCGCAGTGCCGCTGTTCATACTCTTGTGGGGTACGGTACTGGGCAGATTTTGGATGATTGCTGATATGCTTATTAGCGGGTTCCAAGCATTTGGGGCATTCCCCGTCTGCCCGGAGTACCCGTTCGGCCCGCCTAGCTTGCCCTCCTGGCCCGCCTACTATGCATATTCATATATGCATAGTTAGGCCGTTTGTTACAGGCTGCTCCCTGCACATGCGCAGTAAAAAACAGCCTAACTATGCATATATAAATATCCATAGTAGGCGGGCCGGGAGGGCAGGCTAGGCGGGCTGAGCAGGTGCTCCGGGCGGACGGGGAACGCCCCAAATGCTCGGAACCCGCTAATTAGCAAATCAGCAATCACCCAAAATCTTCCCAGTACCTTACCCCACAAGAGTATGAACAGCGGCACTGCGGTCCTTAGGTAAATAGCGGCTGGCTCATATCAGCAGGTTCACTGGCCCGAACCTGCTGATAGTGCTGCTTTAAAGAAAGAATCTCTGGGATTTGTTGTATGTATTTTCCGCCTACTTAATTATTGCCTATAGAAGTACTTTACTGCTCTATAATGTCCTCTATGTTGCTGATAATTCTGAGGGTGTTCTATAGAGATATTCTCTATATCTCCTCTCCTGTGTGTGTGCAATGTATGGGAGATATAATGGCCTGTGCTACTCCTAATGTACACACATGTCATAAAAGGTCACCTGAAAGTACAGGTAAGGAAGTATATAAAAAAGTAATAATTTTTGTAATTACTGCTGGCTTTTAACAAAGTTTATAATGGAAGGTGCTCTTTAAATGAATAAAATGATGCATGTTTTTTTTTAATACAGCTCTGGAATATCATACTGGAAGAGCTGATATATTATGTTACTAAGTCAATGTTTACCAGTGGTTGACTCTCTGGAGTGTAATATGATTTATTGGATCCATTAAAAAAAATAAGTGTGAACTCTGAAACCTTCTGTTCCGATGATCCTTGCTAGTAAGAAGATATTATAAGGGTTCTGATGTCTAATGATTTATACACACATTTATAGCTTGTGCTGTTTCAGCAAAAGACATGTGGTGACATCATGCAGTTCATAGTCAGTTTATATAGAGGAAAGGTTAACTTTTTTTTTTTTATTTGACAAATAATGATAAAATAAAAAAAAATGAACCGCAAATTAAGATAACTTTCTGAAATAATATTCAATATTCTCTAAATTATCCCAGTGGGAGTTCTTCTTTCAATTTGCCAGGCAAAATCTATTAATGACTTATCTTCGAGATAGGTCACCAATGCCACATCAGTGTGTTGCTGAAATCCAACACCCCTGTCGATCGGCTGTTCATTGGAGATGTAGCACCAGCATACACTGTGAATGGAGCAGAAAGCAAACTCTGTACATTGTGCAGAGATTTTTCTGGGTCACTGCAGGTCAGCTTCCATTGAAGTGAATAAGAGCTGAGCTTTAGCACCACCAAATGGAGCCAGGGCTTTCAGCTTATGTTCACTGTGTACATGGTGGCTGGTGTTGACAGCTGACTATTGACGGCTGCTGACTGACGGCTAATGATTAGTCAATATCATCAATATCTGAAATTGGAGAACCCCTTTAAGCTATGCAGATTTTTAATTGTCATCTCTGTATCCTAATGGCACAATAAACCAGAAAAATAAACCAAAAATTTGTTTTAGGTTGGACCACTGTGCTTTTTTTTCCTCCCAGGTCAAATTTCTTGACTCACCCCTGTTTGCTAAAGATATAGGGTTTTCTTTGTCCTGTCAATTGTCTGTGTAATATTAGCGGGTATCCCTGTACAGTGGAACAGAATTGGTATACTGCACATGCAAATGGTCTCTTCTTGGTTTAATTCTCCACCAGACCGACATTTGGTGCCAAGTGATCTCTTCTTATTGTGTTGTGTATAACCATGATTGTTGGGAGGGGATTCAAATATAGAAGAATGGCTTACAAACACACACACACACACACACACACATATATATATATATATATATAGATGTTACTTCCCCTCGATTTGAGAGCCATTTTTAACATTTACCCCTACACTTTATTTTATTAAATGATGAGTGGCATCCTGTGGCATCCATCAATGTATATTATTAACATATTAAGGATTCAAATGTATAAGGATTCTTATTTATCCCTGCAAGTTATGTGTCAAAGTGACTTTGTCTAATGGATTCTTCTCTAGCAGAAGGTAAACAAGACCAACATGTCCTCTATTCTTACTAGAATTGTGTGACCAAATAGCTAAGTACTAAGCTGTGGTGCCAATCACTGCCCACCGCTGGGCCCAGTTATTAGACACACTTGCAGAGGTTCCCTTGATACTACTCTCTTTGTGGTGTTTATAACTAGGTTAAAAAGTTGCTGTCCTCTTTGGACTATCTGAGGCAGGCCAGACACTCTGAAGAAAGTTTATAATTGTTCCAAGTCTTCTGTATTTGGAAATAATGGTTGTATTTAACCATTATGTATTTAAATGTATGTATTTAACTTTTCTCCTCTTTGATCATTAAATATCTACTTTTGTGGTGACTACCTCACCCTCATTTAAGATTCAATACATTTGAGGTTTTTATCAAATCATAAAAAGAAGTTGAAAGTTTTGCTACCAAAGATGGTACGAGTAGTTACGAGGATCTAGGGTTGTTACACGGGTGAGATGGGCATTGTGTTAAATTTTTTTACTTAATTAAGTGTATGAACAATTAAACAGTGTGTGTTAATATCACATTTTGCTTCTGAAATCAATCTCTGTGAACCATTTACAAAATTAGGTAGTAATCTAGGGGAAATGGGTTATAGTGATTTCATTGCTGTTGTTGTCTAGGAATGAGCACATTATGGCTGCTTTCATGAGCTCATTTTATGAACCTTTTCAGTTCCATAAAATATAAATGCCAGGCGTCTGATTACCTTTTACACTAATAACATGGTATAGTGCTGTGTACCAGGGGCGTTGCTAGGGTCCTAAAACATCCGGGGCTCTCTTAGTGCCGTCATAAGCGGTTAGAGAAGGAGCCCAGCGCGGAAGCTAGTAACCCCAATGACCACTCTATTAGCCCAGCTCTATATCTGCCACTCATAATAACTGTGGCTAAACAGACACAAGCAGCCACCCGCCCTGGGCTCCTGTCAGGGTCACTGTCATCGGTAATGGTGCACACCGCTGCCCAGGAAGCTCCTTCACAGCTCCCCCTGTACACACAGCCTCTGGGAGGTCTGCCCTAGCTCCTATCCTCTAGGCCAGTGTTGTTTACCAACATTTTCTACTTCAGGGAACTTCTACCAGATAACATTCTACAAAATGCAGAAACCTCATTCAGTGACTAACAGGTGACGTCTTTTTTGATCTGAGATGTTCTCTTTCCCTTTCCTCCATCTGGCCCAGACCACCATGATTATTTCTTTCAGCTGCAATTCATCTTTTTAGAACCTGCCAGACAAACATATTAGGCTCCGCATTTTTCCTTCAATTTCCTTCCCTTTTTCCTCCTATAGACTGCCAAATGTAGTAATTCCACAGCCTGGTGTAAGTAAGTAGGTAGGTAAGTGTGTTGCCCCCTGTATGTAGGATACTCTGCTGTGCCCCCATATAGTTTTAATGTCCATTGTTGTGCCCCATAGTAATAATGCCTCCTGCTTTGTTACCCCACATTGTAAAATGTCCTCTGCTGTGCACCCCCACAGTAATAATGCCTTCTATATAGTAATAATGTCTCCTGCTGTGCTCCACCATATAGGTATAATGTCTCCTTATGTACCCTCCATATAGTAATAATGTCCCCTATGCCTCCATATAGTAATAATGTCCCCTGCTGTGCCTCCATATAGTAATAATGCCCCATGCTGTGCCCTCATATAGTAATAATGCCCCTGCTGTCCCCTCCATGTAGTAATAATGCCCCCATTGTGCCTCCCATATTGTAATATTGCCCCCTATATAGTAATAATGTCCCCTTCTGTGCCCCATAGTAGAAATGCCTCCTGCTTTACCCTCCCTATGGCAATAATGCCCCCTCTGCTGTGCCCCCAATATAGTAATAATACACCTGCCGTACATACCATAGTAATAAAGTTCCCCTCCTGTCTGCAATTAACCCGATCGCCCATCCATACACACAATATCCCACCTGACCCCCCCACACACACTCTACCCCACCTGACCCCCCCCCCACATACACACACTACCCCACCTGACCCCCCCACTCACACTACCCCACCTGACCCCCCACACACACACACTACCCCACCTGACCCCCCCACACACATTACCCTACCTGACCCCCATACACACTACCCCACCTGATCCCCCCCATACACACTACCCCTCCTGATCCCCCCCTCCAACACACTTACATCTTATGCATCAAGATAGCACCATTCGCCTCCCCTGTGCTTCCCCCCTGCCTCCCCTGGTGCTTCTCCCCTCTGCCTTCCCCCAGTGCTTCCCCCCCAATGCCTCTCCCCTCTGCCTCCCCCAATGCTTCTTTCCTCTGCCTCCCCCCAATGATTCTCCCCAATGCTTCTCCCCTCTGCCTCTCCCCAATGCTTCTCCCCTCTGCCTCTCCCCAATGCTTCTCCCCTCTGCCTCCCTGTGCTTCTGCCTTCCCCATGCTTCTCCCCCCTGCCTCCTCACCTCCACCGAGATAGGCGCTGCAACAGTGGTAGTGGCAGCCTCTCCTACTGCCCACCTGACGTAGCACCCGGACATGCTCCTCCAATCCAATCAGCGGAGAGCGGGAGCGCGGGGCCGCTGCGGCAGGCCGCGGTGCACGCATCCAATCACCGGGCAGGTAGTATAGAGGCGGAGGGTCTGCTGAGGCGACTTGCAAAATCGGGACAGCAAAGATCCGGGGCAGCAGGCATTTTATTTAAAACTGCCTAGCCACGCCACTGCTGTGTACTATGCACCCAAACAACCCCCGACACTATTCTCAACCCAAACACAATACATTTAGCTTTTGTCAGAGAGTGGAAACTTTTACTAATATATACTACAGGATGTTGTTCTGAAAAGGCACGTTATATCTCTCTGCTCTCAGGCATTAGAAATGTACTCCAATTTACTTACAAGCAATGCTTATTTCTGGGCGCCACTATGTGTACACAACGTCTTTTTTGGCTGTATTTTGCATAATACGCCCATATCTTTGCTTCAAAATGACCACCACCCAAAAAAGATGGAAAAGATGTTGTGGGTACATAGGCTAACAGTGAATAAAAATCATATTCTGGTTATATGGATAATGTACATCATTGAGATGTAGGCAGTTTCCTGCCTATGTATATTTATTAATGCTTCTGTTTTCATTAAAAGCAAGATAACTAGGGTTGAGTTTTATAGTACAATAGGGTTGAGTTTTCTAGTACGATATTGTCTTTATATATTATTACTACTCTTTCCAACCTTATTAAGTATGTAACTATATCATCTTCTGTAATGTTCAGTGATGTGACTAACAAAGCTATAGATGAGACATCTGATATTGATACATTATTACATCTGTAAGTAGCTTTTGGTTGGGATAGTAGAAGAAATGTTGACCTTTGTAACGCCTGGAGTAGTGGATCCACTGAACCGTCACTAGCGATGGCACTAACCTCACCAGGGAGCGGAGTCTAAGGGGCTGCTGGTTTTCACCAGAGCCCGCCGCAAGGCGGGACGGACTTGCTGCGGCAGGCGACCCCCAGGTCGCTACCCCTGGCTTGGTTGCTCGTGACGGCAGGCGAGGCGTGGCAGGAGCAGTAGGCAGGAGATAGTGCAGGCAGAGGTCTGTAGGCGGACAGGACTCAGGAACAATGGGAAGGCAGCGGGCAAGGACTAGGGACAAGGACTGCGGACAGGAACAGGGAACAAGGACTACGGTCAGGAACAACAGGGAGCTGGGCCGAACGCTATGGAAAGCATGCAGAGGCTCCAACACCTGTAGTGGGGCAGGGCTGGAATTTATAGGGAGTGATTAGTGCAACTACCCAATTAGGGGCGGACTGGCCCTTTAAATCTGAGACAGCCGGCGCGCGCGCGCCCTAGGAGGCGGGGACGCGCGCGCCGGCCGGCACAGACGGAGACAGGAGCGGGGCGAGGTAAGGCGCCCCCCGGGGCCGAACAGGTAGCAGCGCCGGGTCCCTGCACAAGGACCCCGGCGGCTGCATGGGGCAGAGGGAGGTCGCGGCGGCGGCCCGGAGCACGGGACGCCGCGGCCGTGACAATCTTATGGTTTTCCAATCACATTTTCTGTACCTGTTATAAATATAGATTTGCTGCAATTAACTTCAAAACCATTTTCTATGTATTTTAACCCCTTATAATATACATACATTCTGTATAAGCAGTGTCATAGTGTTTCATTTACACCAATGATCATTATCGGTAATAATTATAGTGTCTTTTGTTTTTATAGGGGGACAAGGGCATGACTGGTGCCATGGGACTTATGGGCCCACCTGGAAGACCAGGGTCTACTGGTCCACCTGGGCCACCAGGACCAGGTAAAATAGATTAATAACATACAAGATAAAACGCACATCCACACCAAGAATATCATTATAATTTTTATTCTGTGTAACAATAACACATCTAAATGAAATATAGAAGAAAAACAAATTATCATTACGCCTACATAGTAAAAAAAAAGTAATAAAAAAAAGTAGCATATATAGTAGAAAATATTATGTTGCGTATGTCAAATGCAATACATTTGCTCTTTGTGATTATATAACTTTTATTTATTTTCTTACACAGATGACACAAATGAATGTGTCACAGTTGTTTCTAAATATATAGTTACTCTTCCTCAGGGCAACTAGTTAATGGACCAAAAGGAGAGCGAGGGCTTCCTGGGCCTCCAGGGAGATGTCATTGCAAACATCCTCAGTCTGTTATTGATGAATCATTCAATGGTTATAACTATGCCAAGGTAATACTGTATTCTATACTGTAATGGAGCTGTGCCATGCCTATGTACATATCATGCCTATCATAAATATGAAATGACAAAAATTATGGAATCACCCAACATGTTCCCCCAGATTATTTTTTTTTACTGTTAGAGTGCATTCAAACATACAGGATCTGCAGCAGATTTAATGGCCCAAATTTGATTTGCTTTGAATCTGCGACTTCAAATCTGCACCATCAAAGTGTGTGATTCCACATTTTGTCCTGTACTTAGTCTGGAAAGTATGTCTTGTAATCTTGTGATATGGTTCATGAAGCCAGAGGGTTCAGCTAATAAAATGAGTGGTTTGATTTTCCACAAAGTAGGAACGTGGCTGACCATTCTTTATGTATGGTGATAGATAAAACAGGCCAAATTGCTGTTTATAAAGTGTCATGACATATTTCTTATATACAACACATCATTTCTCCATCTAGGAGTTATATCCAGGAATATAAAAAGGGTATTACATATTAACGGTGAACATATCACTTTCCCCTCATCTCTATTTACTGTTCATTACTGTCTCTTGCCTCATTTCTACACTTTTCTAAAATTGATAATGTCAGTCAGAAAATTCTTACCATTTTTTTTTATAATTTTTTTATTCATTCTAGATTTTTCTGGTCAACAGTATGGAGGAACTAGACAGGTTGGATACTGAGAATGCTTTAGCATTTTGTAAGGACCGAAAATCCCTTTATTTCAGAGATACAAATGGTTGGTTGCCTATACAGGTAAGAAATATTTTTTTATTTTTTTTTTGTGTTAAATATTTTTATTTTGGAAACTAATATTTCGAGCATTTGGTA
This sequence comes from Dendropsophus ebraccatus, assembly GCF_027789765.1. Classification (NCBI taxonomy): domain Eukaryota; kingdom Metazoa; phylum Chordata; class Amphibia; order Anura; family Hylidae; genus Dendropsophus; species Dendropsophus ebraccatus. Next base: position 171,338,566 of record NC_091455.1, read on the forward strand.
TTTTTTTTACATCTTTTACAATCCTCGAGCCCTTGAATTTTAAATTACAGGCCTAGAGGTGTACATTGATTATATAAGCATACCAGGTTTGCAGGCATGGATTTTGTGCGGCTTAGACTTTAGGTTTTCCAGGAAAAACTATTGATTGCCTATTCACAGGATAGGCTATCAGCAGTTGATTAATGGGTGCTGACACAGGTGGTACATTAAAAAAGCAGCCAGTGCCTGGGACCTGCAGCCACAATTCCTGTTGAAGTGAACAGGAATCCTGACCAGTCAACCACTTATAGCCTAGGAAGCCTCAGAGCCTCAGAGGTAAGGAGCAGATAGGGATCACAGAGGATGAGAGAACAGCTTAAAGGACCACTCCGGGCAGGACCAATTTTTTGTAAAATTTCCAAGGAGGGAGAGGCAGAAAGAAATTATGTGCACTCACCTCCCCAGCTCCAACGATGATGCCACGTACTGCCACTCCGGTCCCTTGGGTCACCGGGGTGCACGTTGTTTCTTTTAGCCTCCCCCTTCCCGGCACTTTCACAAAAATTGTCCTGCCCGGAGTTGTCCTTTAATGTATGTGACAATACCGAGTAGAAGTAATAGAGTGGAGACACAAGTGTAGTGGAGGCTCCATTCTAATTATTATAAATGTTTGTTACACCCCTGACATTTAGTAAAATTTCATGCCATGAAAGAAATAGTTCTGAATAATTGTTTATTATTTGTCAGGTTTATATTATACTGCCAATTCAGTAAAACATGTTGATAGTGGTGTATTTCCAATTTATTTTTAGCCAACAGCTACCCTATCTGATGCCGGTGGCACCTGCGGGGATGGCATAATCCAGTCAGGAGAGGAGTGTGATGATGGCAATAGAATTGCCACTGATAGCTGTATAGGTAAGTGTATTGAATAGACTGGGGCATGCTATATATAATTTTGGTTTTTATTGCAAAATTACATTCAAACAGTGATTACAAAATCAATATCCAGAAATACAATATAATAATAAATAAATAATTTACTAGAAAAAAAGTCAAATTCACTGGCAGAGGCCCTGGCAGTAAGTTAAAGGGGGTTGTCAGGTGAATTTTTTTTTTGGGGGGGGGGGGATGGGGGGCAGGGCGCTATATTCCCCCAATTATAAAGATCATAAACTAAACATATAGATACACCAAGCGCAGATAATTAGTGGGTCAGTCAGAATAAGGAGGATTATATAGGTGACAAATACCTGTATGGATATCCAGCTGGAAAGGTGAATATGTCACTTGCCCAGATGCCGATATCAATGGAGTTCAGCCGATGAAGGTGTCTGTGTACACTGAAATACATAGGATAACTTCTGGCTTGCACTAGGATCCATACCTAAGGAGAGTGACGTCACTCAGGATCTCACTTTTTTGCCACGGAAAACTGGACTGTGTGAACTTATGTGCAGTGCTACCGGCCGGAGCATCTGCCGAGTTCAGAAGATTTCTTCCCATTGATTAACTTCTCTACACTGCATAAAAGCTGGATGTGGACTTCGGCTGAACTCCATTGATATCGGCATCTGGGCAAGTGACATATTCACCTTTCCAGCTGGATTTCCATACAGGTATTTGTCACCTATATAATCCTCCTTATTCTGACTGACCCACTAATTATCTGCGCTGGGTGTATCTATATGTTTAGTTTACTTCTTAAAATCTGTTTATTAATACCCCATTCAATTCAGTAAAGTATTTTTAGCACATTAATAATATTTGGATTAATAATCATATCTTGCTCTTTGTGTTCTGGTACTATACAGCCTTTGGGTATGTACATGAAGAGAAAGACTTAACACTTAACCATGTTTAGCAGTGATGTTAACTTAATGTTAAAGGCTGATAAAGCCTGAAGTGATTATTGCCAAAAAAAGCTCTTAAAACAACTTTACTATGATATCAACCTCAACCAACCCATATATAACCAGCTGTATGAGATCAGTGACACCAAGGATATAATATACGTATGACATTTGCAAAAGGCACTATCTCTCCACATGATATATTACAGCAATAACATGTAACAGTATCACTGCCAATACTTCTGAGCAGAGACACTGCAGAGACTCTCCTTTACAATGTTCTATAATTCTCTCTCTGAACGTTGTTCAGCTGCCGCGATTCTTGTTCTTACAGAAGTGACGTCTTTAGGGTTGTCTGGAAACGGCCTAAAATTAGATCTACTAACTATCTATAGGGTTTGCAAGGTCTGCAGGCAAAAGTCAAGAATAAAGGAGGATCAGAAAGTGAGGATGATCATTGTGTATTGCTTAGACATTGGCGTTTCTATAGGCATCTAGAAGCCAACTCTCCCCCATTGTTCTATTGCAGCGTTTCCCAACCGGGGTGCCGCAGCACACTGGTGTGCCGTGAGAACCCGCCAGGGGTGCCACGGTATCCCGGTGGCAAATGCGTCACTGTCCCTTTAATATCCCTAGAAGCTGCAGCCGCGCAGCTTCTAGGGATATGCCGATCGGTTTGATGTTCCGCCCGCTCACACAGTGAGTGGAGGAAACATTCAATCGAGCAGAATGTCGGAGCAGGACCTGTCAGCGTCCTGCTCTGAAATTCACTCCCATAGGCCGCGGCACTTCATGCCAGCAGCCTATGGGACGCCGGGACGTGACCTCTCCGGCAGGCGTGATAATGTGACGTCATCACGTCTGCCAGAGGTTCAATCCCCGCGGCTCATAGGATGGAGCCTGAAGAGGAGGGAGAGCTGCTGCCTGCAGCCACACAGCGATTAGGTGAGTATGATGTTTTTTTTTTTTTTTTTTTTTTAACTATTGGTGCATATTGGTATACTGCAGGGGGCATTATTAATATATGGGGGCATACTGCAGGGGGCATTATTAATATATGGGGGCATACTGCAGGTGGCATTAATATATGGGGGCATACTGCAGGGGGCATTATTATTATATGGGGCATACTGCAGGGGGCATTAATATATGGGGGCATACTGCAGGGGACATTAATATATGGGGGCATATTGCGGGGGGCATTATTATTATATGGGGGCATACTGCAGGGGGCATTAATATATGGGGGCATACTGCAGGGGGCATTATTAATATATGGGGGCATACTGCAGGGGGCATTAATATATGGGGGCATACTGCAGGGGGCATTATTATTATATGGGGGCATACTGCAGGGGGCATTAATATATGGGGGCATACTGCAGGGGGCACTATTAATATATGGGGGCATACTGCAGGGGGCATTATTATTATATGGGGGCATACTGCAGGGGGCATTATTATATGGGGGCATACTGCAGCGGGCATTAATATATTGGGGCATACTGCAGGGGGCATTATTAATATATGGGGGCATACTGCAGGGGGCATTATTAATATATGGGGGCATACTGCAGGGGGCATTATTAATATATGGGGGCATACTGCAGGGGGCATTAATATATGGGGGCATACTGCAGGGGGCATTATTATTATATGGGGCATACTGCAGGGGGGCATTAATATATGGGGGCATACTGCAGGGGACATTAATATATGGGGGCATATTGCAGGGGGCATTATTAATATATGGGGGCATACTGCAGGGGGCATTAATATATGGGGGCATACTGCAGAGGGCATTATTAATATATGGGGGCATACTGCAGGGGGCATTAATATATGGGGGCATACTGCAGGGGGCATTATTATTATATGGGGGCATACTGCAGGGGGCATTATTATATGGGGGCATACTGCAGCGGGCATTAATATATTGGGGCATACTGCAGGGGGCATTATTAATATATGGGGGCATACTGCAGGGGGCATTATTATTATATGGGGGCATACTGCAGGGGGCATTATTATTATATGGGGGCATACTGCAGGGGGCATTATTATTATATGGGGGCATACTGCGGGTGGCATTATTATTATATGGGGGCATACTGCAAGTGGCATTATTACTGTATGAGGGCAAAGCAGGGGGCACTTGTACTCTGGCCTCATGGCCATAGTACTTCTCATTGTACCCCTTTATATTGCAGTATATGAGCCACATAATTATCAGCACCATATAGTGTGGCGCTATACAGTGCACATCACCACAGTATATGGTGCTGATAATTATGTGCTCATATACGTGGGACTGTATGTATGAGTTTACATGGGACTGTATATATATATATATATATATATATATATATATATATATATGGGAATACATGGGACTGTATGTATGAGGTTACATGGGATTGTATATATGAGGGGGTTATCCTTTTTTATTTCACTTTTTTAAAATAAATAATTTATTGAAAGGACCCCTGCCAGGCATATTTCACTCTTGAGGGCTTAAAAAGCAGCTCTTGTGGTGATAAGAAGCTGATTTAAAACCCCCAAGAGTGAACTCCGTGAACTATATGTATAATATGTACTGTTTTAGTGTCATTTTGTGCCATTTTGGTTGGTGGTGTGCCCCGGAATTTTTTAAGTATAAAAAGTGTGCCGCGGCTCAAAAAAGGTTGAAAATCACTGTTCTATTGAAATAACAGCACATCTGACTAAGCTATCTATGAACATCGAAGGGGTATTCCCATCACCTAAACTTTTGTTAGGTGATGAGAAATGCAAAAGAAAGCAGTTTTGCAAATGCATTGTGTCACAGAGATGTGTTTGTTAATTTCGTTTTCTTACTTGTTGCTTGGTGTATTAGAATTGTACATTGTGATATTGATCAGTGACTTTTATGACCCTCTGATATCCAGAGCTGGGACCTCCTACACTCTCCACAGGTGACTCTAGCTAGTGATATGCCCCTGCCCCACAGGAAATGGGGCAGGGTAGAATAGAGTGTGTGGGTGACTTTTTGTCTCTGATGGGGCAGATGTAGATGTGGCTGGACATGAGGAGAGTAAGGGTCATATTCTACGGGCCGAGGAGGGCCCGATCAACGATGTAAACGAGCGGCGATCTGCTAGATGAAGACAGAGCGGAGGACAAGCCCTGCAGCCAGGTAATGTATGCTGCTGCTGCTGTTTCTTCGCAAATCGTCGGTCGCCCGCCGCGCACTGCTATTCATCCATAGCGATGCGCGGTGGGGGAACGATGATTTTAGGTCTGGCCCTAAATGAACGATCAGCCGATGACACAATCATCGGCTGATCGTTCTCTCTATTTCACCGAACGATAATCGTCCGAATCGGGCCAAATGGGCCCGATCCGGCCGATTATCGTTACTGTGGAATAGGGCCCTAAGCTGCGGCGCTCTTCTCACCATGTTGCTGTGTATTTGATATGTGAAGCGTCCATTGCATATATATACGGTATATATATACCCACTGTAATGAAAGAAGAAAATGGCAATGGATTATTCAGGGTTTGTACAATGTCAATCCACTGGTAACAAAAGTAGTGATAATAAGGTGTTTTCTTCCTCAGAATGCAAGCGGGCCTTCTGCGGGGATGGCTTTCGGCAAGAAGGGGTGGAGGAATGCGATGGCAAAGACTTTGGCTATCAGTCATGCAGAACATATCTCCCAGGGTATGTTGTACTAATCTTTCTTATCTTTTCTAAAACGAAATCCTTCTTCTGTAGGGTTAAACTAATGCGTAGTCCATAAGCAGACAAACTGATAAATGTTATAGACGTTAGTCATAGGATGATTGTTAATCCTTTTATATCATTTTGCTGTGTTTCCCATTACTACTGGAATATCTGTAGCACCCATGGCAACTTTCATAATGCATTCAGCACTTGTGTATAGATCTGGTACCCTGTATGGTCTGGTACCCACAGGGACCCTGTATGAAGCTTCATGGGGTCCCTACAAGAGACCACTCTATTTGCCGCTATTTGATGAGACTGTTTTGTATCTGTACCTGTCTAATACTATATGTGATTAAGCAGGACACGTTTTTACTTGTGGATTCTTATACATGAGGGACAAAAACTCTATGTGACTTTTATTATGGTGAATGTACATGGAGGTAATGTATAGTAACATAGCAGATTGTTGGTACTGTGATACAGTTCCATACAAGCAAGGACATATTATCCAAATATGATCAGGTTGAAGCCTAAGCCAGAGGGAGTAGAGCCCATAATTTTTTTGCTGAAGCATTTCCAGTAACTGGCTGTGGCTGTATCAATGTTTTCCCAGGCTCCTTAAGGCTGCATCCAACTTCTTCAGCCACCAGTAATAAAATACCAAATATCAAATGCTCTGATGATTTATATCAAATGCTCTGATGATTTTGTTTCTCTTCTCTTCCAATAGATCTTATGGACAATTGCGATGCACAACCTATTGCTATATTGACTCTACACAGTGTCGATATTTCACATGAGATAGACATGGAAGGGAGAGGATGATTCACGATGTCACACATGCATCAGGTGCTATCGTACAAGAAATTCAACAAGACTGAGCAAAATGCTAAACTTAAAGTCTGAGTGAAGAATAATCTGCTGCTGATGGCTTTATAAGATTTGTTACAATTATGTCTGACTGGAAGAAATTGGACCACTGTATCCTGTCTTAATAGACCATGCCAAACAATACTTGCCAGCAAAGCTTGTGCACAGGAAACTCACTTACAGGACAAACTGCTGGGACAGCAAAATTTCACTCATCTGAAATATTGTATTAATAAGACAACATTACCTCGACTTAGCACTGTTATGTGGAAATCAGAGTTTTTTTTATTTCATTTTTCTTTTCTGCCAATTGCAATTGCGAAAAACCAAGCATACTCTGACTAGTGTTGTTTTTACGGAACACTAACCTCTTAATAATGATAATCATAATGTGAAAATGGAACGTACTGTAAAGACTTTGTCAATCAAAATTGTAGAAATTGAAAAAAAAATGGGGCTCTTCTCTCTCTCTATGGTGCACATAGACAGGAAATGAGAAGATGAGGAATGAGATTACTGGGAAGGAATGAAGGCTGCATGGAGCCGAGAATCAGGGCCTTGCCGTTTCATGTGGTCGAGTTGGACAAAACGTTGTAGACCAAAGACTCAGTTGTGTGATGCAGGAATTGTGCTGATGTTTGCAGCTTCTTAACCCATGTAATAGGACTAGAGGCAAAAGAACTGCATGTATAGGGTGACTAGTTATAGCCACAGTAGCAAAAGTTATAGGTAACATGGCGGAAAATAAAAAAAAATGTTAAATATTAGTAAAGTATATGAAAAATTTAGATAACTGAAATATTTTATAATTAATTATATGTATATAAGTATTATTACCCAGCAAATAAGTCTAACTAGCCTTCCTTGCTGCATAAAAATGTTTGCATAGAAATGGCACTATATATATCAGCCAGCTGTTATAACTAGAGGGGTTGTCCAGGGGTACATTTAGATAAAATGGTCTCCCGTCTTTCCTAAAATACTGCTTCTCTCGTCCATAGGTTGAATTTGGTATTGTTGTTCAGCCCTACGGAGCAGAGCTGCAGTACCATAAACAGCCCATAGGCAAGAGTGGCTGATTCTGGAGATTTTTTTCTAGTCCTAACCACTTAAAATGTCTTTTTTGCTTCTATTTGGTATCTTCCCATTTTCTGGCTGCTCCAGTGATTTCTTTTTTCTACTTATCACTTTTACCAACGTTACAGTATCAGTCACATGTTCTGCAGTGTCCTAGTGTTGTCATCGTTTTGTATAATGTCGGACAGTCTTGGCTCCATGTCTGTTTGGCAGGTTCCAAATATCGCTGTATTGTGCCTACGCTGTGTTAATGCTATTAGTGTACATGCTGCTTGTTCGATGAACATTTATTTATTCAATATTACAAGGTTTGACTTGACTGAAGAGCTCTAGACTGTTATATGCAGACTCTCAAATAATTTTTCTAATCCCTGCCTGATCTCACCACATATGGATCGGTTTACAGAAACTGAAGTTGTAACATTAGTAATAGCAGGTGAAGAATTGACGTGCATGTCTTTACGAATTTGGTGACAGCATCTCGACAACAAACTCAAAAAGTAATGAAATGCAAAGAAGATGCATTAATATATGTAGTGTTTGTATGCATTTATGTCATTGTATCAACTGGAATCTTCTTTACCTGCATGCCCTTTACCAACTCCCAATAAAAGAAAACAAGTTGCTATCTGCGTCATTAATCTCTTTGTTTTCCAATAGCTCTATGTAGTATCTTCTTCCTAAGAACAATGACCCAGTGATTTTGATATGAAGGGGAACAACTCTTAAATACTACTAAAAGCAATACTGTATTCACAAATAGAGATGATCGAACATCTGGATTTTGCAGGTTCGAGCAAACTTAAACCTTCAGCATTTGATTACCGATGCCTTCCCGTTCCGTGGCGAAGAAGGAAACAGCTCAAGTACCACCTGGAATTCCGGGATACAGCCTTGGTAATAGGCTGTATCCCGGAATTCCAGGTGGTACCCGGGCTGTCTCCTCCTTCCCCACGGAATGGGAAGGCATTGGGATTTAAATGCTGCAAGTTTGAGAAGGTTCGAGTTTGCTCGAACCTGCAAAATCCTGATGTTCGATCATCTCTATTTACAAACCCACACTTCCAAACCGATGGTATCATCCGTTTGATGAGAGTAAGTCCTTCCCAGTCATGTCTTTTAATCCCCTCCTGCCGCAGCACAGTAAATAACGTCGCAGGAGCCTATGCCTATTGCTGCAGCTATGTCAATTTACAATCCAGCATGACACTGAGCCTGTGTCATCTGCACTCTGGTGCTGACAGTTAACCCTATAGATACTGGGGTTGGCACGACCGCAGCATCTATAGGGCTCCAGACAGAGAAGTCTCCCTCTACAGAGGGAGAATTCTCTGTCTGGTAACCATATGATTGCAGAGCCCTGATGTTAGCCATGGGAACCAGAAACCAAAGGTTTCCGGAGTCCTGGCTACAGATCCCGGCGAGAAAGGGAGATAAGGCCAGCATGCGGCCACAGAGCTATGGACTTGAGCTTATGGGATCATTATGATCTCATAAGCTGAAGTCCTACAACAACCTAGGCATTGAGGCATCAATGCCTATTGGTCATGAAAGAGTTAAAATGCGCCCAGTGCCTTGGTTAAGGTAAAAAACAATCTTTTAGGTAATGTGGCGTGGCTTAGAGTGCCTGTGCCCTAGGCTTGATATGTCTCTTCTTTCTTGCTCCCCACCATCCTCATCATTAGTAACGCCCCCAGGCAGGAATTCTCCAGTCCATCACTTGTCCAAAAAGTGCACGTGTGCCTAAAGGCCCTGTTACACGGAGCGATTATCGGCAGCATTCAGCCGATAATCGTCCTGTGTAATTAAACGATGTCGACTGATCGTTGGTGTTGTTTGTCTTTCAACATGTTGAAAGACAAATGACTGTGATAGCAGCGTTCTGCTGCCGTCGCTCCGTGGAATAGGAGCGGCGGCAGCAGATGGCCGCTATCCTTTATGGGCTGCCCGGACGATCTAGCCCCCCCGCACCTCTCCGCAGCCTCCACTGCACTTACTTGCTCGCAACCGAAGCATATAATAGCGGCAGCAGCAGTGAGTGGGGAACGAGGAGCAAACGAGTGCTGACGCCGCTTGTTTGCTCCTCTATGTCGCCCCGTGTAATATGGGATTTATCGATCTGAAACAGCACATGTGAACTGTTTAGACATGCAATAAATAGGAGAAATCCTGCCAGGGGTGTTTTTAATGAGGAGGAGGGTGTGGAGGAAGAAAGGAGAGGCATCGCAGGCCTAGGGCACACACACTGTAGGCCACGCCACATTGACTCAGCTGCTGCAGATTAAAAGATCATTTTTTAACCAGGCCAAGGAATCAGGCGCATTTTAAAAGGCACAACCATAAGGACTTTACTGATTTCAACATATTGCAAATGCTATCAGTATAACACCTATAGATATATCCTGGTTAGGGCATGTGGAAGAAAATTTTACCTGGGGCTTGTACAAAAACGTAATGCCTGTTTGCTCATGAAACCATTTATGAAGTTCTTTGCTTCATAAATCCCCCCCCCCCCCCCCCCCCCCCCCTTGGATTTCATAATGTAGGTCCCATACCTTGAGCTCCCTATCCAAGAAAGCCATTGTTAAGAGAAGAATCAATACAATCATGCAGTACATGGTCATTTCTTAATGTATATAAACTTAGTTTAATGCTAATTTGGCCCTGCAGTGGCCTACTGCAGTGCTCTCCCGCACTTACAGCTCAGTGCAATCTGCTGCAAGGCATTTTAGACATTTAATTAGATAAATGCATAATCCCTGCAGTCATGATGACACCTCCCAGAATGCAAGTCACCAAAGCAAGTGCTGGGTACATGACAAGTCAGCATTTTTATCCCCCCAGAAAGAATTCAACTCACAAGCCAGCTACTGTTGTGAATGTAATCAATACACATTTAATACAACTTTTTTTTTTTAAAAACCTTGATTATTATTTTCTGCGGGAGATAACCTCAAAGTTTCAACATATAACACCTATATTTTCCACCCCCAAAAGATTAATAAAGACAACATGCCAAAATTAATAATATATTTCCATTTTTATTAACACATAATCCAATAGTTAAAAACACCCATTAAAATACAGTTGGGGGGACTGGGTACCGATACATTCTAGGCAGGTAAGAGAGATCACATAAATACTAGAGCTAAATAAATAACTATATCAATAAATACATAAATATCGATATAAAATTCAAATAGCTGTCATGCAGCTCTTAAGCCAAATAAAGTAGTGGTACTCTATATAGATGTGGTCTGTGGGGAAAGAAAAAATTGAAATTGCAGTATTTCACAAATCCTAATAACTGCTCTTTGTGACTCAAATCCTATACCGAAATATGGACCCACCTGAAATACTGCTAAATATATCACAAATCAAATTAAGTACATATAAAGGGCCAATGCAATGAGGTAGATATAAATAGATAGCAGTGCATTAAATTATATAGAGCGGGTCCAGGCACATGAATATTATGTCCCACTACAGTCCCCCATCAGCACACATCAAAAACCCTGCACCAGACCAATCTCTCAACCCCCCATACTGTGTGCGCCTAATTCAGAATGTGACATAACACAGCTGAAGAACGGTTAGGCTGGGTTCACACTACGTATATTTCAGTCAGTATTGTGGTCCTCATATTGCAACCAAAACCAGGAGTGGATTAAAAACACAGAAAGGATCTGTTCACACAATGGTGAAATTGAGTGGATGGCCGTCATATAACAGTAAATAACGGCCATTATTTCAATATAACAGCCGTTGTTTTAAAATAACAGCAAATATTTGCCATTAAATGGCGGCCAGCCACTCAATTTCAACATTGTGTGAACAGAGCCTTTCTGTGTTTTTAATCCACTCCTGGTTTTGGTTGCAATATGAGGACCACAATACTGACTGAAATATACGTAGTGTGAACCCAGCCATAAACTGTACAATTCTCTGTATAGTTTGTACACCCAATCCGTAGACACTTGTCTTGCTACTACTTCATGCTTTCACTGTAAAAGGGAATCTGACAGCTCCTGCTCCTGCTGACAGTGTGCTGTAGCTCTCAGTCCCGAAGTGAACATGGTACTTTTTGGTAATTTGTCTGTGGAGTGGATTATGCAGAATTTCTGCTCTCCTACTGTAATGAAGATTTAAGGAGAGTCAACTCTGGCACACCTCACCACTCCCTCCTCCTCCCTCTTCTTCATGAATAATCAATGCTGCCCGGCCTCCTGCTCACTCAGCTTTCAGTCAGTGTCTCTTGTTGCAGATCAGTCCTCTGTAGTAGGAGACCAGAGATTGTGCATAATCCACTGCACGGACAAATTACGAAAAGGTACCATGGTCACTAGGGGACTGTGAACTACAGCACACTGTCATCTCCTCAGGTAGGGTCAGGGAGCCGACAGATTCCCTTTAACTACATCAAACATTAGCAATGATGATGAGTATGTGTCATAGTAATAGTTATAGTGCTTGAAAAAGCACTATATTGTAATCCGTATTCTTCTTCTTCTGTTTCTTCTTCCAGCCATTCTTCTGCCAATAAAATTGGTTTCGATCGGATTTGAAATCAGTTTCGAAAATTGATTGCGAATTGGTTGCGATCGGATTTGTTGTTTTTAAGAAATTTATGTTTAAAGACTCCTAATTTTCCATAGAAAATAATGGCCCACTGGACATACTCTAACAGCCAAAACAGCCTAAACGCTAACAGCCAATCACAGCACATATGCAAATAGCTGAAATATAGCAGCCAATAGAAATACTAAAGTCTTGTCAGTCACTGCCTCACAACATCCACAGTCACATGTCCACTATTGGCCAATAGAAGATGTAGAAGATGGAAGGTCCTTAACAATTTTATCTCACTGACATGAGTAACATTGTCATGGTACCCGAGCAATGATTTTTACCATTATAAGTAGCAGAGCGGCTCTTTAAGTTACGGTACCCAAGTCGCCCTTAAAGGGACGGGACCCAAGTCGCTCTTAAAGGGACCAAGGTCGCTGTTAAAGGGACGGAACCGTGTCGCTCTTAAAGGGACAGGACCCATGTCGCTCTTAAAGGGATGGGACCCAAGACGCTCTTAAAGGGACGGGACCCAAGTTGCTCTTAAAGGGACGGGACCCAAGTCGCTCTTAAAGGGACCCAAGCCGATCTTAAAAGGACCCAAGTCGCTCTTAAAGGGACCCAAGTCGCTCTTAAAGGGACGGGACCCATGTCGCTCTTAAAGGGACGGGACCCAAGTCGCTCTTAAAAGGACGCTACCCAAGTCACTTTTAAAGGGACGGGACCCATGTCGCTCTTAAAGGGATGGGACCCAAGTCGCTCTTTAAGGGACGGGACCCATGTCGCTCATTGAAATAGCTTCCCTAGGACATTGAGATAATTTCCAGCTCAAGTAAGATTTTAACAAAAAACTAAAATAAAATACAACAAATACATCACAAAACACAGATGACTGCACACCCTTACATAAGAAAGAGAACAAAATGCTTTCAAACAAAGATTTCATGTGTGTTTGGGGACGTGAAGTCTTTTTTTTGTTCCATCACCTATAGAATAATATACAGAACACAGTGAGAACTCATACAGCATGATCTGGGGGAATCAGCTGTCAGACAAATGAGATTTTAGCTGACAGCTATTTGAAGATCTGTGAAATGTATGGCTGACTTTAAAGGGATTGTCCTGAAACATAACAAGTCTTTAGTATACCTTTATAACCACTAATGCAAGGTTTCGTGTTGATGTATAAACAAAGGAAACAATGAACAGATTAACTAACCTACTTAAATAAATGGAGAAGGGCTATAAACAGAGATGAGTGTCGACCCCCGGCCGCCATCTTGGGACAATGATGACATCTTCGGGAGGCCAGCCGAACCGCTCCAGCTGTCCCTCATGCCGCCACCCCTCTGCCGTGTCATCAGCTGCTCCGCCGCCATTGGCTGAGCATAACTGTGCTCAGCCAATCATGGCTGAGCAACTGATGATGCGGCAGAGGGGGGGGCGGCATGAGGGACGGCTGGAGCGGTTCGGCCGGCCTCCCGAAGATGTCATCATTGTCCCAAATGCGGTGAGTATAATGCACCACGCTTCCAGGGTGGGGGGGAACATGGGGAAGGGGACCATTCACATACATAACATACATTACAAGGCTGGGTTCAAACTACGTATATTTCAGTCAGTATATTTCAGTCAGTATTGCAACTAAAACCAGTAGTGGATTAAAAACACAAAGGATCTGTTCACACAATGTTGAAATTGAGTGGATGTCCGCCATATAACAGTAAATAACGGCCTTTATTTCAATATAACAGCCGTTGTTTTAAAATAACAGTAAATATTTGCCATTAAATGGCGGCCATCCACTCAATTTCAATATTGTGTGAACAGATCCTTTCTGTGTTTTTAATCCACTCCTGGTTTTGGTTGCAATACTGACTGAAATATACTGACTGAAATATACATATACTGACTGAAATATACGTAGTGTGAACGCAGCCCAAAGTTGTATAACTTTGTAATGTGTGTTATTTATAAATGTGTTATTTATTTATAAATATGTTTAGCTCCACACTACCCATTTAAGTGTCCCTGTCTTTAATATTATGATGTATTATTTATAGAGCACAGCTAAAGGAGTCAATGGGTTAACTGTTTTATGTCACATGTTGTTCTTATCCTATCACAGGTGCAGGTGCTTTCCCTCACTTTTCTCTCCAATCCTACCTCTACTCTCAACACAGCCCTCCCAACACAGCATACACTTTTGGTTGCCCCTATAAAAGTGAGGTTGGTTTCTGGTGAAAGGTCTCTAGTCAGTTTTTGTCAGTGGAGGTGCAGAGACAGGCACACAGAGAGGGAGTGTACCTGCTGCAATGAAGCTGGGCCTTGCCCAGGCCAGGACCCGTGTCAGGGGCTACAGACGTAGAACAGATTCTTATGCAAGTAACCTGCTCCAAGCTGCAGTACTAGAAACCTTGAGAGGGAAAGTCATCCTCTGAGGACAACCTTGTCTACGCTGGGGATTCTTCTGAAAGATATAGGGCAGTAATACCTTCACATATAGGTACTGACCCCAGTAGGACAAATAGCGGGAAAGCTGAAGTATCCTACTGTAACGCACAGCTCTTCTGGGAAGTCTTGGAAAGTCTGCTACAACTAGAGACAGTGGCATAGCTACGCTAAAGGCAGGGCAGGCAGCTGCTATGGGGCCTATGTAGGAGGGGGGCCTGGGGATGCACAGGGAAGATAAGAGACTTCTGTGTCCTTCTGCTTAACCCCTTATGTATTGTAGTGTATATGTGACCCAGTGTTCACTTACATGCTGCAACAGTTAATAAGCAGAGGACAAGGAGATCTTTGCTTCACTGCTCTGATAACAATTACACAACACAAAGCTAGATTCTTAAATGTTAACAATTTTTATTAGCATGATTAAAAAAATCCCATAAAAAATATTTTTGTGCAAAAAAGGATCCAGTAATTAAAGACAGCCAAGAGACCATGAATGTAAAAAGTCACATAATCATACCAACATATATTATGTAAGCGTCCAAATCATTGTGTATAGCCATGCAGTGTATCCACATGGCCTCCTAGGTAAACTGCATGTAACTCTACCTAAGCAATGCAGTATCCAAAAAATCATAAGGAGCGCTTACCCATCGTGGTATCTGGCGTCCGCTACCCCGCTACTGCTCTGATAACCTCTGACCTCTGTTCTCCACTGCAATCAAGTAGGAAAATGTAGGTTTTAGTATAATTTTTCTTCTGGAAAAATGATAAATGCGGTGCACGCAGAGGCTGCGCCCCCTCTGCGTGCAGCTGCTCCCCCCTTTCCGCCCCACTGGCGAAGGTGGCGCAGATGCGAAAAAAATATTCGGAAAAATACCATTTGTGAATATTTTTACGCCGATTTGCCCTATCTGCGCCTAAAAAAGGCATTTACGCCTTTACATACATGTCCCCCAGAGTGTACACTCACAGCTGCTTCTCTGTCAGGACGGCTCTGTCAGGGTAGGGGGCTTCCTAACTCCCTGTGCACCATCTCCCCTGCAGGCATGGAGGAGCTGCCTGAGGTAACTTCCTCTCCTGGATGGTGCAGTAACTGTACAGCACTGTGGTCTGGGGGAGGGGCCTGGGCTCTGCACACTGGAGCTGTAGGGTTCTGGCAACCTGGGATGAGGGGCCCAGCGACAACTACAGTGTGAGAAGCCGTTTTTTCCTCCTGTCACTGGCTGAGAGATAAGCAGCACTGATCGTAGGCGGTACCTGGCACCCCTACCTGGCTCTGGCATTTGCAGTTTAGTAACCACAGGTCTGTGTGACCTATGGATGGAAGCAGCTACTCTTAAAGTGACTGTACCACCAGTCCTAGGCAGAAGCACTGGAGGCGGGCCGACCCACCCTTAGTGGGAGGAAACCCTAGCCCCTCTATGATAGGGTTCCATTGATTTTAATGGAGTCACAACATGGAGGGGCTGGGGTTTTGGAAGCAGCGTCACCCTTGCTCATATAGGCCATGTCTGGTATTGCAGCTCTGTCCTGTGGAAATTACAGGTGAATTGTGACCATAAACAGTAATAAGCAACTTCTGTATCTTTTTTTCTTTTTTCTTTATAGGTAAAATCCTAATAATTGGCTGGAGAGGTGGAGATTTGCCGTCTCTTCTGTTGGTGAGTAACACTATCCCTCTCGCCTTGTTGTCTTCTCCTCTACTCAGTCCGGTCCTATTTTTTCTATATATTTAATATTCAGATGTGTGCTGAATCTCACATGTCTTCTGGGGAGAGGTTTAGGCGCATCAGTTGTTCTTTTTAGAATACCACGTATTGCCCGTGCTTTTTGACTTCCATTATTGCTGGCAGACTTGCAGGCCAATGGGTTTATCTTCCCAGGTGGCACATAATATTTCGGGGCACAGAGGCTCTGTCTTTCTGGCAGTACAGGAAATCTTTTATTAGATGACATCTCATTCCCTCTTTGCAGGTGTGATGTGGTCTCTGCTGTACTGCTGGGTTTTTGGACAGGTGGTAATCTGATGGCAGTGGATGGTATATAAGGCCTCTGTCTCACCTGCCCCATGAACACTGTCTGGCTGTTCGATGATCCTCCTTTTCTCTCCCAAGCTCTCTGATATGTAAGGGGCTTCTCTTTCTCCTTACTGTAATCTCCCACTAAGCTGCTGCTTTTAATCTTTGGCAGTGGGGTAGTTGTCGTTTTGAAGGTGCTCCTATCTGCCATATTCAGTGGCTTGGTCTTCTCCAGTGGCATTGAGGATGGTTCTTGTTGGAGACAATTCCCTGGTTTTGCCCCCATCTTGGAGCTAAGAATAGGCTTCCTAGCTGCTGCTGTGTTGCCTCCATTAAATTCTCTTCTGTAAACCATAAAGTTGGCTTTTGGTTTAAGGTCCATGTTCTTTTTAGGGTGTACGGTTGACTCACCCATATTTTCTTTGATGATGCCTTGTACAGGCCTGGATCCTTCCTTTTCTCCTTCTACATAGTGAAGGGTCCCCCCAAAAAAAGTAAAAGAAAAAAACAAAACACAAAAACAAGCAACAATCTGCAATACCGTGTATATCGCTGCTTCCATGATAGAAACTAAACAGTATCTGACCAAGTGCTGGCTGCAGGTTCTAAGGTCGACATAGAGATGCTGAGGTCACTGATGATGTCATCATGTTATAGCACCTGCACCAATCCTGTGTAGTTGTTTGTGCATATGTATCATATATATGGAGAAATGTCACAGCACTGCAGCATCCAGTAAATATCAATGTGCCCTCCCCCCCATATTTCAGCATTGCCTGATTATTCCTATATGGGTTTATGCAAGTAGTGAGATACATACGGTACACAATGTGCCATCATCTAACAGTATAGAGGCATACCCTGCTGACCTGAGACAGCTTTGTCAGTTAGATCAGGTATAACACTGGGGCCCGGGAGCTCACTGCATCATATTACTGTTACTATTAGTCTCAGTCACAGGGATGTGGTCAGTCTGTTAATTGCAGCCATAATAAGGACTGAACAGTCTGAACATGCCAGTGTGCACAGGGCCTTATACATTGGCCCAGATTTCCTTGGTTTACATTATTTTTACCTTAAGTGAATTATGAGCTATCAAACATTACAGATTTACTGTTGTGTCAGAAGGGCATGGCACATACTTGTTACATATTTTTTGAAATTCATGTTTAATAAGACAAATATGTGTCCACAGACTCTGAGACAAGTATTTGTGTACATACAGTATGTTGTGTGCCACATATGTGTCCACCTTGTATGATGCAAGCTCAGCTTCTGGGCCCACTTAATATCCTTCTAGTCCCCATATGCCATACCTGTATATACCTTGTAACTGGCAAATAAACACACCTTACAATATGATTTCTTATATTATTTATTTATTTATTTAAACAATATCAGATAATTACAAATATAAATGCATTGATGTAAAAACATTTATTAATTAAATAAACAACAACAACAACAACATATTGCTCCAAAAAAAATAGCAAAACATTATATGAGGATATAAAAATGAAAGCAATCTGATTTTCCTCCACTTTATGGCTAGGTTCACACTACGTAAGTTTCCGGCCGTAGCGCGTTCCGTGAATAAGCGGCCGGAAACTTACGTAGTTTGCGTACAATGTAAAGTATACGATCTACGGCCGCACAGTTCACACTACGTACGAACTTACGCCCGGATCGTATGCGGCGCCGTAAAAAATGAACCAGACCATTATTTCGGGACGGAAATGCCGTAACTTACGCCCGTAGCGTAACATGCGGTCCCGTACGTAGTGGTGATTTCTTCATTTTTCAAGCTTTTTGTACCGATCCAAAAGGTTCTGTGGGGTGTCCGGGGCTAGGAGAAGATTTCCAAGTAAAAGAACGCTGTCAGATCGCTACGAAGAGCGCTCAGGAAGCGTAAGTACACTACGGGCGTAAGTTTGCGTTCCGTACGTATCCGGCCGCAACTTGCGTAAAGTCCCGGCCGGAGTTTCATACGTATATGTCCGGCCGCGGAAAATATACGTAGTGTGAACATAGCCCCCGGGTGCCTTCACACGTACCGTATCGCTGCGTATTTAACGCTGCGTTTTTAGTGCGATTTTTACATGTGATTTTGGATTTTCATGCGAAAATCGCACCAAAAACGCAGCGTTAAAAATGCAGCGATACGGTACGTGTGAAGCTACCCTAAATGTTTAGTATTTGGCTGGCCCCAGCACTTTTCGCCATTTCTGGTTTTGAGTATTGTGCGGGAGACATATGAGCCAGATTTATATAACTCATACTAATAAATAAGGTGACATGGATTTTAGAATTCTAACGGGCCTCCTTGCCTGTCAATCACAGCTGCAGAAAGCGCTTACAAGCAGACAGCCATGACTAGTCACAGCCCAAATGACTAGTTCCTGGCTCTCTCCCTGCCGCGCACGCTGACATAAAATATGTTTTGCCATGATGTGAAGTCACAGACAGAGTAACCCCAGACATGGTAGGGGGGCTCTTTACAATATCCATTAGGCTCTGCTGAGAACTTAATCAGCAATATTGTTCTGATTGGTTCCTTTTAACTTGCTTTACAATAAGCATTGCTGGTAGGGAAATGTAGGCCTAGCCCTCCTTTCTAGCAGGGGATATACAGCTTTAATGCTTACACTTCTCTGGCCAGGACCAGACTATGACTTATATAAACTGGTCTCAGCCCAGTAGTAGAAGGGGTGTGGACTTGGGAGACTCCTTAAAATGTTCTGGTAGGTTTTAGTAGAAGCTGGTCTGAGGTAAGGTCATGAGACCAAAATCTCATTCATCCTTACACAGATCCAGCAGTGGTGGCAGTACAGAGAAACATTAACCATTGGATTTACTAATACCTCAATGTATGCATTTATGGCTGTGTAAAATACTATGACATACATACTTGTATATGAATACAAGTTCAACTGACAAGCCCCAGACTGTTCTGTTATTAGAAGCTGCACAACAACCTTAGACTACAGCAGCTGGGACATGTTACCAGGACACTGCACTATCCTAACTTAAATCTTATAGTAAAGGAGATAGTGGAAGGGCACTTACCATAAAACGTCACTTTTATTGTAGCTTCATAAAATCAATCCATTCTATTTGGGCGACACAGACGCCAGCACCATGCGGTGGACATGCGTAACAGCCGTTTCGCGGGCATTAGCACGCTTCTACAGACCAGACACACGCAAAACGTCTGTTACGTATGTCCACCGCATGGTGCTGGCGTCTGTGTCACCCAAATAGAATGGATTGATTTTATGAAGCTACAATAAAAGTGACGTTTTATTCTATCCTAACTTGGACAACTCACTTTTATTAAAGTAATTATTAATAAAATGAATGAAGAAACTGCGGCTGCACTCACCTTCTAAAAGTTCTCTTATTTCATGTGCAAACATACACAGGTTCTGGTGTAGGACACCTTTAGGAGTAAGTAACAGTCTGTATTGCGCTGGCTTGCGCTTCTACAGGTGGCCCCATACCAGCCCCAGGTGACAGAGAGACCCCAGGACCAGGCCCGTATTGAGACAACAGAATGGTACCAGCTGTTTGGTGTGTGTGTGTGTGTGTGTGTGTGTGTGTGTGTGTGTGTGTGTGTGTGTGTGTGTGTGTGTGTGTGTGTGTGTGTGTGTGTGTGTGGTGATCAGCAGTTCAAATTCGCTTTGAAGAGGACCTGTGGTCCAAGTGCTCTGATTACAATGGTCGATGAAGGGATTT
This sequence comes from Dendropsophus ebraccatus, assembly GCF_027789765.1. Lineage (NCBI taxonomy): Eukaryota > Metazoa > Chordata > Amphibia > Anura > Hylidae > Dendropsophus > Dendropsophus ebraccatus. Next base: position 171,358,827 of record NC_091455.1, read on the forward strand.
TAAAATTTGATTGACTATCTGCAGTTTAACTGAATAGTGAGGTGAGAGAAATTTCATTACAAAACAACATGTGAATTCTAGGATCTGGGGGTATAAATACTAGGTTTGGGGGGAAGTGGAGCTTCATATTCACAGCAGCCTTACACCACCTCAGCCTTCTAATCTCTACCTTGGCCGAGCAGTCACACCCAATTTTGAAATATAGTTCTTGGGCATCTGTCAATTGGGTGAAAAGGACAGATAGACAACCGAACTGTAAAATCTGTATAACTATAAGCATCATTGTAATCAGGGCAGACCAGGGGAACCAGAGGCTACTAAGCGGTATAATTTTTTTTCCCCCCTGACTGATTATGGGTGTTATCTGAGGAGAAGGTGCTACTATTAGTCTGGGTCATTAGGTTATGCAGCAAGACAGTAATGCACAGGGCAAAACTAGGTCTACATCTGTAAAAGTTTTGCATTTTCCCAGTTGAATCCCATCTGCAGTCCAGTTTATATGCAGTGGCAAAACTTGTACCATGCATTTCATTTAGGAAAACCTGTCAGTCAATCTGAACTAAAGGCCCTATTCCACGGAACGATTATTGGCCGTATTTGGCCGATATCGGACGTTACGGCTGATAATCTTCCCGTGGAATACAAGGCAATGATCAGCCGACATTGTTAATGTTGGCTGATGGTTGCGTCGTTTGTCTTTCAAGCATGTTAAAAAGCAAACGGCTGTGATAGCAGCGATCTGATGCTGTCGCTCCGTGGAATAGGAGCGGCAGCAGCAGACCGCCACTGTCCTCTATGGGCTGCCCAGACGATCCAGCGATCACCCAGGCTGCCCCCTCCCGCAGCTCCCCTCGACCCCTCCCGTACTCAACCATTTGCTGCCGGATGGAATATCGGAGGCAGCGGGCGGGGAACGAGTCTCATAGTCGCCCCGTGGAATAGGGGCTTAAAGCAGTTCTGTAGGGCTCAGTGAGCTAAACTACTGTATATCACTGTGCATTAAGGTACATACAATTATAGGAAAGGTATAGGTATGCTGTACAATTAATAACAGTAGCATACAGTAGCACATTAGTCTAAGGTCTCAAAGTCTAAGGTCACCCTTCTGGGGCTTCTTCAGGCTTTAAGTCAGCAAATGCCAGAAAGAATCCCAATAAACAGTCCGTTGTGTTTCTAATGGGCCTTCAATGGGATGAAGATAGTCTATTTGTGAATAATTTGGTCCATTTGCTGAATGCATACACTGTCTATACGGCACTTGGTTTACAATGTTTCTAAGTTCTGCACTGTATGAATAACAGAAGGATGGCTTATTCCGCAATTATTTAATGGAGAATACAATTATTTATAGGTCAGAAGAGGCCACAGGTCCACTTTAAGGATGAGTACCCTCTTAAAGATGTTAACACTATTAAATTATAGCAGTATAAAAACACAATCTAAGAGCTACATTATAGTCCTGCTAGCAATGGGGCAGCACATTAACCCTTCCTGGCAGCTGAATGTTTAAGGCTGCTCAATACTTCTATGAGAAATGGAAGCAGTGACAGCACTTCCCCGGAGTTATTATATAAAGCGATTGTGCAGTTCCCAGAGAGCCATTCAATTATGCTAATGACTATGAGTTATGGTATATTGACTTATCTGCTCTTTGGCGGTTTTATGGCACTACTAGTGATGCAAGATAATGAAATGAAGCACAAACCTTGAAGATATTAGAAAAGCAAACATAAGCTCTTATAAAAGGCTGGAAGGCTGGCGCTGGCACTACAAACAGGTAACTGATACCAGAATAAAAATAAAATTATTGGCAGTGCTTTTCCTCCAGTTACTTTGTGCGGGTGATATAGGAATAGTGCAGTAGCTCAATGATATATCCTCGGAGGAATAATTCTTGTCTTTTCATTTGTGTAATGATGGCTGGCAGTAGGCCAGAGACTAGTAGGCCAAAAGGAGAGCAAGTTTCTGCATTCTCATTACATCTGCAGTTCCTGGGATACAGAGAGCGATCAGCAGCCAATATGCAGGGAAAAACAACCTGTCTAAATGATGTTAGAGGAAGGCGCTCTTACATTAAACTAATTAGGCGTTTCTGATGCTCCCATACTTTCCAATATGCCCATTACATTAACTCCTTTATTGCTGGATGGGGGGGGGGGGCATAAGAATAGATCTGCAAAGTAACAAGGGTAAAGGCATCGCCTACTTAAAGCTTTTTTTAAAACCTCTGGTATGTCATAACAACATGTCAGAAGTGCGTATTGGTCAGGGTCCAGCTGCTGAGAACCCTGCTGACCTCTAGAGCGCACGCGCTCTGCTCCTTCATCTCCACTGCTAATACGAGCAGTTTATGGAATTCACCTCCCTGTAGTGGAGATGAAGGGGCAGAGCGATTGGCAAGGTTCTCAGCAGCCGAACCCCAACCAATTTTAAAGACGGTAATTACACTTAAATTTTCTTTTCTTTTTAAGGAAAAAAAGACTAGCACAAGTACAAGACACTTCTACTTGTAGACATGAATTGTTCTTATAATTTTCTTACATTAAACATAAGGATGTTCTTTTTACTTGGTTGGGAAAGATTAACTAGACTTATTAGGAAGCAAACGTACCAACAACAGTAATTCACTGTGCCTAGCTCACCCGCTTCCATTTTTCACCCTTAGCAGTGGGTAAGGCTTTGAGGAAAGTACTTTGGCCTTATATATTGCTGCAAACTAAGCAGAATTGTACTGGCCCACCGTGATCGGGACCGGAGGGCCTTAACACCTGAGCAGTTTGCTCTGCTGCATGGCCCTCCAGGTAACCCAGGACACATGTCCTGGACTGCTGGGCCAAAGGAGAATAGAGACATCCAGGACTTCTGGTACAGGCAGGCAGGGAGAGGAGGAGCAGAATGGAGTGCTATAAGAGAAACAGTAGGGGAGTGTTTAACTTTTTTTTGGTGAGTGCACATAAAGGGCCTAACATTATATGGGGAAGGGTAGAGCCTTATACTATATGAGGTGACTGATGGGGCCTAATACTGTATAATATAATGGGGGCATGCTGTAGCTCAGTCTCTTCTGGTCGGTCAGCATCCTGCTTCTCCCTGATGGCAGACTGGTCCTGCTTCCTCTTCTACCATGGTTCCCATGCAACCCTACTGGCATCCTTGTTCCTCCAAGCCTTAGTCTCCTAGTCTTCACCTATCCTGGCTTACCTTCTCATGACAGCTGTATCACCCATTCCATCTTGCCTTAGCGTTGTTGGTTCCTTGTGTTCTTGAGCAAAGGTGTTGTTCCTGTGTCCGCTATTCTGTGTATCCTAACCCACACCTGGAACAAGCCTGGAGGACAGAAATGGCTGCACATGGCGCCCATGGTTGATATGAAAGCCTGTTCACTACATTAAAAACCAACATCAGAAGTTACCACGAGCAGGTCTTCTGATACACGAATCCCTATACTAAAAAAAACACTGCGCCGGTCAGCAAAAGCCAACCCCGCAAAGCAAGCGCAAGCAGGGAAGGAGGACCACAGAATGGCCCTGCAACCCCACTGTCACAGGACCAAACCCCAAAAGCTCCCTCAAACCCTACAGGCACCGCCGGCAGAGAAAGCGGCCATCAAGCAACACAAGTGTGAACAAGATGGTACTACTCACCACTGTACCAGCAGGTAGAATGGGAGAAAGAGGAGGTACCTACAATATGTACACAGGTGCTTCTGCTAATTTGGATCACATGGGAGTAGTGCTAGCCACAATGAAAAAAGGGACAGGACAAAAATAACTGCACATTGCACCCATGGATGATACGAAAGCCTGTTTAGCTACATTAAAAAAAAACAACATCAGAAGTTAGTATATAATTTGATCAAACCATATTGCCTCATTTACCACGTGTAGGTCTTCTGATACTCGAGTCCCTACGCTAAACAACACTGTGCCGGTCAGCAGACGCCAACCCCGCAAAGCAAGCGCAAGCAGGGAAGAGGGACCACAGAATGGCCTTGCAACCCCACTGTCACAGGACAGTCACTTTTTTCATTGTGGCTAGCACTCCTCCCTTGTAAGAGCCATGTGATCCAAATAAGCAGGAAGCACCTGTGTACATTTGCTAAGTACCTCTTCTTTTCTCCCATTCTACCTGCTGGTGCAATGGTGGATAGTATTACCTTGTTCACACCACTTGGAGGCGCCTGGTCCTGTGACAGTGGGGTTGCAGGGCCATTCTGTGGTCCCCCTCCCCTGCTTGCGCTTGCTTTGCGGGGTTGGCGTTCGCTGACAGGCACAGTGTCTTTAGCGTAGGGACTCGAGTATCAGAAGACCTGCATGTGGTACATGAGGCAATATGGTTTGATCAAATTATAAACTAACTTCTGATGTTGGTTTTTAATGTAGCTGAACAGGCTTTCGTATCAATCATGGATGCGATATGCAGCCATTTCTGTCCTCCAGGCTTGTGCTAACCCATACCTGGTCCTTTGACTACACTTGCCTGCCTGACCCCTACTGTACTGTTTGCCTCTCTTGTTGCCGACCCAGACCATGTGACCTGATCCTGGCTTGCCATGCTGCTGCCTCAGCCCTGGTACAATTCTTATTATCCTGTTAATGACCTGGCCTACTGAGTATGCACATTCTGCCTGTTTCGCAGGTGCTTTGCATCGGTACTGCCTGGTTCTCAGGACTTCCCATACTGCTTGTGGAAGACAGTGTGTCCTCTAGCAGCAGAACTTCAGCATCCTAGAGGAGCATAAAGATTGAAAACCTAGAGGGCTTTTGGACTCTGCACTGTGGTGATGCCCAAAGTAAAATCTGTTTAGAGCACATCAGGTCCACATCTTCTGCTTGTTACATATAAATAGGAACAAAGAGGGAGACAAATACTATATGGGGCCACAAAAAGGGTCTAACACTATATGAAGAAACAGAGGTGACTATGGCTTACTTTTGATAAAACATGATTAGTTATCAATACTCATATGTACACAGATACGACTCTGTTGTGACACTCCTAGGATACTGTAACTTTGTCCTTACCATGTGACCATATGGGTCCGATATGGCTTTGAGGATCAACCTTGTAGGTGGACATTCCATAATTTTCAAATATATAAAGTATAGTATATAAAATATATGTATATTTTATACACTAAATCATGAGATGAATATTTAGTGAATATACAGTACCTGTGAGCTACCTGCCCATGTTGCCTTGTAGCAGAAGCCGTACATAAATCTTAGGTTATCTGGAAACATAACACAACTGTTTTACTTTATTAAATTTCCTATGGGCTATTTTTAGTACTTACTTTCAAATCCTTTTCCACAGGGGAAGATTAGGGATTGCACTCACTAATGTTTTTCTAACCTCCCTTCGGATTCATCACTCAGAGAGTAAGCGCCCTCTGCTGGACATAAGAAGCAAGACACAGACCAACATAGTAATTGGTTTGTATTGTTTGCCTTCATTCAGATATGTATAAGTGTTTAATGGCCTTCTATAATCTAAATATTAAGGAGATTAGGAGACCATTGGATATTAACTTAAAGACACAGATACAGTATGCCTGGCTGAATTAGGCTAAAATGACAAAGGACAGAATTACAGCTTCCACAAGCCTAAATACAAAGCTGCAGTTCTGCTGTCATAAAGCCCTTAAAGCGTAACTGTCATATTTTTTTTATTGCAGAAATCAGTAGTATAAGCAATTTTAAGAAACTCTGTAATAGGTTTCATCAGCCAAAAAAGCCTCCTTCTGTACTCAAGAAGCAATCTCCCAGCCTCCCCCCCTGACTTCTTATCTGTGCATTATCAGGCAAACACGTCTTCGTTACAGAGAAGCAAGTGAAGACGGGTTCTGCTCTCTCCATTGTAAGCCTATGAAGGGGGGAGGGGCTGAGGGAGATGAGGGAGCAGGAAGAGGTGACATGAAGGTCCGCTGTTTGTAGACTCTTTGGGCACTTAAAACGCTGGATTCAGGGGTCAGAAAGGTCAGTGCTTATCTATGAACTTACTGAGAGAAGATTGCAGGGTGTTGTGCTGTGCAGGAGTGCTCCGTGCTCAGTCACTCCTAACAGCCCCTCCCCTCTCCATAGCCACATAATGGACACAGAAATCCTGCTTCTTCTGAAGTCAGGGGGGGGGGGAGGCTGGGAGATTGCTTTTTCAGTCCAGAAGGAAACTCTTTTGGTTTATAAAACCTTTTACAGAGCTTCTTAAAATCGTTTGTACTGTTGATATTTAATGTTTTCTAAAAAATTACCCTGAAATGACAGTTACGCTTTAAAGTGACACTGTCGCCCCCTTTGTGCATTCTGACATCTCTACACAGGTGTAATGGGTAAATTTAGCGTTTTTCATACCTTATTTCATATCATACGTCATGGTATTTGTTCAAGTAAAAAGTGTCCTTTTATCAACTGCAGATTGTATTAAGTGGGCATGGCCTCGCAGCATTAGCGCCACTTAGCCCCGCCCCCTCGCTGTCCATTGGAACAGGCTGGCCGAAAGGTCTAGGCCGCGCCCCCTTTACGTCAGCCAACCAATGGGCGTCAAGGGGGGTGCCGTTGTGGGCGGGGCTAAGCAGCGCTAATGCTGCACGGCCACGCCCACCTAATACAATCTGCAGTTGATAAAAGGACACTTTTTACTTGAACAAACACCATGACGTATGATATGAAATAAGGTATGAAAAACGCTAAATTTACCCATTACACCTGTGTCAAGATGTCAGAATGCAAAAAGGAGGTGACAGTGTCACTTTAAGATGTGTTGCTGTATTTCACCATTCAGTAGGCTGAGAAAGCTGCAAGTGAAGTTATAATTTTTATCACAATGGATAAAAGTCTTTCACATAGTAACAGTTCTGGTTCGGTCTCATAGTCCCATAGTCCCCCTGCTTTTACAGTAAAGAATCCCATTCTATGTTAAAATGTAGAAACCTTCTTTCCTTTACATGTATCTTCTACTATAAATAGATTGTTGCAGTGACAATTGATTTATACACAGGTCTCGGCTGGCATACAATGCCACAATAAATCCATCCACACAGTATGGCTCAGTTATACAGTGCTGATGTATCCAATGCAGTTTTTTTTTTTTGTTATGCAAACCATGTCTCTTCTGCATGAAGAAAATAAGTTATATGGGCATCAAGATTTCCTACAGGAGTCAATAGAGACTAAAATTCAGAACTGCAAGTGCCTTCATAGGGTAATGTATGAAAAATATCTGGTTTACAGAGGAAATGTATGTATGTGTATAGATATAGACAAGGTAAACCACCATGTCACTCCAGATGAAATCAAACAAATAGGTTTATTCCTCCCATTGGTGCAACGTTTCGCTCATACAATCAGAGCTTTCTCAAGCAAACTGGTCTGCTCGAGAAACCTCTGATTGTATGAGCGAAACGTTGCACCAGTGGGAGGAATAAACCTATTTATTTTATTTCATTTGGAGTGCCGCAGTGGTTTACCTTGTCTACATAGCTGTGCACTGGTGGTTCCACAGTGCACACTGCTGGCACCCCCCCTCCACAAGAACTTATCTGCACGAGTGCTGCTCCCACTATACATATCATAGTGATAGATATAGATATATATATATAGCAGCTGCATAAATGCACCTAATTTTCTCAAAACCTTTGTCACTGTTGGCATTTATTAAAGGAGAAGTCTGGGGATTTTGAAAATCTGGCAGCTGGCAAGGGGGAATTTGTTAACAAGTAGGAACTTACCTCTCCCCGTGCCTGCAATGAGCAGCAGGATCAGGGAGAGGTTCCCCCGCCATGCTCCGGGATCTCCAGGGTGTATATGTCATGACCCCGCTGATGGACTGGCCGCTCAGCTAGTCAGTGACTGGGGCGGGACGCCACTCCAGTCACCGACTGACTGAGCGACCAGTCCGTCAGCCAGGACAGCCCCCCCCCGTCCCAGTCAAGACATTATCACAACTCGGGGGGAAAAGGAAAAAGGACTTCTGGTGGGGGTCCCGAGGCCGGTCCAGGCACTCTCCGCAGGAAGAGATAAGTGCCCACTTGTTTTCAAATTACCCTCTGCCGGATTTTTTAAATCCCCTGACTTCTCCTTTGAAATAAAAAAAATTATGTTATTGTATAAATAGGTTCATCAATACTTATGTCCATGTTTTTTTTTTCTTTTCAGTATTCTGATTATTACACATTATCTTCAAACAGAGACCCAATACAGGAAATAAATACAATGATTTATTAGGAAAGTAACACTTATTATAAATGATGAATTTTAAACGAGTCACATAATGACAACTAAAAAAACAACAAAAGAAGTCATTGATCTTTGGTCTCCATGAGAAAACAGTGACGGGTATGAATTTCATCTTAAATTATTTCAACTAATTTAGCATCTGTTCCCATGGTGTTAATATTATCAGCTCGTCTGTAGTCGTCCTAGAGTAGACATACCGTACATACTTTCCTATAGGTCATAGTTTTCCACTTGGTTTTGCTCAACAGCTGGTACCCGAACTCCTTCCTGCAACTGAGAAGTGGTTCATCGTCTGGCTTAGGCCTGCAGCGTCTTCTCAGCAGCACGCTTACAATCTCTCTACAGTAACCTGATAGCGGCCCCAGCAGTATAAGTATACAACACCCTGCTAAACTTGAGATACAGACCCTTCTCGGGCATCATGTGGCAGCTGAATTTCCTGAAAGAGCTTGTTGTTTGAGAAGAGGCAAAAATAAGGTAGTTTACCGATACACATTCAGCGGAACACAATGCCCTATTGCACAGATGCTTGAGGCTGATGATTTACCTTGGTATTCTGCATTACTATGATCTATAGCAACCCTCAACATAAGTTATCTGGCTTAAGATAACATCCATTCTCAGAGCAACCCCTGTCCATACGGATGACATAGAGGACCTTTTCCCTTTTAGTGCCCATTGCAGAGGAAAAAACGAGTCCATCAGGAGCATCCCTTATTATTGGGGTTTATGTAGCCAGACCTGCTGGGCTGGCTTCAATGTGGAGAGGGGTTGTAATGCTGAAATAAATATGATAAATACAGAAAAAAGCAGTAGACATAGTAGCAATTTAAAATTTCCCATTTATGAAATACACTTCATAAAGCAAAGAACTATAGCCGTGCTATAGCCAAAAAAGCTGGAAACAGCGTCCTGAGAGTTGGGATTACATTGGAGACCATAGTAGTCCTATACCATGAGGGTGAGACAAGTTTCCAGCAGAGGTAGGTAAGCTAAAGTAAAACTTGCAGATGACAGAGGACATAGAAGTCACATTTGTTCCCAAGGAGCTGAGTCAGTCAGTAATCCTGTAGAAGAACATTTCTATATACTTAAAAAAATGGCAATATAAAAGCTGCATCCTGTCAGTTATAGGTAAATCTATAAATAAAAACCTTTCAGGATTACAATGAACGGGTCCTGTCATCATGACTGTGTTCAGGTTCCTCCAATACAAGACAATTCTGACATCCAAATCTTGTGAATTACAGAAGAGTGAATGCTGGAGGTGACATCTATCCATGTATAGTACACTCAGGAGACGGCCCATTCACCTTCCATTTAGTGCATCGGGTAAAATGGATTAAATGCTCAGGATCAAATCCCTAAACTAGAGTCCTGTGTGAGTGGTCATACCACTTCGTCCGAGTCTAGACCATGTTCTTCATACAAAGTGTCCAAAATATTGAGTTGCTTCTCCATAGCTGGGAGGTAAATGTTCAGGTCCCTCATCATGGCATCAGGGAAGGCGTCATCTTTCTCATCTCCCTCCTTGACAGTCAGTGCAGCCACAAACCCCTCATATGTTGGGGCCGCTCTTAAGGCCAACTGTAAGAAATGTAAGAAATATTTGTAGAAGTAGCGTTTTCAGGTCTTTCGCAATAGCGGTCGTTTGAGATTGTTAACGATTATGCGAACGATAATCGTCCGGTGGAATAGGGCGCTTACTATGAGAGTTCTCCTGGTCGCAGTACAGTTCTCCAGGTCACAGTTTTACTGCCTTACTGCACTGTAGTTATCCACTGTGACAAAGTGGCATACTTTGCAGGGCTGCCCAGTTTATCCTTTGAGGAATCAGAGGCCGAAAAGAGAGAGAATTCTATAAAATGGTTAAGCTGGTTGTCCAAAAGTGCACCCATTAACCAAAAAGGTGAACTGGCAAACAAAATTATCAAGACTTTTCACAAGTAATGCTTAAAAAAAAAAACCAACAAAACAAAAACAGACCTATGCTGCCATCTACAGGCCTAAAACAGTACAGCACCCTCTTGGACAGCTACTTCTTTATGTTCGCATCCCTCGCCCATTTAATATTACAATACCCTGTCACTGTTACAATACAGATAACATACTTACTGCAAATACACCTCTAACCACCCAGCCGTGATACTGACGTAATGTTTTACCATATGCATTACCTGAAAAGAGAATAGTTGGAGAAAAGTCACTTCTTGCTTTTCTATACAGGCAGAAAAGCACAAGGGCATATAAATATGAGGTGAATGTATAAGCTATTACATATAGGAATCTCACATACCTTGGCTATGATAATATGTAGCCTTTGTAAACCGCAATGTGTTCAGCCAGCATCACAGTGCCTGCCGATGTATGCATAATAAACTGTGTCCAAACCATCATACATCATACACACTGTAAAGATTTCCCACTTACTTAGTGCTGTCTGGATGTTATTTTCACCACGTTTCACTTCAGTGAGAAATTGAAACAGAAACTTTAGTCCTCTGGAATTAAAAAAAAAAAAAAGAAAGTTAAGATTCTGTTGCTTGTGTGAAGCATTCATTCTCAAGACCGGTGGAGGTCCTACAGGTTGGACTCCTACTGATAATAAAGTGATTGCATATCACTTGTTCTGGTTCTGGGAATCTGGCCCCCACAAGCTACTAAATCTATTGGGGCAGCCCCACACATTTTTATCACCTTTTCAGCCACAGAAGGGCCTCAGTTGCAGAATTCCGAACTTGTGACAGGTTATTATTAACTTCATGGAGAACGATCTTCTGAAGGGTTGTCAATTCTTCCTTATTGGTTATGTATTTCTGATTTATTTTCTGAGAAAGTAAAATAAAAACTAATCAGAGCTGAGAAATAATAATTATAATGCAGGTTAGCAGTGGTCCACACATAGAAGATATCTGCAGGTAAAAGCCACGAAAAATTATAGTACAAGAAAGGTGAATTTTACTGGGACCCAGTATATGCTTATCTCTACTCAAGGTTGGTGATACATTTTACTTCACCCAATAGCCAGGGCTCACCTGTAACACTATAAATAAGACCTAGCTTTCTGGGCTTAGATATTGTAGCAGTAAAGAACAGCCCTGCCCTATTTCTCTTGATTGCATGTATTCTAAATGGGGAGAAAGTCTCTGCTAGGCTCCTCTGGCCATGTCAAGAAGAGAGAGTCAAAAGAAATTCAACATGCCCGATCCTTCTCTTCCCCAACACTAGCTATTAGAGTCAAGTTGAGAGACCACCATACCCTTTTAATGGTCAACTGGACCCAACAAATTTGGGGTATATACATAGCTAATGTGTATAGCCCTTTTAACAAATAGCGTAAGGTTAGACTAGGCACTATGCCTATGCACCAACAAGTGGCTCATGTTGTATAATAAATCTGCACCATTAAGCACACCTTAATAATTGCCATCCATTATTCCACAATATTCATCCACTGTACTAAAAATGTTTGTTACCAAACAGCTCAGTAAATGGGTGATAACACTACAATTGCCGCTATCAAGATAAACAACAAATAATGCAGCTGTGACAGCATAGATGAATTATCCATTCCAGAGCTAGTCATCAGCCATACTGGGATAAAGATGGGCGAGTCTACACACATCTACAGCAGATATGGAGGGATTAGCATAATCATACACTGAATTCTAAAGACTCATTCTTCTCTCACCTTTATGTTCCCGACAAAATCCATTTTTACAGGTGCAAATACTGTTGGTCCAAGCTTGTCTATGGAGAGACAAATAACATTACCAAGGCCGTTATTCCAATCCATAAAGTAGCTTTCCCTTTTGAAGTTTATTAAAAACCACAACTTGATGAATAGAAATGTTTGCAATGCTAAAAGTCTGAAAAAAAGTTATTCACTCTATATGCCTCATGTGAATAAGAAAAAAATGCTGCATGGCAGATGTATATTGGCTTTATGATGTTGAGGGAATGAGATGCCAAAACACCATATACTACCCACCATGGTGCACTAGGATCCTTATGTGTAGTACTGAGCATCCACCTCTCCTGGCATGGATATAAGGCATCATACCTGAAACCTGACTTCAAAAAGTGCAGCTTATCTGTATTCTGCTTGGTGTTGGCACCTGTTCTTGTACTTTAGTTGCACCTATAAAAGTCTTCTGATGTGTCACTGAGACAAATGGGAAGATGTAATTAATATAGGGCCGGTAAGTCCGCAATCAACTGGGACTGAAGCTTCTCTAACATTTGTCCATCCCTGATTTAGACAACATAGCAGGCAATGGCGAACGGTAGTTCGCTAAAGTAGTTCCATGTAAACCAAGCCCTGAAGAAGATTAGCTTACATAACACGCTACATAGCGAACACATACCCAAAACAGGGACAATAGCATAGCAGGAATCCAGGAAATATTCTGTGGGTATACCCTCTTCATCTTCATATATAAGATCACTGAATCTGAAAAAGAAAAAAAAGACATATGTTCTTCCATCACATGATCTGTATTTGAATTCATAACTTGAACTAAGGTGTCTAGAAATGGAAAGAAAATGTATGGTGGTTATGTTGTGTTCTGAATCCAGATAAGGATCCACCATCTACCAGGTCTTATAGTTTTAGTCTGGGTTCACACTGCGTTTTGTGATGACATTTCACTGCATTTGATTCTGCTATATCATACCAATGCATTTTTTTTTATAATGTAAATCTACAGCCCACTTACCACTTTGCAGCCAATGTTCCAAGGCCCAACACACAACAAATGGAGCACTGGCTGAACACATTGGGGGAGATTTATCAAACATGGTGTAAAGGAAAACTGGCTCAGATGCCCCTAGCAACCAATCAGATTCCACTTTTCATTCCTCACAGACTCTTTGGAAAATGAAAGGTGGAATCTGATTGGTTGTTAGGGGCAACTGAGCCAGTTTCACTTTACACACATGTTTAATAAATCTCCCCCATTGTGTTTGGGGGTGCAATTTTTTTTTTTTTTCTTGGGATCTGTGGGGGTTCCACCCTCAGGCCATGTTCACACAACATAAAACCGGCCACTATTCAACGAATAGCGGCCGCAGAAAACTGACATGTCAGTTTTTTGCAGAGCAACTAGGGATCCCAGCTGGGATACCCTCAGCTGCAGCACAATGAAGGTAAAGTATTAATCACGGCCGTGTCGGAAATCGGCAAGAACAGCCGTGATTAATACTTTACTTATGTTGTGTGAACATTGTCTCCGCATGTTATCCTATGGATTCGGTATAATTAGACTATGCTTTTTCACTTTCCTATGTCAAAGCATCCTGTAAAAAAAAGTATGTAAACTCCTGCATGGCCAACCCTTCCTTCATCCGATATCTGCTGTCAGAAGGCTGCCTGGCCTCCATACACATTACATTTACGGATGACCCCACTGAAATTGAGTTTGGCTACTGTTCTGCTACTTTCTATGGACACCTTATGGGTGACATATAACACACATGCTTATATAGTGGCTTATGTTAAGAAATGCTCCAACAAAAAACCTGTTCAAACAAAATGTCAGTAATCTTTCCATCAAAATGTTATTTTTAAAGAGTCACTGTCGTATTTTTTTTTTTTTGCAGAAATCAATAGTCCAGGCGATTTTAAGAAACTTTGTAATTGGGTTTATTAGCCAAATATGCCATTATCTGCATTTAAAAAGCCTTTTCCCAGGTCCCCTCCTCCCTCCTCTTTTCCATTCACTGCAAAAAAACAAACAGGAAATTGTGACTTATTGCATCAGACACAACCCTGTCTGTTCTAGGGAGAGGAGGGAGTTAGCCGAAAGCAGAAAGCAGATAACAGAGGATTACACAACACGGAGGTGGGTGAACACTGTAATCAGAGCTCAGAGAGGTCAGTGGTGACTGTCGGAGGAGATAAAGGGTGAGGTATTTGTAGACTAACTCTTTGTTGCCCTGTTTTGGTCTTTTATTTAGCTCTCTCCATAGGAGAACAATGAAGACAGGGGGAGAGCTTCAAACTGCTTTTTCATGATAAAAATGCATTTTTCAGCTAATAATCCCAATTACAAAGTTTCTTAAAATCACCTGGACTATTGATTTCTGCAAAAAAAAAAAAACAAAAAAAAAAAAAACAATTTCACGACAGTAACACTTTAAGTAGTTTAATGTAATGAAGCATTCATGCCTGTGACTCATTGTGCTGAAAAACGTTTGGGGCAGATCTCTACTATTGCCCCCTCCTTCATCCACATTCCCTCCTCCTTCATCTTGCTGCAAGGTGCCGCTCACTGTACGTGTCCGTGTGTCATTTGCGTTGTCTTGTAGGTCATGGTCAACCAGGTCTTCTGTAGCTGGTGGGATTATGTCACCATCAACTTCAGCTCCTGCAAGAAAACAATTACCATCAAGTATCAGAAAAATGTCCAAGTTATGTTAGGTCACATGTAGTGTGCCCGTAATTACGGACCCACACTTATGGGCAGCACTATGAACCCATTCATTTAAATGGCCTTGTTCACACTTTCAGTAACTGCATACGGATGTGATCCAGGCAGGTCACAGTACAGACTTGCAGTTGTGGCACGGATGACTAGTGTCTATAGTGTGGGTCTGTGCATTGCAGACACCCTACAGATGCACTACACTCCTATGGAACGTGTGAATGAGGCCTTAAGATTATTATAATAAACATATTGTGAAGAATCAGAAAGCTAAACTTGCTTGAGGAGGAATAAAGGGATTTATGATTATAGAGTATGCCAAAGAGGAGAGAAAAATTTTGATATCTCTTAAAAAGGATTGTTTAAACAAACTATGTTGCAACACGTGCATTCTACAGTATAAGCAAAAGTTAGGACTTTACTTAAAGGGAAAGAAACAAAAGGTTTGCACACAAACCGATCTGTTGCACCAACCCAGCACATTTATGTATTACAAATTTCATCTATACCTGCAATAGAGTGCAACGGATCAGGATAAAGGTCCCTATATATTTTATACTTTTGTCGGCTGAGTTCTAGGTGTGAAGTCCAGGCTCTGTGCATCGTACACTTGTGCCAGAGTGTTAAAAAGCAAACAGACCTTCCGCTCAGTCAGTCACTGTCATCGCAGTTCAATGCATTTTTACCTCCCAAACTTTTGGGTTTTTCCTGGGATGTCGCAGGGACAGTCTCAGAAATTTCCATACCAAGGACACGAATATTTTCAATGATGGAATGGTCGCAATGATTGGTCTTCTCTATATGAGAGCCATTTTCAAGGTTATTATTCAGCTCCATTTTCCTAAAGAATATTAAAGGATTGTCAGCAAATGTCTTGTTTTATAAGTTACAAACACAAAGCAAAATGTCATACAAATATTCCAGTAAAAGTATTTAAAGGGGTTTTCCAGGCATTTTTTCATTGAAGGCCCATCCTCAGGATAGGGTATCAATGTATGATCAGTGGGGCGCTGTTTAGCAGAGGTGAGGCCCAATACAGCACAAATATACACAATGGGAATCTCCTATATTGAAACAGATATGGACACTGTTGTAATATATCAACACTGAATGCAAAATTACGCAACTTTCTACACAGTATTTATTAAACATTATCTACAATTTGGCTGGTACTTTGAGAAAGATAAGATAAGTATGGCTTTCTATTCACTCAGTGTTTGAGATAGCAGCAGAAAAGGGGAGTAAGTACATGCCAGCTGAGATTGTGGACAAAGAGGAGAGAAACCTTGAAGGACAGCTCACAAAGGCTATAGATAAAGAGGAAATCGGTCTGCAGGAAAGAATTATATAGGCTGTGTACATGTGTATAGAGAAACACATCAGATACTGCAAGCTGCAAAAGCAAGAAAAATATAGTTTTCCAAAGGTATCCATACCCTTTCAGTGCTGCTCCCTATTATAACAAAATGTTGCCAAATACAAAAATATTTTTTCTACAAATGGCTGGCTTTATAAAACTCCATCACAATCACACACTTACCTTTGTGCAGAAATCTGATTAGACAAGGTAGATCGGCGCACCTAAAAATGACAAAAAGAAAATGAATTCTAGACATCATGACATCAGCTGTATAGACTACTAAGCCGCTGTTTACTCTGTAGTATGAGGTTGTAAATGATTCGGAAAGCGCTAAATTCAAAATTCTGCAGGATTCAACTGATCAGGTCACATGACTGTAAAGCGATAGCAGAATTGTTACATTTACTTTGGGGCGTGAACAGAGAACAAATGCCAAGAAGCTCTAAATGAGTACAAGATGAGTAAGGGAACATATTGTTAACCATAAAATGTTGCTCAACAAGGCATTGTGTGTACTGATTATATTTTTGTTTAACCACCCTTGTGACTTTCAATAAAACTGATGCATGTCTTCTTTGTGTTTTACAAAGAGTTCTTTCAAAAGTGTGTCTCCAGGCCCATGAATAGCATCTGTCACCAGATCAACCTTAGAATATTATGGCATTTAAAGGATTCCCTCAAAAACAGCGATTCAAGGGTGGTGCATAAACATCCACTAAAAAGCAGACTCATGACCTTGTGTCTAGGGAACCAAAACCTTCATGGAATGAATCAAATGCACCAAGAAGTTTGATTCCATTTGTACCTCCAAACTATTAGACCTCATTTGTTGATCTGTTAGTGGGTCTGGATATATTTAATGATAAACCCTTTAAAGTGTCACTGTTGTGAATTTTTTTTTTGCAAAAATCAATAGTCCAGGCGATTTTAAGAAACTTTGTAATTGGGATTATTAGCCGAAAAATGCATTTTTATAATGAAAAAGCAGTTTGAAGCTCTCCCCCCTGCCTTCATTGTTCTCCTATGGAGAGAGCTCAATAAAAGACCAAAACAGGACAACAAAGAGTTAATCTACAAATACATCACCCTCTATCTCCTCTGACAGTCACCACTGGCCTCTCTGAGCTCTGATTACAGCTGTCAGTCACCTAGCTCCGTGCCTGTAATCCTCTGCTTTCTGCTGTCCCTCCTCCCCCCTTCCTAGACCAGACAGGGTTCTGTCTGATGCAACAAGTCACAATTTCCTGATTTTTTGCAGTAAATGGAAAAGAGGGAGGGAGGGGGGGACCTGGGAAAAGGCTTTTTAAATGCAGATTATGGCATATTTGGCTAATAAACCCAATTACAAAGTTTCTTAAAATCGCCTGGACTATTGATTTCTGCAACAAAAATAAAAAAAAAATAAAAGAAAAAATACGACAGTGACCTTTTAACATAAGCTGTATATGCAAGTTGGAAGTCAGGGGGAATGGATGGGTGGGCTCAGGCGGACGGCAATCTGTAAGTATTGTTTACTACAGCTGACAGAATTGACAATAACTCTGATCACAGCTGTTTATACATGCTATGGTCAACAGCCAAACATGGGATGTAAGCATTAAAGAAGTCATCTAGGACTAGAAAAAACACAGCTACTTTCTTGCAAAAAGAGCACCACCCCTGTGTGTGGTATTACAATTAAGTTAAATTCACTTTATCTGAACTAAGATGCAAAACTACACCCAAACCGAGGACCGCAGAGGTGATATTTCTGGAAGAAAGCAACCAGGTTTTCCCAAGCCTAGATAAACCCTTTAAGGTGCATTCACACATAAGTTCGCAGCGGATTTCACCCTGTGAGTTGCGAAGCAAATGCAATACTCAGTAACATTACAGTCTGTGGCCCTGCAGTCTCGCAGCAGATTTTCATTCAGTGAGTGGACATTAAAGCGTAACTGTCATGTTTTTTTATTTTTTATTGCAGAAATCAGTAGTATAAGCGAAACTCTGTAATAGGTTTCATCAGCCAAAGAAGCCTCCTTCTGTACTCAAGAAGCAATTTCCCAGCCTCCCCCCTGACTTCTTATCTGTGCATTATCAGGCAAACACGTCTTCATTACAGAGAAGCCAGTGAAGACGGGCTCTGCTCTCTCCATTGTAAGCCTATGAAGGGGGGAGGGGCTGAGGGAGATGAGGGAGCAGGAAGAGGTGACATGAAGGTCAGCTGTTTGTAGACTCTCTGGGCACCTAAAACGCAGGATTCTGGGGTCAGAAAGGTCAGTGCTTATCTATGAACTTACTGAGAGAAGATGCAGGGTGTTGTGCTTTGAAGAAATCCTCCGTGCTCAGTCACTCCTAACAGCCCCTCCCCTCTCCATAGCCACATAATGGAGACAGAAATCCTGCTTCATTTGATGTGAGGGGGGAGGCTGGGAGATTGCTTTTTCAGTCCAGAAGGAAACTCTTTTAGTACATAAAACCTATTACAAAGTTTCTTAAAATCGCTTGTACTGTTGATATTTAATGTTTTCAGAAAAATGACAGTTACGCTTTAAGAGGCTGGGTTCACACTATGTATATTTGAGGCTGTATTTGGTCCTCATGTCAGGTCCTCATAGCAACCAAAACCAGGAGTGGATTGAAAACACAGAAAGGCTCTGTCCACACAATCTTGAAATTGAGTGGATGGCCGCCATATAACGGTAAATAACTTCCATTATTTCAATACAACAGCCGTTGTTTTAAAATAACAGCACATATTTGCCATTAAATGACGGCCATCCACTCAATTACAACATTATGTGAACAGAGCCTTTCTGTGTTTTCAATCCACTCCTTGTTTTGGTTGCTATACAGCCTCAAACATACAGCCTCAAATATACGTAGTGTGAACATAGCCTAAGCCGGGACCCGGAGAGTGAATGGAGTGCGAGCAGGGAAGCATTTACTGTTTATTATTTTTACTGTCAGCTAATTAGTTTAATATGGCCGTCGCTACATTCTCGCATAGGAAATAAATCTGCTGTGAGAATGCAGGGCCATAGACTATAATGTTAGCGAGTATCGGAGTAGATGTGCTGCAAAACTCGCAGTGTGAACTCTGCTGCGAACTCACAATGTGTAAATACACCCTTAGGCTGGATTCACACGCTGTAACTGTGCGGCTGTATTTTTTATGCGGCTGTAAATGTGCGGGTGAAACTCCGGCCGTGGGAAAAAATAGACATGCGGCTCAAAACATACGGTCATTTACTTGGAAATCTGGTTCAACTAAAAATAACAAATAAAATGTTAAGAAAGTGCTGGAAACACCTCTGGATGCATCTGGGAAAGCAGGGAAACAGTTTACATGAATCGCTATTACCGGGGTTTGCGATCCTCTGCACTATAGCCGATGTCTCTCATGGTTAATCTATTGAATTAATAAAACACATTTTCTGTCTAATAAAGTCCCTTTTATTGTTCAATAATTAAATGTAAACGATTCCATCATTTTGCAATTAAATATACTGTTAAAATAAATATATATATAAATAAATGTATATTTATATATATATTTATTTTTTGACAGTATATTTAATTGCACAATGATGGATTCGTTAGAATTAAATTATTGAACAAAGAAACTGTATTTATTTAAACGAAAATGTGTTTTATTCATGAAATATTAATTAGTACAGAAAGCTCTATTAGCCGGTAATTCATATGCCGGCAATAGAGCATTCTGTACTAATCATCACTTTACTTTAATGAAAACATCAAATGTTTCTTCTAATTATGTTATGACAATAACATTATTAGAAGAAACATTTAGAATTATATGTGCGCTCAGCTGATTGGCTGTTCGGCTGAGCGCACATATAATGAGCCGGTCCGCAGTACAGTGACTTCATTGTGCTGCGGACCAGCGAAGAGGACACATCGGGGTGAGTATAGAGCTCTCCCCACCCCCTCCCCAGCACTGCACCCCTCCCAGCAAGGAAGGGGGGGTCAGTTAACCCCTTCCTTGCTGGGATGGGTGCAGTCTGACATCAGTCTGGCCCCCAGGGGGTTAAGGGGGATGCAATACATCCTCCCTTAACCCCTTGGGGGCCAGACTGTAAGCAGGGATCTGTAAAGATGCTGCATACTGTAAGGTGCACAACACCGCTCACAATGATGGGTGTTGTGCTCCTGTTTGTGTGTTTTTTGTGTGTTTCTCCCTTTTTGTTTTTCAGATATCGGTATCCTGTGGATTACGTCGGATTCCGTGGACTACGTCGATGACCAGCGGTTGTTCTTTGAATTTTTTAAATAAAATGGTCAATGAGGGGTGTGGGGGTGTTTTTATTTGAATAAAAAAATTTGTAAACTTGTGTCTTGTCTTTATTTCTTTACTTTTTAGACTTAGTAGTGGAAGCCGTCTAATAGACGGAATCCATTACTAAGTTGGGGCCTAGTGTTAGCCGGTATAAAATGGCTAACACTAACCCCCTATTATTACCCCAGTACCCAATGCCACCAGGGGTACTGGGAAGAGCCGGGTGCCAGTGGTCCCGGAGAGTCAAAATTGGCGCTCCTGGACCGGGCGGCAGCAGGCTGGTAAGATTTAGGCTGGGGAGGGCCTAAACCAATGGCTCTTCCCACCCTGGTGTTACCAGGCTGCTGTCGTTTGGTTTTTTAACCCGGCTGGTTATAAAAATAGGGGGGACCCTATGCGAATTTTTTTTTAAATAAATAAATAATTAAAAAAAAAACGCATAGGGTCCCCCCTATTTTTATAACCAGCCGGGTTAAAAACCAAACGACAGCAGCCTGGTAACACCAGGGTGGGAAGAGCCATTGGTTTAGGCCCTCCCCAGCCTAAATCTTACCAGCCTGCTGCCGCCCGGTCCAGGAGCGCCAATTTTGACGCTCCGGGACCACTGGCACCCGGCTCTTCCCAGTACCCCTGGTGGCATTGGGTACTGGGGTAATAATAGGGGGTTAGTGTTAGCCATTTTATACCGGCTAACACTAGGCCCCAACTTAGTAATGGATTCCGTCTATTAGACGGCTTCCACTACTAAGTCTAAAAAGTAAAGAAATAAAGACAAGACACAAGTTTACAAATTTTTTTATTCAAATAAAAACACCCCCACACCCCTCATTGACCATTTTATTTAAAAAATTCAAAGAACAACCGCTGGTCATCGACGTAGTCCACGGAATCCGACGTAATCCACAGGATACCGATATCTGAAAAACAAAAAGGGAGAAACACACAAAAAACACACAAACAGGAGCACAACACCCATCATTGTGAGCGGTGTTGTGCACCTTACAGTATGCAGCATCTTTACAGATCGCTGCTTACAGTCTGGCCCCCAAGGGGTTAAGGGAGGATGTATTGCATCCCCCTTAACCCCCTGGGGGCCAGACTGATGTCAGACTGCACCCATCCCAGCAAGGAAGGGGTTAACTGACCCCCCCTTCCTTGCTGGGAGGGGTGCAGTGCCGGGGAGGGGGTGGGGAGAGCTCTATACTCACCCCGATGTTGTCTCTTCGCTGGTCCGCAGCACAATGAAGTCACTGTGCTGCGGACCGGCTCATTATATGTGCGCTCAGCCGATCAGCCAATCAGCTGAGCGCACATATAATTCTAATTGTTTCTTCTAATAATGTTATTGTCATAACATAATTAGAAGAAACATTTGATGTTTTCATTAAAGTAAAGTGATGATTAGTACAGAATGCTCTATTGCCGGCATATGAATTACCGGCTTATAGAGCTTCCTGTACTAATTAATATTTAAAGTGTCACTGTCGTGAATTTTTTTTTTGCAGAAATCAATAGTCCAGGCGATTTTAAGAAACTTTGTAATTGGGTTTATTATCCGAAAAATGCATTTTTATCATGAAAAAGCAGTTTGAAGCTCTCCCCCCTGTCTTCATTGTTCTCCTATGGAGAGAGCTAAAGAAAAGACCAAAACAGGACAACAAAGAGTTAATCTACAAATCCCTCACTCGTTATCTGTTCTGACCATCACCAGTGACCTGTCTGAGCTCGGATTACAGCTGTCACCCAGCTCCGTGCCTGTAATCCTCTGTTATCTGCTTTCTGCTGCCGGCTAACTCCCTCCTTCCTCCTCCCCCCTCCCCTCTCCCTAGAGCAGACAGGGTACGTCTCCTGCAACAAGTCACAATTTTCAGATTTTTCAGAGTGGATGAAAAAGAGGAAGGAGGGGGGGACCTGGGAAAAGGCTTTTTACATGCAGATAATGGCAGATTTGGCTAATAAACCCAATTACAAAGTTTCTTAAAATCGCCTGGACTATTGATTTCTGCAAAAAAAAAAATACGACAGTGACTCTTTAATGAATAAAACACATTTTCTTGGAAATAAATTCAGTTTCGTTTGTCAATAATTTAATTCTAACGAATCCATCATTGTGCAATTAAATATACTGTCAAAAAATAAATATATAGATAAATATACATTTATTTATATATCTATTTTTTTTAACAGTATATTTAATTGCAAAATGATGGATTCGTTAGAAATAAATTATTGATCAACGAAAGTGTCTTGATTACAAATAAAATGTCTTTGATTAATTTAATATAGTAACTATTAGAGGCATCGGCATTCGGCATCATTGCCGGCTATTTTTGAAGTACTCCGTACGGACCGCCTGTCAATCCTCGGCCGCATGTCCAGCCGCAAATAATGGTCTTGTTCATTTTTTACGGGTCCGTTTACGATAGGGCCGTAGATTCATACATAGTGTGCACTGTGCAGCCGCATATCCTATACTTCCCAGCATACACACGAACCACCAAAAATACCGCCGCACAATTACAGCCGCAAATACAGCCGCACTCTTACAACGTGTGAATCGAGGGTGAAAATGTATATGTCATTACAAATCGTCACCTAAACAGCTTGCAGTCACTCTTGCTGCCGGAAGATTGGGTAAATATGAATACGACCATGACGATCTTTCAGTAACAGGAGCAACTGCAAGGTGATCAGGTAAAGGTTCCTAATGACAGGTATGCTGTGTTCTAGAGAGGTTTTCCTCTAGAACACAGATGTCCAACATGCAGCTCTCCAGCTGTTGAGAGACAATTCCCATAATGCCTAGAAAGCCAAATCTTATAAGGGTCAACCTACAGTAAAATAGAAAAAAAAAAATTCTATGCTTGCCTCACTTCCCCACCACCACCGTCCTCACAGAGCCTGGTCCTGTGAGGACGGTGGTGTCAATGATAGCACAATCCCCAGCCCACTCAGCCAATCACTGACCACAGCACTGCCCCGCATCAGTCACTGATTGGCTGAGCAGGTAAGTCCTTGTGCTAAGAGTGACAGAAGGAGCAGCAGGGAGTGAGAAAAGTAAGCAAAATATAACCCCTCTTTTGGAAGTCAACGCAAAAAAGATGTTGCAGAACGACACACAAATCACTAAATGCAAAATGCCAGGGCCTGTGACCTTCCGCTGTGGAGCTGTTTGCAGCATAGGTTCACTTGAGGTTATTACACAGCTCATGACTAATGTAGGTGTGTTAGTTGTCAGACGGTACCTTGTTGGGTCTAAGGGCAGAGAGGTGTGGAGATCCAGGGGGTGCGGCATACATAAGGCGAGACGTGAAGGTGTTATTTGCAATCTGCATGCATTCTTCCAGGGTCTTCAGGAAAGTATTACACGTAGACTTCAGAAGGGCTCCCATATCGAGATCATCCTATTATAACAGCAAAAAATGCATAACCTGTTACAAAGTGGCTCTCCATACATTATATATAAAATGAGGTTATTTGAAATAGAGGTTCACCTAATACACAGACTACCCAATGTTAGCAAAGAATATGTAACAAGTCACAGGACTTGTACAATATAAGTAAGTGTACTCCCTGTATATACTGACAGCAGCTCCCTGTGTACATCATAGAACTAAAATCAGACTCCCCTCCTCCAGGCTGTGCTGTCCTGCTCTGTGGTGAGTCTGTCCATAAGATGGCCAACATGGATAAGCATGTGACCATACCCCGCCCCTCAATGTCCACCACTGAGCCTCTATATGTCTATAGAGGACACTGGGGAGACCCAGGGACACATGACCCTCCATGTCAGACATCTTATGGACATAATCACCACCTGACCATATTTTAGCACTATGAGGTACACAGGGAGCGGCTGTCAAAAAGTAATGTGAATACACTTACTTATACTACATACAAAACAATTTTACTATAAAGTGTTCAAACCCTTTAATAATTTATTGTAGGGGGTATATTATGCTTCATTCACTTACGCTGCTGCAGAACCGCTTTAAAAAAAACGAGGAATAAAGAACTTTATGCAGTTCAGCAGAGAAATTGAGAAAGGTTAGATGTAAGATACACACTTTAATATAGTGATGTAATCACTGTATGAGATGAATGGCTTATCTACCAGAAACCGCTTTATGAGGTTTTGCTTACAGCTGTAGTTACTTATTAAAGGCTCAGAATTACCATTGGCTATGGATAGGAAACCGTAACTACTTATGGTTATACCCTGAGCAAATAAACCAAGCCCAGTACAGATGTACATACCTGAGATTCAGATGTTCCTATAACAGCGGTGTCTTTAGTCTTGTTCACTTGCTGGACCAATATATCACAATACAGTCTTAATTCAGACATCTTAGTTTTAAGAGTTTCTGTGCTGTCATTGAACTCTGTGGAACAAAAAAAAACCAAAAAAAAAGTATAATCTTAACAGCTAATGGGACAAAAGGTTATAGCAGAAAGATAGTGGAGATTTTTAACATATCATGAATTAAGGGGCTTTTTTAAATCAGCTGGTGTCAGAAAGTTATATAGATTTTTAATTTATTTCTATTTAAAAATCCCAAGTTTTCCAGTACTTATCAGTACTTACTGCAGGAAGCAGTGTACTCAACCCTGTCCGGTGCAGAAGCAAATCCACATAGAAAACCTCTCCTGCTCTGGACAGTTCCTGAAATGGACAGAGGTGGCAGCAGAGAGCACTGTGTCAGAATCAAAAGAATACACTACTTCCTGCAGGACATACAGCAACTGATAAGTACTGGAAAACTTGGGATTTTAAATAGAGGTAAATTACAAATCTACAAAACTTTCTTTTCCTCTTCATGCACCAATTTTTCTCATTTTGCCCATTAAAATGAAATAATGTAATCTAGACAAATCCTTCACTTTCTGAGAAGTAGAAAGAACAAAATAAAATATGACATCAGCGTCTGCAGAATGTGAGGTTACTATGGAGTAATATCCTGTCTAAATCACTGGATTTGAGGAGGTGGCAGGTCACCAACCCAGAGATGTAATCTCCTGATTAAAATGTGTAATCTGTGGTATAACAGATGTGACAGCAAACATATGCAGCAAGTGGGCAGCAATCCTAAGCTTCTCCAGTGTCATGTGTAACACCAGGATAATAAACAAACTGCATATACCACATGATGATCACTAACAAGAATTCCATTAGACCCAGGACTCAACTACCCTGTTTGCCTAAAGATGCGCTAGGCCTTATTTTCAGGGGATGTCTCATTTTTGCATGAAGAATTCACATTTGTTGTTAAACCAAAAAAATAAATAAAATAAAAAAATCTAAACTAATCTAGACTGTGTGCAGCTCTACGTCTGGCAGTAGGGGACAATGGGGATGGCGGCAGATGAAGGGCCTCTTGATGCCTGCCTGCACATTTACAAATGTCGGCTGCGGAAGAGAAGATCAGGGTTGGCTGCAGGTGACGGATTTTCATGACCTGCATACAGCTGCTCTGCAATGGGTTGTGATAAGGAACAACGACGGTGAACTAAAAAGAATCACAGCTGCATGCCCTGGGGTTCTGTTTGGTAGGCATGCTTGAAAACAAAAACTTTGCTAGGTCTTACTTCAGGTGAGGCCTCATATTTAGTAATTCCTCTACTAGGTCTTATTTTCAGGGGAAACAGGGAATACTGTAGCCATCTCCCAGGAATGACTGTGAATAACATGAATTAGCTATATTGCTCTTTATTCTACATATGCTAGGTCTCCTAAATCTATTTGGCACTGAATCTATATAGTCAGCAGATATTGGATATATCTGCATCCTGTTTGAGGTTATTATTAGGGGTGGAACACACCTTCATGCTTACTCCAGGCTTCCAGAGGGCGTTCCCTGTTTTCGCTGTCAACCATTAAGTGAGTTATTATGATACGACAATCTAATCATCCTGCTTTCTAACACATGCTGCCTGCAATAGACACAGCCTACTCTATCTGATATACTCACCTGTCTAATGAAACCAGAAGTAATGGCAGCATTAATTGTGTTCTTAGTTTTCTCCCTGGGAGGTTTCTACACTTCCACTGAGTTTTCTATGCCCTTCTGCTGAACCTCCAGATTATTATCCCTCCTCCGAGTTAGGCTATATTCAGACGTCACTTGTTCTGTCCGCAATTGTGGGAACGCAATTGCGGACAGAACACAGAACCTATGGTATTCAATGGCCTCATTTACACGTCCGTATGTGTGTACGGGGCCACGATCCATGTCACAAAAAAAAAAAAGGACATGCTGTAATGCGGACCGCATTTTGCAGCACAGATCGCTACGCTAATGAAGCGTCAATGTAGTGTTCCATGAAGCAGGGAGCACTAAAGATGCACATTCGTAGTGCGGGCCATGGGTCCGCAGTCACGGGCTGCACTACAGATGTGTGAATGTAGCCTTACTTATACAATAAACAATATATACAATAAAAGGCTTATCTATTTTATTTGTTTTATTCTGCACACAAAGGGATTTTAAGGAGATAATGGAAATGCACAATACTGCAGCATAAAACAAGTCTCAAAAATAAAAAGCTTGTAGACGGTAATCCCTCGCAGGCAGGGTCCTCTTTCCCTATGTACCAGTCTGCCACTTACCTTATTCATGTAATTTGTTTTGATCTTGCAATGTTCCTGTTTGTTAAACCCAATCGCTTGTATAGATTTTCAATCCTATTAATTCTTTCAACATTACATTTAGGAAGCAGTCCACGATTTGTGTGCTTGTATATTACAACATAGGCCTGGAAAAGTGCATGATCATATGACCCTGGCTTGCAACGATCTATGTCTGGGCATCTGCTTCATAAGTCTATGGGGCTGCTTGGACAGTGATGATTGACAGCAGGGAAGTGAAGCATGCTGCAGCTTGCTCTCCTGATCATTGTGAGACCTCCACAGATCAAAACTTAGGACATGTACTTTTTAAATACTAAAGTAAAGGCTTATGGGTATGCCTTGTGTATACCTATTTAAAGGAGAAGTCCAGTGAAAATTTTTATTAAAGGGTTTTATTGCCCTTCAAAAGTTATACAAAATCACCAATATACACTTATTGCGGAAAAAGCTTATAAAGTGCTTTTTTTCCCTGCACTTACTACTGCATCAAGGCTTCACTTCCTGGATAAAATGGTGGTCACGACCCGACTCCCAGAGCTGTGCGGGCTGTGGCTGCTGGAGAGGATGATGGCAGAGGGATGCTCAGTGTCCCTCCAGTGCCCTGTGTCCCTCAGTGTCCCCCTGCCACCATCCTCTTCAGCAGCCACAGCCCGCACAGCTCTGGGAGTCGGGTCGTGACATCACCATTTTATCCAGGAAGTGAAGCCTCAATGCAGTAGTAACTGCAGGGAAAAAAGCACTTTATAAGCATTTCCCGTAATAAGTGTATATTGGTAAGTTGGATAACTTTTGGAGGGCAATACAATACTTTAATAAAAATTTTCACCGGACTTCTCCTTTAAGTGGATTTGGCAAGCCATGTTAATTCCTATTTCCCTACTGATATGATTTTCGAATGCAGTTAACATTTACCTTGATTTCTATGGCTTTGGAGAGAGAGAGGAGGCTGAGTAAACACGGCACTTGCTATTAGTGCAACAAATGACAGAGCAGGCACAGAACTTCTCATATGCAGTACTGCTGTAGTCAGTTTCCTTTTCTTATTGTTACTGTGGCTCTTACACACAGGAGAGCAGGATACACTAGAGAATCTGCACACAGCACATAGAGACAGTCAGTGCAAATAAAGAGAGTTCTATAATTCTGCAGCTCACCTTGGATAGCAACGCACTGCTGGTCTCTTAGTGAGGGCAGGCATTCTATCTTTAGCAGCATTCTACAAGTTCTACAAGTTATGGGCGCTGGATTACTGGTGATACATTGATTCAGGGATTTATTCTGACTCTTATCTTCTTACAACCTTATTAACTATGTTACTATGTATATGTACATAGAGGACATACAGAAAAACAAGGAGGGTAAGGTTTGGTGGGGATTGAAGACGTAACGTAAGGTGAAGGTGATGACGTAATCCTGTCTGCTGACCTGTTACGCATAAAGCCATGTCATCTTTAGCTTGTCTGAGCTGTGATCACACGACCTACCGTAGCTACAGTAATGCAATTTATGGATGCATCTGAGCTGGAATGAAACAGATGACACTGCAGGATAATAAAACCTAGAGTGCAACCTTAATATTTTAATTGAAAAGCCTTACCTTTCTCTTTCTTTGTTCTGATGTCTGTTATACAGGCTTTTGCAGAACCCAAGGCAACAAGCCACTGCTGCCGCTCTGCTGCTGTCCTTGCTTTTAGGTAGAAGTATTGCTCCCCTGGAATTGCTAGATCCATCCGAGTGTTATCGGTGGCATGTACTGTCAAGGCAGAAATAGACATTGTTTGTTGTGCATATTTACAGGAAAAATAAATAAACTAAATTGCTAAATATTTAGAGAATGCTTGAATTGGGGAAAAAAAAGGGTTGCGTGTTATGGTTTTGATCAGGAACAATAAACCCTTATACGGCTCCTGAGGAACCTCAGCCCTACACGCCAATAAATCTGTGTCTCTAGGGAAAAGGTGTTTTTATATAACAAAAATGATGATATGAAAACAAATTCAAGTTCAAGGCTCTATAAGAAGGTAAGGAAAATAGTAGTCCAAATTCATAGCCCCTGCAACCAATCCCTAGCATTAACTGAATATATATATTTTATATACACACGCTATATAAATTGAATAAGGGCCCTATTACACAGTCTGATGTGCACTGGAAATGAGCTCTAGTCTTGCAGATCGACCTACTACAAGGCTCGACCAATGTGTAGGCGATCATTCATTGGCTGCATGTCTCCTATTACACAAGGAGATACGCTGCCAATGAACTAGGATTTTTTTTCAGCCACTCAATTAGCTGATGCCTGATCTTCAGCTAAACGCTGGCCCTATTACCCAAGACAGTGCCAGCCTGTTTAGCGGATTACTGTGTAAGAGGGTCCTAACAACACCACATAAGCAACACCCTGGTGTTGGTAGCCCGCTCCTGCTCCACCACAGCTGCAGGTTCCCAGGCCTCCTGCTCTCCATGTATTAACAACATCAGCCTACTTGCTGCTCAGCATAGACTCTATACTCTATGCTGAGCGGCCATTTTCATTGGGAACAGCACATCAGCAGATGTTGATAAAACACTGACAGCGGCGGACAGCGGGACAGGTAAGTATAGTAGCACTCATGTCCCTCGCAGCATAGCCGATTATGATTATCCCGGTGACCTTGAAGCATAGCCAATTATCTAGGGTGACCTCTTTAGGCCAACTGTGGCTTTCTGGTCAATTTTAGAGAACTATTCCTTCCCAGAAATGTACCTTGAATTTCACAAACAGCCATCTGGATGCTTCCCTTACAGCCCTTCCATGCTTCTTCTCTTGAGTCATAATAGGAGAGAACTCCTCCACAAAGAAGAAACCATCTTGGCTGCCACCCTGGAAGAAACCATGAAAAAGACTTGGTATAAATACTAGAAAGAGACCAAACCAACGCAATACAGGTAGCTACTGTAGAGCCACAATGTTGTGTCCACTTACCCCGCATGTCAGCGTTATAGTTACTTTGTGCAACAACGTCTACTGTCTCAGTACTCAGCACCAGACAGTTCTAGCTAGGGTATATAACCCTATGTAATTTTTTCCACACGTTTTTCCATCATTTATGGTAATAAGATACATTTTTACAAAAACTGTGTGGCATCTCCCATCTCAGAGTGGATGTGAAGCTGAAAGTAAAAGGAAGGAACCATCATAATGGTCAGCTAGGCTGGGCTCATTGTTTTTCCTTTGGTTTGACATATCACTCCGTGAGGTATAAGACACTCCAGGAAGCTATCTACAGAGAAGTAGTGTACCGTATGAAGTAGACAAACAGATTCCTTTTCTCTGTATTTCTAGGTGGCCTTTTGACTCTTTACACACAACAAGAAAAGAAATACTTTTCATGAAAGGTGTCATATTGGTTCATGTATTGCCCTGGACTGGTTTCTGGCTCTAAACAAAACCAGAATCTTTCGGATGATGCGGATTTGTGTGGTTCTCGTGCCACAGGCCTAGGTTGTTTTTTTTTTTTTTTTAAGGAGAAGTCTAGAGAAAATTTTTATTTAAGTATTGTATTGCCCCCCAAAAGTTATACAAATCACCAATATACACTTATTACGGGAAATGCACATAAAGTTCTCCCTGCACTTACTACTGCATCAAGGCTTCACTTCCTGGATAACATGGTGATGTCACGACCCGACTCCCAGAGCTGTGCAGGCTGTGGCTGTTGGAGAGGATGATGGCAGAGGGATGCTCTGTGTCCCTCCAGTGCCCTGTGTCCCTCAGTGTCCCCCTGCCATCATCCTCTCCAGCAGCCACAGCCCGCACATCTCTGGGAGTCGGGTCGTGGCATCACCATTTTATCCAGGAAGTGAAGCCGTGATGCAATAGTAAGTGCAAGGAAAAAAGCACTTTATAAGCATTTCCCGTAATAAGTGTATATTGTTTTTTTTGTATAACTTTTGGAGGGCAACACAATACTTTGATAAAAATTTTCGCCGGACTTCTCTTTTAAATCACAGTCACAATGAGCCCTTAAAACTGCTGACAGCACAATACAGAGGAACGTTACGATACCTTGTGTTCTATTCATGCACCCTATATAACAATGAAATGTCTTGGGAAGTGCTAAAGAGATGGGCCCTTTGTGTCAAGTGCCCAGGAATCTCTGCATTGAACGCTTCCTTAGCCCCTCTGCTCAGTGTTGAGCGCTGGCTGTAGATCCATCACTTGTCTAGCAAACAGTACAGTAAGCTCTGAGCACTATAACTCACCATATAGCAATAATACTCTAACCTACCCCTCTAACTTATGCCTTACCCCTCCATACAGTCCTGCTTTTCCTTCCTGACAGCCAATAGTATTCACAATATGTGACTTGCTTGCCATCTGACTTACAGAATAATCTCCACCTACTGAATCTGGTTGCTGGAACACTCAGCAATGTGCTGATAACACCAGGGGAAGCTGATGCCATGGCCGCTATTACAATAACCAATGTAATGCATGGTCATGTTGTGTCCTTGAGAGTGAGAGGTCATCTTTATGCAGCTCACCTTACAGCCTAACAGCCCAGTTTCAGTCTATTAAGACATATGCGTACTACAGAAGGGGACCCCTGGTTGATACATAATGGTTATAAAGAGATCACAGAATGTTCTATCTGGAATTAAAATGCAAAGTAATTCTCTATTATACTAGGGATGGTGCTAGGACCCTCCCATTCAGGTTCTCTCTATAAGACATGAAGCAGCTCCAGGGTAGAATTGTGGAGAAAATCAAATCTGCAGAAACATGTACATGACTTGCACAATATACGTGTCCTGGTAGGCAGGTCTGGAGGAGACGGCGTGTGAAACGCGCTGGCATTGGCTTTAGGCTAGGGCTACAGAGTCACAGTAATCTTATTAACAATGATTATGAAACCCTCTTGTATATCACTAGATAATTTGTTTTCATATTGCTTTTAATACATCGGGCCTCACTAATGAAACACACACGTGTAGAGACTATAGCCGTTCCTCAGATCCCTTCTGATGTTCACCACCTACTAGAAGGATCTGATCATGTGCACATCCTTCACTTTATTACCCGCACCAGTTTTCAGATCTAATAAAATCCTATAGGACTTAAAGTGTCACTGTCATTTAAATGGGGGGTCTGAGAGGGAGGAGTGAGCACAGAGAGGAGAAAAGGCAGCCCTACATAGCACAATATCCTGCAATCTTATCTCACCAAGTTCCCAGACCAGCACTGACCTTTCTGACCTGTAAACCCAGCATTTTATGTGCCCAGTCTCAAAACTGCACAGCTACTTGTCTGCTCTTCCTGCTCACTGTTCCCCCTCAGCCCTTCCCATCTCTATATGTTATAATGGACACAGCAGAACCAGTCTTCACTTTCCTTCTCTGTAATGAAAACAGCTTTTCCTGCTAATGAGCAGATAAGAAGTGAGGGGGGAGACTGCAAAACAGCTTTTTGAGTACAGAGTTGGACAGAGGCTTTTTTGCCTAATAAACCAATTAAAGAGTTACATAAAATTGCTTGTACTATTGATTTATGCAAAAATATTTTAAATGACAGTTACACTTTAAGGACAGGCCGTCAATGTAAATGTCCTATAAAACCTTTTAAAATGTGAACACAGCCTAAGCAAGTCTCTGCCTGCTGTACTGCCACTGCCCAGACTGGTATAATAGATCGATTTTCAAACCAATAACAATAGATTCCTACAGATAGGCAGTCAACGTAAAAGTCCTGGAAAACCCCTTTAAGAAGTGCAATACATGTACAGTAGACATATATTATGGCATATCTGAGCCCATTCCGTTCAGCGGACAGCAGTATACTAGTGACTATGTTCGGCCCATATACTTTATGCATGGTCAGGTATAGTGAACACCCCTTATAAAGAATGATCACATAGGACATGTAAATAGTATAGTGCTTATATTCTTCCGCTGTTATCCAGGCTTATAGCGATCTTGGTGAAGCAGTAAATACACTGGAGGTACCTGCTCTATCCAGTCCAGAGCCTTTCACCGACATTGTACCTAGTAAAGGTCCCTTACACAGGCAGGTGAAATTCCCGGGACAAACACTGTAGTGCTTGTTATAGGAAGTGGCACTTACTTGTTTTTATTTTCAAGTTTTGGGAGGAATTCAAACAAACATTGCTGTGACACATGACGCCCCTCCCATCAGACACACAGCACTCCCCCTTCCATCAGACAAACAGTGCTCCCCCTCCCATCAGACAAACAGTGCTCCCCCTCCCATCAGACAAACAGTGCTCCCCCTCCCATCAGACAAACAGTGCTCCCCCTCCCATCAGACAAACAGTGCTCCCCCTCCCATCAGACAAACAGCGCTCCCCCTCCCATCAGATAAACAGTGATCCCCCTCCCATCAGACGTACGGCGCTCCCCCTCCCATCAGATGCACTGCGCTCCCCCTCTCATCAGACAAACAACGCCCCCTCCCAGCAGATGCACGGTGTCCCCTCCCATCAGACGCACGGCGCCCCCTGCCATCAAACACTGAGCTCCCCCTCCCATCAGACACACCGCGCTCCCCCTCCCATCAGACAAACCACGCTCCCCCTCCCATCAGACACACCACGCTCCCCCTCCCATCAGACACACAGCACCCAAGCAATTTCCCTGTTTACACGGGTAGATCTGCTGCCAGCACACAATGATTTTTATGAGAAGACAAAAGATGTGAACAACCGATAGCTGGCTAATCGCTGGGATGTTTACACTGGACAATGACCAGCAGCAAATATACACGGAAACATTCACCTGCCCGGTCACTGGCTGCATAAAGAGCCCATAAGTAATATCCATTTCCTACACCGCCTTCATGCACATAAAGCTTCATCACTGTATAATGATATAGCGTCTGCAGCTTTCTATGGCAGATAGTTTAGTATTGTAATGTTGGCATGTGTGTTTACATCCAGAGGCAAAGTGTGTTGTTTCCATGTTACTTGGTCTGGTCTGGTACCCATACATAATGGTCTGTGCTATTGCATCCAGCAAAAAAAAAAAAAAAAAGTATATGTTGCAATGTGTTGTTTATTTTACAATGTAAATCAATGGGAATCAGACAGCAGTATATGTAAATAACATATATACCTTTGTATCCTTTTGAAGTGTATAAAACATATACATTTAACACAAACACAATGAGAACCAGTGAGTTGGATATATATATCAGTGTATGCAGTCACTACAATCGTTACACATCTCTTCTGTCCAGTTTGCTGCCATGTCTAATACTGGCAGGAGAAAGTTTACTGACCGCCACATATCTGCACATTTTTTGACGAGTGTCTGACATTTAATAGAAGAAAAAAAAAACCTTGTCTTGAGATCTAAGAAATATTTACCTGAAGAAACAAAGCTGCCATGGAAACAGGGACAAAACCTGTACCGCCCTGCCCGTAATTGTGGTGACAAGCAGCAGAAGAGCCGGGGTATACAGAGCTCCAGCAAGTCCGGATAGCTGTATGGTGTGCACTGCAGTGTGTGCCCCAGGGATGGCCACTACGGTACGGGTCATATCCTACATAACATGGGCTATGCTGATGGCCACATCCTACATAACATGGGCTATGCTGATGGCCACTATAACATGGGCCATATCCTACATAACATGGGCTATGCTCAAGGCCATATGGCCCGGGCCTTATATTACATAACATGGGCTATGCTGATGGCCAATACGGCCCGGGCCATATCCTACATAACATGGGCTATGCTGATGGCCACTATGGCACGGGCCATATCCTACATAACATGGGCTATGCTGATGGCCACTATAAAGGGAAAGAAAAGAGGACAGGGGCGCCTCCTGGTTTAATATTGTCAGGCAAGCAAAACTTCAAACTGACCAAAAGAAGGAAGAGGCTCACCTGATTGAGTTATGCTTTATATTAAGCACAACTCTATTTAGCGTATTGGAAGACGAGGTGTCGCTGCTCCAGCCGGGGACCCCAAGCAGGGAGCTAGGTAAGATGCACAATATGACCCAAGAGGGGGCACTGGACCAAGAAACGGCACACTGGGGGCGCAGATACCACAGACTTCCACGTGGTCAATAGAGGATTGATGTCATCCGCAAATGAGTAAAAGGGTATTTATTTGCTTGTAAACAACGCGTTTCGGCCCTCCACATCCTAGGGGGCCTTTCTCAAGTATTACCTCTATGTGGCACGGGCATAACATAGGCTATGCTGATGGCCATTATGGCATGGACCATATCCTACATAACATGGGCTATGCTAATGGCCACTATGGCACGGGCCATATCCTACATAACATGGGCTATGCAGGAAAAATAAGCACTTGTATAAATTTCCTAGGGCACCAAACTTTGCAACCACATTGGTGACACTGAATCATTTTGTACGACCAAATTCACTGTGTATCCTGAGCCTAATAGATGCTCATAGTAAATACATATTTATCTTACAGCCTGTCAAAGGGTTTCCTAGGTACGATTTGTGATAAAAGAGCTATTATCGGGGTGTCCTATATATATGGGCGACATAAGGAAACTATTTTGTTCTCAGAATCTCAGTGATCATCCTATGCATAAGTTGCCAAGTTTGGAGTCTGGATTTGGAATTTGGTAGGAAGTGTATAGTGAAGGCGTTTGGTTAGAGTCTATGTACAAATACAATATCCAGCCCTGTATAGAGTCCCCAGACCAGGAAATCAGAGTGATGGAATGGCCGATATGGGGACATCCTGGCTGCTGTGTGTGGGGTATTTGTGGCAGGAGAGAAAGCCTTGTGTCCCCTCTGTTCCCTTACTCACCTTTCCCTATTCCCATACTCCTCTCCCCTCCTCAGAATGCTGTGTGTGGTGCTGGAGCCCAGACAATGGGAGATATACAAGTGTCCTGGAGCCCTTAGGATGGAGGATACTTGGGATAAGTTAGAGGCCTCACTCCTGAGCTGACACATTGCTAGAAGACATCCCCCATATATAAGCACCAGACTGATGGGACTATCATTAGCACCAGATATAATACATACACTACCGTTCAAAAGTTTGGGGTCACATTGAAATGTCCTTATTTTTGAAGGAAAAGCACTGTACTTTTCAATGAAGATAACTTTAAACTAGTCCTAACTTTAAACAAATACACTCTATACATTGCTAATGTGGTAAATGACTATTCTAGCTGCAAATGTTTGGTTTTTGGTGCAATATCTACATAGGTGTATAGAGGCCCATTTCCAGCAACTATCACTCCAGTGTTCTAATGGTACAATGTGTTTGCTCATTGGCTCAGAAGGCTAATTGATGATTAGAAAACCCTTGTGCAATCATGTTCACACATCTGAAAACAGTCTAGCTCGTTACAGAAGCTACAAAACTGACCTTCCTTTGAGCAGATTGAGTTTCTGGAGCATCACAAGAAGCAAGAAGATAAGCACATTAGAGTCTCTAGTTTGAGAAACAGACGCCTCACAGGTCCCCAACTGGCATCTTCATTAAATAGTACCTGCAAAACACCACTGTCAACATCTACAGTGAAGAGGCGGCTGCGGGATTTTGGGCTTCAGGGCAGAGTGGCAAAGAAAAAGCCATATCTGAGACTGGCCAATAAAAGAAAAAGATTAAGATGGGCAAAAGAACACAGACATTGGACAGAGGAAAACTGGAAAAAAGTGTTGTGGACGGATGAATCCAAGTCTGAGGTGTTTGGATCACAAAGAAGAACGTTTGTGAGACGCAGAACAAATGAAAAGATGCTGGAAGAATGCCTGACGCCATCTGTTAAGCATGGTGGAGGTAATGTGATGGTCTGGGGTTGCTTTGGTGCTGGAAAGGTGGGAAATTTGTACAGTGTGAGGGTGCCTTCACACCTACCGGATCCACAGCGGATCTCACTTCTGCGGATTCGAAGCGAGATCAGCTGCGGATCCGGTATCAATTCACCCCTATGATAGCACATATTCGCAGCGGGATTAACATCCCGCTGTGAATATGTGCTTTAACCCCTTAAGGACCGGGCCTGAAATGGCCTTAAGGACCGGAGCAAATTTTATGAATTTGACCAGTGTCACTTTATTCATTAATAACTTCGGGATGCTTTTACCTATCCGGCTGATTCTGAGATTGTTTTCTCGTGACATATTGTACTTCACATTTCTTGTAAATTGGAGTCGATACTTATAACGAATCTTTATGAAAAAAACCAAAATAGCGTGAAAAATTGTGAAAAAATGCATTTTTCCAACTTTAAAACTTTTCTGCTTATACAGAAAATGGTTATACCACATAAATTATATATTAAATAGCATTAGCAACATGTCTACTTTATGTTGGCGGCATTTATTAAACTATATTTCATTTTTTTTAGACAATAGGAAGCTTAAAACATTAGCAGCAAATTTCCAAATTTTCAGTAAAATTTCAAAATCAGATATTTTTAGGGAACTGTTCAGGTTTAAAGTGTATTTGAGGGGACTGTGTGTTAGAAAGCCTCACGAAGCACCCCATTTCAGAAACTGCACCCCCTAAACTCTGCAAAAGCACATCCAGAAAGTTTTTTAACCCTTTAGGGGAGTCACAGAAATAAAAGCTAAGTGTGTAAGAAATTTGGAAATTTTAATTTTCTGTGCAGAGATTTTATTGTAATCCAATATTTTTCATAATTATAAACCTATTACCAGAGAAATGCACCCCAATATTGATTGCCCCATTTCTGCAGTTTATAGAAATACCCCATATGTGGCCCTATTGCGCTATTTGACGCAACCACAAGCCTCAGATATAAGGGAGCGCCTAGTGAATTTCAATGGCTCCGTTATTTTTGGTCATTTTTGACTGTACCACTTCAGGTTGGCAGAGGCTCTGGGGTGCCAAAACCTAAAAAACACCCCTAAAGGGACACCATTTAGAAAACTACACCCCTCAAGGAATGTAACAAGGGGTGCGGTGAGCATCTGGACCCCACAGGTGCTTCACAGATTTTCCAAACAATATGGCTTGAAAAAAGACTAAAGTATTTTTTACACTAAAATGTTGTTCTAGCCTTCAATTTTTCATTTTCACAAAGGGATAAAAGGAAAAAAAAAAACACAAAACATGTAGCACAGTTTCTCCCGAGTACGGAAATACCCCACATGTGGACATAAAGTGCCAAGCGGGCGCAGGACGAGCCTCCAAAGGGAAGGAGCGCCAATTGGCTTTTGGAAGCTGGATTTCACTGGAATGGATTTCAAGGGCCATGTCGCATTTACAGAGCCCTCGTGCTGCCAAGACACTGGAAACCCCCCACAAGTGACCCCATTCTGGAAACTACACCCCTCAAGGAATCTAACAAGGGGTGCAGTGAGCATATGGACCCCACTGGTGACGGGCACAAATGTGGAAAAATGTGACGTGAAAGTGAAAATTTTCATTTTTTCACTTTCATGGCACAAATGTGCCCGTCATCCAGGGGTCCATATCCTCACTGCACCCCTTGTTAGATTCCTTGAGGGGTGTAGTTTCCAGAATGGGGTCACTTGTGGGGGGTTTACAGTGTTTTGGCAGCACAAGGGCTCTGTAAATGCGACATGGCGTTCATCATCCATTCTAGCCAAATCCAACCTCTAAAATCCAAATGGCGCTCCTTCCCTTGGGAGGCTTGCCCTGCACCCACATGGCGCTTTATGTCCACACGTGGGGTATTTACGGACTCGGGGGAAATTGCTCTACACATTTTGTGTGTTTTTTTCTCTTTTAACCCCTTGTGAAAATGATAAATTCAAGGCTAGACCAACATTATAGTGTAAAAAATTTAATATTTCATTTTCACGCCACATTGTTCCACATTTGTGCCCGTCACCAGTGGGGTCCATATGCTGACTACACCCCTTGTTACATTCCTTGAGGGGTGTAGTTTCCATAATAGGGTCACTTGTGGGGGGTTTAACTGTCTTGGCAACACAGGGGCCTTTTGAATGCAACATGGCCCCTCGAAATCCATTCCATCCAAATCCAGCCTTCAAAAACCAAATGGCGCACCTTCCCTTTGGAGGCTTACCCTGCACCCGCATGGCGCTTTATGTCCACATGTGGGGTATTTCCGTACTCAGGGGAAATTGCTCTACACATTGTGTTTTTTTTTATCTTTTAACCCCTTGTGAAAATGAAAAAATCAAGACAAGATCAATGATTTAGAGTAAAAATTTTAAAAAAATTACACTAAATGTTGGTCTAGCCTTGATTTTTTTCCATTTCCACAAGGGGTTAAAAAGAAAATGAACACAAAACGTGTAGGGTAGTTTCCCCTGAGTACGAAAATACCCCACATGTGGACATAATTTGCCATATGGGCACAGGGCAAGTCACCAAAAGGACAGAGCGCCATTTAGAGGCTGGAATGGGGGATGGAGGCCATGTCGCAATTACAAAGCTCCTGTGCTGCCAGAACAGTAGAAACCCCCGACAAGTGACCCCATTCTGGAAACTACACCCCATAAGGAATCTAACAAGGGGTGCAGTGAGCATATGGACCCCACTAGTGATGGGCACATGTGTAGGACATGTGCCGTGAAAATAAAAAATACCATTTTTTTCATTTTCACGTCCCAAATGTGGCCGTCACCAGGGGGCCATATACCCGCTGCCCCACTTGTTAGATTCCTTATGGGGTGTAGTTTCCAGAATGGGGTCACTTGTGGGGGGTTTCTACTGTCCTGGCCGCACAGAGGCTTTGTAATTGCATCATGGCCTCCTCTAATGGGAATGGCAGCCATACCTACTTAGCTGGGGAAAAGGGACAATTCTAATTTATTTGGGGGTATTAGGCCAATTATTAGTTTATAAGGTTGGAAATGACAGGTGTCCATCAAATTCAACCTGTGTTGATCCAGAGGAAGGCAAAAACCCCTCGTGAGGCAGACGACAGTAGCCTCATCACAGGGGAAAAATTCCTTCCCGACTCCATAATGGCGATCAGAATAATCCCTGGATCAACGTGACCCCTGAAATAGGAATAAGGGACAGAATTTAGATAATGTAGAACCCCAATGACGTGTAGTGCGCCTTGGAGCGATCCAGTATGCAGAGGCCGGGGGGATCAGGACAGGTGTCACACTGGTAAATGGTGTCCTTCCTGATCCCCCTGTTACCCCACACTCTGCACTTCTTCTGGGGTCTCCTGTTCTCCAGTGTGGGGGACGTCACCTGGAAAATGTTGTCCTGGTGCGATACGGGGTCCTTCATATCCAGAAGCGCTGGGTCCGCTCCATGGCTGCTAAATATTAGGGCGCTATTACTATTTCTGATATGTTCGGATCGTGCCGCAAGCTACAGTAGCTCAGGCAGCGAGGGACCAGAAGAGGGGGTGCTGGTATAAAAGTTATCCCCGTACGGGTGGTGGTGACCTTTATCCAGCAGTGGGAAGATCAGTTCCCGGACGATCTCCCCACTAACTCCGAGGATGGGGGGGGGGGCATCTGGCGGCTGGATTCGGGTGTCCCTTCCTTCATACACTCTAAGGGTACGTGCACACTGCGGAATCGCGAAGGATAACCCTTTGTGCATTCCGCAGTTGGCACCCGCCGGCGGACTGATGCAGGCGCACGTCTCCGTCCGTGTCGTAGACTCCATTCTATGCACGGGCGGATTCCGCTCTGCGTCCAACGTGTTGATGGAATGACGGATAATGGAATCCGCCCATGCATAGGATAGAGTCTATGACACAGGCGGAGACGCGCCCCTGCATCAGTCCGCCGGCGGGTGCCAGCTGCGGAATGCACGAAGGGTTATCCTTCGCCATTCCGCAGTGTGCACGTACCCTAAATCTGTAAGTGTACCCTGAGGTACTCTCACAGAGTTTGTAGAATTTCACGCCATACCGTCATCTCTTATTGGGACGGTACTGGCGGAAAAGACGTGTCTGGGGGGCAGCGTACGCTACGCTACTCCCAGACACGTCACTGGATGATGAGGAGGATGAGGATGAATGGAGGAAAGAAGGATCCCCCCAATTCATCCTCACTGGCTGTTTCGGTGTCGGAGGCAATAATAATGTATGCGTCCGACACCGAAAACACCCTGGGGGCCATCTTTATATGGGGATTGGTATATGGGGTATGTAGTGGTGTAGTGTAAAACTTTATTCAATGTAGTGTGGTGTAATGTAGTGTTTTTTTACGTGTTTTTTACAGTAAGTATACAAAAAAAACCTACGCCAAAAATGGTGTTGCTGATGAATGCCGCACTTATGTTCGGCACTTATAAGCAGACCGTGGCAGTAGGATATAAAAAAAAAACACCCTACGCCAAAAAGGAGGAGTTGCTGATTAGCAGCGCACTTTCGTGCGATGCTGATCAACACTCAGCGGCGATAGGGTGCGGAAAATAGAAAAAAAAAAAATTGGGAAAAAATTTTTTTTTTTTACTACATTCTGAACATCCCTGTAGTGGCTGATACGTGTATTACACTTATCAGCCGCTAGGGGGCAGCAGAGCGCAAGATCCGAAAATAGACGACGCTGGAGCCGGAAAAATACGAAAATAGACGACGCTGGAGCCGGAAACAGCCGATCGGGACTCACGGAAGAAGCCGAAGTCCCGACAAGAGGAAGTGGACGCCGGGAACCCGGAAGACGCCGATCAGGACCCCGGGACAGGTGAGTAATGTACAAATACCTGCTCCGGACCCCTCAGCTACCTAGCTGAGGGGTCCGGAGCAGGTATTTATTACTTGTGGGGACTTTGATCGCCGTGAACGGCCGGCCGGCTGGCCGGCCGTTCACGGCGATCGGGACGGTGGTACCGTGACCACCATTACTTTTTACAGTAATGGCGGTCGGTGCCGTCCTCGGACAGCACCGACCGCCATTTTTTTCCGGGTCATCGGGCCACCGATGGCCCGGAAAGGTTCCGATCGCCGCTATGGGCTTATCAGCCAATAGCGGCGATCGTCGGCATGGGGGGGGTTAACAACCCTCCATGCCGACAGGGAGAGATG
This sequence comes from Dendropsophus ebraccatus, assembly GCF_027789765.1. Classification (NCBI taxonomy): domain Eukaryota; kingdom Metazoa; phylum Chordata; class Amphibia; order Anura; family Hylidae; genus Dendropsophus; species Dendropsophus ebraccatus. The sequence continues at coordinate 171,400,712 of NC_091455.1, forward strand.
GCCTGCTATGTATTATAGCAGGCTATCTCCCCCGATCGGGACCCGGCCGGCCGCGGCGCCCGTTTAAAGGGATGACGTACCGGCACGTCATGGGTCCTTAAGTGACAGTGATCCATGACGTGCCGGTACGTCATGGGTCCTTAAGAGGTTAACTCCCTGGTGCCCGCAGCCCAGCCGTCGCATCCCCCCCCCTCCCGCCACACCCCCCCCATCAGCCCAGCCCGCCGCCGCCCGCATCCCGCCCCCGAGAGCATACATTACCTGCTCGGCAGCGCGGCTGCAGTGAGGCTCCCGGCTCCGGTCCCGCTCAGCTGATCTGAGCGGGACCGGAGCCGGCAGCCTTACTTCAGCCGTGCCGCCGAGCAGGTACTGTATGCTCTTGGGGGCGGGATGCGGGCGGCGGCGGGCTGGGCTGATGGGGGGGTGTGGCGGGATGGGGGGGATGCGACGGCTGGGCTGCGGGCACCAGGGAGTTAAAGCACATATTCACAGCGGGATGTTAATCCCGCTGCAAATATGTGCTATCATACGGGTGAATTGATACCGGATCCGCAGCGGTTCTGGCTTCGAATCCGCAGAAGTGAGATCCGCTGTGGATCCGGTAGGTGTGAAGGCACCCTAAAAGGGATTCTGAATAAGGAAGGCTATCAATCAATTTTGCAACGCCATGCCATACCCAGTGGACAGCGCTTGATTGGAGCCAATTTCATCCTACAACAGGACAATGACCCTAAACACACCTGCAAATTGTGCAAGAACTATTTACAGCAGAAGCAGCAGCTGGTATTCTATCGGTAATGGAGTGGCCAGCGCAGTCACCAGATCTGAACCCCATTGAGCTGTTGTGGGAGCAGCTTGACCATATAGTACACCAGAAGGGCCCATCCAACCAATCCAACTTGTGGGAGCTGCTTCTAGAAGCGTGGGGTGCAATTTCTCCAGCTTACCTCAACAGATTAATAGCTAGAATGCCAAAGGTGTGCAATGCTGGAATTGCTGCAAAAGGAGGATTCTTTGACGAAAGCAAAGTTTGAAATAAAAACAATGTTATTTCAAATACAAATCATTATTTCTAACCTTGTCAATGTCTTGACTCTATTTTCTATTCATTTCACAACGTATGGTGGGGAAGAAGTGTGACTTTTCATGGAAAACACTAAATTGTTTGGGTGACCCCAAACTTTTGAACAGTAGTGTATATACACCCCAGATACAATACATATATACAACCCACATATAAGCACCAGACTGATGGGATTACACAGTCCTAAGAACAGGGCAGGTTACTCAGTCACTGCACAAGGTCTGAACAATGTGGTTACCAAAAACCGCAGCAGCCATAAACTTCATCAGAGAACCGCTCATCTCCAGTCCATGTGAATGGGACATGCGGGCAATGACACGGAGAAGGGGGCCCCACCAGGTCAGAGACCCCCGCTCCACTCCTGATCTCTGACACAGAAGACGGATAGAACTCCCTACAGTGCCGCACATGTGAGCAGCAGCCGCCCAGTGTGAACTGTCACATAACGCCCTGGCTGCCACCACTTACCGGTCAGATAATTCGTCCACTTGTACAGGATTCCTTCCATGCTGCTGGGGGACACACTGTCAGCTTCACATGGCCAGGACCCTGGCATCTCTCCCCGGAGAGGACGTGCCAGCTTCCTAGCACTACTTGGCACCGGCCCAGGGCTGCTCATGGGGAGGACAGTGACAGCCAGCTCGGTCAGCAGCGCATTTCCGTTGTGAATAGCAACAAGCAGCGGCAGTTACGGCGCCCACAGCACACAGCACCCAGAAGGCGTCGCGGCCCGCCCCTCTACGTCACCATCAGCACAGCCACCATTCCATCTGTCCTGGCAGGTCACCACCCACCCATCGCTTCCTGGAAGAGTTCTCGACCAATCACAGCGCGCGGCCACCCCAGCTGACTTGCACTATTGACCAATAGCGTACCTCGGCTATAATCAGGTCTACTCGTTCAGCCAATAGGATGAGCCGCTCTAGAGTTAAATCTCTCTAAAGCGCTAGAAAGTTATAGACGGTCCGTGCCACGTCTGCGGCTCCCGGGAGCGAGCGGTGCTATGAGCTGGAGGCGCTGGTGAGTGGCGGAGCGCGATGAGGCTGGTGCTGCTGCTGGCGGCCCTGTTGGCCTGTGCGGGCGGCGCTCTCATCCCGGAGCCTGAAGTGCAGATCCAGGTGGTGGAGAAGCCTTTCCTGTGCAAGAGGAAGACCAAGAACGGCGACATGCTGCTGCTGCACTTCGAGGGCTTCCTAGAAAGTAACGGGACACGGTTCTATTCTACGTGAGTGTTATGTGTAGTAATTCCTATGGGTGATCAATCTATTCAGATCCATCACAGGCTGCAGGATGACTGTCTGTATGCCCAGCCTGAGTGATGCATCCTGCCTGGCTCTATCTATCTATCTATCTATCTATCGTATGGTTTGTGGATGGAAAATCTGTAGTAAGGCACAGTAGTGATGGGTGATAACTTGTTACATAGAGGAGAAAGTGGTTCTCCAAGGTCATAGCTTCCAGAAACAGCGCCACTCCTGTCCTCAGTTCGTATGTGGTATTACAGCTTCCTTCCATTGAAGTGGCTAGAGCTGGGTTGTTATGCCGCACACAAGGGGTGGTGGTAAATAATAATAATTGGTGACAGGTTCCTTTAAAAAAAAAAAAAAAAAAAAAAAAAAAAGTGTACTCACCTGGCCCTATACCTCCAGCAGTGCTCGATCCTAGTTTCTACATACTAATTGCATTTTACCAGATCACGTGTTCTTATTAGGTAAGTAGTCTACATTCAGGGATACACCAGCATGCCAACATATACCAAGCTAATACATTCTTCTAAATGAATCAAATGTAGACAAACAGTATGGGGAGATTTATCAAAGGGTGTAGAATTTAGACTGGTGCAAACTGGCCACAGCAACCAATCACAGCTCAGCTTCCAGCTCTGGTGAAAGGAAAGCTGAGCTGTGATTGGTTGCTGTGGCCAGTTTGCACCAGTCTAAATTCTACACCCTTTGATAAATCTCCCCCTATGTGCACACTGATTTTTAATTATTTTTTGCCTTACATATAACATCCCTTTTTATGCCAAATTGAGATTGGTCCATTGAAATTAATGGATAAAACAAGGATACATTGCAGAGTATGTCGGCATTCTGATCTCAGCTAATTATTTAATGTGAGCAATCCCTCTAAGGGTGTCAGTCACTCTTCTGGCCAAAGGCAGCATTATGCCTCTGTTTTTATGGTCAGCATACCCTGATGCTAAAAGGGGCCTAAAATCTGTATGGATTTGTGCAGGCCCCATTCTGATGAATAGAACAGTCAAAAAAAAAAAAAGATTCTGCAAAATATTTGTTAGGTGTGAATGTGCCCTAATGACTGTAAAAGTAGCAAAGGGTAAAATCCCAGTTGCCTGTGCAAATGTACATAAAATCTGGCGACGTTTCCCTTCCATTTGCTGCAGACGTTGTCCATACACATCTAGGAGAATGCTGTGGAGTTATCTCAGGTTTCACCTCTTCTCATGTTAGAGTGAAATGCCCACATGTAACATCCTGCTGATGTTGTGGGGAGTGTACAGCAGGAAATGTACTGTCACTGGAGAACGTACGGCCTCATCACTGTTATGTAACCTGCAGGTATGCGGAAAACAACAATCAGCCTGTATGGTTCACACTTGGTATTCGAGAAGGCGTTAAAGGCTGGGACAAAGGCCTCAAGGACATGTGCGCTGGGGAGAAACGGAAGCTGATTGTCCCTCCTGCTCTGGCGTATGGGAAAGAAGGGAAAGGTAACTTTCTCCACTTTGTAGTACTATATGTGTAACACTGTCTGCAGGTATACTCTTCACACAGCAAAGGAGGAAAATTCTGGGTCAGTATTTGCAAAATCTGCATCTGCAATCCATGTGGTGTTTTACTGAAGAGGAGTACTGTACAATGGTGATCTACATGGGGCTGAGGCCACAAACTACACCTCCACTGAGTAAGCTGTGTACAGACGCTGAAGCCAGGGATGCTGGGAGATTTTAGCTCTGGATGAACTGTGTAATATTGTGTAAGAAGTTACTTTTCAAACACTCTGCCAAGATCACAGGTTTATTTGAAAATGCTGGCTGCAATCTGCACTAGTTTGGTAAAATGCCCATTAAAGAAGCAATCCAGTTGCAGGCTGGCACATACTCTTACCAATGATGATCGGTGTCTCATGGTGCAGTCCTACAGTGCCGCTCGGATCCCACTGGCACCCACGTGGACCCTTCAGCTCGGGAGGCTGGAGTCAGGGTCTCCAATGTAACTCTATGCTAGCGCTTTCACAGAGATGCATTGGAGAATTCAGGACTTCAATAGACCTGCAGAAAGAAGAGGATGAGAAAAGCTGGGACGTCACTGCCAGCGGAATCTGAGCTGCGTCATAGGACTGGAACAAATGTGCAACGCAGGACATCGGTAATCATTAGTTAGTATATGTGCCAGCCTGCAGCTGGGGGAAGAATAAAAAAAAAAATGGACTGCTACTTTAATGTGTCCCTGTAATTTCAAAACTTCATAGTACGTTAGACCTAGGGCTGTCCTGAGGGTAGATGGCAGCCTGTGCAGAATTTGCTTTTAGTCACATTACCCTGCTCGCATGTAGTGTCAGTCTCCTCCACAGCCGATATGTAGTATCCTGCCCCTCTGTGCAAAAAAACCCCCCAAACTCTCTACTTGCCTGCCTTATGCTGGCTCCTCTGATGTCCTTTCTTACCTGCTCTGTGCCACTCTTTCATCGGGCAGTGACATCAAACAGCAATGGAGCAGAGGTACAGAGCGGCCTCTTTTGACCACAGGTAGCATTATGCCTGCAAGCACAACAGTGATTGACAGGGCAAGGAGTCATTGGCTTATCACGCTGTCAATCAGGGCATGCCTATAGTTAAAGGAAGTCAGGTGAAAATTTTTATTACATATTGTGTAATAGGGGGCATCTTAGAACTGATACTTCCAGAGGGGTGTGATAACAGAAGATTCTCTTCGCCATCAGTGGCTAGTTCGGCACGTAGCACAAACCACATACCTAGCTGGAGGCAATTTGTATACGATGTGGGACATTTGCAAAGTAGATTTTCAAGGGTTATGTGGAAAGCAAATCTGTGTCAGTTATGCGTGTGGTAACAGTGCTGGGGGCTTCATTACACTACTTATATTTATGGGTTTTAAAGGAGTCCACGCAGCACCTAGCACTGTCCCCTTTTGATGCACTCAGTGTGGTTGCACGCCCCTAAGGCCGGCCCTGGTTATACCCCCAAAGGGGCAGAAGTGCATGGCGTACAGATTCAATGAGTTTTAGGCTACATTTACACATCTGCAATTATGGATCCGCAATTTCAGACAGCACTTTGTGATTCTGTTGTCCGCAATAAAGGACCACTACATTCCAGACAGGGCATATTGTAGTGCGGATCTGCAATTTCAAACACAGATCACTATTTTTGTGGCACGGATCATTGCCTGTTCACGGATCTGCAAGAATTGGGGATGTGTGACTAGGCACATGGAAAGCTGTTGGTTTTAAATCTTTCCCTGATTACAGATCTACATTTATGGACAAATGTTGCAGACGTGTGAATGAGGCCTTAGATTTTCAGCAAATCAGTATATACCACTATATTGGCTGTCTTTTTCTGCCCCTTTGTTTTAGTGATCAGTGACTGTCTCGGCACACACCCCACTGATCATAGTAGTTTGTTGGAATTGTAAAACTCTGTCTGAAAGTGGGTATGAAATATACAAAGTGGCTGTGGTTGTAATTCAGCACGGGCAATGTTTCTTGTAGCCAGAAATAGAGGGCAGCTACTTGTTTGGCCAACACTCACATTTCACTGTTTTGGTTTGCATGTTCACTCCTTTATACTTTTTTTTTTTTGTATAGCATTTGCTCACATTACTAGTAAAAGCCTGTAAAACTCACAAGTGTGCATGGGGGTCATCCTAACCACCCTACACATACTGCTTCTATGCCTGCACTAACTTCTTCTGTTTGTCGTACTTGATCCAAAGTGTGGTCTGATCTTACATGAATCTGCTCCTTTGGGAAAGCACGTCCACGTCCTCACAGAACTAATGCATGCGGATCCCACCCTTTTGTCAATGCATTTATTATAGCCGGTAAGCTTACTGCACAAGTTTTCTCTAAGGTTAAATGTTTTAACACTATATTTTTCTGTTTCCTAACCTGATTGTTTGAGCAAGTTTTTCCAAACTTGTATAGCTAATTTTTTTTACTGATTAGTTAGAGCACTAGACCCTCTGTCTCTAATTGGTGCCTTTTTGTTCTAGGAAAAATTCCCCCAGAAAGTACTCTAATCTTTGATATTAATCTTATCGAGATCCGAAATGGACCAAGGTCCCATGAGTCATTCCAAGAAATGGATCTGAATGATGACTGGAAACTGTCGAAAGAAGAGGTAACTTAAAATTCTGTCTACTTCCTTTAATATGTTAACTTTTTTGATTATATAGACGTGGTTCTGTGGTGTCCCACCACTGGTGGTCTTTTCTCTTCCTATGCACCTGTCGTAAAGGCTTTCTCCAGGTTGGGTGGTGATGGAGGGTGCTTTGCAGTTACACCAGTAGATGTCATTATTTTATGTTCCTATATATTGTACAGCTGAGGAAGTTCATGAGTTAATTTTTCTGTGTACCATGTGCTCCTATTGTCCAATAGGAGGTGTTCTCTACTTCTAACTTATCTCTCTTCTTCTTTCTTTGCACACTCTCTCATACCCACCACTCATAGGGTAGATTACTTAGCCCCTGTAGGAAGTTAGTTAAAGGGTGGTGGAAGCACAAAGCAGTCTTATCCAGATTCTCATGGTAGAAAGACACAGAGCAAGCGTCCTTGCTGTAGACAAGCCAGGGCCTGGCTTATGCCAGGGCCAGAAAAGAGCCTAGTCCAGACATGAGTGTGTACAGATGTGGTTAGAGACAATAGTTTGTTTTTCCAGTATACCTACTATGCAGTGCTAAGCACTCAAAGAAAGAAGAGTCCAGGAACATCCTAACCCACGCCGAGAACTAGTTTAAAAGGTGCAGGGCAGCATCCTGATACACAAGAGGAACTAGCCTGAATAGGACAAAGCTACCAAAAGAAGGTCCACGTATCCTATCTTGCAGTGCAGGTAACTGGGACACCCCCAGAAACTTAGCTTCACCCAGATAACCACGGCTGGGGCTTGTATCACCCTATTAGGATGGATCACTCAACACTGTAGAGCACAAGGTGGTCTGACACAGTCTAAACATGGGTACAAGTAAACTTCTCACGCTAAAAGTATTCTCTTAACGTTCTGTCAGAGTACATTGCTACATTTGGGTTAGGACTCCCTCAACAAACTCTTCTACTCGCAACTTTTCAAGCTCTGTTACAACTAACTCTCCTGTACTTTACTTCTCCAAGTGCCACCTCAAGCATAACCAAGTTAAGCACTAAAGTCTATGTGCAGATTTAGCTATTTTGCCATAGTGTGTTTAACTACTGAGAGACTGCACAGTAAAAGCTGTTCTATTTTTATATTACTGGGACTCTGTCATATTTTCCTCCACACTAGCACCCATACACACAAACTGCACGCCTTGGGTTATTTTTCCCCTTTCTGTGGGTGGCAGTAGCAATAGTCGGGGTGGGTCAGTTGCCACTTGGGACTGCTGTAACAAGAGCCCAAGGGACCCACTACAACTCTGCAGGTCACCAGCCATAGGGGAACACTACTGGCCATATACAAAACAGGTACCAACATTACACCTGTGTGCTGGACTAGCACTGGTGTCATGACACTACCATCACTACCCCTACACCACAGAATTGGCATCACGGTTAGCTCAACTACTGGCAGAGTACGACCGTTCCTTCTGCTTGTAGCAATAAGATTCTAAGCCTCTGTGTTTATGAGCTACTATAATGCACTTTATTAGGGCTGAACTGTTAAAATTTATGTTCTGATGGTGTTTTTCTGAAGAAACCTTTTGATGCTGCCCTACCCTTGAGTCATGGGGTGGTGCCCAGCGGCATCTTCCACCTGACCGGCCTTGCTCACTTGCGCTGCTTTTGCTATGGGAAGAGATTTATCAGTCCAAGGTCCACAGGGTAGACAGAAGCCAAAGGGGATTGCCCCAGTGCCTCATGATTCAGGCAGCATAAATGTAGTGACCGCTTACCTTTCATGTCTGTTATGCTTAGTTTTTTGTTTGCTTCTAGTTTATGATGCATTCACTTTTTCCCCAGGTCAAGGCTTACCTCAAGATAGAGTTTGAGAAGCATGGCAGCCCTGTGAATGAGAGTCATCACGAGGTTCTGGTGGAGAGCATATTTGAGAAAGAAGATGAAGATAATGATGGATATATTTCTGCCAGAGAATTCACATACATACATGATGAGCTCTGAAGAACACATTTCATTGTCCATTTTGCTATGAATGCATGGCATACGGTTATCAGCCATATTTCGTAATCTATTGTATTAGGGGTTGATGTTTTTATATAAAGCTTTAAAGGTGGTACCACGCTACATTATAGGTGGTACCACGCCTGAGATCTGACACCCCCATTGATCATCTGTTTTAAAGGGGTTATCCAGCGCTACAAAAACATGGCCACTTTTCCCCCTACTGTTGTCTCCAGTTCGTGTTTGCAATTAAGCTCCATTTACTTCAATGGAACTGAGCTTCAAAATGCCACCCAAAACTGGAGACAACAGTAGGGGGAAAGTGGCCATGTTTCTGTAGCGCTGGATAACCCCTTTAAAGCACTGTGGCCCCTTGTAACAGCTGTTTGATAGGGGTGCCAGGAGTCAAACACTGGCCTATATAATATACATATATTGGGAGATATCAACCAGTGTAAAGTGAAACTGGCTCAGTTGCCTCTAGCAACCATCAGATTCCACTTTTCATTCCTCACAGACTCTTGGAAAATGAAAAGTGGAATCTGATTGGTTGCTAGGGGCAACTGAGCCAGTTTCACTTTACACCATATTTGATAAATCTTCCCTTTTAGATTGTTTGTTTGCTTTCACTTGAGGCTGCACTAGAAACTAAGAAATGAATGGTTTGCCATGCATTTATGGAAGAACATTTTAAGATGGCTATGTATTAACCCTGCCAGCTGTGTCTTGGCAGAAAATATTACTAATGCTCAGTAGATTCTAATGAGCACTAATACCAACTCTACATCACTTCCTATTGACGGACTGAATTCTTTTTCCCTGCTAATCTTGTGCCATTGTTGGTGTCTTGTTGCATAGGTTGGGGCTACATGGTGCTTCTTGGTCACAGCAACAAGGGGTGTCCAGGTTTTAGAAAAACATGGCAGCTTTCTTTCAGAAACAACTTCTCTCCTCAGTTTGGGTGTGGATTGGTAGCTTGTTTCCAATAAAGAGAATGGAGCGGAGTTGTAATAAAGATATAAATAGCTATGTTTCTGTGATCCTGGATTACCTCTTTAAATACAAGACTCTTTCCAATACTCTTTGTCAATGTGCATCTCTTCCCTGTACTACATAGCCCACATTGGGCACCTAGAATATAGGAGCAATGAAAACTTATCAAATTATGCAATGTACAGATTCACACACTAGACTCACACACTAGACACAGCCTTCAAATGTACCTTAATTTATGCAGTCTGTCATTTCAGGATATCTTTTTAAATGTTGCATTAAATAAAGGTATAAACTGTCTTGGCTGTACTGGTTAACCATATGAAATAAAATCTTAAAGGGAGAAAGTAGATCTGGCTCCGCAGCTTCCTAATATTCTACAGGATCCTGGGCTGACTTCTGAGGAAATAAGGTAAAGATATAAAGCAGATTCTCCTCAGTGTGCAGTGAATGCAGCCAGTCTCCAGTCTCAATTGTCCTAAATAACTCACTGCTAACTAAATATTCACCGTTCACACAAAGAAAAAACACTAACAATGCCAGATACCTGTCATCTGGAGGTCAGACATAGGCTCCGATTTATCAGCTCTCTGTCAGCATCCATGTCCTAAATCATTACAGCCTCACACTCCCTGCTCAGCCAGTCAGTGACTGCACCTGTGTTCTGCAGCCATGGCATAGGATTGGGAGTGTGGTGGGGAAAATAGAACTTCTTTATTATGATCCCACCCCACACTACCCCATATTTTTCACTGTTGCCCAGATAACTTAAAGGGGTTATCCAGCGCTACAAAAACATGGCCACTTTTGCCCCACTCTTGTCTCCAGTTTGGGTGGGGTTTGAAACTCAGTTCCATTGAAGTAAATGGAGCTTAAGGAGGTTATCCAGCGCTACAAAGACATGGCCACTTTCTTCCAGAAAGAGCCCCGCTCTTGTCTCCAGCTTGGACGCGGTTTTGCTGCTCAGTTCCATTGAAGTGAATGGAGCTTAATTGCAAACAGCACCTGAACTGGAGACGAGAGTCGTGTTGTCTCTGAAAGAAAGTGGCCGTGTTTTTGTAGCACTGGATAACCCCTTAGAGACCCATGACGTATCTGATACGTCATGGTGCTGCGGGGGGGGGGGGTTCAGAGCGGCGCTGATCCCGGCAGACATGTGCAGCCGGGCAGTGCCTCTATTAGCCGGCGCGGCACTTAGACAGCTGCACTTAGAGGCTTTGCTCCATGCATCCCTGGTGTCTAGCGGGACGGATCTTCCCCCCGCGATGCGATCGCGGGGGGGAGATCCGCTCTTCTGCCCGTGCCGGGCCTCAGCGTCGGAATCACGCTGATCCCGGCTCGGCAATAGATTGCTATGGCCTGCAGCAGGCCATAACAATCTATGACCGATCTCATCGATCTTTGCTGTGTATATACACAGCATTGATCTCTATGAGAGATCAGTGCTGTCTATATACAAGTCCCCCAGGGGGGCTTCTAGTTACAGTAAAAAAAAAGTTTAAATTTTTTTTCTTAATAAAAAATCCCCTCCCCTATTAAAAGTCCAAATCACCCCCCTTTTCCCATTTTATAAATATAAATAAACAAATAAAAAAACATGTTTGATATCGCCGCGCGCGTAATTGCCCGAACTATTAATTAATCACATTCCTGATCTCACACGGTAAACTGAGTAAGCGCAAAAAAATTCCAAAGTGCAAAATTGCGCATTTTTGGTCGCATCAAATCCAGAGAAAATGTAATAAAAAGTGATCAAAAAGTCGTATATGCGCAATCAAGGTACCGATAGAAAAAACGCATCATGGTGCAAAAAATAACACCTCACACAGCCCCATAGACCAAAGGATAAAAGCGCTGTAAGCATGGGAAGAGAGCGATTTTAAGGAACATATATCTGTTAACAATGGTTTGAATTTTTTACAGGCCATCAAATAATATAAAAGTTATACATGTTATATATCATTGTAATTGTAACGACTTGAGGAACATGGATAACCAGTCAGTTTTACCATAGGGCGAATGGCGTAAATGCAAAACTCCCCGAAAACAAAAATTCCTTTTTTTTTTTCAATTTGACAGCGCCAATGATTTTTTCCCGGTTTCGCAGCATATGTTATGGAAAAATAATGCCTGTCATTGCAAAGTACAATTGGTATCGCAAAAAATAAGCGCTCATATACGTCTCTAGGTGAAAAAATGCAAGCGCTATGGACTTTTAAACATAAAGTGGAAAAAGCAAAAGTGCAAAAACAAAAATTGGCTTTGACCTTAAGGGGTTAAAGGGGTTGTCCGGCGAAAAAAAATTATTCACAGAATAACACACATTACAAAGTTATACAACTTTGTAATGTATGTTATGTCTGTGAATGGCCCCCTTCCCCGTGTCCCACCACCCCCACCCGTGTACCCGGAAGTGTGGTGCGCTATACATTACCTGTCGCGTGCCGACCACGGTCTCCGATCGTCAGCAGTGACGTCTTCTTCGGGAGCTTGGCGGATCTTCCCGAGTGCCGGCCGCCCTCTGCAGCGTCATCCGAAGCTCAGCCGCGATTGGCTGAGCATAACTGTGCTCAGCCAATCGCGGCTGAGCAGCTGATGACGTGGCCGCGTCATCAGCCGCTCAGCCGCGATTGGCTGAGCACAGTTATGCTCAGCCAATCGCGGCTGAGCTTCGGATGACGCTGCAGAGGGTGGCCGGCACTCGGGAAGATCCGCCAAGCTCCCGAAGAAGACGTCACTGCTGACGATCGGAGACCGTGGACGACACGACATGCGGTGAGTATAATGCACCACACTTCCGGGTCTAGCGTGGGTGGGGGGAAACACGGGGAAGGGGGCCATTCACAGACATAACATACATTACAAAGTTGTATAACTTTGTAATGTGTGTTATTCTGTGAATAATTTTTTTTCGCCGGACAACCCCTTTAATTGTAAACCACACTCAACACTGCATTGAGCACCGAGTTAAAAATATAGTATAGAAAATATATTGATGAGTATATTGGTAAGTTTTTTTCCAACTCCACAGCCCTAGAAATAACTACAGATCTGTGGATATAGCTCAAATCCTTCTGTCCCTATGTGATTACCATATGACCATTGTCAGGAGTCCTTGTTGTTCTTTATGCTGTAGGTAGACCTGAATGACATTGGCTGGATGTTTGGGGTCATTGCCTTGCTCCTGAATAAATAAAGACATAAAGAAGAGAATTGGCCATAATGTATAAGCTGTGACACCAGCCTGAGAATCTGCAGTGACTTCTGTGTCTGTCTCATGAGGCTTGTACTGCTGATTCTATAATAAATGATATCCACCACAGTACAAGTCTGTCTGTAGAACACATGGAATCCCCTGCAGGTGTCTTATCCCCCCCCCACTAGCTGCACATTCATGTAAATTTTAGCTGCACATTCTGCGAACAAGATTCCATCTCAAATACGGGACGTGTGAACCCTGCCCTATACAGATGTCAGACAAACCACCATAGACTAGGTCATATGTACTTGGTTAGCCTTCTTACAAGGTTGTCAGGGCCAGTGGTTGTCAGCCCCCTGATATTACATAGCATATACCACGTATCCATAACGGATCACTAGGCGCAGTACCCAGGCCGGCCGCTAGGGATCAGTACAGCACTGCTCGGGCAGCCAGGGCGGCGCTTGTGCTGGGTGAGCGGAGCATCTCCTGCCGGTGTCATATACGCCCGGGGTCCGGCCTGGAAGGAGGTGAGAGCGGATGGAGGGCGGGGGACGTGATGCATTGTGGGCAGCCGGGGTGGAGGGGGGTGTCACGGGTGTTGTCTCTGCATCCTGGTGCATCACCTGCAGCCCCCAATATATGCAGGTATATAAGAGCTGGGGGATGTCTGTATACAGAGGGCGTCCTCCTCGTGTCCTCCCAACCTGTGCTGCCATATATCACATCTATAGGTCCTGTGCATCTCATCTTACTGTATACATCACATCTATAGATCATATACATCTCACTGCTCTGTATACATCACATCTATAGATCCTGTACATCTCACTGCTCTGTATATATCACATCTACAGATCATATACATCTCACTGCACTGTGTATATCACATCTATAGACCCCATACATCTTACTGCTCTGTATATATCACATCTATAGACCTCACCCCATACATCTCATCTTACTGTATACATCACATCTATATACCCCATACATCTCACTGCTCTGTATACATCACATCTATAGACCTCACCCCATACATCTCACTGCACTGTGTATATCACATCTATAGACCCCATACATCTTACTGCTCTGTATATATCACATCTATAGGTCCTGTACATCTCACTGCTCTGTGTATATCACATCTATAGACCCCATACATCTCACTGCACTCAGTATATCACATCTATAGGTCCTGTACATCTTACTGCTCTGTATACATCACATCTATAGACCCCATACATCTCATCTTACTGTATACATCACATCTACAGATCATATACATCTCACTGCACTGTGTATATCACATCTATAGATCCTGTACGTCATCTCTCTGTATACATCACATCTATAGACCCCATACATCTCACTGCTCTGTATACATCACATCTATAGGTCCTGTCCATCTCATCATACTGTATACATCACATCACATCTATAGACCCCATACATTTCACAGCTCTGTAAACATCGCATCTATAGACCCCATACATCTCATCTTACTGTATACATCACATCCATAGGTCCTGTACATCTCATCTTACTGTATACATCACATCTATAGGTCCTGTACATCTCACAGCTCTGTATACATCACATCCATAGGTCCTGTACATCTCATCTTACTGTATACATCACATCTATAGGTCCTGTACATCTCACAGCTCTGTATACATCACATCTATAGGTCCTGTACATCTCATCTTACTGTATACATCACATCTATAGATCCTGTACATCCCACTGCCCTGTATACATCACATCTATAGATCCTGTACATCCCACTGCCCTGTATACATCACATCTATAGATCCTGTACATCTCAGTGCTCTGTATACATTGCATCTATAGGTCCTGTCCATCTCTTCTTACTGTATACATCACATCTATAGATCATATACATCTCACTGCTCTGTATACATGACATCTATAGACCCCATACATCTCACAGCTCTGTATACATCACATCTATAGGTCCTGTCCATCTCATCTTACTGTATACATCACATCTATAGATCATATACATTTCACAGCTCTGTATATATCACATCTATAGACCCCATACATCTCACTGCCCTGTATACATTACATCTATAGGTCCTGTCCATCTCATCTTACTGTATACGTCACATCTATAGATCCTGTACATCCCACTGCCCTGTATACATCACATCTATAGATCCTGTACATCCCACTGTCCTGTATACATCACATCTATAGATCCTGTACATCTCACTGCTCTGTATACATTACATCTATAGGTCCTGTCCATCTCATCTTACTGTATACGTCACATCTATAGATCATATACATCACATCTATAGACTCCATACATCTCACAGCTCTGTATACATCACATCTATAGGTCCTGTCCATCTCATCTTACTGTCAACATCACATCTATAGATCATATACATCTCACAGCTCTGTGTATATCACATCTATAGACCCCATACATCTCACTGCCCTGTATACATCACATCTATAGATCCTGTACATCTCACTGCTCTGTATACATCACATCTATAGATCCTGTACATCTCACTGCTCTGTATACATCACATCTATAGGTCCTGTCCATCTCATATTACTGTATACATCACATCTATAGATCCTGTACATCTCACTGCTCTATATACATCACATCTACAGTTAATATACATCTCACTGCTCTGTATACATCACATCTATAGACCCCATACATCTCACTGCTCTGTATACATCACATCTATAGATCCTGTACATATCACTGCCCTGTATACATGACATGTATGGATTCTATACATCTCACTGCCCAGTATATATCATATCTATAGATCCTGTGATTTTCGGTCCTCTCAGTGAATCACCGTTACATATTGTGTACACATCACTATAGAATCTAGGAAAAGACTTGCTGTGGGTTTTCCATGCTGAACTTTACAAAGCAAATCCGCAGCAGGTTACAAGAGCAGTAAGTGTGATGTTTGCCATATCATCTATACCCAGCGGATATTATCCTGGCTGAAACTGATCTGAGGTGTGGGCTTATACATTTATTGCTAATCCTCACTCCAGTGAAATTATTGGTGCAGGTAAAATCCACACAAAATCTGCAGCCAATCCGCAACATTTATAAAAATCAGCACAAAGATCAGCGCAGTGTTCATTTACCCTAATAAGAGATTCCAATAATCTGCACTAAAAATACTCCTCAAAGCGGGGCAGTAGCCAGTGACTGGAGATTATAAAGCTGACAGAGAGCTGGATTATGGTCAGGGACAAAACACAGTAATTTCCTGTCCATATGGTTTGTTTTGTGTTATTTGAAGAAATAGTTCCAGACAGTTTTTTGTTCTGTAGAAAACAATATATTTTTTTAGTGGTTTGGCTTTGAAAATTTGTGAGGAAAAGACATCACACGAATGGTGCACCCAAAAAATACAGTGAATTTAAATGGGTGCTGTCACTTTAAAAAGCTTGTAACATACCAGACATTTTGATTGGATAGAGTCTGGGTGGTCCCTGATTGCTTGATAGGAATGGGAGAAGTGCACACTAAAATGGTGCGTTAAAGGCCCTGTTACATCAATCAATTATCGGCTGTTACTGACGTTAATCGCTTGGTGTAATAGCTACTGTTAGGGCAAGTTCACACTGAATAAATTCGTCGGAATTCTGCTGCGGAACTCTCCGTCGCCGAGTCCCGCCTGCCTCAGTGTCAAACGGCGCCTCTATGGGAGGGTTCATGCGCCTCCGCTTAAAGAGAGCGAAGGCGCAAGCCCATCCATAGACATGCCATTTGACACTAACGCAGGTGGCAGGTGGGATTCCGCGGCGGAGAGCTCCGCAGTGGAAGTCCGCCAAATTTACTCATTGTGAACTCGCCCTAACAGTAGCTATTACACCAAGCGATTAACGTCCGTAACGGCCACCGAATTTACTCAGTGTGAACTAGCCCTAAAAAGGCAACAATCAGCCAACATGCACAATACCTGAACAGGGCTCTAGATTACAAATCGGACAACCCCATGTGTGCTCTGAATGATATCTGAGAGTAGCGGAGGTCCAGACTGCTATGGGAGCCCCCCGTCATCTCTCATCATTCTCCTTCTCATCCCTCCGCTGCACACAGGCTTATTGTTATCATTACAGACAGCTCTGTGTTTACTGCGCTCCATCCATCTACCGCTCGGTGAAGGCTTTACAATGACATTTGCTGCTTTATGCTTCAGTTTGTGACTGCAGAACCCATAATATGTCTATGAGAATCTCAGTTACTGTTTGCGTTAATTTTTAAGCATGTAGATACAAACATTAGTATATAAGCAACAATATATATCCAGTTATAAAGGGAACTTAGTCTGTAAGGCTGAAAATCCTCATGAGGTAGAAACCAATTTCCCTCATCTTAGGGAAAAATTCTTCCTGATTTCAATTGTGTCGATTAGAATAAACCCATATTCAAATGATACTATATAAATGTATACAGAACTTGTAAGGGTCTTTTACGTGGGCCGATTATCCTCCAGGTTCGTTGCTAGAAATGCTCCTGCGGACGATAATCGGCCCATGTAAAAGTGACACTGATCAACTGAGGACCTCGGCTGATTGAGTTTTTTGAGTAGGCTTTAAAGGGAACCTGTCAGTCCTGACAGCAGGCCAGAACCCACCCTACCCCAGGATACAGCAGTGGACATTTACCCTCTTCTGGCGGTCCCGTTCCAGATGCTGGTCTCACAGTGTAGAAATGGTTCCCAGTCCCTCTAGGTAGATATCGCCGCCGCGTTTATTATGCAAATGAGCAGTATCCTAATTACATCAGACTCATCTCTTCCCATTTGCATAATAAACGCTGCGGCAATTTCTACATAGTGGGACAGTCATGTGGAGCTGGACCGCCAGGAGAGGGTAAGTGTCTACTGCTGTATCCCTGGGTAGGGATGCAAGGTTCATTCGTGCAGCCTGGTTGCCCACATCAGGGGGCCCACTCCTGCACTACACTAGGCCCCCAAAGTTATGCAGTTATGACTACGCTTGATGCATTAGTAGTCAGTCGGGGGGGGGGGGGGGGTGTATGGAAATGCTGTGGGCCCAGCCATTTTTAGATACTTCCCTGTTCAGACCCCATAGATACACCCACTGTATCCCTTTAAGAATGACATTTTATAGGTGCCCTGTGCACTTTCTTTGTGGGGCTCAATACAGTTGACCGCATATGTAGTCGCAGTAAGCCTATGTTTGGACCATAGTGGCCGGCCAGAAGCATGTAGGATAGTACAATTGCAGGAGATATAAAATTTCTTACTATTTTCTCTATCACTTTGGGTTGCTATTTGTGGGAAATGTCATATATACCATATATAACACTTTTAGAATATTTATTTTTGTCGTCCATTTAAACCAAGCCATCGTATTATGGAACAAGCTTGTGCTATCCCCTTTATCGTTGTTACCATGAATCCGTCACCATATGCTTCCTGCATTGCATTAAGATGCAATATGCATTGTGGTAATGTGCAAGGTTTCAAGACGCCATAAATAAGAACCATACATACATTATTTACTAGGGTTCTTGGTTTTTGCTCTTACCCTAGGATGATTGGTGCACCCCCAAGCTACTGTTTTGTTGCTCTTCCACCCCGAACCAGAAATGGTCATATCTTGTTTGGGAAAAACTCGGCACGACCAAGAGATGAGGTTCAAGAGGTGCTACACTTACCATCTAGAAGTCATGAGGCTGGAAGCAAAGTTCAGGTAAGGTTAAAGGTCAACCTAAAAGCACTGTGCAATAGGTCTTGTAGACACCACTTTTATTATGATCCTGCACTCATGCAGCAATATATAAGCATTAAAAATGACACACAAGGTAGGAAATAAAGCTTAGGGGGGCTCAGAAAGCCCAGCAAGGCTTGACCCCATTGTGCTGTAGAAACATCCCCTTTGCCTCCTTTCTTCCTTCCAAGCAGCTGCCTAAAATCCTGCACAGTCGCAGTAAAGCACATTTCTCCAAGTATAGGCCATGAATATTCAAGTCCTAGAAAATCCCTTTAAATATGTTCAGTCATTACTGTATAAAGAGCATCTATAGTACAATCTGGTATTTCATCAAAGTAAAGCAAAGACATTGTCACCTTACAAATGATGTTACAAATGAGGTATTGAGGACAAATTTATATGATTTTCCAGTGTACATATCTTGCCATTGATCAAGTTGCCAAGACTCATTCTGTGATACTAAGTAAACCAGTCTGGATGTGGGGAGCTGAGATGGGAGCCAACGAGTATGGAGTAAGCATTGGTAATGTGGATGTCACTACAAAGCAAGATGCAGGAGATGCCATCTTATTACTAGGGGCAGATCTTGTCAGGTGAGTGGTCTGATCAATTATTATTCTTGCCTACTCTAAAACTATTTTCAGCAGCAGTAAAGATGATGGTTGTAATAAGTTACAGCCTTTATTCTATACAGTGTCTGCTCTGCCTGCCAATTTCCCATTGACTTCAAATGGGAAAATGGAAAGAAATTTATTTTGGTATTATTGTACGGTGTGAAAGCATGGCCTTATGGTGCAAAAATAATGGGACTATTTTTGCTGGTACTGCCTCTATAATGTGCTGTATGAGTGCTGTTTTCTTTTTATACCTTTACGCAGTCTGTATGATTCTACCTTGGATCTGCTCTCTTCTCTCTTCCCAACCTGTGTGAGACTATTTAGAAAGTTGCTTCATTTGGCAGGAAACAACATTAAAGAATCAGTGTACAGGTGTCCATTGCCTTTAAAGGCTGTAAGTGGCAGTGTTGATAGAAAAGCAATGTGCCACTCCCGTAATGTCCATTCCCGGAAGTTGCAGCAGGGTCCTGGCTGTGTGTCTGCCGATTGTTTGTGAAGTGGAAAGTAGCAGATCCCCCGAAATCAGCAAAAGCCCTGGCTCTGCCTAGGGGGTTAATGTGATCGGTTTTTGTGCTGTCCGCCATTTATCTAAATTTCACCATTGCATTTTAAGTTGATCAGGTGAAACCCAAACAAAAAAGTAAGACATCAGCAATACAATCTAAAGTCAGCATTTATACTTTTTTTCTTGTGTCAATGCAGGCAGCATCAGGCTGTGCCCTTTAGTAGCTCCTCCAGTACCAAAGACTCCACCAAAATCGTGTTAGTCAAGGTCTTTAGGATTTATTAAACAAACATAGTAACAGCAATGTTCCTACCCTGTAGTGAGCCCATTGTAAGAGAATGTACAGTGGTGCCCTGCATCTTCCAGGTGGTGGAAGTTTAAGTATTTAGCCTTATGGTGCGTTTACACGTAACGATTATCGTGCGAATTTGCGCGATGTCGATCGAATTCGAACAATAATCGTACGTGTAAACGCAGCAAACGATCTAACGACGAACGATACATCGCTCATTTTGATCTTTCAACATGTTATCAAATCGTTGTTCGTCGTTTGCAAAAAATTCGCATTTAACCAATGTGTGAGATAGGCTTAAGCGTTCGCAAAACGATCGCAAAACGAATTTTCCATACGATATATCGTACCGTATAAACGCTGATCGTTATGAAAAAAAAATCGTTACTCCGACATCGTTAATCGTACGATCGGGCCAATTATTGTTTCGTGTAAACGCACCATTAATACTTCTCTTTAACCCCTTAACGACATCGGGCGTAAACTTACGCCCTCGCGCCCTGGTACTTGGCGCATCAGGGCGTAAATTTACGCCCGATGTTTCCCCCATCGCTGCGTGTTCGCACACAGCGATCGGGGAAGATGGCCTGCTATGATTCATAGCAGGCCATCTTAGCTTCACGGCACGGGGGGTGGTTAACACCCCCCGTGCTTACGATCGCCGCTATAGGCTGATCAATTCAGATCAGCCAATAGCGGCGATCGGAACCTTTCCGGGTCATCGGCGACCCGATGACCCGGAAAAAAATGTCGGTCGGTGCTGTCCGAGGACGGCACCGACCGCCATTACTGTAAAAAGTAATGGTGATTGCCATGCCACCGGCCCGATCGCCGTGAACGGCCGGCCGGCCGTTCACGGCGATCGGGCCGGTGGCACGGCGATCAGAGTCCCACAAAATAGTAAATACCTGCCCTGGACCCCTCAGCTAGGTAGCCGAGGGGTCCAGAGCAGGTATTTGTACATTACTCACCTGTCCCGGGCTCCTGATCGGCGTCTTCCGGGTTCGCGGCGTCCTCGTCTTCGTTCGGGTCTTCGGCTTCCTCCGTGACGTCACGTTCGGCTTCTCTCGGCTATTTTCGGCTCCAGCGTCGGCTTTTTCCGTATTTAATGCTCTGCTGCCATCTAGCGGCTGATATGTGTAATACACTTATCAGCAGCTACAGGGATGTTCAGAATGTAGAAATTTTTTTTTTTCTATTTTCCGCACCCTATCGCCGCTGAGTGTTGATCAGCATCGCACGAAAGTGCGCTGCTAATCAGCAACTCCTCCTTTTTGGCGTAGGGTGTTTTTTTTCTATATTCTACTGCCACGGTCTGCTGATAAGTGCCGCACATAAGTACGGCATTTATCAGCAACTCCTTTGTTGGCGTAGGTTTTTTTTTTATACTTACTGTAAAAAAACACGTAAAAAACACTACATTACACCACACTACATTGAATAAAGTTTGACACTACACCACTACATACCCCATATACTAGTCCCCATATAAAGATGGCCCCCAGGGTGTTTTCGGTGTCAGAGGAATATGTTATTATTGCCTCCGACACCGAAACAGCCAGTAAGGATGAATGGGAGGGATCCTTCTTTCCTCCATTCATCCTCATCATCCTCATCATCCAGTGACATGTCTGGGGGGTAGCGTAGCGTACGCTGCCCCCCAGACACGTCTTTTCCGCCAGTACCGTCCCAATAAGAGATGACGGTATGGAGTGAAATTCTACAAACTCTGTGAGAGTACCTCTGGGTACACTTACAGATTTAGGGTACGTGCACACTGCGGAATGGCGAAGGATAACCCTTTGTGCATTCCGCAGCTGGCACCCACCGGCGGACTGATGCGGGCGCGCGTCTCCGCCCGTGTCATAGACTCCATGTTATGCACGGGCGGATTCCGTCGTCCATCCAAAGAATGAATACGTTGGACAGAGAGCGGAATCCGCCCGTGCATAGAATGGAGTCTATGACACGGATGGAGACGTGCGCCTGCATCACTCCGCCGGCGGGTGCCAACTGCGGAATGCACGAAGGGTTATCTGTCGCGATTCCGCAGTGTGCATGTACCCTTAGAGTGTATGTAGGAAGGGACACCCGAATGCAGCCCCCAGATGCCCCCTCCCCCCCCATCCTCGGAGTTAGTGGGGAGATCGTCCGGGAACTGATCTTCCCACTGCTGGATAAAGGTCACCACCTGTACGGGGATAACTTTTATACCAGCACCCCCTCTTCTGGTCCCTCGTTGCCCTGTAGCTTGCGGCACGATCCGTAAATATCAGAAGCCGTAATAGGGCCCCAATATTTAGCAGCCATGGAGCGGACCCAGCGCTTCTGGATATGAAGGACCCCGTATCGCACCAGGACAACATTTTCCAGGTGACGTCCCCCACACTGGAGAAAGGGAGACCCCAGAAGAAGTGCAGAGTGTGGCGTAACAGGGGGATCAGGAAGGGCACCATTTTCCAGTGTGACACCTGTCCTGATCCCCCCGGCCTCTGCATACTGGATCGCTCCAAGGCGCACTACACGTCATTGGGGTTCTACATTATCTAAATTCTGTCCCTTATTCCTATTTCAGGGGTCACGTTGATCCAGGGATTATTCTGATCGCCATTATGGAGTCGGGAAGGAATTTTTCCCCTGTGATGAGACTACTGTCGTCTGCCTCACGAGGGTTTTTTGCCTTCCTCTGGATCAACAGGTTGAGTTTGATGGACACCTGTCATTTCCAACCTTATAAACTAATAATTGGCCTAATACCCCCAAATAAATTAGAATTGTCCCTTTTCCCCAGCTAAATAGGTATGGCCGCCATTCCCATTAGAGGATGCCATGATGCAATTATAAAGCCTCTGTGCGGCCAGGACAGTAGAAACCCCCGACAAGTGACCCCATTCTGGAAACTACACCCCATAAGGAATCTAAGAAGGGGGCAGCGGGGATATGGCCCCCTGGTGACGGCCACATTTGGGACGTGAAAATGAAAAAAATTGTATTTTTTATTTTCTCGGCACATGTTCTACGTAAGTGCCCGTCACCAGTGGGGTCCATATCCTCACTGCACTACTTGTTAGATTCCTTATGGGGTGTAGTTTCCAGAATGGGGTCACTTGTCGGGGGTTTCTACTGACCTGGCAGCACAGGAGCTTTGTAATTGCGACATGGCCTCCATCCTCCATTCCAGCCTCTAAATGGCGCTCTGTCCCTTTGGTGGCTTGCCCTGTGCCCATATAGCACATTATGCCCACATGTGGGGTATTTTCGTACTCAGGGGAAACTACCCTACACGTTTTGTGTTCATTTTCTTTTTTAACCCCTTGTGGAAATGGAAAAAAATCAAGGCTAGACCAACATTTAGTGTAATCTTTGTAAAATTTTTACTCTAAATCATTAATCTTGTCATGATTTTTTCATTTTCACAAGGGGTTAAAAGATAAAAAAAAAACATTTAATGTGTAGCGCAATTTCCCCTGAGTACGGAAATACCCCACATGTGGACATAAAGCGCCATGCGGGTGCAGGGTAAGCCTCCGAAGGGAAGGAGCGCCATTTGGCTTTTGGAGGCTGGATTTGGATGGAATGGATTTCGAGGGGCCATGTTGCATTCAAAAGGCCCCTGTGTTGCCAAGACAGTTGAAACCCCCCACAAGTGACCCCATTATGGAAACTGCACCCCTCATGAAATGTAACAAGGGGTGTAGTGAGCATATGTACCCCACTGGTGACGGACACAAATGTGGAACAATGTGGCGTGAAAATGAAATATTAAATTTTTTACACTATAATGTTGGTTTAGCCTTGAATTTATCATTTTCACAAGGGGTTAAAAGAGGAAAAAAAAACAAAATGTGTAGAGCAATTTCCCCCGAGTCCGTAAATACCCCACATGTGGACATAAAGCGCCATGTGGGCGCAGGGCAAGCCTCCGAAGGGAAGGAGCGCCATTTGGATTTTGGATGTTGGATTTGGCTAGAATGGATGATGAACGCTATGTCGCATTTACAGAGCCCTCGTGCTGCCAAAACACTGGAAACCCCCCACAAGTGACCCCATTCTGGAAACTGCACCCCTCAGGGAATCTAACAAGGGGTGCAGTGAGGATATGGACCCCTTGATGACGGGCACATTTGTGCCATGAAAGTGAAAAAATGAAATTTTTCCCTTTCACGTCACATTGTTCCACATTTGTGCCCGTCACCAGTGGGGTCCATATGCTCACTGAACCCCTTGTTAGATTCCTTGAGGGGTGTAGTTTCCAGAATGGAGTCACTTGTGGGGGGTTTCCAGTGTCTTGGCAGCACGAGGGCTCTGTAAATGCGACATGGCCCTTGAAATCCTTTTCAGTGAAATTCAGCTTCCAAAAGCCAATTGGCGCTCCTTCCCTTTGGAGGCTCGTCCTGCGCCCCCTTGGCACTTTATCGCCACATGTGGGGTATTTCCGTACTCGGGAGAAACTGCGCTACACATTTTTTGTCTTTTTTTCCCTCTTATCCCTTTAAGAAAATGAAAAATTGAAGGCTAGAACAACATTTTAGTGTAAAAATTTTTTTTTTTCTTTTTTCAAGCCATATTGTTCTGAAAATCTGTGAAGCACCTGTGGGGTCCAGATGCTCACCGCACCCCTTGTTACATTCCTTGAGGGGTTTAGTTTTCTAAATGGTGTCCCTTTAGGGGTGTTTTTTAGGTTTTGGCACCCCAGAGCCTCTGCCAACCTGAAGTGGTACAGTCAAAAATGACCAAATATAACGGAGGCGTTGAAATTCACTAGGCGCTCCTTTGTATCTGAGGCTTGTGGTTGCGTCAAATAGCGCAATAGGGTCACATATGGGGTATTTCTATAAACTGCAGAAACGGGGCAATAATTATTGGGGTGCATTTCTCTGGTAATAGGTTTATAATTATGAAAAATATTGGATTACAATAAAATCTCTGCACAGAAAATTAAAATTTTCAAATTCCTTACACACTTAGCTTTTATTTCTGTGACTCCCCTAAAGGGTTAAAACACTTTCTGGATATGCTTTTGCAGAGTTTGGGGGGTGCAGTTTCTGAAATGGGGTGCTTTGTGGGGCTTTCTAACATACAGGCCCCTCAAATACACTTTCAACCTGAACAGGTCCCTAAAAATATCTGATTTTGAAATTTTACTGAAAATTTGGAAATTTGCTGCTAATGTTTTAAGCTTCCTATTGTCTAAAAAAATGAAAGATAGTTTAATAAATGCCGCCAACATAAAGTAGACATGTTGCTAATGCTATTTAATATATAATTTATGTGGTATAACCACTTTCTGTATAGGCAAAAAAGTTTCAAAGTTGGAAAAATGCATTTTTTCACATTTTTTCACATTATTTGTTTTTTTTTCATAAAGATTTGTTATGAGTATCGACTCCAATTTACCAGAAATGTAAAGTACAATATGTCACGAGAAAACAATTTCAGAATCAGCCGGATAGGTAAAAGCATCCCGAAGTTATTAATGAATAAAGTGACACTGGTCATATTCATAAAATTTGTCTCTGTCATTAAGGCCATTTCAGGCTCTGTCCTTAAGGGGTTAAACATTGTTGGATAATAATATTAATGATGATAAATGGCGAGGAAAAAATACCTATATAGTTGTACATTTTAGCATAACCCTGGTATAAGTTATGGTGATATAGTTTATTATAATCTAATTGTCATGTTGCTTCAATGTTTTATAGAGTCTGTCATTTACACTACGCTTGTCTTTGTTCTTCCAGACTTGGTCTTGAACGGGGAACAAGTGCCAAAGAAGCCCTTGATGTAATCACCTGTTTATTAGAAGAGCATGGGCAAGGAGGGAGCAGTCTCCGGACAGATGGTCAGGGTTTTCACAGTGCCTTTCTGATAGTGGATAGAGTAGAGGCATGGGTCCTGGAGACAGTAGGCAAGTTCTGGGCTGCGAAAAAAATAACAGGTTAGTACTGATCTGGCTTCTAGTAGTTGCCAGGCAGGTTGGTAAAATGCCACATTAACTTACATATTAAAAGGGTACTCCGGGCCAGGGGGTATTTTGGTGGATCACAGGGGAGGGGGTCGAAATTGAAGCCGGAGGTCACTTACCTCCCCGTTCCAGCGCTGGTGCCTGGATCGCGCCGCCTGGTACTCCCGTCCTGCGGAGTCTTGCCTCATGAGTCACGTCTCATGCGGCAGCTCTGACCAGGAAGCGGCCGCGGGACGGGAGGATATGGTGCTTTGGTGGAGAGTGCAAGGCTGCAAGCCAACTAGGATAGTCCAAATGGGATGCTCCCAGGTAGGGGTCCGTGGGGAAAAAGCTAGTCTAAGTACAAAAATGGTGTATGACTAATCCATAAAGGTTAGCGCTGCCCAAAGACTCAACAGTTAGAAGCAGATAAAAAGTTTAAATATTTATTAAAAGTGCACAATTGACGCGTCCTTCATCAGAATAGCAGTGCAAGAAATGCTATGGGCATTGTTGTGTCGACTACAAACATTTCTCTCCATCTCATGTCCAGGGCACCTTGGTGTGTAAGTAGATACTTTTTGAATAGAAGTAAAGTTTGAAAAAGTGAACTAGTGGCAAATAGATTGAAAGGTAAATGGCAGCTGCTACAATATTTTTACATCTATTTACTCATTTAAACTCTGTGGCAAAATTTCTTTTTTTTTGTTTAAGCATGTTTAAAGAGTTTTTATAATTTTAAAATGACGGGGCTGGAGCACTTATCTGTGCACTTTGCTGCTTTATTTCTGTTCTGCTACACTTGAATTGCTGAGCGTTTAGTGCGTGGGTCCATAGAAAGTCTATGAGTCTGTGCACCATCCACTCGACTATCCAACAAGAGCCAGTCTGAAGTGAAGGGGCACAGTACTCAGCCCTTCTGCTTATTTGTTTTAGCAGTCATTATGGTCTCAGCAGATTAAAACGTATGACATATTGTATGACGTGATAGGTGTCCTTTCAGGTACAACTTCTTACTTGTTCTGTCCAGACAGGGTGTATTTATTAAAGCGACTCTGTACCTACAATCTGACCCCCCAAACCGCTTTTACCGTCAGATAGCTGCTTTTAATCCAAGATCTGTCCTGCGGTCTGTTCAACAGGTGATGCAGTTATTGTCCTAAAAAACAACTTTTAAACTTGCAGTTCTGTGTCAAATTGGCGTGGCCTAGAGTACCCATGCCCTAGGATTGCGACACCTCTCCGTCCCTCCTCCCCACCCTCTTCATCATTAGGAATGCTCCTAGAACAATTTCTCCTATTCATCACCTGTGTGAACACTGCACATGAGCTGGATAGTTAAGGCACCTGTGCAGTTTTCAGACAGGTACGGAATAGGAAAAACCCTCACCGGAGGTGTTCCTAGTGAGGGGTGTTGCAATTCTAGGGCAACCACACTCTAGGCCACACCAATTTGGCACAGGGCTGCAAGTTTAAAAGTAGTTTTTTAGGACAATAACTGCATCACATGCAGAACAGACCCCAGGACAGATCTTAGATTAAAAGCAGCTATCTGACAGTACAAGTTGTTTAGGGAGGCAGATTGTGGGTACAGAGTCGCTTTAAGGGTACAAACACACATAGCATATACGCAGCAGATTTGATGCTGTGTTCAGTTATTTAGGTCTAATCTGCTGCGTATCTGCTGTGTATCGCAGCAGTAAATACGCAGCGTATATGCCGTGTGTGTTTGTACCCTAAATAGTCACCCAGGCACATTAAAAATTACAAAGCATTAAACTTATCTGGCCAATTCCCCAACCACTGCTGGTTTACTGTTTGTCCTGTGCAACATTTGTACTGTACCGGATTTGGGTGTTGGGTAGATTTTCTTCACTTGTATTATTTTTGCAACGTTTAATAAAAATTCACATCTAATAAATATATAATAAGAAAAACATAAGTTAAACATTAACCATTATATTATTATAAGAATAATTTTCTCATGGCACATTCTCTGTAATTTCTCCTAATGTAGATGGTATCAGATGTATCTTTAATCATTTATCACTAATGGTATCAGATCTGGAGCACCCAGAGCTTCGGAGTCATGCCCAAGGCCAGGGCTGGTGGAATGGAGATAAAGAGTTTAACTTTTCAGAAGTTTTTTCCAAACATACAGATGGAGACGATTGCTTGTGGAAAGAGGCTGTGGAAAGTCAGGAAGGTAAGGAATCCTTATACCCTGTGCATCTGCATTGCCCATTTCAAATCAAAATGTCTTTGTAAATTATAGGGCACAACTTATATTAGAACATTTTAATTCTCTAAAACATGACTGATTATAATCAAAGAATAGAAATACTTAAAATTTACCATGCATTAAAAGGCATATCAGAAATATTGTTCCATTATGCACGGTGTAGAGAATAATGAGCATCCTTTGGTTGAATTATTGCGCAAGAAATTCCTTATCTACTTAAACGTTTCTCCATCCACCCACAACGTCAACTCCCATAGATCAGAGAGGTGCCTGGAGTGTTTCAGGAAACGCTAACATAGAAATTAAAGAGTTGACAGGACATAAAGTTTGCCACAGTGTTTGTCAGTCTGCAGGATTGTAGCAAACAGTGAGAGAACAGAGATCTAAATTTCTTCCATTTCTAGCTGGCAGAAGAATGGAAGTGGTGTTTGGTCAGGCAGGTGTGGCTTAGGGCCCTATTACATGGGATGATTATCGTGCAAAAAATCGTTATATCGTTCAAATTGAAACAATAATCCTTCATGTGTCGTTGATCGTTGAGTTAGAACCTAAAATCATCGTTAATCGTTCGCTAATCATTTGCTAATCATTCGCTGTGATTCCACATTCGTTCGCTCAAGTTCCGCATTTGTTCACAAATCGTTCAGTGTAATTGCTCATTGTTCATTATTTTGCTGGGATCAGAAATAAACGATCATAGTAACGATTGCAATAACAATCGCAGTAACGGTTGTAACTAACGACTATCGTTCTGTGTAATATGGTGACTGATTTCAGGTTAACGATAAACAATCTTGTTTGCAATTGTTTATCGTTAGTCATTAATCGGTAAAAATAGCTCCATGTAATAGGACCTTTAGCCTTCTTGGTCTCCTACAGCATATAGACCCATAGAGGGGAAGGCTTCTTCTGCAGCAACTTATTGGATTGTTAGAAGGAGGAGGGATGGCTGATCTCCTTGAATGTGAGACAAAATGGGATTAATGGTGAACAAGGAGGGTGGGGGACGGTGGGAACATAACAAGTATTACTTACCTGTCCCAGTGCCTCCGCAGTGCCACCCCTCATGGTCACCCACTGGTCTCCTGTATCTCATTGCGTCCTGCGATGTCACGACCCCGGTAAAAAATGTCCGCTTAGCCAATCATTGACTCAATTTGGACAACTTTGCCGTTACTAATTGACTGAGTGGGTAGTTCCGTAGGTAAGGCCATCACAACATAGGAACTGGAAGATACTGGAGACAAATGGAAGATATAAAGGGGTACTCCATTTAAGAAAGATTAAACCCTGTTTAAGGTTTCTGTTACATGAATTGGGCCGGGTAATGTGACACATTTAGCTCTGCTACATCTGGGGGGATTAGGGGTGACACATATACCTCTGCTTAATCTGACATTCATCTCTGCTATGACTGAACGTGGAACACATGGGGTGATGTAATGCACATCAGTAAAATAAACGGACATTGATGTAAAAACGGATGCAATCATGTATTGTTTTTCACTGATCATGGATTTAGCTAGTGGACTAGCTAAATCCATCACGGTCCTTAAAAATCACTGGATGTGTGAATGAGGCCTTACCCTTTATCTGTAACTCCGCCCACGACTGACATCACACCAATTAGTGAGCACCTGGCCTACAGAACAGGGACAGCCTCCCCTCCTGAGCAGTATAGGGGAAAGGAAACACAATTGTTTCATCTCTCCCTGTCTTTCTAATCCATCTAATTAAATCCAGGGTAACTAACGCAGGCTCTCCAGCTGCCATCATGCCATGCCATCAATTCCCATCATGCCTGGACCCAAATCTTTAGCTTTGGCTGCCCAGGCATAATGGGAATTGTAGTTTTATGACAACTTTGAGGACCTGATTGTTATATTCCCACCACCCCCTACCCTCCCTTTTTCTTTTTACATTTGCTCAGAGTTCACACGTACAGGATCTGCAGCAGATTTGATGGTGCAGATTTGAAGTTGCAGATTCAAGGCAAATCTAATCTGGACCATGAAATCTGCTTAAACTCTCAAGGCCCCAAAGATGACAGCACACACATTGGAACCATTCAATCATTCTGTCTGTCATTTGGGAGACCTGATTTTGATCAATAATACATCCTTGTATGAAACAAAAACTTTTGTACAGGGTTCCAGTGACAGGTGCATTGACACAACCTTGACTAGTAGGCTCTTTCCTTAGCTGCTTCCTGATTTGGTGCAGGTCTCCAGTGTGACGAGACTGAATCTGTAGAAGAATATGGATATTAACTGAACTATCTCTCTATCAGAACTAATGACCGCTGAATCAATGATAAATCTTCTGCGTAATAAAAGTAGTGGAATCTGTGTGGACACTGACACCTTCCTGACTACAGCGAGTGCAGTATCGGTCATACCCAAGGATGACAAATGGCCTTGCATTCACTTTCTTACAGGCACACCAGACCCATCAAGGTCAGTCATGTTCCCAATAGTGTGGGTGGTGGAGGATCCAGGTCAGTCATCTCCTTGTGCCATAATCCAACCCTGTTTCTGCTTGTTTTATTTTTAAGGTCTATATTTAAACCTTTTATCTTTGTGGAAGATGTTAAAGCCGTCCCTAAGGTGCAGACTTCTTGTGTGGAAGATATTTCTTGTGATCATGATCATTCACAAAGGAAACATGAGCTCTATGAGGCCCATCAATGTGCTCTAATGTTAATGGATAAAGATAAGGTAAGTGACATGTTCAGGCGCACATTATATTTCAATAAACTTCTTTAGATCAGTATTCATCTTTCATCCTTTCTTTAACCCCTTGCCTCTTCAGCCTGTTTTGGTCTTAATGCCCAGGGCCTATTTTTCAAATCTGACCTGTCTCTCTTTATGAAGTGATAACTCTGCGATGCTTTTAACTATCGCGGTTATTCTGAGATAGTTTTTTTCATGACATATTCCTCTTTATGTTTGTGGTATACTTTGGTTGATACATTCAGTAGTTTTTTTGTAAACAACGCAACATTTGTGCATAAATTTGAAAGATTTACGTTTCTTTATATTCAAAATTCTCTTTTCCTAAGAAAAAAAGTCATGTCACATGAACTAATTATTATTGCAACATCTACAACATGTCTGCTTTATGGTGATGTCATTTGATGAACGTCCTTTTACTTTTTAGGATGTTAGAGGGCTTTCGAAATTTTGCAGCGATTTTTCAAATTTTCATGAAAATTTCAAATTCTGATTTTATTAAGGACCAGTTAAGCTCTGAAGTGGATTTGTGGGGTCTGAATGTTAGTTACCCCCATAAATCTCTCCACTGTAAACACTGCACCCCTCAAAGTATTCAAAGTAGCATTTGATACATTTATTAACCATTTAGGTGTTTTGCAGAAATTTAAGCAAGTTGGGGTTGAAATTTAAAATTTCCTCCCAATGCTCACTCCCATCATCCACACTCTTATCATCCACACCATGCACACTCCCATCATCCACACCATGCGGGCAAGTCATGAAGTCAGCAAAAAAACATGAAAGCAAAGAGCTGTAAGTAAGGTATGTAAAGCCTAATAGTACACACAGAGGTCTCTCAGGAGAGAACCATAGACAAATGTAGTGAAACTGAGTAATGTTATCTAAGTGGTGAATAGTAGAACCGTCCACTGGCTCCCCCACATAATAATGACACTGATTTACACAGTCACTGTATACGAACATAATCATTAATAAATATGTTCAGCGACAGGTTGCCCTCCCCGTTTTTTATAATTTCTTGTCAGGCATGAATTCACTACAGTGTTTGATATTTATATATTTATTACTTTTTATATATACATTTATTTCAGTATTTATTATTAGGGAACATTACTTCTGGTATTCACTAAATGGCAACAATGTTTACATCATGCTTTCATTATAAATTTAATTTTCCCCACCAGCCGGCAGTAATTTTGAATTTGTCCACTTGATGGCAGCATTGCCCCATTATTGCCACTGATAGTTCCAGTTCCTTTGCATTATTTGTCCCTAACCAGTAGATGGTGGCGGTTCTTCTATTTTTTTCCTCTATTGTCATGCGCATGTGCACAGCCGCGTTGTCATGACGCGGTGGCAGCGCACATCACGTGATCAGCCGTCGTGGCATCGTGACGTCATGGCGCCTCGGTTGGTGTGTGCCGGACCCGGAAGTCGGGTTATGTGCACGGCGCTTTCATCTTCCTGAGGTAATTATGTGTTACACCTGTAAAGCGGGAGTGGGATTGGTCGCCCTCATTGCGACATGGGTATTTATACTAGGGCCCTCCAGCAGTTCAGTACCCTTCGAAAAAGGCATCGCCGAAACGTGCGTCGGGGTGGGGGCAGTCAGTGGACGGTTCTACTATTCACCACTTAGGTAACATTCGTCAGTTTCACCACATTTGTCTATGGTTCTCTCCTGAGAGACCTCTGTGTGTACTATTAGGCTATGTTCCCACAGCATATCTTTGCAATCGGCAACAATGGTCATACTTTGTACGAAAGGGCACGCTGCCTTATCTTCTATGGCATCCCGGCCGGAGTATATACAAATAGTATACACTCCTGCCGGGATCTATCAAGGCGCCGTAGAAAACTGACATGTCAATTTTCTGCGGCCGCTATTCAGTGAATAGCCCCCACAGAAAGCCCTGTCAGTGCACACTATGGAGCGAGGTGCTCCGGGCGTACGCTTCTTTGTGTGCTGTGGGGAGTTCTGTTGCGGGCGCTCACGGATGCGCCACATCAGAACTGTGCGGCGTGAAAGATCATCCGGCCGGTACTGCAGTAACGGCTGGGATGATCTTTTCAGAGACTGGCTGTTCCGTAACCCGGCTGGGTCATGTAACGGCCGGTCTAATACTACATGGGAACATAGCCTTAGGGCCCTATTCCACCGGATGATTATCGTTCAGATTATCGTTAAATCGTTCGAATCTAAACGATAATCGTTCGGTTGAAATGCAGTTAACGATTAATGACCGAACGAGAAATCGTTGATCGCTTTATAAGACCTGGACCTATTTTTATCGTTGCTCGTTCGCAAAACGTTCGCAAATCGTTCGCATTGAATAAGACATCATTCGGTCGTTCGCAATAGATATGAACGCAATAGCGAATAAATAGCGAAGAAAAAACGATCGCAATTACGATCATAAGTAACGATTATCGTTCCATGGAAATGAGTGAACGTTTTCAGGTCTTTCGCAATAGCGGTCGTTTGAGATCGTTAATCGTTACCGATTATGCGAACGATAATCGTCTGGTGGAATAGGGCCCTTAGGCTTTACATACCTTACTTACAGCACTTTGCTTTCTTGTTTTTTTTGCTGATTTATGACTTACTTGTCATTTAGTCCACACTTTCCATTGTCCATCCGTAGCAGCCCCCTCTTGTATGTTAGCTGTTTTTAAACATTCTTTTCAGTCGTGGTTCATTGTTTTATATGAACTGTTATAATTATGTGCTTTTAATAATAAAGTTTATTCATTTTGTGATATTGAGGTTAGTATATATAGTTAGTAAATAGAACTTGAGTTGTATTACGACAACACTTATTCCTCCACTCATAGTACAACACACATATTGTTCTGTCTGGAGGAGATCTGCAAAACTTTGCATATGTGTATACATTCACAGACTAACATAGACTTCTACTTATATTTTAAATGACCTCCGGGGGGATCGGCAGCGGCCCGGAGGAATCACGCATGCGCGGTGAGCAGCCTGTCTCAGACATGACATCTTCCCTGCGCAGCCGCGGTACATAGAGCCCACTCTGCATAGCAATACTCTTAAGCAATGGATTTGCATAGGGGCAATTTGCGATTTAAGAAACAATGCGGGGGAGAAGAGGGATGTAATGAACAGTAATCTACTGATGAGGTCCTCTGCTTCTGCGGCATATCAGCAGTTCTCTGGGAAAAACCTGCCACTTTAAAAAAAGATGAGGGCTAGTTTGGGTCTGTTCTGTGGGCTAGGTTAGATGATAAGTGTGATTTCATATGATTGCTGGAGTTTCTCTCTTTCCTGTTTCTATGTAGAAGGTAGGTGATCAGCTACTTAATAATATGTTAAATCTGGAGAAACAAGGCTTGGATGCCATGGAAGATTTACTCAGTAGCTCCAATCCACTAGACCATGCTGAAGTAGCGGACCTTTTCTATGACTGTGTTGATACAGAAATAAAATTCTACAAGTGAGGTAATTTTTTTGTAATGCTTGTAACATATAAATGTATTACAATTACAATAGAAGAAACCCTGTTCACATCATGTTATTGGCTCCTAATGTAATGGATGGAAACAAAAAGAGTGTTGGAGGACGCTCTTAAAGTGAATGTACCATCAGGTACATTGCTTTAAGTCTTTTACATGAAAGGATGGGCAGCAATACGGGGAATGCCGATGTTGCGTTCTTTTTTTTTTTTAACCATGACTTGGTTCCTGTGCACTGCGCCAGTCTATTCCCAGGCACTGGCCCAGCATGAAGCACTGGGGACCGGCCCGCTGGCCCCCAGTATGACAAAACCCCTCCCCTCTGTAACGCAGCTCCATTGATATTAATGGAGCCACGTCACAGAGGGGAGGGAAGATCGTCACACTGGGGGTCAGAGGGTCTTCCCCCAGTGCTTCATGCTGGCCCGTTGCCTTTGAATAGACCGCTGCCGTGCGTGGGAAGTGGGCATAGGGCCACGGCACTGGCAACTCTACACCAGCGCCTATCCATTCAACTACAAGGTATTTACTATACAAGGCTAAGACAACCACATGGGTCGGTGTTCTTAGCTATTTTGTCCAACATATGTACTTGCAGGCTACGATTTAACAAAAAAATTGTATAGTAAATACACTCAATTGGGGTTTATCATCTCAGATGCAGGTCTTAAGCAATCCCCTGCCCCACACACGGTCATGTGAGAGTAATGTCAAGGCCACACCACACACATTGTGGTGAACGACACTGGTATCAAAAGCATGACATTTTTTTGCTTCACAGCAATGATACTTCCCCCTACATGTTTACACAGCACCTTTAATTCTATGCTAATTTATTTCTTTTAGGCACCATGAAAAGAATACCGCTCCCAGGAAATAAGAGCATGTGGCTGTAAAGGCTTCTCCATGTGGCAGCGTGGCCAATTTTGCTGTGCCCTGTTTAGCGCTGTGTTTCTCTGTGATATTATGTGTATGTTCAGGGAACAGATTCAGTCTGAAATGCTTTCTGCATGTAGATTAACAGAACTCACCATGTTCTAACATTCATTGGACTGTAAATGGAGATCATAGCTGGTAAAGGTGATATAACTAGAACATTTACACTGAGAAGATTCTAGCACAGAGGGTTGACTAATACCATTTGAGTAAAACACTGCTAGGCGTTTGTAGAGTGTAAGCAATAAAAGTAGAGTTTGGAATGGAATAAGCTTGTGCGGTCATCTGAAAATTTTATTGAAAACAATTGAACTATATGTATTGTGAGTGTGTGAAATATTTTGCCTGTCCCGTACCAAATATTTTAGAAAATAGGCAAACACGACTGTACATGTCACTACATCCATGATCACATCCTAATCTATCTCCTCTACTTTCTTAATATTAAGAAGTGAATCTGTCATCCCTTGACTACCTATCAATGTTTCAAAGATTTTAATTAGGGTTTTTTCACAAATAATTTTCACAAGACAATCAGTCGTTAAACTATTGGTAGCAGAAGGAAGCTATAAGGAGGAATGGAGGGGGAGTGGGAGACATGGGGGAGAGAGAAAAGGAGGGCGGGGGACCGAGGGGGAGGGGACAACGGAAAGGGGGGAAGAGTGGGAGGGGAAGGGAAGGTTGGAGGGGGGGGATGGGAAAGGAAAAAGGGGGGGGGGGAGGAAGGGAAAAAGGGGAGGGGGGAGGAAAATTGGTAGGGGAAAAGAGGAACAAAGGAAGGGGGGAGGGAAAAAAGGGGGGGGGGGGGGGGAGGGGGGTAAGGGGAGGAGGGGAGGGAGGGGAAAATAATGTGGTGTATCCATAGCGTATAACGTTGCCTGAGGATTAGGGAGGGAAAGGGAACATACATGCTAATACGGTAACCTAAAACAATGGAGTTATGCAAAGCAGTAACATATATATATATATATATATATATATATATATATATAGCATTGTCGCACTTAGTAGCATATAGACGGCCCTTCACAGAGCAAAATCAGGAGATATATATAGCAGCCGTAGTGAACCTGTGAGGTGACCGTAATAGGCACAGAAGTATAGCTGTAAAAACAATGGTAGCATAGATGGGGAAACAGACAAGGAGTACAGCATAAGCTGAATGTGGGAAAGGGAGAGGACGGACAGGTGTCCGCAGAAGATCAGAGACCATGCGCTGATCTATAGCTACAAATTGGGGTAAAGGGGGCACAAAGTCAGTTTCAGCCGAGGGGGGAAAACAAAGAAGTGTAGAAACCAGAGCTAGTTGAGTAGTCGATCAAGCGAGAACTAAGATTGAAGACCAGCAAGCAAGTCCAATAGTCCAATGAGCAGGAGATTCAAGTCAAGCAGCATGCTGCCAAGAGTTCACTGCGGATGAGAGGCCAATGAAGAGTCAGGGAGGTTCCAGGATTGCAGTAGTTGTAGTCCTTCGTCAGGGTCACTCAGTACGATGGAATCAGTTCCTTTTAGGACCACGAGGCCTGACGAGCCTCGCCAGCGGTATTGAATATTTTTAGAACGTAGGGCCGTTGTGACAGGAGCGAAGGATCTGCGAAAGTTCAGTGTGGCTGCGGAGAGGTCCGGAAAAACCGCAACAGCGTTGTAAGGAGCCGGCAAATGAGTGGTCTTCCGCATAGCTGTGAGGAACGCTGACTTAGTTGGTAAATGTCGGATACGCACCAGGGCATCTCTCGGTGCGTTTGGGGGTAAATGAGACGGCCGCGGCAGGCGACGCGCCCAGTCCACTGTCAGCTCCTCTGAATGATGATCAGGCAACGCAGCTTTCAACATATAAGTGAAACTGGGCAAATCAGTAGTAGCGACAGATTCCGGCACTCCCCTCAGTTTCACATTGTGCGCTCTGGATCTGTCATCCATGGCAGTTAAAGTCGCGTGGAGAGCACACACCTCCTCATCTAGACGCAAGTGGGAGTCCACCAAAGCATTATACTCATGCACAAAGTCTGTTATTTTATCCTCCGCTGTCTGTAGCCGCTTCTCTACCTGGGCCACAGTGTCCCTTATAGCAGCAGTGGCATTGTCCAGCCTAAGCTGAATAGAGTCACGGAAGGCTAACAAAATGTCTCTCAACAGGGCAGGCGTGAGAGGGGAGTCGGGAATATGTAGCTCATCAAAGGGGTCCCTCGCATGTAGCATAGATGTCCCCTCAGGAGACGGAGTGAACACTGGAGCTGTAACATTCAGTGCTCGAAGGC
Organism: Dendropsophus ebraccatus; assembly: GCF_027789765.1. Taxonomy (NCBI): domain Eukaryota; kingdom Metazoa; phylum Chordata; class Amphibia; order Anura; family Hylidae; genus Dendropsophus; species Dendropsophus ebraccatus. The sequence continues at coordinate 171,438,119 of NC_091455.1, forward strand.
TGGTAGTCACAGAAGGAGCTGTGTCCCGAGGTATAGGGCTACTGATCGGCTTCTGAGAGGGAAGGGGGACCGGGAGTGTGGCAGGAGAAGCAGAGTGGCTACGCCGCGTATCAGCAGATACGTGCAGGCTTGAGCGCTGATGATGTTCATTAATCTTCTGTCCCCTCCGTTCCTCACCTCTCTGCATTGTCGGGGTAGTACTCACTGTGGCCGGTTGCGTTACAGGGTCCCGCAGCACCCCCATCGGTGGTACATAAAGCGGAGCAGTCTGCCACCCCGCTCCGCTCAGTGCAGAATGACAGGCAGGAGGAAGTCTAGCAGCGTTGCCGGCGCCATCTTGCCTCGTTCTCGCTGTAGGGAGTGAAGCCTCCAGCTTCCTCCGTGCTGCGGCCGCCACTCTCCTGGAGGTTCTCCTCATGTTGGGTGGTAGTAGAAGGTGGTAGCAATCTCCAGGGGAAAAATCAGCCAAAACCGCTTAGTGTAGCTGAATAGAATCGCTGATAAAGCAGGAGCTCAAGCACCACACGTCTTCCCTCCTCAGCAGCGAAACCACGCCCCTTGACTACCTATCAAGCTGTCAGCACCACTGGGTAGATATCAATGTAAGCATTCAGAACAATCCTTTAGTTCCTAGATCTGTGTTATTTTTTGTTTTGTTTTTGTTTGTTTTTTTATAAAAACATCTTTATTCAGGTCATTAATAGTGTTAAAGAGGAGGAGCCTATTATTCCCTGGTCCCTAACACTACTATGCCTCACTGTGCTGTATGCCCACCTTTTGAATAATCTACAATGTACACTATGCATACAACATAGTGTGGCATAGCACTGTTAGGGCCCAGGAAACAATAGGCTCCGCCTCGTTGACATTATTCGTGGCCCAAAAAATAAAAACACAGATCCAGGTAACAAAAGTATATTCTCTATGCTTTCATTGATATCTGTCCAGCGATGCCATCAGCTTGGTCAGAAGTCAGGGCTTAACAGATTCACTTTAAGTTCAAGATACTTCTTTCTCCGAATTGTAATCAAGCACCCGGCCACATTAGAGAATCAGTTGTTAATACAAGGTGGTTTCCAATCTTTTAAAAACTGTAAGGTTAATCACTTATGTACTAATGTACTCTATGTAGCTGAGATGTAACCAGTCTTACATGCAGCCATGAGCCTGGTGTTTAACAGCTTCAGCAACATTCCTGTAGATTGAACATTCTCACTCCCTTTCGATAGTATATAACGTAAAGGAAACCTGTCACGCTAGGGTCCAAGACAAAACCCACCCTACCCCTCCATAGAGATTTTTATTTTTACCCACTTGGTCCCAGTGTTGCTCTGGATGGCGTTCATGTTGCAGTGAAAATCCCGCTTCTGTTCTTGGCACTCATTATTGACATACCGCTGCGACTATGTGACAGCCCCCTTAACCCCCTGGTGGCCCGTACATACATTACCCGCTCTGGCTTGCTTCAAGGGCTCCCGACTGGACGTCCCGCTCAATCAATCAGTGTGCTGTCCTGCCGTCCAGACATCGGGAGCCCCCAAAGCACACATACTCGCAGCTGGATGTCAATTCTGCTGCATGTATGTATTCTCTTTGAAAATGACAGGCAAGGGATCTGCAGCAGATTTTGCTTCAAATTTGCAGCATGAAATCCACTGCGGATCTGGTATGTGTGTTTCTACCCTTAGGCATAATGTCTGGACAAAGCCAGGCACTGCTCATCACCTGTCAAATACCATCCCAACAGTAAAGCACGGTGGCAGCAGCATCTTGTAGGCATGCCCTGGCATTTTTTTGGCTCTGTGGCAGTTTTTCCAAAATGCAGCATGGTGAGGGTGTGGCGTTTTTTTTTTCCTGCAAACTGGGGCGTTTCTCTCCAATAGACTTCAATGAAATTTCTTCTGTTTGTCTCAATAACAATAAGGCAAAAAAAGCCAATCACACCGAAAGTTAAAAATGGTAAGATAATCTGTGGCAGTTTTCCTGTTTTTGTTTTTTGGAGGCCAGAAAAACACCACAAAAACTGTGTGTGTGTGTGTGGGGGGGGGGGGGGGGGGGGGGGAACAGGGGGTGCATGAAAATAATAAACAAAGTATACTTACCCTTCTCCATGCCTCCATTGCACTGCTCCTGGGTCTCACTGACAGCCACCGGCTATCATTTTCAGCTAGCATCTGGGTACATCACGTACCTGGCTCCTCTAGATGCAGTGTCACTGCCTGGCTAATCGATTACCCGCTCAGCCAGTCAGTGACTGGGGTGGGGTCCCACCGCAGTCACTGATTGGCTGAGCGAGCATTTGATCAGCCAGGTACATGATGTTGCAGCTGGCACTACGGGGAGCGGCGCTGACTTTTACTCCCTGCCCTCCTGTCATTTTTTGTCATGTTACTGCAATATTTTAGCTTTTCCTTTTCAATAAACTAGCAAAGATTTCTAATGCGTGCACTTTGTCATGATAAGGAATTGAGTGCAGAATAATAATAATTTTCTATTTAAGCAACATAAATTGTGAAAAATACAAGGGCATGGTAATACCTCCACGGCATTGGAAAAAGTAATTTGCACATTTCTAATTATGTTAGAATTTTAGTAACGCCCAAACTGACATAAATAGTGGAGGTAGCACAGTGATCAGTGTCCACGGAGTTAGCCCACAATATCAAAAGGTTAATATTAGAACAATATTATTATTCTTATTAGAACAAGCATAGTTACATATGGACCGTTTACATGGAATAATAGGTTTTTAGTAATTTACAAAAACATACAGAACGCCATTTTCAAGCTCCAGGTTTATTAATATACCTAATAAATGCATTAGTTTTTTTTTTATCAGATCTAAACAATCAATAAAAACAGATTAAAAATGTTCAACACAAATATTCAGTAGTTTAAATGATACAAGTTTCTTCTGGAATAACACATAAAAAATTAGCACAGCTTACAGAGGTATCTTCCTTCTACCTAACTCACATTCTACAGGGTGAACATGAGCACAAATAAGTCTACATGTGTCCAGGATTCATCTAATGGATAGCCCCTCCCTTGCAGCTACACTGCATGTGAAACAATAAGTTTGGCAAGAAAGCCAGAATTTAGCTTCCCCTATATATCCTCAACCAGATGGAGGAGGTAGACGTTTGTCTATTTAGTAGCTTGCAGACTATATTCCTTTTCCCTTATATCTTTGTTCGGTGTCCCTTTCCTTATACGCCTGTACACTCAGCTCAGTCGAGCATGCATTAGTTTAGAATGAAGAGAGGGGCTGCCAGATGCATCTGGTGATGACTTATTTACCCTGAGAACAAAAAGATTGGACATGTTGAAATCAAACTGCCTGATCCTTCTCTCTTATACAAGAGCTGACCAATGCTGCTTGTCTGAATATATTTTTATTTACACAACTTCAAGGTATAACAAGCAGCATCGACATATTGGTATCCCCCAATAATAAACACATGATAAGAGGCATTTAAAGTGGTACTCTGGCATGCCAACATTTAAAAAAAATGCTCGTGCTCATGAGGAAAAAAGTTATTTCCACATTCCTTGCACATGCCGTATATACTGACGTTGTGCTGCAGATCAGATTATCTGAACTTCCTGCATCATCCAGCTGCGTGGATGTGTCACAGTACCGCAAAGATTTAAGAGTTCATTGTTCCCGGCATCTTAATTATAAATGGGGTTGGGCGTTCCGATAATCTCTTCCGCTGAACACCGTTTGTATATACAGCATGTGCACAGAAAGTTGGAATAAACCCTAATACTTACCTGATCACCCGCAGATCCCGCTGCAGCAAATCCTGGTCCACCAACGTTCGTTTCTTCTGCCTGATATGAGATGTAGGAACAGGAACTTGCTGCTCAGCCAATCACTGGTTAAGGGGAGACCAGTGATTGGCTGAACCTGGGGGGACTGGTATGATTTAACTCAAAGATAAGTATTTAAGATACAGAAATGAAGAGAAAGGAGCTGCTACACCTCACACCCATGGCTGACACTAATGCCTTTCGGCTACATTTAAAAACCAACGCCATGATGTTGGTATATAATTTGATCAAATCATATTGCCTCATGTAACACGTGCAGGTCCCCTGGTTCACGTGAGCCCCTACACTAACTCAACACTGTCAGTCAGTGACCGCCAACCCCGCAAGGCGAGCGCAAGCAGGAAAGGGAGGCCATAGAATGGCCCTGCAACCCCAATGTCACAGGACCAAACCCCCTTCCCTGCTTGCGCTCGCTTTGCAGGGTTGGCGGTCGCTGACCGCCAGTGTGGAGTGAGGGTAGGGACTTGTGTACCAGGGGACCTGCACGTGGTACATGAGGCTATATGGTTTGATCAAATTATATAACATCCTGACGTTGGTTTTTAAATGTAGCCGAGAGGCATTAGTGTCAGCCATAGGTGTGAGGTGCAGCAGCTCCTTTCTCTTTTTGTCCGTATAAGTATTTAAGAATTAGGAAATTCATTTTGGCTGATGACAAACTTTATTGGACATGATAGGAAATTGCTCTAAGCAGATTGATGCCACTGTAAACCACTAAGATCTTATTCACATGTTCCACATTTCACAGACGACACAGACGTGGAAGACCTGTAGTGAAATACCCTGCACGGTAGCATCTCCAATATGATGCTGGGAGTGAAAAAACTATCTAAATATGTGCGCCACTGTAATCAAACATCCGTGTGGCTCTGTCATTACAGCGCCATGCATATTCATAGTTTCCCCACTCCCAGCATCATATTGGAGATGCTGCCGTGTGTCCGTGAAACAAGGAACGTGTGAATAAGACCTAACATCTTGAAATTACAGCATAGGATAACAGGAATACAGGGAAATCCAGGTGATTCATTGCATTATTTTTGCTACAATCATCATAATATTTCATCTTATTATAGGCACAGATCTGCAGCAATAAATAACAAACCGCTCTATTATATTTACGTGGGCAAATCCCCACAAACTAGAACACAACTTACAGATTCCATATCAAGAAGGTTCCCTGGTTGATGCACCAGATTTCCTATGATGAGAATAAGCTACAATACCAGACACACTGGGGAATTATTATTATTCCAAATTATCCACAATGACTGGTTGATGGGCTGAAGAAGCCATTGGCTCATCATGCACTGGCTTGCTTCATTTTTTGACATACTGAAGGTGATCTCTTTTAGAAGTCTATGGAGACCGTCTCTTCCTGTGTGACAATAATCACAGTGAGATATGGTATTAATGGAGTTGTCCAGCGTTCTGTTCTTTTTTTTTTTTTATACTGCTGCTGGTGCATATAAAACAATAAAAATCCTATGCTTACCTCTTCATGCTCCCTGGTGTCCCTAGCTGACTGCAGAGCCTCCTCTTCTGAGACTTCTTGGGAGTGAAAGCCTGCTCAACAGACTGAGACAGGACAGCCCCAAGGCCAGTGATTGGCTGAGTGGGCTGTCACTCCTAAGACGGAAGTGGAGGCTCTGCAGTCAGCGGGGGACACCGGTGACACCAGAAGAGGACATTGCCAGACAAACTCTATCAACTGATCAGCTGGGTCACACAGAGCCTGACTGATCATATATATTTACAATATGGAAATACAGGTCATTAGCTCTACTATTACTCAGAGAGGAAGAACCAACATGTTGTGCTTATTTTATTTGCTACTTGATCTATTTTATATTTTATTTCCTATAGTGTACGTTCTGTTCATATATGTCAATTCTTTCCCAATAGATAAAATACAGTAAGGTAGGTGACTGGATAAGTATGCTAGCACAGGATCCACTCACATTAACCAGGGCAGCCTCAGTTCTCAACCAGTATTTTTCATGGGGCACTAATACAACAATAATACATAAAAGACAAACTTTTCAGTAAAAAAATAAAAAGGCACACGACTCAGCATTGTCCCTCGCTGAACAGATAAGGCTCTACAATAAGTGACATTCAGGGTACTGTTCTCATATAGGCAGCATCATGATGGTCTTGTTGATGTCCCCTTCATGCATTTTCATCCAGTCTGTACAGATATATTGATTCTAGCTATGTAAATACATTGATAAATATCTGTTACTTTGTGCTTTATGTACATGGATATTCAGTCTTCTATACAGATCTATGTGGGTAGGTATAACTGTACAGTCACATAACTGGTCACCATTTACACCAAAGAAGCCTAGTTCTTTGTCAGTCTCATTGGGCTTCAGTTGTAGTACAGGTTTTCTCATCTCATCTGTGGCCTTTGGGGTGGGGGTCCTGAAGGTACTAAGAGAACATAAAAGACAGTATTAAAAATATTTTTTTAAGGAGTTGTATAAAACTAGAAAATATAGTCTTCTTCCACAAATTCTCTTAATTAATACATGGTTTCATTCCAAATTTTGGCAAAAAAATATCTCCCAAAATACTAACACAAAGAAAACATGGAAGCATTTCCACCTTTTTGTGGTTTTAACCCACTCCTGGTATGGTTAAAAATACTTCAATGCCCAAGGCCAATGGTCCCCAATTATGAACCCTTTTAACTCTAATAATCCCTCCACACCTATGTGCCATGTACGGTTACATTCCCACGCTACAGCCACATGCAATGGCCAATGGCTGGATGATAATTCTCAATAATATGCCACTTTTGCTGGCAAAATTAAGCAGCCATTGGTCCCCACATGGGCATGGTTTCATCTGCATGCAGTAGCTGTGATGTGGGACTGTAGTCTTATGGGATATTTAAAGTGGCCTACTACTAGTAATAAGAAGGGTGTAGTAAGTTGCATTTTTATTACTCCAAAACTAGAATTCTGAGTGTAAACTGTGCCTGTAAGTGAAAAAATAAATACAGAAATAACACATAACTGTTTATATTGTTCAGAATATATTCACATCGAAGAACATACCGGTATGGCATTTGCTGGGGTAGATCCTTTCAAACGGTTCATATACTTCTGGTGGTGGCAAGTCCTCCAATGAATGAAAGGTGAATTTTGATTCAAAGTCATCTGTAAGAAAGATAACAATAGTCAGATATTGTGTGAAACAAAGTTCCACATTATAGGTGTGTTCTGAATTAAATCTAGTGATGAACCATCAGGATAGGTCATCAATATTACATTAATGCTGATGCACAGCATAACCACTGATCAGGTGTTTACCACAGCTGCAGTGCCAGCATATACAGAAAACCTGCCACTCAGGGAATGGGTGCGGAGCTGCAGCAACACTATATGGCTGCTACACAATTTATAAAGCTATTTGCTTCCTGCTCTGAGCTCTCTGGGTATTAGTACCCCAGCTATCTGAAATGACCTATCTTAAGGACAGGTAATAAATACATTTAAAGTGGCCATATACCATTAATAACTATCGGCCAAATGATTGTCCAGATGTCAGTTATCTCCCCGCCCGACCCCTATCTCCACCAACATCATCTGTTGGTGGTCAGATGGGAGAGCCCCATGCACCTTATACTGACAGGTGTATGGGGACCTTTAGGCCAGCTTACCCTTTTAAGGATGTTAAAATATTACTACCTTAAATATGATAAGATCCCTTCACTGCAGTGCCCAACAGTGACTTACAGTACAGTACAATTGTTTTACGGTCATGGATGACACTTGTCAGGTACTGCTGTAATGGGCCCTCGCTTTCTTTTGGGCCCCCTTTTATGTTTTAGTAATACATACATATTCCTGCATATATACACACACCAGTTCTGTAACTGACATCAATATATTACACATTAGTAAAGGTGAAATGAACATTATTACCTAAGAGGTGCTTATTTCCAGGACTAGCAGGACGATAACCCTGCTGTGCTGGATTTCTGGCAGGAAGCTTCTGAATCTGCTGTCTGCTGGAAAGCTCCGTAGATGGCGAGCGTGCAGGAGGCGGTGGTGGAGGAGCCAATCGCCCTCCGCTGTTTGCTGAAAAGTGAAAAGGTAAATATGAAATAAATGTCTATAATCGTTTCATTCATGACACATATAGTTTATGTAATTATAAATTAGTAGGGTAATCACTGCACTAAAGATCACCAGCTTACTATAAAATACAACATTTTGCAAGCATATTATATTTATGCAAAAATATATGGTGCATTTCAGCATTCTCCCACTAGGCATTGCTCCCACCTAGCCAGAATCCTGCTCCAACCTGATGAGGGGCAACACCCCAAAACAGCTTTCTGTAGATGGATACCTGGCCTTGGTTTTTCCCTTGTCATTACATTGACTTGTAGGGCCACTTAATATGGTAGTCTTGGTGGTTTCCCTACAGGAGCCACCCCTTGGCTGGGTCCTTCCCGGAGGGATATCTGGCTAGTCCTGTGTTTCGAGACTCTTAAATGCATAATTTGGGAACTTGGTACTTATTTTCTTTATTCTATATAAATCCATTATCAATTATGGGGGGTATAATTGTCATCATCCCAGGATATCCTTTACAAGCCTATTGTCTTTGATGATTCTGCATTTAAGGAAGACCTGTAGTCAGTTCCCAGTTCAGATACCTGAGGTATATGGGTTTCTACTATTTGTACGTCTCACTGGATTGTCAGATGGGTGAAAACCTAATTTAAAAAAGGAGCGTAAATCAGGTTAAGGGTAAATATGAAGCTGAAGGTGCATGAATGAGGCTCAGGGGGAGTATAAATACTTATGCCTCCTAGCATTCACACTCCTTTTAGAAATGAAGTTTCCGCCCATCTGAAAAGTTGGTAAAAAATACAGATGGTCAAACAAATAGTAAAATTCCCCCCAATATCTCAAAGGAGGCAGAGCAAGAAAGAATGCAGTGGGAATCAGGGCAACTGACACTAGAGGGGTTCTCTTCAGAGGGGTATTCCAGCCTCTACCACTTATCTCCTGCTTCTTTTTGTCAGGAGACTTGGATTTGAATTCTCACATTACAGGGACCCCCAGCAATCAGACCCCTGTGATCACATACTTATCGCCTAGCCTATGATTAGGGGATAAGTGTAAGAGAATGGAAAACTCCTTAAACTTACAAATCAGATCTTACCAGTAAGCTTGGGAAGCCTTCCATGTCCAGGTACAGGTGGAACAGAAGGCCTTGCAGGAGGCCCTTTTGAGGGTCGAGGTGGAGCATTATTACTGTGTTCACTGACAAAGACAGGTGGGGGCGGCAATGGCTCAGATAATCGTCGCTTAGCAGACATTGACATGGAATGAAGAGGAGGTGGTGGAGGGGGAGGAAGATCCCTCATATCAGGTGGAGGTGGTGGTGGGATGTAGTCTTCTTCTACCCGGAAGTGCACAGAAGATGAAGGAGGATCTGGAAGTCCTGCATGATCTCTGACATCAGAAAATGAAGGGGAAGGGCTTCTTCTGCCAGGATAACCTGGTGGTAATGACGGTGGAGGATAAGAAGGAAGTGGTGGTGGAGCAGATGGAAAAATATTGGAAAGAGGTCTTTGAACTCTTGTCTTTTCTTGAGAACTTAATGGTGATGGTGGAACGCTTGATTCTCCTGTTGGTTTTGCAGATCTCTCTTTAAAAGCTGGGGGACCTGGAGAAGGTGGCATCAGTTGAGGTTTACTGCTTGATGGTGGTATTGGAGGAGGCATTAGTGGAGACTGGCCAAGGATGGTTGGGCGTGGTGGAGGAGGTCTAGCAGCCACCGTGTGTGGAAGAGGTTTTGACAGGTCAATTTTAATGGGCACTTGATCTGGTTGTTTAGGAACACTTCCCTTCATTCCTGGAAGCTGTGGGGCATTTCTGTTTCCTGTAATTACAATAAAGGCAGAATATATCCCAGTCAATAAAAAGTACAGTACAGATTGCTGCTATCAAATTTGCAAGAATTAGAATGCAATACTGGTCCCCCCAAAATACAATCGCTAAGTAAAAATATTTTAACTATTTTTAGATTTTTGTATTTTCTGAGTATGATAAAGGTGCAGCCATCTTGCCTGAACTCCTGTTCACAGCATTTAGAGATATGCTTTACAGTAGCCAGTAGATGGCAGCACAATACAGATTACACTGTGCACTCTTCGTTTACTGTATTCTATAGACCAGCCATGGTTAAAGAATAAAGGGATTGGGGAGGAGAGGGGCTTGGGGTTGCCAGAAGGAGCACAGTGGCAGAGCAATAATGGACTGTGCTGCTTTTCTACATCAGAGCTTAGGTCTTGGGGAAAGGTTACACAGACTATATTTAATATAACTATGTGGCTGCAAAAATAAAAAATAAAATATTTTTATACTGCAGTGAAGTGGCAAAGAGGCGCAGTGCAATCTGTTTAGACCCCTTGATCTGCAATTTGAACCCCACTCGAATATCAGACTTGTGGATGTGTCATTCTGGTGGACTTGCTGGCTATGAGGTCTGTGTGTCCAGACTGATGCTGCCCACTCATTCAGCCTGGATGTTCCCCTCTCACCCCACTGTAACCTGCTGAGTACAACTTCCCCCTATCTACTGCAGTCAGGAGAAGAGGATGCACAAACTCTATGGCACAACATTTTTAATGATGACTATTTAAAAAGTGGCATAATTTTGTATTTAGGAAACAAATGACCAATTTAAAAAAGTTAATGCAAAGGTCCATAGCCTTTAATAAGATGCCATTTAAAAGAGCATGAGCCCTTAAAAGTAAATCTTTTTGTCTGTTGTTACCTGATGTTGCATCTCTTTGACCTGAAGGCTTAAGAACTGGAAATCCTCCAGCAAAAAGGCCGCCAGCAGGTGGAGCGATTGCACTTCTATTACCATTTCCCGTGCCGCCATTTTTCTTGGTACCTGTCCACAAAAATAACATAAAAAAACAATTAAATATTCATATCTAAATGGTCTGATGTGTAATGTTCCCAAGCAAATAATATTGCTCTTAAGCTGATTTTTATAGTCATCCAAGCCACAATATATTGCAAAATGCAATTTCAGAAGTACATTATGTCTCTAAAAACTAGTTCTTTTAGATATACTCGTAATTATTATTTATTTTAAAAAATTACTTCTAAAGTCTTCCATTACTTATCAGCTGCTGTATGTCCTGCAGGAACTGGTGTATTTTCTCCAGTCTGACACAGTGCTCTCTGCTGCCACATCTGTCTATGTCATGAACTGTCCAGAGTAGCAGTAGCAAATCCCCATAGAAAACCTGTCCTGCTGTCCAGACTGGAAAGAATAACACTTCCTGCAGGACATACAGCAGCTGATAAGTACTGGAAGACTTGAGACTTTTTAATAGAAGTAAATTATATGTCTTTGGCACTTTCTTGAAGAAGTTGATTTTTAAGATTTTTTTTGCTACTGTTTTACACAGCTTCAGCAGGTATACATATAGGTATTGTATTTTATCAAATACCATATTCAGGCATTCTGCTATAATAAAAAGGAGTCTCAGCAATTACAAATATGGTCTCTATTGCTGTAATACACAAACCAGTCACTGATTTCAATATTCCTTGTATAATGCTTCATTCCCTCTGCAGTGGTGCTGCAGGTGTACTCAGCTCTCAGGTTTTCCCAAAGATTACAACAACAATTACGAGAACTCGAGGACTTTATTGTTATATGATCCTCGGGCAGATGTTTAACTTGGCCAGTGAAGCAATGAGACAGTACTCATAAAAAATGCAAATATGTTGGCTCTACAAGGCAACCCCTCCCCTAAAGATAGTATGTGACCGGTTTATCACTACAGATATGGCATCTGAAAACTTAAAGGGGTAGTGCACCAAAAAAAATTTTCTTTCAAATCAACTGCTGCCATGAAGTGCCAGAGATTTGTAATTTACTTCTATTAAAAAATCTCAAGCCTTCCAGTACTTATCAGCTGCTGTATGCCCAGCAGGAAGTGGTATTATTTCCAGTCTGGAGAGCAGGAGAGGTTTTCTATGGGGATTTACTCCTTCTCTGGACAGTTCCTGACATGGACAGAGGAGACAACAGAGAGCACTGTGTCAGACAGGAAAGAAAACACCACTTCCTGCTGGACACACAGCAGCTGATAAGTACTGGAAGGCTTGAGATTTTTTAATAGAAGTAAATTACAAATCTCTGGCACTTCATGTCAGCAATTGATTTGAAAGAAACATTTTTTTGGTGCACTACCCCTTTAAGGCCCTATTACACGGAACGATTATAGGCCATATTCCGTGGAACAGGAGCTGTGGCAGCAGACCGCCGCTATTCTCTATGGGCTGTCCGGATGATCTAGCGTGTAAAAGCCAGTCGCCCCGTGTAATAGGGGCTTAAAGTAATCAGCTGATCACTAGAAAACATCCATACACGATATTACAGCATATGGGGATGGCCTGTCATTACAGGAATCACTTTATTGCAATGAATAGCATTTTCCACTACAGTGATGTCTCCTACCTCCAATTATTTTCCCATCCTAATAAACAAAGTACACATGATACCAATGACTATTTGCTTAGCCTTGCTATAAACTCTGCCTTTTGTAGCTGAAATCCAGATTTTCAAGTAAAGCAGCTTTTAGGCAGTGTATTAGCCTATTGTGGCCAGATAAGTGGCACAGTGCTCTGATCACAAAGATAGGAAAATACATTACAGATACATAAACCCTGTAGTCCTCGGCTTCTTACATTATTGAGCTGGCTGAAAACACTCACCGTCGATGACTGGAGCGCTCCGATCATTGACCTCTGTTACTTTCTTTAAGCGTGCCCCTTTATGAATGTCTGCCAGCAATGCATTTCTCCCTCCTCCTCCTGTCTCCTGCTTCAGTTTCGGTGGAGCTGATCGGCCCTATGAATAGATGTAAATCACAAATATAAAACTGTTTCATTAATATTAAGAAGAAATCAAATGTTTTATCTTGTTTTAATGGGGTTGTCTAGCGAAAACCTTTTTCTTTCAAAGTAACTGGTGTCAGAAAGTTATATAGATTTGTAATTTACTTCTATTTAAAAAAAATGTCAAGTCTTCCCATACTTATCAGCTGCTGTATGTCCTGCAGGAAATGTTTTATTTTCAGCCTGACACAGTGCTCTCTGCCGACATCTCTGGCTAAAAAAGGAACTGTCCAGAGCAGGAGAGGTTTTCTATGGGGATTCCCATAGAAAACCTCTCCTACTCTGGACAGTTCCTGTCTCAGCCAGAGATAGGACATCCCTGCCACCTGCTCATGGGGCACCCCCGCTGTCCCCACTGCCTGGCAGTAAGACATCCCGCTGCCTGCTCATAGGGCATCCCCACCGCCCACAGAGGGCACCCTGGCCGCCTGCTCATAGGACATCCCCGCCGCCTGAACATAGGACACACATACAACATCCTCAACGCCCACAAATAGTACATCCCCAATGCCCGCCAATAGGACATCCTCATTGCCCGCACAGAGGGCACCCCCGCCACCTGCTCATAGGACATCCCCGCCGACCACACACAGGACTTCCCAGCTGCCTGCACATAGGACATCCCCACTGCGCGCACATAAAAATACCAAAAATACCGACCTGACAAAGACCAAGCTGTATTCGATATAGTTTTTTTGGCGATATGTCGCCCAGCCCTAGCTCCAACCAATCAAACCTTCTAACAGGTCTCTGTGACACATCAAAAGTTTTTTCTCTTATAATGACAGACACATAAAGATTTGTGATCTTATAATAAATTTGAGGAAAATCACTCCAGCTCCTTTACTTCAGCGTATGATACTTTTGTGTACCAATGTTCTGTCTGCGGTGGGAGACCAGATAAGCTAACCAAGCTTTTTCACTATACCATAGTCCACAGGTGTTATACCAGCAGCCCTCTTTGTACTGCAAAACTACAATCCCCTTTGTGCCTGGACAGCCAAAGCCAAAGCTGAACATAATTATATTTACTGAATTACTGAATTCATCCACAAGATGGCAGTGCTGCACATATTGTTAAGTGCTTTATAAATAATACCATATATTAGTGAATTCCTGTTTCTACACTTATTAAAAAATTCTGTTTCGGGGGAAGCAAAGTATTCCAAAAAGTAGCAATTATGTGGCCTCAGCAAAAAGATGCCTGACAACTACCATTGTTAAAGAGGTACTTCAGAAAATAAATTGTTTTCAATTGAACTGACAGAAAGTTACACAGATTTGTAAAACACTTCTATTTACAAATGTAAACCTTTCAGTACTTATCAGCTGCTGTATGCCCTGCAGGAAGTAGTATAATCTTTTCAGTCTGACACAGTGCTCTCTGCTGCCACCTCTGTCCATGTCAGGAACTGTCCAGAGCAGGAGAGGTTTGCTATGGAGATTTGCTACTGCTCTGGACAGTTCCTGACACAAACAAAGGTGGCAGCAGAGAGCCCTGTGTTTTGACTAGCCTTGGCTGATATCTCTCCTGATAGATGAAGGCTGAAAGTACATGGCAGCTCAATTTATTCAACCAATGTATCCCAAAAAAACATCTTCAACAATAAGAAGACCCTCATAGTCCAACTGCCTTATGCAGACTCACTTCCTTGTCTTAACATTTCGCCATAATATTAGATTCTAAATGAGAATCACATACATCTAGTGCATATGCTGTATTTCCCGTTTAAGGCTTATTCCCATATTAACATAGTTATACTTGTAGGGTGTGTCAAGGTAAATATTTTTGCAAATACATTAATTCTGCTGATAGCCTGCTCCTCTTCCTGTCCCATTGTTGACATCTCATTGTATGTATATATATATATATATATATATATATATATATATATATATATATATATATTAGATGTATAGAGCTATAAGAGGACATTTACTAAGACCAGCTTACTCGTATGCCGGTCTTAAATCAAGCCCACATCCATTCACCTCACTGGATTTACTAAGAGGTGCATACTGCTTAGTAAATCCGGTGGGACTTGCGCCTGCTCCAGGTGTAGATTTTTGCCATGGTTTACACCATGATAAGGGTAAACCATTATAAACTAGGCCACGCCCTCACGCCGAGCAAGGCCTATGTCTGGTGTCATGTGCCAGGGGTGCACACTGATAAAGGTATACTAAGGTTGACAATAGATATTTATATATATATATATATATATATATATATATATATATATATATATATATATATATCAGCCAAACCAGTGTTGGTTGGTAACTTAGACAACAAACTCTCAACAATTTAATGGAAAGAGCAGCATATCAGGAAGAGGCAAGTTTGCTAAGTGAATTTTAAAAAATATTCAATGTG
Source organism: Dendropsophus ebraccatus (assembly GCF_027789765.1). NCBI lineage: Eukaryota > Metazoa > Chordata > Amphibia > Anura > Hylidae > Dendropsophus > Dendropsophus ebraccatus. The sequence goes on from NC_091455.1 coordinate 171,453,287, forward strand.
ACAAGACTTTAAGTTTAACTATGTTTGAGATTGGAAAGTCCCGAGCGAGCTGAGGGGAAATTTCTGAGCCAGGACAATTTTTAAATTTCACTGGAGTTCCCCTTTAAGGATAGACCCTACCGGGAACATCTTACATCTGCATGTATTATGAAGCATGGTGCCAGCAAATTTCCGCTGACAGAGTGGGGGCATGGCAAGGAATGTCAGCTGAGAAGGGTGGGAGGAATGAGAACTACAGTCTGATTACACAGCTCATGTTCAGTGCAAGGAAACAGATCTACATTTAAATAATACATGTTACCTACTATACGACTTCAGTGAGCGTACAACACTGTACACATACAGGTGACTAATGTGCTTCAAGGTGGCTAACCTGCAGCAGGGAGTAAAGGTGAGCACTGCCGCTCTGATGAGTCACATGGGTGGGGGGACTTAATCACAGTGTCTATCAATAAGAAACACTTAAAGGAGTTGTCCTGCCTTCAATGCTCAGTATTCGCCAAAAGTGACCTTGTTAATACAGATAGATTAACTTTAATTCTGCAGTCTTTATGATGTCCTGGTGTAGCCCCGGGTGTATGTAAACAATGCAGCTGCAGCTCAGCCCATACACTGGCTCCTTATTCTATCTCTGTACATTGTACACAGCGATGTATAGCCATCACACGAACCTGTCATGTGGCGACTTCATCCAACAGATTTAGAGTTGTACTGTACCGTACCATAACTATTACTATTAGTAGTTATGTGACCTCTTCATGTACAGCAAGAGGGGTTTCAAAGGTATGGGCTAGCTGCACTATTTACATGTGGAGGAGACCAAACCAGGGAGGGATAAAAGGTCAACATGTTTCATTCAAATAAATTACAAAGTTAATCTAGTCTGTGTTTACATTTTTTTTTAATTAGTTTAGCATTATTTAGGCCCCTATGCACCTGTTGTATACCAAAGAAAAGTCCTTTTGCTATACACTAGGACAGTGAGTCAACCTACTTTACTATATAGCAAAGGGTGGTCTGCTGCGTTTTCCTATATAGATACTGAAAAAAAAACCTTATACATGCTAATATAGCAGAAACATACATCACTGTCTTCTATTGGAGGTGTACTTTAGAGTTTAATTTCAATATGCTATTGAATGTTGCATCATGATTCTTGATACCAAAACGATACTTTGCTAACAATAAAAATTAAATGATGCACAGATTCCAAGAGAACAGTAGACCAGGGATGCATAAAACACATCTGGCTTACTGTTTTTTTAGGTGAAGCAAAGGATTCCTATTATCTGCCTCACTATAAGGAGTTTTTGTTGTGTTCTATGCTGGTAGCGTAGGGCACCACAGAAATGAGTGTTAGTGACTGTCAGTCAAATACAAAGCTTTACAGCAAACTGTGCACAGAAGTCATAGTCTTGCCAACGAAGTCAGATCAGTGTAGCCCTTTTTTCTAATGTGACATATAATATATACACATATGTGTTTTATTACATTATGCAGGGCTAAACTTTGATCCCATATTGCTTTACTATGTACACATGATAATACATGGAAAATGAGTAGGGAGAATGACAGTTTGACCTTTCACACTTTGGACTTTCCTGTGGTCCCTCCCCTATGAGCTTAATGCTCAGTAGTAGATTACATTATTGTACTGGAAGACCATCTCTCTTCCTCTTCCTTTGCTGTTCCCGGAGAGATAAGCTCTGCATGGCTATCAAGGGACTGAGCTTGTGCCAGGAGCTCTTGTCTCCATGCAATGTCCCAAAAATAGTACTTTTGTTGTCATCATAAAGTAAAAGGCAATTCCAGCTTACAAACCCATAATAAATCAATGCCTGCTACCGATTAAGAAATGAAGCTGATAAAGGAGGTAATGTATGACGTAGTCTATAAAAGTGGCCTCTTCTGCTATAACAGGATTAAGTGGATTACAAAATCATTATCTACCCTGATGAAAAATGAATAGTAACTAAGTAAAAATGATTTTGGAATAGTCTGACTAATTCATAACTTGTATGTCCAATGCGAATTCCTGGAAATTATTATTCATGTCTCATAGGAAAAAAAAAAACTGATAAAAATGTACACCATGAAAAGCATGCCAAAGATTGTTATATGGAAACAACGACTATGAAGACTCAACATCTTTGTGCTGTGTACATTTTTTAAAGTCTTTGCTGCCACATGTGGACAGGGACCTTCAGATTAAGTGGCATCAAGGTTTAAAAACCTGGGTTGAAGAAGAAGTCCGGGGTCTGACATTTTTTTCAAAAGAGCTGGAGAAGAGATGGCTGAACATGACAACATATAGCTAGCGCTGGGGTTCGCTGTTCTCCACTCCGATTCTTGGTCCCCTGGCCACTTTCTGATTTGAGTGGTCCGCCCAGCCAGTCAGCGGCTGTAGAGGGGTCCCCCGAAAAATCTTACAAAATCTTTGCCCTTTAAAGGGATTTTTCTTTTCTTCAATGTGGCCACTCAAACCAATCACTAGCCACTAGCTGTGATGCCAGTATCTTAGTATATGATGGACATCCCTCTGCCATCATCCTCTCCAGCAGCCACAGCCTGCACAGCTCTGGGAGTCGGGTCGTGATATCACCATTTTATCCAGGAAGTGACATCACCATTTTATCCAGGAAGTGAAGCCTTGATGCAGTAGTAAGTGCAGGGAAGAAAGCACTTTATAAGCATTTCCCGTAATAAGTATATATTGGTGATTTGTATAACTTTTGGGGGCAATACAATACTTTAATAAAAAATTTTGCCGGACTTCTCCTAATTCTCCTTAACAATTGATGGTATTTCAGTAGGACAGATAGACAATTTGCTTTACATTAAATGCAAATTTATGAAAAATCTGAGTTTTTTTGCCCGGAGTCAAATCTTAAAGCTATGCAATATAGGGCTATGTTCACACTGCGTATGAATCCGTCCGTAGTGCGAACCGCGAATATACGCACATAGTTTTGAGGTTGATGCGTTCGCTTGAAAGTATACGATATACGCCCGCACAGTGCACACTACGTATGAGCTTACGGCCGGATCGTATACGGCGCCGTGAAAAATGAACAAGACCATTGTTTGAGGACGGAAATGTTGAAACTCGCGGCCGTGGATTTCCATGCGGTCCCGTACGAAGTACTTATTTCAGCCAAATTGAACTTGATTTTTGCGATCCAAAAGGTTCTGTGTGGTTTATTGGGCTGGGCAAAGATTTCCAAGTAAATGACCTGCCTCAGATCGCTTTGAAACAAGCTAGGGAAGCATAACTGTACTACGGGCGTATGTTTGCGGTGCGTACGCATTTGGCAGCATGTCTATTTTTCCCACGCCCGTAGTTTCAGCCGCACATGTATGGCGGCGTACGATCTACGGACGGATTCATACGCAGTGTGAACATAGCCTAAGGCTGTATTTGCCAGTATGATAAAATAAATAGCAATACTTCACACAGCAAGGCCTTGTCCACAAATCCAAAATTTGCTGTCTGCAATTGTGGACTGTATATGGATTCTTAAATTCTATGGGCCAATGCACACCGCCGTGAATGTCCATGCATTTGACCAGAGCCTGGACTGAAAAAAAAGGTCCGTGACAGCTTCCTCTGGCAGACAATTCTATAGTCTTACTACTTAGGTCAATCCTTTGCTCTTTTTTACATACTAAATGAACCTAACTTTGATCATCTTTCTGGGTCCTGTAGCCCTCCTATTCCATGTATTATTCTAGTTGCAATGAAGGATATTCAGATGCAAATTTTACATTGATTCAGATTCTGATCAACTAGTCAGAAACAGCCTAGTGTTAGTCCAGTCTTCACAATGTAATTATCAGGGACCCTAATGGAGACCTAAAATATAACTGTGAAGTGAAAGTGCCACCAAGTGGGACACATGCAAGGCTGTCTCCTGTACTATATACATTTCATCCAAATGCCAAATGGATACTTATGGCCTATATCAGTTCTCCATTTGTTGCAGTGAACAGCTGTGTATTGTGTGCCGCAGACTCTGCAACTACACTACAGCGAGAGAAAGGAAAGCTGTATGGTTATCCACCACTCAAGACAGCTGGAGGAGCAACAAACGGAGCCGGCTGTCACTGTAACGCCTGGAGTAGTGGATCCACTGGACCGGCACCAGCGATGGCACAAACCTCACCAGGGAGCGGAGTCTAAGGGGCCGCTGGTTTTCACCAGAGCCCGCCGCAAGGCGGGATGGACTTGCTGCGGCAGGCGACCCCCAGGTCGCTACCCCTGGCTTGGTTGCTGGTGACGGCAGGCGAGGCGTGGCAGGAGCAGTAGGCAGGAGATGGCACTGGCAAAGGTCTGCAGGTGAGAGCGCACGTGACAGGCTGAACGCAGGAACAGATGGAGTGACAGGGAAACAGGAACCAGGAACAGGGACTAGGGACCGGGTAACGGATAGGACTCAGGAACAGGGACTGGGACCAGGTAACAGATAGGACTCAGGAACAACAGGGGGCTGGGCCAAACGCTATGGGAAGCATGTAGAGGCTCCAACCCTAAGGACAGGGCATGCTGGGATTTATAGGGGAGTGATTGGGTGCAACTACCAATTAGGAGCGCACTGCCCCTTTAAATCTGAGACAGCCGGCGCGCGCGCGCCCTAGGAGGCGGGGACGCGCGCGCCGGCCGGCACAGCGGGAGACAGGAGCGTGGAGAGGTGAGGCGCCCCCCGGGGCCGAGGTGACAGCAGCGCCGGGTCCCCGACTATGGACACCGGCTGCTGCATAGGGCAGGTAGCGGTCGCGGCGGCGGCCCGGAACGCGGGACGCCGCCGCGGCCGTAACAGTACCCCCCCCCTTTGGCCTCCCCCTCTTTCTTGCCTGCAAATGGCACAGGAAGCCACAAAGTCTTTGACATCTTGGGATAGGCTGGACCACCAGTAGTGGCGAGAGATCCGTTGGCCGGTCTTACGGACTCCCGGGTGCCCGGCCTCCAACGAGGAATGTCCCCAGTTCAAAATACCTCTTCGAAGCGCAGGGTGAACATGAGTCTTTCCGGGGGGTACTCTCTGAAGAGTGGAGGTGACGACTGGTACTAGGCGATCAGGCGGTATAACGTGGCAAGGGACTGTGGGTCTGTGGACGAGGACCTTCTGTAAGTTCTTCCGGTGGTGAGAGGACACGACCTTAGTCTTGGGTACGGTGAGAGGGTACACCTCGTCAGAGAAGGCATCCGCCGAGTCTTGGTCTTCTGCCGGTAGGCCGGATAGAGGCTTGGCCGGGACAGGAAATGACATAATACACTTGGTCTGAGGTGACTTGAGACACTGGTGGGAACAGTCCTGACCCCAACTGAGAATCTCCCCGGTTCTCCAGTCCAGCTGAGGGGCATGTTCTTGTAGCCACGGGAGTCCCAGGAGGACCGCGGGGGAAGAATGGGGCAGGACGTAGAAGGATATCTCTTCTTGATGTAAAGGACCCACCTGGAGGACTAAAGATGCGGTCTGGTAGTACACACGGTCGGTAAGAATTTCGCCCGTGACCGAGGAGATAGTCAGGGGCCTGGCTAGTCGGGTCACTGGTAGCCGCCATCTTTGGACCAATGTTGCCGCAATAAAACTGCCTGCTGAGCCAGAATCGAGGAAGGCAGTAGTCTGATGATTTTGTCCTGAGGGAGTCCGGATGGAAACTGGCATAGACAGACTTGGAATGGTGGCATTCGCACCTAGGGACACCTGTCCCACCGGACCTAGGTGCGAGCATCCTCCGGATGTTTGGGGACGTAGGGGACATCCCAGCCGGAAGTGATCGGAACCACCGCAATAGAGACAGAGATTCTGCTCCAGGCGCCGGATTCTTTCATCAGGCGTCAGGTGAGCCCGTTCCACCTGCATAGGAATCTCAGGAGAGGGTTGGGACATCGAAAGGTCAGGATTCTGGAAAACCGGCGCCAGCTGGGGATGGCGACGGGAATGGGTTAGTAAATGTTCATGCCGAACCTCCTCCTCCCTCTCCGAAAAACGAGTATCAACTCGGGTGGCCAGTAGAATGAGTTCGTTCAGGGAGGTAGGCAGGTCTCGGGCAGCGAGCACGTCTCTCACTCGACTAGACAGGCCCTTCTTGAAGGTGGCCAACAGGGCGGCCTCGTTCCAGTCCAATTCAGCTGCCAGGGTGCGGAACTGGATGGCGTAGTCACCGACAGAGGAGCTGCCTTGAGAGAGGTTGAGGAGAGCAGTCTCGGCCGAAGAAGCACGGGCAGGTTCCTCAAAGACGGAGCGAAACTCGAATAGGAAGGCCCGGAGATTGGCAGCAACAGGATCATCACGGTCCCACAGTGGCGTGGCCCAGGCCAGGGCTCTACCCTCTAATAGGCTGATGATGAAAGCCACTTTAGAGCGCTCGGTGGAAAACTGACTACTCAAAAGTTCAATGTGCATGGTGCACTGAGTCAGGAATCCTCTGCACAACTTAGAGTCCCCAGAGTACTTGCTTGGGAGAGCCAGTCGGAGTGAAGAAGCAGCGTCAGGAGATGGTGTGCGCTGGGCAGTAGTCTGCTGCTGTAAGGCGGCAGTGAGTTGCTGGATCTGCTGTGACTGTTTCTGGATTTGTTGAGCCTGTTGCGCGACCACTCGGGCGACGTCACGGAGATCTGGCACCTCGCCGGGATCCATGGTTGGAGCCTACTGTAACGCCTGGAGTAGTGGATCCACTGGACCGGCACCAGCGATGGCACAAACCTCACCAGGGAGCGGAGTCTAAGGGGCCGCTGGTTTTCACCAGAGCCCGCCGCAAGGCGGGATGGACTTGCTGCGGCAGGCGACCCCCAGGTCGCTACCCCTGGCTTGGTTGCTGGTGACGGCAGGCGAGGCGTGGCAGGAGCAGTAGGCAGGAGATGGCACTGGCAAAGGTCTGCAGGTGAGAGCGCACGTGACAGGCTGAACGCAGGAACAGATGGAGTGACAGGGAAACAGGAACCAGGAACAGGGACTAGGGACCGGGTAACGGATAGGACTCAGGAACAGGGACTGGGACCAGGTAACAGATAGGACTCAGGAACAACAGGGGGCTGGGCCAAACGCTATGGGAAGCATGTAGAGGCTCCAACCCTAAGGACAGGGCATGCTGGGATTTATAGGGGAGTGATTGGGTGCAACTACCAATTAGGAGCGCACTGCCCCTTTAAATCTGAGACAGCCGGCGCGCGCCGGCCGGCACAGCGGGAGACAGGAGCGTGGAGAGGTGAGGCGCCCCCCGGGGCCGAGGTGACAGCAGCGCCGGGTCCCCGACTATGGACACCGGCTGCTGCATAGGGCAGGTAGCGGTCGCGGCGGCGGCCCGGAACGCGGGACGCCGCCGCGGCCGTAACAGTCACATTCCTCTGTTATATGAGAAAAGAGCTGGGGTGGGAGCAAGAAACACCCTGTGCTAAAGCCATTGTTTTTACTAAGTGCAACAACTGCCTGCGATAAAGGAAATACCATCACCTGTCATGGCACTTCTGATTACTATAATAATAGAAGATCATTGGCCATGCATTACTCTATCCTGGGAGTTATTTAGCTCTTCTAACAATGACGCTGTACACAGGCTGCTAGAGGTTGGATACATATTTTGCAATTAACTATTTCCTACCATTTCTTCTAGCTGGATCAGCATACAAGGGTCGCACCATCCTTAAGTGTCAATGAGACATCTCACCATTTAGAGTTAGTTTTACACTAGCCATCCATGAGATAAAAGTCACTCACAAATCAGTCTGACCATTAGTTTGACCACTGCTTGTAAATTTTACATAAACCGTGAATTTGCAAAACCCAGAAATGAGCAGTTTATATGTCCTGGTATCATTACATTTGTATCTAAACATCTCACACTACACTGATTTATGGTCCTAAAAAGGTTTAGATGGCAAGCTAGTCCAAAAATAGAATGGGACCTAATACCTAAAATTATTAAAACTATTTATATTTTTTAGTGAGAGAAACATGCAGGGTCAGCACCCAGTTAATATATTCATGCTTCTTTGTACATTAATAAGTATGTTGAGCATGAAGGTAAAGCCCCTGGATTCCGGGGGATTCATACAGAAGAAAAAAAAATCAGATCCCTTCAGCTCTCTTTACAATTTACAAAATACTCTTTTCATTTATTGTTACAAATCTTTAAAAACAACCAACACGTTTCGAACCTGTCCAGTTCTTATTCATGGTACCATGAATAAGAGCCGGACAGGTTTGAAGCACGTTGATTGTTTTTAAAGATTTGCAACAATTGAATGCATTTTAAGGCGAGCTGAAGGGATCTGTTTTTTTCTTCTGTATTTTTTATTTACACATAGATGATAATAATATGATTACTCAGGAATGTGAATACACAGAAAACAATACCTGAGAAGCAGGAGGTGGAGGAGGGGGCGCAGGAGGCCCAGGTGGTGGGGGAGCAGGGGGTGGAGGTGGTGGAGGGACTGGCATAGTTTACGTTTCTGCTTGTCACACCTGTAAGGTAAGAACATTTGTTGTTAATGTATTTCTTATTTACTACAAACATCTTAAAAACCTTTATGTGTTTTCCTTTCCTGGCTTTTGGAATATGTTGTGTTTGTATAGTATGTATATCTTACTGAAGGTGCAATATCTGGAACTAGTGGGGTATTAAAGTGTTAAAAGGTTTAAGACTTTAATGTATTGATGACAGTCAAACCTGTGATCAACAAACAGTATAGGTTACTCCATAAATAGCAGTAAATGCCTGGAACAAAAACCCTAGTGCTCAACTCCATTTTTATTTGCACTTCCTGTTCCCTACTGACGCGCTCTACTTCTTTCCCAGAGTTAGTATTTCATATGTAATTTGTTGTTCCTTCCACCTGATGAGTTGTGCACACCCATCTGTCACATGCACTGTGTTACTTTGCCTTCACTGGACTGTGAAATGTATGCACTAGGTAAACCACAGTCTCCTGCAGCACGTCTGCTGTTTCAAAGGGCAGGTAACACAATAAAGTGGAGTAGAGAGAATACAAGATAGAAACATTAGACAGTGCTTATCATGATGCCAATGGCCCCAGCCTACCATGTGAACAAACCTGTCTAGGGACTTAGAGAATTCTTTACGATTAAAAACCATAACTCTCTACAAAGCTGTTATATGTATATAAGTATCTATATGTTTACAAACGTCATTTAAAGGTCATGCCACTACTGGTTGGGGCTAGTGCAGAGATCCCGGTGGCGCAGTCAATTTTGTTACATTCTGTGCACTGGAGGCAAGCCCAGCGCAGGGGGCCTCTCTAAAGGGAGGGGATATTGTTACACCGGGAGTGTAACAATATACCCTCCCCTTAGAGAGGCACCCAGACTTGATTTTAATTGAGGTGCATAACTAAGGGGAGGAGGGGGTATCGCTATACTGGTGGAGCTGGGCCTGCCTCCAGTTTATAGAGCAGGTTGAAGTGCACCTGAAGAAAATTGGGGGTACCGGGCAACATTTTAAAAATTGTATTGCACCACTGGGATCTCCACGCTGGCGCTGACTAGTTAGTGTAAAAAAAAAATCAGCAAGCAAATTGGTACATTTGCTTTAAGCCGCAAATTACAGGCTGGCTGACTGATGGGGAAGAAAAGGATTGTGCGGCTGGATTCCACCATGAAGGGAGAATAGTATTGTTTGGTAGTGGCGTACTCCACTCTCCCCATTCAGTAAACAGGAACTCTTACCTAAAGGCCCTATTCCACGGAACGATTATCGTTCGTATTCGGCCGATATCGGCCACTACGGATGATAATCGTCCCGTGGAATAGAGTGCAACGATCAGCCGACATCGTTCATGTCGGCTGATCGTTGCAGTCGCTTGTTTTTCAACATGTTGAAAAACAAGCGACTGATATAGTAGCGATCTGCTGCCGTCGCTCCATTGAATAGGAGCGTCGGCAGCAGACGCTGCTATATCATATGGGCTGCCCGGACGATCAGCGATCACCCGGGCAGCCCTCCGCAGCTCCCCGCCGCCCCCTCCCGCACTCACCTGCTCGCTGCTGCCGCTCTGAATAGCGGCGGCAGCGAGCGGGGAACGAGGAGCAAACGAGCGCTGAGAACGCTCGTTTGCTCCTCTAACGACCCGTGTAATAGGCCCATAAGGATGCATGTGTATATAGGGTAGGGAGAGATAGCTGTTGTGCATATTGACTTCAGTAAAATGTTGGATGCCATGACTGAAAGCATCCACTGGGTCTTGTTTGTGTCAGATCCTGCACTACATATATGTTTGTACAAAATATTTTACTTGATGAGCCCTACAAGTTAACTATATTACTTAAGATGGGAATACCCCTTTCTGAGTACTAATGATTCTGACCCATGAATAATAGAACTAGCCTGGGAGTCTACCACTTTACAAATTTACAAAATCCAATTTTACTATTTTTCTTTACCATAATACCATATACTTTTGCCCACCATAAAATTTTTGTTTTGTGTGGCACCCATAGAAAACAATGGGATACTTTACATACATACATATCTGAATATAATCTTTGAGCCGAAAAAAAAAAGATGCAATGGGTCTATTGTGTATACTAGAAGAGATAAGTATGATGAGTATAATGAACAATTTAGCTATACAAATTACTGGGATATGTTCTTAAATAAGGGCCGGGCATGCTACAAAAGGATTTATACTAATGGATTCCACCAGACCTTTAATTTACCATTAAAACTCATGAAGCCACATGCCAGCTGCAGGCAATGTCAGGGCATGTCTATCGTAAATTACATAAGTTTCCAGTAATTGTCAGAAATTACATGTTGCCTACCAATGCTGTCACTTATGTATTCTGAAAATAAGTTTTATAGACATCTTTAAAGACATAAACGATTTATTATATGAATATGCACGTAATGCATGTATACAGTAAGTTGTATATCTGTTTGACACAAACGATAAATATTGCAGCTATAGGGTTTTATAACTGGTGTGGGAAAACCTAAAATATTTCACTATTATTAAACGGGTATTCTGTGATATTTTTTTTTTCTGCCGACAATCTTCTAATATATACTGCTGCGTCTACTGTAGAAAATTTAATATTTTATGATCCTTTGCAGGTCCCACTGAATCCCTTCCTATTGCCTATTGTTCATCTCCTTTGGAGGCAAAACTTCAGAGCAGGACCTGCCTACTCAGCCAATCACAGGGCAGGTCCTGCTCCGACACACTGTCTTGAAAGCAGCGAGAAGAGATCAGCAATAGGGAAAAGACCTGCAGGGTAAAGGGTTAGGTAAGTATGACACTGTTTCACCTTTTTTACTGCAGCCCCAGCCTTACATAAAAAATTTTTAAATCCTAGGGTACCCCTTTAAGCCCTTTCTCTTAAATAAGCTGCCAAGTATTATTTGGATTACTACAGTCATGGGGACACCAAATAAGTATATGGTAGTTGATGCGGGGTAAGATACTGTATTTATAGTAATGTAATATTTACATAATATTTTTTATTGTATTTTTATACAACTTTTTCCCCCCACTTTATTTTTACATGTAACAACTTAAAAAGCTATTAAAGGATTAACTCTTGATCTGGATTTTTAATAATGTAGTGAAATGTGCCTATAAACCTCCACAGTATACTCAATGTCATCATTGACAGGAAATAGGGCATACTTAAAGAGACTATAAAAACAAGTTATGTGATGTGGATGTAACCTTGAGGTATTTTATTTAATTTTGTGCTTCTGTATTTCTTTACCAGAAATACACATTTTTTGCCTGCTACTTGAGAACCCATTTACCTATCATGTAGAAACTTGTGCAAAAGGTTAGGAAAATCCATCAGGTTTCTATTTTTACGGGATATAATAGCTCAGTAGTACTAATATTATTGTTGGTAATAGCAGAGAACACTATTCTACCTGCAAAAAGCAAATGAAAAGAAACAGATGTTACATTATAGCTTACTGATTTATCCTAAAAGTTTTTTTTCTGTCAAAATGGTAATAGTATTTTAAAGTAGTCCAGCTGTCTTAGGATGGCCATAACATTAGACCATGATTTTTACATGAAAATCATGTGAAAATCAAAACTCGCATGTAAAAATCGCACCAAACACACAGCGATAAAAAGCAGTGTTAAATACGCAGCGATACGGTACGTGTGAAGCTACCCTAAAACAAATGTACCTGATAGTACATTTGCTTTAAGGAGAGTTAGTGCCCCTTTGTCCCAGGCTAAAAAATGGAATTCTTTTTTCCATGGACTGCTTTATTGCAAGCCAGTCCCACTAAAATGTGCCCTTATGGTGGACATTGGTCTAATGTTATGGCCATCCTAAGACAGCTGGACCACTTTAAATTACTATTACCATTTTGACAGAAAAAAAACTTTTAGGATAAATCAGTAAGCTATAATGTAACATGTTTCTTTTCATCTGCTTTTTGCAGGTAGAATAGTGTTCTCTGCTATTAACAACAATAATATTAGTACTACTGAGCTATTATATCCCGTAAAAATAGAAACCTAAATACGCAGCGATACGGTACGTGTGAAGCTACCCTTAAGTGTAGCATATCAACAGAATGGCGCCGATGCCAGGGTCCTTTTTTTTTAAATTGCTGCCCGGTTCCTGCACACAATGCCTCTCTTTTACCAGCCACCAGTTTAGGCTGAAGCACTGTAGGTGGGCCAGTCCACCCCCAGTGGGAGGAAAACCCTGCCCCTCTATGATGCGGCTCTATTGATTTTAATGGAGCTGCATCATAGAGGGGCAGGGGCTTCCTCCCATTGGGGGCCGGCCCACCGACAGTGCTTTAGCCCGGGCCGGTAATAGACAGGCTCCATGCATTGGAACCGGGCCACGGTTCGAAAAAAGGATGGTACATTTGCTTTAAAGGGGTTATCCAGTGCTACAAAAACATGGCCACTTTCCTTCAGAGACAACACGACTCTTGTCTCCAGTTCAGGTGTGGTTTGCAATTAAGCTCCATTTACTTCAATGGAACTGAGCAGCAAAACCCGCCCAAGCTGGAGACAAGAGTGGCCATGTTTTTGTAGCACTGGATAACCCTTTAAGGAGAGTTTGTCATAAAAATGTGTGAAGACTTACAGACATTGCTGCTCCATTGAGAATTCTGTGAAGAAAGCATATGCAAAATAGCTCTCACACCTCTTGAGCTAAGAGATGTACCTTCAAGTCACTCTCAATCTAGGAGTCTAAGAACAATTTGGCCCAAACCCTTTTTCAGAATGCTAAAATCCAATGTCCGGACCATAATTAAACAGCTTGACTGTAAACCTTGCAGAATGCGACTCTGGGCATATCTCCCATCTGTCAAAGCCAGTGTTTTGCCTTATCTATAGCTCCACTGTAACTCCCACCTGATAGAAGACACTGGGTAAGAATTATTGGATATTTGGATTTCAACATGCTCAATCCATTCCCTCTAAGGGGAGATAAGCTTCTGTGCATACGATGATAACCTAATGGCCAACATGCAAATCTCTGCAATGCACAGCAGGGTTACAATGACATAGGTTATGTGTCCTGTCACATGGAGCAGCTGAGTATACAGGGGAGCAGTATAACACACCTGTCACCGGCAGCTGGTAAAAATGGAAATGCAAAAAATCACTGTTTCCCTTTGTCACTTGACTCTTAAGGCCCTATTCCACCAACAGATCTGACGACAGATTATCTGCCAAAGATTTGAAGCCAAACCCAGGAACAGACTATAAACAGAGAACAGGTCATAAAGAAAAGACTGGATTTCTCCTCTTTTCAAATCCACTCCTGGGTTTGGCTTCAAGTCTTTGGCAGATAATCTGTTGTCAGATCTGTTGGTGGAATAGGGCCTTTACAATAACAGTAGCTTTAATGTCGATCATTAGCTCTACAGTCCCAGCAGCCATCAATCACACTGTCATTTTCTATACTTCTTCAGAATTTCAGAGCCAAAACATTAAAACTATTGATGGGTGATGGAAGGAGCATCAATCTTGTGACAATGTCACCTGTGAAAGAGCAAGAAATAATCCTTCATTTATTGACCTTGATGTGCAAGGACCGGGGCAACTTTGACAAGTGGCAAACGGTCACGGCTAGATGAATGGGTCTAAACATGGTCAAAATGGCTTCGCTTGTGGGGTGTTCTTGGTACACCTTTACTTAGGCTGCGTTCACACTACGTATATTTCAGTCAGTATTGCAACCAAAACCAGGAGTGGATTAAAAACACAGAAAGGCTCTGTTCACACAATGGTGAAATTAAGTGGATGGCCGCCATATAACAGTAAATAACGGCCATTATTTCAATATAACAGCCGTTGTTCTAAAATAACAGCAAATATTTGACATTAAATGGCGGCCATCCACTCAATTTCAACATTGTGTGAACAGATCCTTTCTGTGTTTTTAATCCACTCCTGGTTTTGGTTGCAATACTGGCTGAAATATACTGACTGAAATATACATATACTGACTGAAATATACGTAGTGTGAACGCAGCCTTAAACCCCCATTACACGGGGTGATGCAGAGGAGCAAATGAGCATTGTGTGCAGGGAGCTGCGGGGGGGTCTTGGGGATGGGGGTTGGGCTGCCCGGGTGATTGCTAGGTCGTCCAGGCAGCCCATAGGAGATAGTGGTGGACTGCTGCCGCTGCTCCTATTACACAGAGCGACTGCAGCAGAACATTGCTATCTTGGTCATTTGTCTTTCAACATGTGGAAAGACAATCGTTTGTCTTCTATTACACGAGACGATTATCGGTCGTAACCAGGGCCGATTCTGGGGTTTCTGCCGCCTGAGGCAAACCTCAGGCGGCCGCCCCGAGTGATGGCCGGCACTCCCCCCCCCCCCCCCCCCCCCGTCGCCGCAGCCATCCACTCACCTGTCCCACGCCGCAGCCGGCCCGCGCTCTCTGCTGTCTCCACATCCCGTCAGGTCCCGCAATGTCACGGACCTCCAGGCTGTGGTGAGTGAGTGGGGTGATCGGGTCGCGCGGGGCGGTCCCGCGTGACCCGATCACCCCAGCGCGTCCCCCACCGACCCCGGGCACTCACCACAGCCTGGAGGTCCGTGACAGCTGCAGGGTGACATCGCGGGACCTGACGGGATGTGGAGAGCGCGGGCGACGGGACAGGTGAGCGGCCGCTGTCATTTTTGTTAAGTGATACTTAACAAAAATGACAGCAGGGGGGACATAATGCCGCCCCCTGCCGGACCGCAAAATCTTCCGCCTCAAGCGGGCCTGGTCGTAACGGTCGATTTTGGCCGAATACAGACTATAATCGTTTTGTGTAATAGAGCCTTTATAGTTCTTGTGTCACTACTGTTTTGGCATCATGGGGGACCTACACATTAGAGGACAGGTGATTTATTGTTATATCTGGTCAGTGCATATTATAGTGCAACATCATTTATGGGACCACATAGTGTAAGAAGCAGTTTGAACTCCTCTAGGACTTGTTTCACCTAGGTCTATGGTGTAGACTGGACTGAGAGGTGAGTATACTGCACTGTAATTATTCCTAGTTTGAGCCTAGATTTGTAAAGGCCTTCTATTCTCATATGCATGTACATTTATACATGTATTGTTTTACTCTTTCCTTTTGGGCTGGAGGAAGCAGAGACAACATGATCAGGGTCCTACCAACATTCTTCTTTACATTGATCGCACATAACAGTCTGATGTCTTCTGGTCATGACATCATTATTGGCAAGAATCTAGATAGAGAGGAATGTAGGGAGGACACCGATCAGATCCTCCCAGTATCCACTGACACCCATAACATCATATCACTGTCTTTTCCACAGCAGCAGCCCAAGTGAGGAAGTTTCCTTTCTGCAAAACATCCAGGTTACAAAGTTCACTTTCTATAAACAGGAAAGTGTCAGAAGTACAGGGACAGGATATTTATAGTAAAACTGAAAGTGACCAACTACCAGGCTTCAATGTTCACCATGCAATTACCCTTCTACCTAATCTCATGTCAATGCGGAAAGTAAAAGAATATCACTGAGCATCTGTAAAAGAAAATGTAAATTTGTAACTGTAAGCACATGATTCCCACACAGCTTGGCTACGCTAAGAATCAATGGCATAAATGTACCCCAAATTCCTAAAACCTAAAACCCTGGACACTTCACTATCTGGACAAATGCATTTTAGTACTTTGCATTTTAAATCGATGAACATTAATTTTGAGTTCTCCTCCAGGGGGGCGGGGGGAACATATTAAAGAAGCTCTACATAACTATCTCCCTGCACCCACAGAGCACAGCATCACTGCTCATGGTCACTGCCAGGCACCTAAAGCTTCCAATCTAGTAATGTCACGACCCCACTCAGAAATGTCCGCTTAACCAACCAGTGACTGAGGTGGGACACTGATTGTGACAAAACAGGAAGCTACAGGGGCCCAGTGTCTGTCTGGTGACACCGTGCTGCGTGATACAGGGACGGGTAAGTAGAGCTCCCTCCCCACACACACACACACACTGGATTTTTCAACTTTGGCTGAAGTAACTTTTTAAGCACTGAAACACCCCTCTTAATACATCTGCGCCACTCTGTGAATAAAACAGGTTGGTTATCGGTTGCATACACTTGCAGTTCTTTTCCTTTTTTATTCTTTTATTTTATTAGTATTTTATAAGGTATTATGACTGCTGTTTCCATGCTAATCTAATGCCATTCTGCAGGAAAAATGTTACCCTGTAACTTTGCCATTCCAAATTCAAAAAGCTTGACTGACAACCAATGTCAAAGCTATAACGCGAGCCTTACTGGCTGTCACCCAAGAAATACATTTAATAGTCAACACAAATGTACTCATATAGATTATGCCCCTGTATATGTCTTTGCGAACATCTGCATCTATGCGTAAAATATACAACTATGGAAAAAGACTATTCAGCTAAAGTAACTGTTTGTCTATGGCTTGCTGTGTTTCTCTCCATACCGTCAAGTATAAAATGGTAATTGTGATCCTTAAGAACCAGCAGAGACAAAGTCTATTCAAACCACAGTCCCATGATGTGCTTTTATGCTCCACTAAGGCTAAAAAGGTAATTCCAACATACAAGCCAAAAAAGTAATGCAGCATTTTAAGGGAACCAATCACGTCAAAAATCGCCCTAATGTTAGAAAACGTGCTGGCACATCACCCAGCATGCTTCCCAAACATCCCCCTGTACCCTCCGTGCCCCCCTCTATTAGACCGTATTCTTACTTTTATAATGTCCCACGCTGTATGTAAATGCCAGGCAAGTAGTCAGGGTGGGCGTATCTAGTCACAGTCCTGGGCATATCTAGTCACAGTCTTGGCCAGTGGAATCGCTGTAATCATGCCCAGAGGGGCGTGATTGAAAGACCTGCATTCCGCCGACGTCACCCGGGGCCTGCATTCCACGTCGGCAGCGCGGCGGTCTCTTTAGCACGGGATGTATGGCGGGAGGAGATTCTGACGCACTGTGCATGCGCGGCGCCCTAAAGACGTCAGCACGCCGCCGCCGTGGAACACAGGCCCCGGGTGACGTCGGCGGAACACAGGTCTTTCAATCACGCCCCTCTGGGCGTGATTACAGTGATTCCAACCGCCCAGGACCGTGACTAGATATGCCCACATGACTACTTGCCCAGCATTTACATACAGCGCGGGACGTCATAAAAGTAAGAATACGGTCTAATAGAGGGGGGCACGGAGGGTACAGGGGGATGTTTGGGAAGCGTGTTGATGTGCCAGCACGTTTCCTCATCATTAGGGTGATTTTCGGCGTGATTGTTTCCCTTTAAAGCAAAAATGGAATCTTGACAGACTCCATTATAGTTGGATGCAACTGGTCATATAATGGATTCAGTTCTGATGTGGAACAGAAAAATGGAAGATCCGGGTGTTCTCTGTGGTTCTCTGGTTGTTAAAAAAAATTACAGCTCCCATCCTGCCCAGAGAGTCACAGGCTGCTGAGACATAATGCCGGATTTCATTTTGCAACAGGTGAAGAGCCACAGGTTGGAAATGACATTAGTAGGTATTCAGCACAAGCAATTAAAAGGGTTATCCAGCGTTAGAAAACATGACCGCTTTCTTCCAGAGATGTAACTGAGTTGCAAAACCCCACTCAAACTGGAGACAAGAGTCGTACTGTCTGTGGAGGAATGTGGCAATGGTTTTCTAATGCTGGATAACCCCTTTAAGAGTACTTTTACATGGCCAGATATATGGCTGTGCAAGGACACAAGTAAGCGTCGATCAGCGAGATCATCGCTTATTTGCAGTACCTTTAGAAGGCACGGCTAATTCCACGGTCGGGGCGCATGAACGATCCCTGTATCGTTTGTCTGGCTGTTTAAATGTATTGCTATCGTCCACACATCCCCAAGTTTACACAGGGGCAATGTGCAGCAGATAGCGATAAATTTTACCGCCCACACAAAAGATGCAACCAGCCCACAAGCAAACGTTTTCGGTTCACTTTTAGATGGGCCGATTATTTGTTCAAGGAGCGTTTCTAGCAATAAAGCATTTTCCTGCCAATAACTGGCCCATGTAAAGAGTTACCTGAAACTTTTTATATCCCAACTCTGTACATACTGTAAGGGTGGTATTACACGGAACGATAATCGGCCGAATTGGCCCGATTCGGCCGATTATCGCTCCGTGTAATAAATGCAACGATCAGCCGATGACGACGATCATCGGCTGATCGTTGATATAGGTTAGAACCTATTTTCGTCGGGCGCTGACCGCGCACCGCTGCGTGTAATAGCGGTGCGTGGCCGGCGACTAACGATATACATTACCCATCCACGTTCCAGGGCTGCTCCTGCCGTCCGCTTCTCCCTGCGTCCCGCGCGCGCTCTAGCGTCACAGAGGCCTGTCAGCTGATAGGCCGCTCAGCCAATCACAGGCCGCGGCGGTCCCGGCCTGTGATTGGCTGAGCGGCCTACCAGCTGACAGGCTGCTGTGACGCTAGAGAGCGCGCGGGACCCCCGGGAGAAGCGGACGCAGGAGCAGCCCTGGAACGTGGATGGGTAATGTATGCCAGTTTAGCAAGGGCTGCAAGGACATCGGTAACGATGTCCTTGCAGCTCTTGTCAAACGATTATCGGGCCGTGTAATAGGTCCAGTAAACGAGCAACGATCTAGCAGATCGCTGCTCGTTTACAGGTATTATCGGGCCCTGCTCGGCCCGTGTAATACCACCCTAAGTGAATGAATACACAAGAATTCCAGGAGTCTTGTATAAGCACCTGCGGTGGTCTACACATCCACTTAAAACTAATAATGTAATTTTGTCATCTTTGGCGCTTTTACTCATTTAAGAGAAAACAGTGATAAACTATAGTGAGATACAAAGCCTAAACACAAATATACATATACGAGTGGTGCCTTGGATTAAGAGCATAATTCGTTCCAGGACCGTGCTTGTAATCCAAATCCACTCTTAAACCAATGCAAAACTTCCCATAAGATATCATTGAAATGCAGACAATTGTTCCACACCCCAAAAATAATGATTTTTTATTCTGAATAACATGTAAAACAAATGAAACAAAGATTTAGAAACAACTGAATATGTGATATTATAAGTTACTGAGTATAGCAATCAGCATGTGGTGTATTATGTATAGTAACTGCATAACCCTGATAACACAGCAGCAGTTTGTAGATACAGAATGGAGCTGCAGATCCCCATAATGGAGAGGATGGGAAACACAAGTGCTGACAGAGACTGCAGGGAGTATGAAGGAAAGAACAGAGCATATGGGGGCACAGTATAGCAGCACTCTCTGTCCGGGGAGAGAGGGGTTACAGCTATGAAGAGATTACCTCAACAGTCCTGTCCCCTGATGTAAGCCCCAGCCTGAAGTGGATCTGCCATGATTTGGAAGGTGAGGGAGACTTCCTGGGTCAGAGTACAGTGCTGTAGACCCCGCTATGCAGACCATGCCCCTCCCCCACTCCCCCTCCCACCCAGTACAGGGAGCTTCTAAACCAAAGCAATGCTCTTAAACTAAGTCACAATTTTGAAAAACTGTGAGCTCTTAACCAAAACGCTCTTAATCCAAGTTACTCTTACACCAAGGTACCACTGTAATGTATTAATAGTAAAACAATCTAAATAATACGTAGACCTTCATAACCACATGCTTTCATTGTATCTAAATTAAAAAACAAAGCCCATGATGCAAACGCAGTCATACTCCCTTCCATCTCTGTCCCACTATAGGTTACATATAACTGGTAGTGAGTACAGGATCAGGTTACACAGCGTGTTTGTTGTCTGTTACTGTAGAGGAGCTGTACACACAAAACCATGAGGCTATTTCACATCTGCAGTGTGTCATTCATTTTGAGTAGATCCACTGTAACGGAACCTAAAAAAATGGACAACATAACGGATGCCAACGGAACACTGGTGGGCCAGTGTGACCCTGTTTGCGGAGGTCTGATAGCTGTAACACCAATGACAAAAAGTCTTGAGCATGTGCCGCGCTCCATTCATTCTTTATGAGGTGTCTCAGGATAGGGGCTACTGCTAGTATGCTGCGGTATATGTTGGTATCCCATTTTTACAGGATGTTGATATATACTGAATGTAAGAGACAAACTGTGATTTGCATATTCTCTAGGATGCATTTACATTGCCTATAGGTACCACACCTATAAAGCCACAGAAAACTGAAAGCATTGAGCAACATGAGTCCATACAAAATACATATTTCCAATCTCTTTAGTCTAGGCCACAGGTGTCAAACTGGTAGCCCTTCGGCTGTTGCAAAACTACAATTCCCATCATCCCTGGACAGCTAAAGCCATTTATATGTCTATATGGAAGCCATTTCCTGCACTACATTGAACGACACCATGGATGAGCAGTTAACTAAGGTTTCCATGTAATCTTGTATACAATGACCTGTATACAATGACTGTGTGACTGAAAGTACCTTGTGTCAGTACGCAGCCCAGCTATGTGACTATTACAATACATCAGAAAATAATAAGGCTTTTGACTTGATGTGACTTACTACCTCCGCTCTGTTCTATATCTGTGCACTAAGAGAACTCCCTGCAGTGATGCTGAAGCAGAAGTGATTGTATAGAGAGCAATGACTGAAGGCACCAGCAGCGTCTATAATAATAATTCATTGTATTGTGCTACCACCTCTCACATGCCGTGGTCTATTATCTCATATACATCAGGATACCTGCATGACTCGTATGTTTTTTGTGTAGTTTGAGTAGGTATTAAGATTCCTCCTTAGAATTATATGCAGATGGTTATTGTGTTTGCTGCCCATAGTGATAATTTTAGGTACGCACAATCTATATAGATCAATGATAAAGAACATAGGTTTATCATTCTTTGGTGATCTTTTTATTTACGCTGGCCAATCATTACAATAGTTTTTGTATATGTACAACATGTACATGTAGGTTGTATACTGTACATATAAGGCTTGGTTCACATCTGTGTTGGATGCTGCATTAAGTGCCTCCTTTCACAGGTTTTATCAAAAACATCAGGAAAATAGTGCAGGATGCAGCTATAATTTGTCCGGTAAAATGCAGGACACCATGTCAGAATCCCACCAGACCCCATTACACAGGGTAAGGAATCCGGTACATAATAAATCTGCCGGTTTCTGTATTGCTCTGCTCTAATAACATAACAACAAGAAATACAATGCTGGTATCTACCTACTCTAACAGTAACTCAACTTTAAACATTTCACACTTTAAGGTACATTAAACGGGTTATCCAGAGCTACAAAAACATGGCCACGTTCTTTCAGAGACCGCCCCACTCTTGTCTCCAGCTTGGGTGGGGTTTTGCTGCTCAGTTCCATTGAAGTGAATGGAGCTTAAAGTGACACTGTCACCCCCTTTGTGCATTCTGACATCTCTACACAGGTGTAATGGGTAAATTTAGCGTTTTTCATACCTTATTTCATATCATACGTCATGGTGCTTGTTCAAGTAAAAAGTGATCTTTTATCAACTGCAGATTGTATTAAGTGGGCGTGGCCGCACTGCATTAGCACCACTTAGCCCCGCCCACAACGTCACAGTTGGCCACGCCCCCTCACCGCCCATTGGAACAGGCTGGCCGAAATGTGTAGACCCCACCCCCTTTACATCGGCCAGCCTGTTCCAATGGCCGGCGAGGGGGCGTGGCCAACTGTGACGCTGTGGGCGGGGCTAAGTGGTGCTAATGCAGTGCGGCCACGCCCACTTAACACAATCTGCAGTTGATAAAAGATCACTTTTTACTTGAACAAGCACCATGACATATGATATAAAATAAGGTATGAAAACCGAGTGACAGATGCAAAAAGGAGTGACAGTGTCACTTTGATTGCAAACTGCACCTGAACTGGAGACAAGAGTCGAGTTGTCTCTGAAAGTGGCCATGTTTTTGTAGCACTGGATAACCTGGTTCCTGTACTGAAGTCTGCCAAACCAGCCACCTACAGTGGGTTTGGTCAACAGTTCAAGGTGTAGAGAGAAGGTTCAGGCATGTTGGATTTTTTCTGCTCAACTCTTATTGTTCTAAGAGGGATAAGCCGGCAGCAGAACAGTCTGGCTGGGGTTCACCCCCTCCGCAACACATGAACATTCAGCAATGCCGAATATTTATGCGAACAGGGAGGTCGGGAAAGATGTTCACCCAACAATCATTGAAAATGTGTAGTCACTAGAGATGAGCGAACGGGGTTCGGGCTCGAGTCGATCCGAACCCGAACTTTCGGCATTTGATTAGCTGGGGCTGCTGAACTTGGATAAAGCTCTAAGGTTGTCTGGAAAACATGGATACAGCCAATGACTATATCCATGATTTCCACATAGCCTTAGGGCTTTATCCAACTTCAGCAGCCACCGCTAATCGAATGCAGAAAGTTCGAGTTCGGATCGGCTCGAGCATGCTCCAGGTTCGCTCATCTCTAATGGTCACCTTTCAGGCCTTGTTCAAATCTGGGATTGCCATTTCTATTGCTCTGCCTTGTCATTGGACAATAAAAATACTAGTAGGGCCAGATCCCTTTCTTGCCAGACAAACACCATTGATTTTAATATAATCCATCGATTTTTTGGCATGGTGTCTACCATTTTACTAGATAGTGCTGCATACTGTGCTAAAAAATGTTTTATGGAATCTGAGGCTTCTAACACAACCTATGGCTCTTCTTCCATTACTAGTTTGGGTCACCAGAACCAAGCCGAGACTGGCCACATTAGAAATAGAAATACATGGGGAGAAAACTGGTGTAAATTAGAATTGGCTTAGTTGCCCCTAGCAACCAATCAGATTCCACCTTTAATTTTTCAAAGAATCTTTGAGGAATGAAAAATGCAATCTGATTGGTTGCTATGGGCAACTAAGACAATTCTATTTTACACTGGTCTTAGGTCACTTACTTGGAACTGGCCTTATGACTAAGTAACAGCAGTAACAGAACCAATGGATTTCTGAAGGGCGAGGCAGGTGTCCACATTATTTTATAAATAATAGCGGCAGCTGATGAGACAGTATTATTGGCGTCCAACAGCAACAAAAACCTGACAGAACATGGGGAAAATAGCCTGAGTCTGCAAAATAATCTCCTTTAGGCTATGTTCACACAGGATCCAGAAATTCACAGCAAATCTTCACTAAAATCTGCATCGAAAACACATCTTATGCAGGCTATGCTGTTACTCTGACATCAAATTTCACCCTCTAGCAGACTAGATAATACTGGTGGTCTTGCAGCGGGCCCTTATATCTGCTGCATCTTTCTGCAATTTGAAGAAGGGGTTTTGATTCGCACCACCATGTAAGTTTCCCACAACATATAGGAACATCCACATGACCCTAAAGCCTGAGTCTCATCCACACATACAGTATGTAAGACACTGACATAATACAGTATGAGTCACACTGGCATAATACAGTATGAGTCACACTGACATTATACAGGCGCATTTTTACACTCATATCATGGCTACAAGTGTTGACCTAATGGTGGCTCTAATGATGGAAAACGAGAGCATTATAAATTACTATGATGCTGTCTGTACAGAACATTAGACCCACAGTGGGACCAAGATATGCAGCTATAATATGGGCATAAAACTGCATCTGTGTTATTCTAGTGTGAATACAGCCAAGATATATTTAAGGTAACGCTGGCTGGGGTGATGCTCCTATTGTCTTTCTGAGCCAAAGCAACATAATACTTCTTATTAACATCACAATATTTGCACTTATGTCAAAACCCTCTCTGTGTACTGGAACATTACTGTATAGGAATCAGAGAATGGAACAGTCTGTTCCAGTACTTATCAGCTGCTGTATGTTCTGCAGGAAGTGGCACATTCTTTCCAGTCTGGAGAGCAAGGGAGGTTTTCTATGTGGATTTTCTACTGCTCTGGATAGTTCCTGAGGTGGACAGAGGTGGCAGCAGAGAGCACTGTGTCAGACTGGAAGGAATACACCACTTCCTGCAGGACATACAGCAGCAATAAATTACAAATTTACAAATTCCAGCACCAGTTGAACTGATTTTTTTTTTTTTATAAACTAACCCTTTATGACCTTGAGAACTGCTTCTATTGGGCAACTTTTCTCCAGTTACATCTTGTATTGTTCTGGTGATGTCACTCTGGATGTATGATCCTTACACCTTGCAATGTACAGAGATTTGATACAGAACCTAAATGGGTTTTCCGGGCTGCAGCATTTATATGAAAACATAAAGAGGCCATACTCACCTCCCCTGCCACTTCAAGTCTTCAGTCTGCTGGTGCAGTCCTCTTCTTCCTCCTCACAAGTTCAATTCCACTCAGTTAATCACTTGGCTGAATAGGCAGGTCCTATGGGCATGAAACATCCTTGGAAGAAGAGGACTGGGGTAACCAGAAGACTTAAAAGTAGCACCTGGGGAGTGGAGGAGGTGAGTATAGCCACTTTGTTTTCTCTGAGCCAGGAGTCAGGTTACATAAAAATGATGAAGCTTGGAAAACCCCTTTAGGGTGCGTTCACACCTACAGGATCTGCAGCTGATTTTCTGCAGCAGATTTCAGTTAAATAACTGAACACGGCATCAAATCTGATGCTGTGTTCAGTTATTTAACTGAAATCTGCTGCAGAAAATCAGCTGCAGATCCTGTAGGTGTGAACGCACCATTAAGGGTAAATTCACACGGGCGTCTCGCATAAAGAAAACGCAGCTAATCCGCAATACATTTATTATTCTTATTATTATTAATACATGTATTGCGGATTAGCTGCGGATTAGCTGCGTTTTTTTTTTTAATGCGAGACGCCCGTGTGAATTTACCCTAAGGGTGAGTTCACACCTACAGGATCTGCAGCAGATAAGCAGCAGATTTGATGATGCAGATTTAATGTTGTGTTCAGTTATTTAAATGAAATCTGCTGCGGATCTGCAACAGAAAATCAGCTGCAGATCCTGTAGGTGTGAATGCACCCTTACAGTCCCAACACATTGAGTTCAGCTAAGCTGTTAGGCATGACAAGCTTAATAACTGTTTACTATCAAAACCAGCTGAATTATGAATACAGCTCTGGTATATAGCACTGGCTGCATCTCAGAATGAGCACATAATAATCAATAGTTATTAAATGTTAATTAATGTTATAGTACTTATAAAATAAACTGTAAAGATAAACATATAAATTGTAAACACACCAGGTTGGGTTTGCTGCTTCTGCATGTAATCTTAGGGAATATAATCCACTTGTGTGATACTGCCAGTCATGGCATTCAGATTTCAGGGGAAAATGTATTTTATGTCTCTGGCCCTCTTCACTATAAAGGATATGAGACCTAAGGTTCTACCTTTAGTTGTGCAATGATTATGAGACAGCTCTGGAGCCGTAGCCTATAGGTGCCCATATATTTAACATGTATGGTTAAAGCTGTGATGACTAGCTCAGGCGGCAGTCAGAGTAATAACACAGGTTACCATGCGGCATCCCCCTTGTGACCTTTTCTTCCCTGTGTTCACATTGTACATTTTTATTGTGTTTCTTACTTCAAAGTTTTGATTGATAAAATAGGAGTTCTGCAATAATAAGAGAAACGCATGGTAAAAAAAAAAACACAACCACAATGTAAAGTGTGAACACAGCCATAAGGAAACTGCGGCTGTAATGGTCACAGATCTCAACACCTGGCTGCCATAGTCAGGCAATGGCCACAGGCTGTAATGATGCCCACTGACTGGCAGCATGATTTATATGGAGGGCACAGCGGTGTAAACAATGCCCAGAGATGATATGGTAACTGCTGGCACTGGAAGTAGAGTCAGTATATAAGTGTTTAGCACTAATGTGCAGGCTGCAGATCCCATGCAGTGTATGCCACCCTCATATTACAGGGCACCAGAGTAATGCCAGCCCTGCCTGATAATGGAAACAGGAGTGACCCAAAGAAACTCCTCCACACCTCGTCCTGTGCCAGCTGTGCCCTCCTACTGCTCCTGTTATATAGTGAGGGATTCCTGCCGGGTCCTCCCCTGTACTGTGCCCGGTGCCCTGTACTATGTGCGGTGCCCTGTACTATACGCGGTGTCCTGTACTACCCCCGGTGCCCTGTACTGTGTGAGGTGCCCTGTAATGTGCGCGGTGCCCTGTAATGTGCGCGGTGCCCTGTACTATGTGCGGTGCCCTGTACTATGCCTGGTGTCCCGTACTATCCCCGGTGCCCTGTATTATGCGCGGTGTCCTGTACTACCCCCGGTGCCTTGTACTGTGCCCGGTGCCCTGTACTGTGTGAGGTGCCCTGTAATGTGCGCGGTGCCCTGTACTATGCCTGGTGTCCCGTACTATCCCCGGTGCCCTGTATTATGCGCGGTGTCCTGTACTACCCCCGGTGCCTTGTACTGTGTGAGGTGCCCTGTACTATGCCCGGTGTCCCGTACTATCCCCGGTGTCCCGTACTATCCCCGGTGTCCTGTACTACCCCCGGTGCCCTGTACTGTGCCCGGTGCCCTGTACTACCCCCGGTGTCCTGTACCGTGTGAGGTGACTGGCTCTATTACAACCTTTGCACCTGCAGTAATGTGCCCGTGACTCACCGGCCTCCCTGCGGCTTCTCCTGTGCTCGGATGCGGCTATCCCTCTCCTGTGCTCGGTGACCTGCGGGACTGGACGGTTCGGAGATCCCGGGGCGGCGCTGGCTCCGAGCTCCGGGACTGGGGCGGAGGTTACACAGAGGACGATCCTATTTCCAGGGGAGGGGACGGAGTGCGGGACACCTGCTGGATGGCGGCGGCGTCACTCCCTGTGCCGGCATGGGGACAGAGTGACACAACAGCTGCACCGCCCTCCACCCCGACCCGAGTGTGTGAGGTGACTGACGGTGTACACACAGGTACACAGCCGCTTACCACACTGTGCCCTGAGAAAAGTGCCTCAGTACAGTGTGCCAGCGAGAGAGTGCCCCCATAAAGAGTGCCCCCATAAAGAGTGCCCCTATAAAGAGTGCCCCCATAAAAAGTGCCAGCAAGTGTGCTCCTATAGTGCCAGCAAGAGAGTGGCCCCATAAAGAGTGCCTGTAAGGGCCCTATTCCACGGGACGATTATCATTCAGATTATCGTTAAATCGTTCGAATCTGAACGATAATCGTTCGGTTGAAATGCAGTTAACGATTAACGACCGAACGAGAAATCGTTGATCGTTTAATAAGACCTGGACCTATTTTTATCGTTGCTCGTTCGCAAATCGTTCGCATTGAATAAGACATCGTTCGGTCGTTCTCAATAGATACGAACGCAATAGCGAATAAATAGCGAAGAGAAACGATCGCAATTACGATCATAAGTAACGATTATCGTTCCATGGAAATGAGTGAACGTTTTCAGGTCTTTCGCAATAGCGGTCGTTTGAGATCGTTAATCGTTAACGATTATCCAAACGATAATCGTCCCGTGGAATAGGGCCCTAAGAGTGCTCCTATATAGAGTGCCAGCAAGAGAGTGCTCCTATAAAGAGTGCCAGTAAGAGTGCCCCTATAAAAAGTGCCAGCAAAAGAGAGCTCCTATATAGAGTGCCAGCAAGAGAGGGCCCCCATAAAGAGTGCCAGCAAGAGAGTGCCCCCATAAAGAGTGCCAGCAAGACTGCCCCTCATAAACAGTGCCAGCAAGAGAGTGCCCCATAATGAGTGCCCTTTTAAAAAGTGCCAGCAAAAGAGTGCTCCTATATACACTCACCAGCCACTTTATTAGGTACACCATGCTAGTAACGGGTGGTCTTCTCCTGCTGTAGCCCATCTGCCTCAAAGTTGGACGTACTGTGCGTTCGGAGATGCTCTTCTGCCTACCTTGGTTGTAACGGTTGGCTATTTGAGTCACTGTTGCCTTTCTATCAGCTCGAACCAGTCTGCCCATTCTCCTCTGACCTCTGGCATCAACAAGGCATTTCCGCCCACAGAACTGCCGCTCACTGGATGTTTTTTCTTTTTCAGACCATTCTCTGTAAACCCTAGAGATGGTTGTGCGTGAAAATCCCAGTAGATCAGCAGTTTCTGAAATACTCAGACCAGCCCTTCTGGCACCAACAACCATGCCATGTTCAAAGGCCCTCAAATCACCTTTCTTCCCCATACTGATGCTCGGTTTGAACTGCAGGAGATTGTCTTGACCATGTCTACATGCCTAAATGCACTGAGTTGTCGCCATGTGATTGGCTGATTAGAAATTAAGTGGTAACGTGCAGTTGGACAGGTGTACCTAATAAAGTGGCCGGTGAGTGTAGACTGCCAGCAAGAGAGTGCCCCCATAAAGAGTGCCAGAAAGTGTGCTCCTATATGGAGTGCCAGCAAGAGAGGGCCCCCATAAAGAGTGCCAGCAAGAGTGCCCCCATAAACATTGCCAGCAAGAGAGTGCCCCCATAAAGAGTGCCAGAAAGTGTGCTCCTATATGGAGTGCCAGCAAGAGAGGGCCCCCATAAAGAGTGCCAGCAAGAGTGCCCCCATAAACATTGCCAGCAAGAGAGTGCCCCCATAAAGAGTGCCAGAAAGTGTGCTCCTATATAGAGTGCCAGCAAGAGAGGGCCCCCATTAAGAGTGCCAGTAAGAGTGCCCCCCATAAACAGTGTCAGCAAGAGTGTGCCCCATAAACATTGCCAGCCAGGGCCGGCTCCAGGTTTTTGTGGGCCCTTGGGCGAGAGAGCCTCAGCGGGCCCCTTTGTATAGCACACCTCGGGACACACCTACCAAATAAAGTTTGACAAAATACTGGAAAAAAAACTGTAATCCAGTAACTCACAGGTGACGTCTTCTTTGATCTGAGGCGATCACTCTCCGTTTCTTCTCCATCTTGCCCAGACCACCATGATGATATCTCTTTGGGACCTGTCAGACAAACATGTTAGGCTCCGCACATTTCCAGCCACTTCCTTCCCTTTTTCACACCCATAGACTCCCATACAGTAGTAACTCCACTGTTTGGTGTCATGTGCAGTAAAGTAAGGAGGTTTGTAGGTCCCGTGCTGTGCCCCCATATAGTAATAATGTCCCAATGCTGTGCCCTCCATATAGTAAAGATTCCCTCTGTCCCCATAGTAATGTCCCCTGCCATGCCCCCATAGTAATATCCCCTGCTCCCTATAGTAATATCCCCTGCTCCCCATAGTAATGTCCCTTGCCCCCATAGTAATATCCCCTGCTCCCCATAGTAATGTCCCCTGCTCTGTTCCCATAGTAATGCCCCTGCTCTGTCCCCATAGTAATGTCCCCTGCTCTGTCCCCATAGTAATGCCCCTGCTCTGTCCCCATAGTAATGTCCCCTGCTCTGTCCCCATAGTAATGCCCCTGCTCTGCCCCCATAGTAATGTCCTCTGCCCCCATAGTAATGTCCTCTGCTCCCCATAGTAATGTCCCCTGCTCTGTCCCCATAGTAATGTTCCCTGCCCCCATAGTAATGTCCCCTGCCCCATAGTAATGTCCTCTGCCCCCATAGTAATGTCCCCTGCCCCCATAATAATGTCCTCTGCTCCCCATAGTAATGTCTCCTGCTCTGTCCCCATAGTAATGTCCCCTGCCCCCATAGTAATGTCCCCTGCCCCATAGTAATGTCCCCTGCCCCATAGTAATGTCCTCTGCCCCCATAGTAATGTCCCCTGCCCCCATAGTAATGTCCCCTGCCCCCATAGTAATGTCCCCTGCTCCCCATAGTAATGTCCCCTGCTCTGTCCCCATAGTAATGCCCCTGCTCTGTCCCCATAGTAATGTCCCCTGCTCTGTCCCCATAGTAATGCCCCTACTCTGCCCCCATAGTAATGTCCTCTGCCCCCATAGTAATGTCCCCTGCTCCCCATAGTAATGTCCCCTGCTCCCCATAGTAATGTCCCCTGCCCCCATAGTAATGTCCCCTGCCCCCATAGTAATGTCCCCTGCCCCATAGTAATGTCCTCTGCCCCCATAGTAATGTCCTCTGCCCCCATAATAATGTCCCCTGCTCCCCATAGTAATGTCCCCTGCTCTGTCCCCATAGTAATGTCCCCTGCCCCCATAGTAATGTCCCCTGCCCCATAGTAATGTCCCCTGCCCCATAGTAATGTCCTCTGCCCCCATAATAATGTCCTCTGCCCCCATAGTAATGTCCCTGCCCCATAGTAATGTCCTCTGCCCCCATAGTAATGTCCCCTGCCCCCATAATAATGTCCCCTGCTCCCCATAGTAATGTCCCCTGCTCTGTCCCCATAGTAATGTCCCCTGCCCCCATAGTAATGTCCCCTGCCCCATAGTAATGTCCCCTGCCCCATAGTAATGTCCTCTGCCCCCATAATAATGTCCTCTGCCCCCATAGTAATGTCCCCTGCCCCCATAGTAATGTCCCCTGCCCCCATAGTAATGTCCCCTGCCCCCATAGTAATGTCCCCTGCCCCATAGTAATGTCCTCTGCCCCCATAATGTCCTCTGCCCCCATAGTAATGCCCCCTGCCCCCATAGTAATGTCCCCTGCTATCCCTCAACACAAGAAAATAAAAAAATAAAACCAAACTTACTAATCCGTGCGGGGGATGGGTCCCCATTACATGAGGTATACCGGGGGGAACTACAACTCCCAGCATGTCCAGCCTGTTATTATGGGAGATCAGAGGACATCACAGGAGGAGGTATAAGAGGGGTACTATGACTCCCAGCATGTCCAGCCTGTTACTATGGGAGATCAGAGGACATCAGAGGAGGAGGTATAAGAGGAGGACTACAACTCCCAGCATGGACAGCCTGTTATTATGGGAGATCAGAGGACATCACAGGAGGAGGTATAAGAGGAGGACTACAACTCCCAGCATGTCCAGCCTGTTATTATGGGAGATCAGAGCTGCGGGAGGGCCCACAGAAGAGAGCGGCGGACTGCAGACTGTTGCTATTGTTACCATAATTTTGGTTCATGTTTAAGAACAACAATATCTGACAGATTTTTGAAGCCAAAGCCAGGAATTGATTTAAAAAGAGGAGAGATTTCAGTCTTTCCTTTACGACCTGTTCTCTGTTTATAGTCTGTTCCTGGCTTTGGCTTCTATAATCTGTCAGATAAATCTGAGTGAGTAAAAAGACTCTAACAGCTCGCTTGCTCCTCACTATCGGCCTGTGTAATAGGGCATTAAGCAGGGGCGGTCTTGGCATTTCTGGGGCCCCAAGCGAAGTTATGTCTGGGGCCCCCCCCTCAACGCGCGTTCCAAAACAATAAACCGCTGTGTGTTGCCCCCAGTAGTATATACCCCTTGTGCGCTACCGCCAGTAATATATACTCCTTGTGTCCTGCCCCAGTAGTATATACCCCTTGTTTGCTTCCCCCAGAAGTATATAGACCTCCTGTGTGCTGCCCCAGTTGTATATAGACCCCCTGTGTGCTGCCCCCATATGTATATACCCCCTGTGTGCTCCCCCACTAGTATATAGGCCCCCTGTGTGCTCCCTCAGGTGTATTTAGCCCCCCTGTGTGCTCCCCCACTTGGATATAGACCTCCTGTGTGCTCCCCCACTTGGATATAGACCCCTGTGTGCTCCTCCAGTAGTATATAAACCCCCTGTGTGGTTCCCCGAGTAGTATATAGACCCCCTGTGTGCCCCACCAGTATTATATAGACCCCTTGTGTGCTGCCCCAGTAGTATACAGACCCCTGTGTGCTCCCCCAGTTATATATAGACCACCTGTGTGCCTCACAAGTAGTATATAGACCCCCTGTATGTTCCCCCAGTAGTATATAGACCCCCTGTGTGCCCCATCAGTAGTATATAGACCCCTGTGTGCTCCCCCAGTAGTATATAGCCCCCCTGTGTGCTCCCCCACTTGGATATAGACCTCCTGTGTGCTCTCCAAGTTGTATATAGACCCAATTCTGCTGCCCCATGTAGTATATAGACCCCCTGTGTGCTGCCCCCAGTAGTTTATAGACCCCTCTATGAAGCCCCAGTAGTCTATAGCCCCCCTGTGTGCTCCCCCTGTTATATAGCCCAACTGTGTGCTCCCCCCATTTATATAGACCCCCGATGCGCTCCCCCAGTTAAACAGACCCCTGTGTGCTCCCCCTCCCATATAGTATATAACACAATAAAACAAACACTTATACTCACCTGGGTCCGGGCGTCTCCTCTTCTCTTCACTCTTGTGGCCGCAGGAAGGGTTTTCCCTGCAATCACAAGAGGCCGCACTCTCCTTGTCCTGGCGCCGATGCTCCAGTGATGTCACTAGAGCACCGGCACCACAAGGACAGAGCGGCCACTTTTGACCAGAGGGAAAACCCTTCCTGCGGCCACAAGAGTGACTGACAGGAAGGGGGCCAATGTCTCCCGCCCTGTCAGTGCTGCTGCATGTAACTATGAGCGCTCATTACGAGTGCTCATAGTTACAGTTTAGATGGCAGCAGCGAGCGGGGCAGCGTCCCTGTCCAGCGGTCTTGAGCACAAGAGCGGAGCGTGGGGGCCCCCCTGGATGTTGGGGGCCCCAAGCGATCGCTTGGGGTGCTTGGTGCCAAAGACCGCCACTGGCATTAAGGCTACATTCACAAATCAGTGATATATGGTATCTAACTGTGGTGTCTCACCATGGGTGTTACTTGTCTTTACACCCCTCGCAAAAGCCTGTACTTCAAAGTAGTAGTGGTGTTGAAGTAGTACCTAAGTTTTATTACTAGATGTCAGTAGTATGTATACTGTATATCTAAGTATTGCACAACTGTAGCGCTTAAAGGGTTATTGTTTCTGTGATTTGTGCACCAATGAGAGCTCTTTCTCTTCTCTACCTATCTCCTTTCTCATTTCTTCTCTTGCACTCTTTTCTCACCCACTCACAGCACATATTACATATGCTGTAGGAAGTTGTCACATGGGAAGAGGAAGTGTAGCCACACTTAGTGAGTCTTACTCTGGTTTCTGTAGAGGAAGGATGCAAGCCAGAACAGTCCCTACAGTCCGTAGAGGACAAGTCTAGTGTTGTCTGAGGTGTGGTACAGAACAGACGCATATGGGAACAGACACTCGTTTCTTGAAAGTAGCACTTATACTATGCAGTGCTTAACGCTCACAGAGAGGACAAAGTCAGGGATCATCCCAGCCCATGCCGTGAACAAGTCTAAAGGTGCAGGACAGAACCTGAAGAAAGAGAAACTAATCCAGATAGAGCAAAGTTGCTAGAAGCCTACGCACTCCATCTTGCAGAGCGGGTGTAATCAGAGGACTCGACAGCCCAACAGGTTACTGACCACAGGGAAACGGGTATAGCCAGCATCACTAAAATAAAAGCAGGTGTGCCACCATACCTGTGTGCCCAACTGGTGTCACAACAACATAACACCTGGCTGAGCTATTCCCCGACCAAATACTACTGTAGTGGAGTCACATTTCACCATCTGGCAAGTGACTGGTCATCCACCACATCGGTGGTGCACCACTTAAGCTGACTGTATATTATGGACTGAAATCTTGAACTCTTATGGAACTCCCAGAGCTTTGTAACAGCAAAAGTTCTGTGCAACTGAACTGACAAGACTGTGTCAATAGAGTAGCATGCATGCCCGAATTGGTAATGGCATACCTGGCAAATGCCCAGTGGGCTTCCCAGATTGCCATTCGTTGGGCCGCTGGTCCCGCCACATGTCTGCAACGACCCTCTGCGTTATTCTCCTAGCCTCTGGTCTGGAGAGGGCCGATGAAGGGAGCTGCGATACCTGCTGTCCTCTTTTAGCTGTAAGCGTTCATGATGAACAGTAAAATGCTGGCTGCGCCTGTAGCGTTCTGACTGACAGAGCCAGGGGGCTAGCCTTTGGCTCCCGACCTGCCAGTCATTCTTGTGGCCAGAGGCAGCAGTATACCTCCGGCCACAAGAGGTTGCTCTCTCTCTCCCAACTCCCGCGCACGCTTACAGAGCTGGAACCTCACTAGGTGAGTATTTGGTTTTAATTTTTTTGTCCATAATACAAGAACAGGTCTGTTGGGGATTGGTCTGCCTACAGGGGAGTAGGACCTATGGTGACATGGGGGTTACTACAGTGGAATTAACAAGGGGGGGGGGGGTTACTACTACTACTACAACAGTGGGATTAACATGTTCGTAAATATTCGTATGTGCGAACGTGACACTAATTGTTTGTGTTTGCCAATCGGAATGTTTATAACGATCATTTTTCGAACAGATTCGAACGTACACAACTGTGTAATTTACGATTTGCACCTGATAATGTGTACGCATAACTCTAGAACAAAACGTACGCAATCTGTATGCAATTGTGCACGCAAATGAATGTAATTTAAATCCTTTTTTTGGCAATTAGTTATTAATAAAATGGGCCTATTGACAGTTTTATTTTTTCACCTACGGGGTGTATGGGGTGTCATTTTTTCCGCCATGATCTTTAGTTTTTATTAATACCATATTTGTGAAGAGTGGACGTTTTGACCACTTTTTATAAATTTATTTTTTATATATAATGTAACATCAAATCGGTAATCCGCGCACTTTTTTCCCTCTTTTCGTGTACGCCGTTCGCAATGACGCTTGTTATATTTTAATAGATTGGACAATTACGCACGCTATATTATATGTTTATTTATTTTTATATGTTTTATTTATATAATGGGAAAGGGGGGGTGATTTAAACTTTTATTGGGGGAGGGGTTTTGGGGTAGTGTATTGGTGTTTTTAACTTTTTTTTTTTACACATTTGAAGTCCCTTTGGGGGATTTTTAAATTCATTAGTTTGATTTCTTCACTGATCATTGCTATGCCATAGGCATAGCATTGATCAATGTGATAGGGGATCTGCTCATTGAGCCTGCCTGTGCAGGCTCAGTGAGCAGATCGCCGATTGGACCGCACCGAGACAGGTGAGAGACCTCCGGCGGTCCGTTTCAACGATCGGGACCCCCGCAGTAACACTGCGAGAGTCCCGATCGGTAAGTGACAGGGAACGCCGCGGCGTTTAAGGAGTTAATGACACGCTGCAGCGCGATCGCTGCAGCCTGTCATTAACGATGAGGTACCGGCTGCTCACTGCAGCCGGCCCTCACCTCCTATGAAGCACGCTCTGCTCCGGAGCGCACTTCATAGCAGGAGAAACACCCAGGACGTATAGTTACGCCCTTGGTCGTCTGGTGACAGACTTCCATGGCGTAACTGTACGTCCAGGGTCGTCTAGGGGTTGCTCTATTCTTATGCTTATAACTCTTTTATCCTTTAGTCTATGGGGCTGTCTGAGGTGTAATTTTTTGTGCTATGATTTGTTCTTTCTATCGGTACCTTGATGGCACATATGCAATTTTTTGATCGCTTTTTAATACAATTTTTCTGGATTTGATGTGACAAAAAATGCGCAATTTTGCACTTTGGGACTTTTTTGCGCTTGCGCCATTTACCGTACAAGATCTGGAATGTGATAAATTAATATTTTGGGCAATTACGCACGCGGCGATACCAAACATGTTTATTTATTTATTTTTATTTATAAAATGGGAAAAGGGGGGTGATTCTGACTTTTATTAGGGGAGGGGGCTTTTTATTAACAACAACACTTTTTTTTTTTTTTTTAACTCACTCATATACTTACTAGAAGCCCCCCTGGGGGACTTTTAGTATATGCACACTGATCTCTCATTGAGCTCTATGCTGTATAGTTATGCAGCATAGATAGATGAGATCAGTGTTCTATTGCTTTTGGCTGCTGCAGCCAAAGGCAATAGAATGCCGAGTCGGGATCAGCGATCTCCACACTAAACACCAGGGAATCGGCTGCATTAAGTCTTCAGATGCAGCTGTCAACTTTGACAGCTGCATCTGAAGACTTAATTAGCTGGCATGGCGATCGGACTGTGCCCGCTAATAGCCGCGGCCCCGGGTTACATGCGGCACCCGGCACCGCGGCGGTTCAGAGCGGAGTCGCCGCATGGCCGCGCTCTGAACTCCCCCACCTGCGCGAGGACGTACAGTTACGTCCTCATGCGGGTAAGGGGTTAAAGAGAAGGAAATTACAAATCTATATAACTTTATAAAACCAGATGGATAACCCCTTTAAGAATGAGTTCCCTTTAAAAATACACCACTTCCTGCAGGGTATACAGCAGCTAATTAGTACTGAAATACTGGAGATTTTTAAAAAGAAGTAATTTATAAATATGTATATAGCACTATATTGGAAAAATAAAGAATGTAAAAAGGACATATTGCATTGGGGTGCATTGAGCAATTGGTGTATATATATATATATATATATATATATATATATATATATATATATGTAGTCAGTGATGATTGTCAGTATGTAGGAACACCATCCTTAGACAAGGGAATGGTAACACCTGGTTGTTAATTTATCTGTATATTTACAGAAGGAATAAGAGAGCAATGGCACAATGCACAGTTCTAAGAAAAGATGCCTTACAAATACTGTAATTTCGTATTTATTTAAGAGGTCACAAAAGTGGTCAGGTCTTACATAACTGTTGTATATTCTTATATAACTATACAGGGAAACCTTCTGAGTTGATAAGTTTTATAGAATATCCACTGCATGTAGCAGCCACTACCTCTAATGTAACATGTTGTTCTACAGCTAGTGTTGAATATATACATAAGTATGAAGGGAGCGCCCTCTTGTGGTGATTGCAGGTAGTTTCTACAACAGTGTAATGGAAAATACAAGTATCTGTTTTATGGTAGCCCCCTCACTTTACAAGCCCCATAGCAGTTACCTGTACTGCCTTTATGTACAACCCCTGGTAAAAAGTATGGAATCACCAGTCTTGGATGAGCACTCATTCAGACATTTCATGCTGTAAAACAAACTCAGATCAAAAACATGATACAATATTAAGGTCATTCCAAAGTGCAACTTGTTGGCTTTCAGGAACACTCAAAGAAATGAAGAGAAAACATTATGGAAGTTAGTGAATGACACTTTTATTGACCAAGCACAGGGAAATAAATATGGAATCACTCAATTCTGAGGAAAAAAGTGTGGAATCATGAAAAACACATAAACAAAAGACCATTCAAAATACATCACTAGTATTTAGTTGCACCACCTTTGGCTTTTATAACAGCTTTCAGTCTTTGAGGCATGGACTTGATGAGTGACAAACAGTATTCTGCATCAATTTGGTGCCAACTCTCTTTGATAGCAGTTGCCAGATCAGCTTTGCAGGTTGGAGCCTTCTTGTGGACCATTTTTTTCAATCTCCACCACAGGTTTTCAATTGGGTTGAGATCTGGACTATTTGCAGGCCATGACATCGACTGAATGTGTCTTTCTTCAAGGAATGCCTTCACTGTTTTTGCCCTATGGCACGATGCATTGTCATCTTGGAAAATTATTTCATCATCTCCAAACATCTGTTCAATTGAAGGGATGAGAAAACTGTCCAAAATGTCAATGTAAACTTGTGCATTGATGGAAGAATTAACCACAGTCATCTCCCCAGTGCCTTTGCCTGACATGCAGCCCCATATCATCAAGGACTGTGGAAATTTGGTTGTTTTCTTCAGGCAGGCCTCTTCATAAATCTCACTGGAACGGCACCAAACAAAAGTTCCAGCATCATCACCTTGTCCAATGCAGATTCTTGACTCATCACTGAAGACAACTTTCATCCAGTCATCCACAGTCCATGATTGCCTCTCCTTAGCCCATTGGAGTCTTGTTTTTTTATGTTTAGGTGTCAATGCTGGTTTTCGTTTAGCTTTCCTGTATAGAAATCCCATCTCCTTTAGGTGATTTCTTACGGTTCGGTCACATACATTGACTCCAGCTTCCTCCCATTTGTGCTTCATCTGTTTAGTTGTACTTTTTCTGTTTTCAAGACAAATGGCCTTAAGTTGTTTGTCTTGACGCTTTGATGTCTTTCTTGGTCTACCAGTACGCTTGGCTTTAACAACCATTCCATGCTGTTTGTATTTGGTCCATATCTTGGATACAGCCCACATCTTTAGCAACCATGCGTGAAGGGTTACCTTCTTCAAGAAGTTTCACAATCCTCTCTTTTGTTTCAAGGGACATTTCTTTTGTTGGAGCCATGGTTCTCGCCACTCCACTTCGTCCAGCAGCCCTCCAAGGTGTCATGACTGCAGGTGTTTTTAACTGCAGACTAACGGGCACATCTAATCTGGGGCAGGTGTCCATTTAGGGAAAGGAAATAGACTGGGTGTGTCCCTTTTTTTCTACCTCCAATTTGAGTGATTCCACACTTTCTTCCTCAGAATTGAGTGATTCCATATTTATTTCCCTGTGCTTGGTCAATAAAAGTGTCATTCACTAACTTCCACAATGTTTTCTCTTCATTTCTTTGAGTGTTCCTGAAAGCCAACAAGTTGCACTTTGGAATGACCTTAATATTGTATCATGTTTTTGATCTGAGTTTGTTTTACAGCATGAAATGTCTGAATGAGTGCTCATCCAAGACTGGTGATTCCATAATTTTTACCAGGGGTTGTAGGAGCAAAAAATCAGGCACGTGTAGAGATGTATGCAGTGTATGTATATTAAAATAAATTATTGGTATGATCAATAATACCACCATCTCTTACTGATAATGTTATATATAGCACAACAATTAAGAATAAAAAGAACAAACTAGAACATTTATTTTATACTAAAAACTAACTATAGAAAGCACACTACACCACACAAATATAACCATTGTAAACTAGATCATGACAGCTGAAAGCAAAGCAGCTTGGTGGGGAAAACGTGGAGGGACTCTGCAATTATCCCCATTGTGTTCAGATAAGTGTCACAGCAACTACATCCTTGTGTTACTGACTCTGACACTTGTTTGACCACTCTGCACCTATCATCGCACTTTTGCTTGAATATGCCTTTCCATTTCTTCTCTAGACACTGATTCTGCCAAGGATTGAATCCACATGCACATCTTTTTTGGCTATAGATGCAAATTATCTATTAAAGCAGAAAAAAATGTTCTCAAATAAACTGGTGTCAGAAAAGGAAAAAAATATTCATGTACTTATCAGCTGCTGTATGCCCTGCAGGAAGTGGTGTATTCTTTCCAGTCTGATATGGTGGTCTCTGCTGCCACCTCTGTCAATGTCAGGAACTGTCCAGAGCTGAAGAGGTTTTCTATGGAGATTTGCTACTGTTCTGGGAAGTTTCTGACATGGACAGAGGTGGCAGTAGTGCTGGCTATGTCAGTGCACTGCTCAGTGTTACAATGCATGATGAAGTTAAAGGGGACCAATCACAGTATAGAGCTGTATAGGCTACCTGTCTGTTGCAGTAGCTTTACAAAGGGGAAAGAGATGTCACCTGAGGCAGGAAGAGGGGCAGCAACAAGTCATCTGAGGGCGGGGGGAGATGTCTGACTAGTCACGACCAGTGGCGTAACTACCACTACGGGGCCCGCCAGATCAGAGGACATGGTGGCCTGCTCAGCCCTGCAATGTCCCCTGGTAAGCCACTGGTAATTGGTTCTGAACCCCAGAAATGTCATCCCAAAATGAGAAAAAAAATAACATTTCGAGGAAAATAAGCAGATAACTAATATGCAGGGTCGGCGTTAGGGGGCAATTGTCCAGGGCCCCCATCCCCTGAAGGCCCACTA
The DNA here is from genome assembly GCF_027789765.1 of Dendropsophus ebraccatus. Classification (NCBI taxonomy): domain Eukaryota; kingdom Metazoa; phylum Chordata; class Amphibia; order Anura; family Hylidae; genus Dendropsophus; species Dendropsophus ebraccatus. Next base: position 171,493,320 of record NC_091455.1, read on the forward strand.
CGCTCGCTCCTTCCTTTATTAGTGGAGCAGGAGAGGCACAAGCAGCCGTGAGGAGACAGCAGAAGAGGGAGAAGACAGACCCGCCCCCTCTGCAGGACTGTCTGTGCCCTGGAGAAGTGGAGGACTGCCTGCTCCAGCTCCAGGGTGGTGGTGGTGGTAGGTGTTTGGAGGGTAGGGGAGCACGGTGGATGGGGACGGGGCTTGCGGCCAAGGGGCGGGCTTGCGGCCAAGGGGCGGGCTTGCATCCCCAGGTGGGTGGAGCCTCGGGGGTCTTTATTCTACAGTAACCCCCTCCCCATATACTGTTCAGAGCAGGAAGGGGGCAGGGGGAACTCACAGTGGGGAGGCCTACATGTTGTGGGGGAAGGGGGGGGGAATCAGGGGAGATGCTATGTTCTGGGGGAGGGGGATAACTATCAGGGGAGATGCTATCTTCTGGGGAAGGGGGATAACTATCAGGGGAGATGCTATCTGCTGGGGGAGGAGGGAGGTAACTATCGGGAGATGCTATGTGCTGGGGGTAACTACCAGGGGAGATGCTATGTGCTGGGGGGCAACTATCAGGGTAGATGCTATCTGCTGGGAAGGTACCTATCAGGGGAGATGCTATCTGCTGGAAAGGAGGGGGGTAGCTATCAGGGGAGATGCTATGTGCTTAGGGTAACTATCAGGGGAGATGCTATGTGCTGGGGGGTAACTATCAGGGGAGATGCTATGTGCTTAGGGTAACTATCAGGGGAAATGCTATGTGCTGGGGGTAACTATCAGGGGAGATAATATGTGCTGGGGGTAACTATCTGGGAAGATGCTACGTGCTGGGGGGGTAACTATCAGGGGAGATGCTATGTGCTGGGGGAACTATCAGAGGAGATGCTATGTGCGGGGGGGGGGGGGGGGTTAACTATCTGACGAGATGCTATGTGCTGGGAGGGTAACTATCATAGGAGATGGTATGTGCTGGGGGGGGTAACTATCATAGGAGATGTTATGTGCTGGAGGAACTATCAGCGGAGATGCTACATGCTGGGGGGGGGTAACTATCATAGGGGATGGTATGTGCTGGGGGGGGGTAACTATCATAGGAGATGTTATGTGCTGGAGGAACTATCAGGGGAGATGCTACATGCTGGGGGGGGGGGTAACTATCAGGGGAGATGCTACATGCTGGGGGGTAGCTATCAGAGGAGATGCTATGTGATGGGTTGTAACTATCAGGGGAGATGCTATGAACTGGGGGTAACTATCAGGGGAGATGCTATCTGCTGGGGGAGGAGAGGGGGTAATTAACAGGGGCATTACCTACAGTGAGATTCCTTCTATATTGGTGGATACTACATACTAGGTGGTGGGGGTAACTACCAGGGGAATTGTGTACAGAGGGATACTGACTATATGTACTATGGAGCACAGAGGGACCTACCTACTATATGGAGTACAGAGGGACCTACCTACTATATGGAGTACAGAGGGACCTACCTACTATATAGAGCGCAGAGGGACCTACCTACTATATGGAGTACAGAGGGACCTACCTACTATATGGAGTACAGAGGGACCTACCTACTATATGGAGCACAGAGGGACCTACCTACTATATGGAGTACAGAGGGACCTACCTACTATATGGAGTACAGAGGGACCTACCTACTATATGGGGCACAGAGGGACCTACCTACTATATGGAGCACAGAGGGACCTACCTACTATATGGAGCACAGAGGGACCTACCTACTATATGGAGCACAGAGGGACCTACCTACTATATGGGGCACAGAGGGGTCTTATTTAAAGCCACAGAAGTCTTTATGCCACTATAGAGACCTTCATTAGCTGCTGGCTGACAGTTCTCTCTCCCCTCCATTCGCCCCATTTACACTAATGTTCGGCACAGCCGAGCCTTCCTGTGTTCTCTATGGGAGGGGTAAGCCAAAGTCGGACTGATCCGATGGCAGCTTATCTCCCTGAGAGCAAAGAGGTTGGGTGTTGATTTTGCATCATGCCTGACCCCCTATGTCAAACAACATCATCTGTCCAGAGAGCCCCATACATGTTATACTGACTATCACCCCACCTGCTGACAAAGGTGTACTGTGTATGGGGACCTTAAATTGCTGTTACAATGTTTTAGCATTTGGGGCCTCACCTTCAACTTTTCTCAGGGCCACATTTAGTCTAAAACCGGCCCTGCTAATACGGATAAAGCAAATCTTTACATGCAACAGTCAAAAACAGCTCCTGGAATCTGTAAATTACTTTCTTTGTAAAAGACAGGAGCATTTTCAGGGTCCTGTACAGGTCACGCAGGGTCCCAGAGAAACAAAATGAAGCCGCCCTCACCGGGTGCCCAAAAGTGCAACTCATCCTGGCAGAGGTAAAGAGCCGTACAGGATATGTAGTATCAGACTGTACTGTAGAGAGGGGATACTCAACAGCCAATCACTGCATGCATGTCACTTATACTGGGGTTTTACCAGTAAAATGGCCACTTTCATTGGTCATCTAGTTTTTTACATATGCCGCAGATCCTGACTGTCTATAGAATTGCATGTTGAGTCTGGTCTCAAGTTACGATGGTCCAAAAAAGAACATTGTATGGTGAAAAAATATTGTATGTTGAGGCCATTGTAAGTTAAAGGATTACTGCTGTGTGGGGTGAGTCTGTATTTCTGTGTCAGTACAGTGTGCATGTCTGTGTATGCAGTAGCTGCTATTCATGCTGGGCTCTGATAGTTGTAATTCCCCCTACCCCATTACACATGGAAGATGCTTTCCCTATATATTACCCCATTTTGCACTTATTAGATGATTGTCAGGTCTGCTTCCAAAGAGTTTCTGCAGCAGCTGTTATTAATGCTAAGTTCTGATTTTAATGGTATGGTCATCTACCACACAATCTCTGTACTGGAAGGTGTCTTCCTGTCCCCTGGTCTCACCACACATTGAAGCCACCATATATGTTGTCCCTTCATCTTACACTTTAGCTTATTTAATCAGTTAGGTGATTGGCAGTTGTGCTTGTAAAGATGTTCTGCAGCAGCTGCTATTGATGCTAGGCTTTAATTTTTTATTAAATAATTGTGTAATATCGTATAGAATGTATTGGGGTGGGGTGGGCTTAAAAAAGTTTGCTATGGGCCTCAGCCATGTCTAGTTATGTCCCTGGTCACAGTTCTCTGTCTGTCAGTGTGCTATGAGAGGATGATTGAGAGGCAGGGAGACCATTTTAGGATAGAGAGACATCCAGGGCCATACTTACCACTAGGCACCCGTGGTCCCCCAAGCTTCCCAAGATGGGGTGTCTTCAGGTTTAGTGCTTAGGGCAGCAGCTGTTAATAAAGCCCTGCAGACATCCAAGTGTGGTGTTGCCCAGCTGGGAGGCAAGACCGGTCACTTACCAGATGGTGAGGCGTGATGCCACCTCTGTGGTGGTTGGTCAGAATATAGCTCAGCCAGATGTTAGGTTGTCGTGACGCCAGTGTCGGTTGGGCATGCAGGTATGGTGGCACACCTGTTTTTATTTTAGATGGGCTGGCTATACCCTTTCCCCTGTGATCGGTAACCTGCTGAGTCCCTTGGGCGCTTATCACGTTGGTCCGGAGTGGAGTTGACCTGGACTATCTGTACCGACAACCACAGAAAGGGGAGATGACCCAAGGAAGATACAATGGCTGTGTAGGTGCTTAGCGAATAACCACTGAGTCCAGTTAAAATAAATAAACTCTTCTTTACTGCAGGAAGGCTTAATGCGGTAATATACAGTAGGATCTTGACTTGATAATATACATTAATCAGGGGCGTAGCTAATGTCTCTTGGGCCCTGGTGCAAGAGGTCAACTTGGGCCCCCCCCCCTTTCTCGATGCTATTGGTATATATATATATATTGTAGGGATCTTCCCGGGGGAGGGTGTGTTTGGACACAGTTCACAGCAGACTTGGACTTGTAAAACAACAGCTTGGCGTTTATTTTCAGCATAAACAGTCCGTAACAGAAATATAGCAACACTGTGCTTTAAGAACAAAACAAAAAGGTCTTGCCCGTCTGGGCGCTAACTAACAACGCAGGTTACCTCTCTGGCACTTCAGTGGTCAGTTTTGCGGGGTGTGAACAGGCCCCAGCAGCTGCTGTCTTCCCAGCTCTCACCAAACAGCATGCAGGCTGTTCACTCCTGGCTGAGAGAGCGAGACCTGTACACTGAGCACAGCTTTTGCCTTCTCAGGCTGATTGGGATCAGAGCTCACCTGATCCCAAAACCCACACTGGATCGAGGGGGAGGGAATGGCAAGTCCCACTACCAAAACCTACCTGCCATTCCATGTAAGTCCAGGCCCGGCAATAATAAATAATAGCTCAGCAGCATAACACTGCTGAGCACAGATGCCTCCTGGACTCACCATCTCACACTGTGTATCAACCTGGGTGAGATGTACATCCCCTCGAGCACTTTACCAGTGACATGTCCACATATCCCCCCCCTCTTCTTCAGACCGGAGGGCTGAGCGTATTGTCCCCACAGGCAGTGTACCCTTGATAGGGCGTCAGCATTTGCCTGTAATTTCCCTGGCCGGTGTTCCACAGTGAAATTAAAGTTTTGTAGGGACAGAAACCACCTAGTCACCCTTGCATTCTTCTCCTTGTTTATTTTCATCCATGTTAGGGGGGCATGGTCTGTCACTAACTTAAACCTCCTGCCTAGTAGGTAGTACCTCAGGGATTCTAGGGCCCACTTCACTGCCAGACATTCTCGCTCAACTATGGCGTAGTTTTTCTCGGCCGGGGATAGTTTCCTGCTTAAGTACATCACCGGGTGCTCCTCGCCATTCACGACCTGTGAGAGGACGGCACCTAACCCTGTGTTAGAGGCATCTGTCTGGACCAAAAACTCTCGCCTAAAGTCAGGGGTAACTAGCACAGGCTGTTGGCACAGGGCAGACTTGAGGCTTTGAAAAGCCTTCTCGGCCTCTGGAGTCCATGTCACCATTGCGGACTTCGCACCCTTTGTCAGGTCAGTTAGTGGGGCTGCAACTGAGGCAAAATTTGGCACAAACCTACGGTAATAGCCCGTAATACCCAGGAAAGCTCTGACCTGTTTCTTTGTGAGGGGTTGAGGCCAATTCTGTATTGCCTCGATTTTATTTAGTTGTGGTTTCACTAACCCCCTCCCAATAATGTAGCCCAAGTATTTGGCCTCCTCTAAGGCTAGTGCACACTTCTCTGCATTGATGGTTAAACCCGCATCACTTATGGCATCTAACACCGCCTGGACCTTACAGAGGTGACTTTCCCAATCCGTGCTAAAAATGACCACATCATCGAGGTAGGCAGCGGAGTAATCACGATGTGGTCGCAGAATCAAGTCCATCAACCTCTGAAAAGTGGCAGGGGCTCCATGTAACCCGAATGGCATCACTACATATTGGAAGAGCCCATCAGGGGTGGAGAATGCAGTCTTCTCTCTAGCCTTAGGAGTGAGTGGGATCTGCCAGTAGCCCTTAGTGAGATCGAGGGTAGTTATGTACCTGGCATTACCCATCCTTTCTATCAACTCATCTACCCTGGGCATGGGGTAGGCATCGAACTTGGAGATCTCATTTAACTTTCTAAAATCATTACAGAACCTCCAAGTTCCATTGGGCTTTGGGATTAACACAATCGGGCTGGACCACTCGCTCTGAGACACCTCAATGACTCCTAGGTCAAGCATACGTTTTACCTCGGATGATACCGCCTCCCTCCGGGCTTCTGGTATCCTATAGGGCTTAAGGTTTACTCTGCTTCTAGGCTCAGTTTCAATATGATGACTAATGAGATGCGTACGCCCTGGTAGGTCAGAAAACTTGTCTTTATTTTTCTGCAGGAACTCCTTAGCTTCCTGCTTCTGGGATACTGATAGGGTGTCACCAATCCTGACCGGAGGGATTGGTGGTGACAGATGACCAACAGGCTTTGTCGCCACCAAGGATTCCCTGTCTTTCCAGGGCTTGATCAAGTTTATGTGATAAACTTGGAAAGGCTTCCTTCTACCTGGTTGGTGTACCTTGTAGTTGACCTCACTGATCTTCTCTACAATTTCATAGGGACCCTGCCACTTTGCTAAGAATTTGCTTTCTACCGTGGGAACAAGTATGAGTACCCGGTCACCTGGGCTAAATGTCCTGATTCTTGCAGAACGATTGTAAATTCTGCTTTGGCCCTCTTGCGCCCTCTGGAGGTGTTCCCTTACTAGGGGCATTACAGTGGCTATACGGTCCTGCATTTGTGCTACATGCTCTATAACACTCTTGTATGGGGTGGACTCACTTTCCCATGTCTCTTTCGCTATATCCAATAAACCCCTAGGGTGACGACCATAGACTAATTCGAAGGGAGAGAACCCTGTGGACGCTTGGGGTACTTCCCTAATAGAAAACATCAGATAAGGTAGTAAGTGATCCCAATCACGACCATCCTTTTCCACCACTTTTTTTAACATATGTTTCAGGGTTTTATTAAACCTCTCCACTAACCCGTCTGTCTGTGGGTGATATACAGAGGTACGTAGGTGTGAGATTTTAAACAGTTTGCATAGCTCTTTCATCACCTTTGACACAAATGGTGTACCTTGGTCAGTCAAGATTTCCTTGGGGATCCCTACCCTGGAAAACATATAAAACAATTCCCGTGCAATTGTTTTAGAGGTAGTGTTTCTTAGGGGTACAGCCTCAGGATAGCGGGTCGCGTAGTCCAACACCACTAGAATGTACTGGTGTCCCCTAGCCGACTTTACAATGGGACCCACCAAGTCCATTGCGATCCGGTCAAAAGGTACCTCTATGATGGGGAGTGGGACCAAAGGACTGCGAAAATGCGACACTGGAGCGCTAAGCTGACATGTGGGGCACGACTCACAGTATTTTTTTATGTCAGCATAAATCGCAGGCCAATAAAACCTCTGGAGGACTCTCTCCTGTGTTTTATCTGTCCCCAAGTGTCCCCCAAGGACATGATTATGGGCCATGTCGAGTACCTGACGCCGGTACGACTTAGGCACCAGAAGCTGTTCCACCACCTCATCATTAATTTTAGTGACTCTGTAGTAGAGATCATTAGTCATAGAAAAATGTGGAAATTTTTTCTCAGCTTCTGGTTCCTGAGGTACCCCATTCATAACAGTGACCTGCTCTCTCGCATTTTTGAGAGTGGGGTCCTGCAATTGTGCAGTACCAAAATTATCCCTAGACACCTCTAAGTCTGGAACATTTTGCGCAGTGGGAGGAGCCTCTTCCTCACCAGCCAGGACCTGCAAAGGAAAAGCATCATATTCCTCCTGTACATTTTTATCATTTACCGTGGGTAATGCAATAGGCTTAGGGGTCTCCTCACTCCTTTCAGGGGATTGTTGTTTTCCCCATAGAGCCCAGAACAAAGGAAAATCACGCCCCAATATAACATTATGCATAAGGTTTTTAACCACACCCACTTCATATTGTACAGCACCTAGTTCAGTCCCGACATTAGCCCGTACTATAGGGTAAACCTTTGTATCGCCGTGTATGCATACCACACTCATATGTCTTGCTGGCACAAAGTCCCCAGTCACCAGGCTGGCATGCACCAGGGTGACAAGGCTTCCTGAGTCCAGCAACGCCTTAACAGGAAAGTCATTTACAGTAATGTTGCAGACTTGTGGTTCAGTCTCTAGTCCAGTGACTGCAACAAAAGACGGCTCCGCAAATAGCGACTGACGCCGGCTAGCGTCACACTCCATGGGCTCAGAGGTAAGAGGGCAATGGGCAGACATATGTCCCGTCTCGTGGCATCTCCAGCACTGGATAGGGCCTGGTCTCCTTGGCAGGGAGTCCTTTTTAGGGCCACTTAGCCACCGGGGTCCCCCACCAGTCTTTTGCCCCTGAGACACCTCCTGAGCGCTCTTCCCTCTATCAGCACCCCTCCACACTCCCCCAATAGATGGAAGTCTCTTACCAGATGATGGCACAGATCTGGCACTCCGGGGAGGTGACGGTGCTGCAGGAACATCACGGAGGTAGTCCTCGGTCGCCTGGAACCTCTCCACAAGGCTGACGAGTTCGTCGGCACTCCTAGGGTCGCCTTGTCCCACCCAGCGTTGTAGATCAGCAGGAAGGGCACGGAGGTAGCGATCCATCACGACCCTCTCTAGGATCTGGGCAGGAGTAGAGGTGTCTGGCTCCAACCATTTTCTTGCCAGATGAATCAGGTCGTACATCTGGGACCTCGCTGACTTGTCCAGACTGTAGCTCCAGTTGCGGACCCTCCGGGCACGGACAGCAGCAGTAACTCCTAGTCGGGCGAGTATCTCTGCTCTTAGCCGAGGATAGTCCTTGACCTCTTGCTCACTGAGGTCATAATAGGCCTTTTGAGGTTCGCCTGTTAAATAGGGCGCAATCACTTCTGCCCACTCAGTGGAGGGTAGCTTTTCTCGCTCAGCCACACGCTCAAAGACAGTTAAGTAGGCCTCAACATCGTCATCAGCAGTCATCTTTTGCAGCGCACGCTGCACAGCTCTTCTCACAGACAAAGTCTCTGGCGCGGCTGCTGCCACCAGCTGGGGATTAGCACCTGCAGACGCCTCCTGCTTTGCTATCAGGTGCTCAATAAGTCTCTGTTGTTGAGCCATTGCTTGCTGATGTGCAGCCATTGTCTGTTCATGGCGCAGATTAGCGGCTGTCAGAGCCTGTTGTTGCTGCCTATTAGCCTGCTCATGGCGAAGGTTAGCGGCCTCCTGATCCTGTTTAGCGGCTGCCTGAGCCTGTTGTTGTGCGGCCAATGCCTGTTGCTGTTGCAGACTCACTTGCATTAACTGCTTCATCATCTCCTCCATGTTGCTTGTCTGTTTTTGGAGTGAAGCAGCAGCCTTCACCCAGGACATATGCCGCTGTAGCCAAGTTGATGCACACCGTTGCCCCTAGCAACCGTTTTGCCCGCTCCGCAGCACCAATTGTAGGGATCTTCCCGGGGGAGGGTGTGTTTGGACACAGTTCACAGCAGACTTGGACTTGTAAAACAACAGCTTGGCGTTTATTTTCAGCATAAACAGTCCGTAACAGAAATATAGCAACACTGTGCTTTAAGAACAAAACAAAAAGGTCTTGCCCGTCTGGGCGCTAACTAACAACGCAGGTTACCTCTCTGGCACTTCAGTGGTCAGTTTTGCGGGGTGTGAACAGGCCCCAGCAGCTGCTGTCTTCCCAGCTCTCACCAAACAGCATGCAGGCTGTTCACTCCTGGCTGAGAGAGCGAGACCTGTACACTGAGCACAGCTTTTGCCTTCTCAGGCTGATTGGGATCAGAGCTCACCTGATCCCAAAACCCACACTGGATCGAGGGGGAGGGAATGGCAAGTCCCACTACCAAAACCTACCTGCCATTCCATGTAAGTCCAGGCCCGGCAATAATAAATAATAGCTCAGCAGCATAACACTGCTGAGCACAGATGCCTCCTGGACTCACCATCTCACACTGTGTATCAACCTGGGTGAGATGTACATCCCCTCGAGCACTTTACCAGTGACATGTCCACAATATATATATATATATCAAGACTGATATTACCAATAATACCAGTATACAGGAAATATTATCACCATACATATTACCACCATACTGTTACTAACCAAATCCTGTTTACTGAGACCAATATTGCCAATATTACCAGCACACAAGGAAATATGACCGCCACACCACAACCATCACCACCATATTGTTACTGACCAAATCCAGTATACTAAATCCAATAAAACACAGTACCAGATAACAAGTAACAAATAATACCACCACATACAGACTAACACCACCGCTGCTACTGAATATAATCCTCTGTACATAGACAAATATCACTTCATACAGTCATATAGAGGTGGACGCACTGTACACAGGCTCTGTACACCATATACATTACAGTGCAGTTATATCAAGTGACTCACAGGGGACGTCTTCTCTCATCGGAGTTCTTCCCTTTTCATCTTCTCCATCTGTCCTGGGCCATTATGAAAACTTCTCCGAGCCACGAATCCACAGAATCTGCCAGACAAACATATTAGGCTCCTCACACTGACACCATCCTCATCTCTCTACACACTGCACATCTGTATTGGCCCTTTTACACCCTCATTTAGTAGGTAGCCCTGACACTATGTGACCCCCTTTACACTATGTGACCCCCCTCTGTGCATGCCCTATTGTATACACCCCTCATGTAGTCCACCTTATAGATGGCCCCCCAATGTTTCCCCCTTATAGATGGCCCCCCTGTGTTGTCCCTCTTATAGATGTCCCCCATGTTATCCCCCATATAGATGGCTCCCATGTTATCCCCCAGTTAGATACCCCCCATGTTGTCCCCTTCTCCTGCCCCTTCATCACCATACTACTACCCCTTTCATCATCCTGTTCTTTCATAATCATACTACAAACCCCTCCATCTTAATACTACCACCCCCATCATCCTCCTGCCCTTTCATCATCATACCACTACTCCCCTTATCCTCCTCTTGTTCCTTCATTATCATACCACAACACCCCTCATCATCCTCTTGTTCCATCATCATCATACCACTACACCCCTCATCATCCTCTTGTTCCTTCATTATCATACCACAACACCCCTCATCATCCTCTTGTTCCATCATCATCATACCACTACACCCCTCATCATCCTCTTTTTCCTTCATCATCATACCACTACATCCCCATCATCCTCTTGTTCCTTCATCATCATCATCATCATCATCATCATACCACTACACCACCCCTCATCATCCTCTTGTTCCATCATCATACCACTACACCCCCATCATCCTCTTGTTCCTTCATCATCATACCACTACATCCCCACCATTCTCTTGTTCCATCATCATCATACCACTACATCCCCATCATCCTCTTGTTCCTTCATCATCATCATCATCATCATACCACTACACCCCTCATCATCATCTTGTTCCCTCATCATCATACCACTATATCCCCCATCATCCTCTTGTTCCTTCATCATCATTATAGCACTACACCCCCCATCATCATCTTGTTCCCTCATCATCATACCACTACACCCCCATCATCCTCTTGTTCTTTTATCATCATACCACTACACCCCCATCATCCTCTTGTTCCTTCATCATCATACCACTACAGCCCCATCATCATCTTGTTCCCTCATCATCATACCACTACACCCCCATCATCCTCTTGTTCCATCATCATACCACTACACCCCCATCATCCTCTTGTTCCCCCATCATCATACCACTACACCCCCCATCATCCTTTGTTCCATCATCATACCACTACACCCCCATCATCCTTTTGTTCCATCATCATACCACTACACCCCCATCATCATCTTGTTCCCTCATCATCATACCACTACACCCCCCATCATCCTCTTGTTCCTTCATCATCATACCACTACACCCCCATCATCATCTTGTTCCCTCATCATCATACCACTACACCCCCATCATCCTCTTGTTCCCCCATCATCATACCACTACATCCCCATCATCCTCTTGTTCCATCATCATACCACTACACCCCCCATCATCCTCTTGTTCCATCATCATCATACCACTACACCCCCATCATCCTTTTGTTCCATCATCATACCACTACACCCCCATCATCCTTTTGTTCCATCATCATACCACTACACCCTCATCATCCTCTTCTTCCATCATCATACCACTACACCCCCATCATCCTCTTGTTCCATAATCATACCACTACACCCTCATCATCATCTTGTTCCCTCATCATCATACCACTATATCCCCATCATCCTCTTGTTCCCCCATCATCATACCACTACACCCCCATCATCCTCTTGTTCCATCATCATCATACCACTACACCCCCATCATTCTCTTGTTCCATCATCATACCACTACACCCTCATCATCATCTTGTTCCCTCATCATCATACCACTATATCCCCATCATCCTCTTGTTCCCCCATCATCATACCACTACACCCCCATCATCCTCTTGTTCCATCAACATACCACTACACCCCCATCATTCTCTTGTTCCATCATCATACCACTACACCCTCATCATCCTCTTAAAACATAGAAGAAACATAGAAGATTGTCGGCAGAAAAAGACCACTGGGTCCATCTAGTCCGCCCTTTTAGTATTTTCTTCCTTATTATCTTAGGATAGATATATGTCTATCCCAGGCGTGTTTAAATTCTGTTATTGTAGATTTACCAACCACCTCTGCTGGAAGTTTGTTCCAGGTATCTACTACTCTTTCAGTAAAATAACTCTTGTTCCATCATCATACCACTACACTCCCCATCATCCTCTTGTTCCATCATCATCATACCACTACACCCCCATCATCCTCTTGTTCCATCATCATACCACTATACCCCCATCATCCTCTTGTTCCATCATCATACCACTACACCCCATCATCCTCTTCTTCCATCATCATACCACTACACCCCCATCATCCTCTTGTTCCATCATCATACCACTACACCCCCATCATCCTCTTGTTCCATCATCATCATACCACTACACCCCCCATCATGCCCTTTAAAACAAAAAAATCTATACTCACCTGAATGGTTCCTCTAGTCTTCACACACGCTGGCGGGCTTCCCGCGGCGGGGGTTCCCGCTGAGGGGCGGAGCTTCGTGGGACCTGTTTTTTTTGCCTACCTGATGCTCCCAGCCCCGCAAGTCAGCCAGGGGCCCGTCCCAGCCAGACTCTTGTGATCGCAGGCAAAACATCCCTCACAAGAGGGAGTGGGAGGGGAGCAGTACAGTGGCAAGGGGGGGCCACTGATGTTAATCTCTAGCGACACGAACTGTGCTGAGAGCTTAAGGAGAAGTATAGCCATGCTGACTGAGTTGCATGCTGAAAAGTAGAATAGGTTTAGAGAATAAGACAGGATGATGTTGAGAGAGTCCCAACCCAATGTAGAAGTGTGCTGGAACTTTTGAAGGAGAATAAGTAGAATACTTGAGTGTAGAGAGAATACTTGTGCCCATGCTTTGACTCTTTGGTCTTTGCATCACCTATTGCCCACCGGTGTAGGGCGACCCATCCTAGAGGGTGACACAAGCCCCAGACCTTGATGGGATGAGCAGAGTTGTCAGATTTCTCTGATGACACTCGCGCTGCGAGATGGAGTACGTAGGCTTCTAGAAACTTTGCTCTATCCGTATCAGTTCCTCTTTCTTCAGGATACTGTCCTGCACTTTTAGACTGGTTCCCGGACTCGTTCTTGGTTGCGTGCTCTACCAAAGCCAGAGTAAGACTCACTAAGGTGTGGCTACACTTCCTCTCCACATGTGACTTCCTTCTACAGCATCTGTAACGGGTGCTGTGAGTGGGTGAGAAGAGAGTGCAAGAGAAAGAGAAGGATAGAGAAAGGGCAGAAAAGAGAAAGAGCTCCCATTGGTGTACAGATCCTAAAAACAATAACCCTTTAGTTACCTACAGCTATGCAATACTTAGGTACACAATATACATACTAGCAACATCTAGTGGCAAAACTTAGGTACTATTTCATTACCACTTTTACTTTGAAGTACAGACTTTTGTGAGGGGTGTAAAGACAAGAAACACCCATGGTGGGACACCACACATGCACCGTAGAAGCTATAGCCCATTGTGTTGGTGTCCAGAAGACTGGCACCACTAGAAATAGAGTAAGAGTAAGAAAAGATTTCTTTCCAAAATACATTGACCCAGTTGTTCATATTGGCAAGCTTTTACACGGGCGGATTATCGACAAGGAGTGTTGTTAGAAATGCTCCTTTGAAAGATAATCGACCCACATTGTCATGAACAGGAAAAACACCCGATCCTCAGCTGGCATCTGTTGTGCCATGCTAAAATATTCGTTATATATATGAAGCTAGTGGGCACCACTAATAATCATGGAGTGCTAAACCAATGCATATAAGTAGTACATCATCCTCTCAAAAGAAAAAAAGCATATGCACAAAAAATGGTAGCACATCACAAAAATCTTTATTATAACACTGACATACATACAAAGTACCACATAAATAAGTGAATGTACAGGAGTAGTAAAATGAGGGAGACAACACCCCAAATACTGCTCTACATTAAAAACACTAAAATGTCCCCATAAGTCCTGCTGGTGTTCCAGCCAGGACTAATCTACCACTCTGACTCTGGACTGTATGTACAATAACAAAAATCCAACATCTCTACCTAGACAGAGACCCAGTAAAACAAAATATAACCACAAATAATGGAGCATAGGAAAAAAAAGAGAAAATTGGAAAAGATCACCATACCATGCTAAAATATATCGCTATCGGAGACATATCTCCCTGTGTAAACAGAAAATGTGTGGCCAACAGCAATATATATAAATGGCCGCACGAACGATACAAACGTTATTAAAATATGTAGCGTAATCTTGCTGGTATATGCCATGCCGATGAGTCTGCCGTGAATTTACACAATAGAAAAAGCTGTTTAACCCCTTAAAGACCCATTACGCTTTCATTTTTCCCCCTACAGGGCCATGTGAGGGCTTGTTTTTTTCAGGAGCAGGTGTACTTTGTAATGGCATCTTTCAATCTGTCATAAAATGAATGACAGAACCCCAAAATATGATTTATGGGGTGAACTTGGGTCAAAGAATGCGATTCCGCAAATTTTTGGGGGGCTTCCATGTTTATGTAATGCACTTTACGGTAAAACTGGCATTTTTTCTTTATTCTATAGGTCAGTCTGAACACAGCAATATGCATGGTTACTAGGTTTTCTTACGTTTTACAATTTTTATTAGCAGTAAAAACTTTTTTTTTGCAAATAGGCATATTTAAAATGGTCCTATTGTGACTCCTATAGCGTACTTATTTTTTCACCTACAGGGTCGTATGGGGTGTCATTTTTTGCGTCATGATCTCTCGTTTTTATTAGTAAAATTTTTTTCTACATCAAACGTATTGATCGCTTTTTATAAATTTTTTTATACATAAAATGTCATTAAAATAAAGCAATCTCTGCATTTTTTTTACCACTTTTTGTTCATGCCGTTCAACGTGCGGGAATAATATTGTTTTATTTTAATAGATCGGACGATTACGCACGCTACGGTATATAATATGTTAATTAACTTTATTAGTTTTTATGTGTTTTATGTATGAAATGGGAAGGGGGGTGATTTTCACTTTTATTGGGGGAGGGGCTTAGGGGCATTGTGTAAAACATTTATTTATTTATTTATTTATTTACACCTTTATAGTTCCCTTAGGGAACTATCTTATACATACAATAGATCAGTAACACTGATCCCTGCTATGCCATAGCATTGCAGGGATCAGTGTTACCTGCGATCTTCTTATTCAGCCTGCCTGTGGCAGGCTGAATCAGAGGACCGAGCAGAAGACTGCACGGAGGTAAGGAGAAGACCTCGGGCAGTCAGAAAATGCGATCGGGAC
Source organism: Dendropsophus ebraccatus (assembly GCF_027789765.1). Classification (NCBI taxonomy): domain Eukaryota; kingdom Metazoa; phylum Chordata; class Amphibia; order Anura; family Hylidae; genus Dendropsophus; species Dendropsophus ebraccatus. The sequence goes on from NC_091455.1 coordinate 171,508,771, forward strand.
CCCTGCAGACATGCTGCGGGGGTTTCGATCGCTAAGTGACCGGAGATGCTCTGGTCACTTATACTTAAACGACGGCGTTTAAGGGGTTAATGGCGGATGCATATAGAAGCGGGTCCTCACCCGCTATGGGGCGGGCTCAGCTCGTGAGCCCGCTCCGTAGCACGGGACCGCGCCAGGGCATACATTTACGCCCTGCTGCCTTAAAGCCCAGGCAGCGGGGGCGTAAATGTACGCCCGATGTCCTTAAGGGGTTAAAACAGACAAAAGTTCACATTGAGTTTAAATTGCATAATATTCATCCTAACAATCTTACCTGTTACAGAACCTTGCTGTATAACAACCTGTACAATTCTCTGACCAATTTCAGAGGAAGTAATCTACTTGTTTAAAGTTGCAAAGGTTTTGTAGAATTGTATACAAATACTGCATATCATACCCCGAAATCTAGGCCAGAAACAGATCTCCTGCTCTTCTGTCTATAGAGATGCAAATAAAACCTTTACTGGGGTTTAAAATAAGACCTTTGAATATTAGCACAAATTAGGATGTATCACCAAAGGGGTATTCCACTCAAACATAGCATATGTTGCTGCCCATGGTGAGACTAACAATTAATACCTTATTTATTACTATTATTATTATTATTATTATTATTATTATTATTATTATTATTATTATTATTATTATTATCTATTCAGTCTCCTTCACTCAGTTCTGAGCTTCTGCTTTTTACTGGACACAAAAAAACTGTGTGTGAGCTTTTCTTTCCATCTCCCACTCCTCCTGCCTCCCTTATGAGATGGCGGATGTCAACAAGTACCTGGCAGGCTTTATCTGCAACTTTATAATGCTGGGAGGATGGATCACAGTGAGTTCATCAGAAAAATGTCCTCAGATTAACCCTCCCAGTATTACAAAGAAGCTACAAGTTGCAGATACAGCCTGCCAGTGACTTGTTTACATAATCCGCCTGGGAGGGGAGGGGGAGACAGAGAGAAAAACATACTTACAGTTTTTTATGTCTTCAGTAGAAAGCAGCAGCTCAGAACTGGGGGGAAGGAGGCTGAGTAGATAATACCAAGTATGGAAGGAATTGTTAGTCTCACCCTGGGCAGCAGCAAATGAAAGGTTATGTTTACACGGAATACCCCTTTAACTTCTTCATTTAGTGCACAATTTGTGTACATTTAAAGGGTTAATTTGGAAAAGAATTATTTTTCAACTGGTGTCCGAAAGTTATAGAAAGTTAGATTTGTAAATTACTTCTACTTAAAAAAAAACGAAAACCCTCACGTTTCCAGTACTTATCAACTGCTGTATGCCCTACAGTAAGTGGTATTGACTTTCCAGTCTGACACAGTGATCTCTGCTGCAAACTCTTTCTGTAACAGGAACTGTACAGAGCAGGAGATGTTTCTATGATGATTTACTACTGATCTAGACAGTGACACCTGACACACAATACTTTTGAGCTTATTTACAGCATATGTAATACTACCTTGTGTCCAGCAGATGTCAGGCTTACTGTTCACTAAAGCATTCATACCAAGACCTATAACTTCTTATAAATAGGAGCATGTTGTAACCTATGTTATATACTATATGTGTTTAGATCATCCCTTAAACCAAAGATATAAAGCAATAGCAAGATGATTTAGTTTACAGAAACAAACTTTTACAAACCCATAAAAAGCCTTCATTGACTTTCTAGACGCCAAGGGCAATGACATGTGTGAGATGACAATAGACTCACAGTCGATCTATTGGTTTATTACAGTACCAGAAAAGTTGATAAGCTTTTAATATTGTCAGCGTGCAGGGGAAAAATCTGCAAGATTTTTTATTATATTATTTTTAAAACAGTAAAACATTGGCTGAGCGGGACGTCCTGCTGAGAACCCCTAAAGCAAGTATGCTCCGGCCGACGGGGGGTTAACTTACATGTCAATCCTGCTTTGAGTTTGTATTCTCTTAGGGATGCATTGACACTGGATCCGCAGCGGACTTCACTGCGAATCCGCAGCGTGAAATCCGCTGCAGATCCAGTGTTTGTGAAGACACCCTAAAGGAATTTTCTGAAAAAAACAAACTGATGAGCTATCCTGAAGATAGGTCACCGGTCACTGATCAGTGGGATTTTGGCACTACACAGATCGGGGCCAGAAACAAATGTCTCCGTTCAGTGTGTAGCGGCAGTGACGCATTACTGCATCTCATTTCCCATCCAGGTGACCAGCAACTGAGTTGCAGTAACCAGGTTTGGCCACTACATAGTAAACGGAGACAATGACTTAAAGAGGATCTTTTTTTCCAAATCAACAGGTACCAAAAAGCTTTACAGATTTGTAAGTTACTTCTATTTAAAAGTCTCTAGTCCTTCAGTACTTATCAGCTGCTGTATGTCCTGTAGGCAGTGGTGTTTTCTTTTTAGTCTGACACGGTGCTCTCTGCTGCCACCTCTGTCTATATCAGGAACTGTCCAGGGCAGTAGAGGTTTTCTATGGGGATGGAAAAAAGGGGACAGCAGAGGGCACTGTGTAAGACTGAAAAGAATACACCACTTCCTGTAGGACATACAACAGCTAATAAGTACTGGAAGACTGGAGATTTCTAAATAGAAGTAATTTATAACTTTCTGGTACCAGTTGGTTTAGAATTTTCCCTGGTCATTGTGCAGTGTGGCAACCTGCCACCCTGTGACTGGGTACCTGTCCTGGGGATAACAAATCTGTCTTGTATTTTTGTATTTAAATAATCCCCTGCCAGCCGATCCCCTGCTGATCAGTGACTGGTGCCCTATCCTAAGGATAAATCATCAGTCTATGTTGCCATAAAACTGCTTTAAAATCCCTATAATGTTTTTTTTTTTTTTTTTCATTTTTCATCTTTTTCGGAGCAAATGTTTTTTTGTAGGGTGTTCTGTAGTTTTTATTAGTAGATGGGACTTTTTAAATCACTTTTTATTATTATTTTTCTGATATCTGATGTGATAAAAATCATCAGTTCTTGGTTTTTTTTCCATTTACATAATTAACCGTAATATACCACATACACTAATTGAGCACAACTTCCTTAATGCAAAAAAATTCCTTTATTATTTAAAATGAATAAAATAGAAATGTCAAAAACATGAAGAATGAGGGAAAAGGTGATGACAGTACAACAATCCAGGGAAGACACAATATGAATGGCAAAGACAATGAGTAAAGAAATATTACATATATAAAGGGCACAGGTTCAATCAATAGTACAAATAACAGGATCCCAAGAAAAAACCTCTCAAAAATCCATAAATGCATTAGTGCATGTGAGGCTAACCGCCTAAACACAATTGGGACCTGTAAACGTTACACTCCTATGATTGCCACCAGCCCAAAAAGACATACAAATATTAGTCAAGTCTTACCCATATTGCTGCTACCCTGGCACACCCCGACGCGCGTTTCGCAGATGACCACTTTATCAAGGGGCCCCCTTGATAAAGTGGTCATCTGCGAAACGCGCAGAAATATATACATGCGACACAACAAATAAATGTTTGATAAGACAATCCCTTTATCAAGTGAAATAATCTGCCGTTTTACATAAGCATAATATAGCTACATTTCTTTGTATATTTTAGACTGCCAATCTAATAAACTGAACTAATAGTATCATTATGGGGATCTATGATACCTTCAGTTCCAGTCATAAAACCTGCAGTCAGGCTCGGACCTGTGGCCATAATACGGATGCAGATACACAGCCATATTACACTTGTGTGAAGGGTCCTAAATCTATTGTGATTTTTATTGGATGATTAAAGGGGTTATCCAGGATTAGGAAAACATAGCTGTTTTCTTAAAAATCAATAAATAAATGGTGCCATACTTGTCCTCAGGCTGTATACAGTATTACAACTGAGCTCCATTAATTTCATTGGAACTAGTCTGCAATACCACAAAGAAACTATCAAGAGTGGAGCTGTTTCTGTTATGTTTTCTTTTTTTTAATTGTAAGTTTTTATTAAAGTTTTTCAATGACAATAACAGAATAACAGAGTTGTCTAGTTAAAGTACAATCAAAATGTGGTTATAACAATGAATACTGCAATTTAGGGACAGTGCCCCTCCAGGGGTGAAAATAAAACATCAAGCTGTATCAAATAGTCAAGAGAAGCCTCCAGGCAACAAGCCAGAGGGGGCCCAAACTGTGAGCTAAACCTAATAAGAAAAGCTTGCAGTGGCTTGCAAGACCAGACACAAAACACCATGGATCACACAAGACAGGGGAAGATACAAACCCAACGAGCATGGTTGGGGGAGGAAGGGGTGAGGAGGGAACCTGGCGAGTGGGGCCTGGGAGCCTAGACCCCAGTGGCATGTGAACCAAAGTGGGAGTCCCAGGCAGGGCCGCTTTAACCAGAGGGCACATGGTGCACGTGCACCGGGCCCACTGGTTAAAGGGGCCCCCCGAGCAGGCCGGCCGTTGCTATGTGCGACCAGTGCGGTCGCACAGGGCTCCGGCCACCAGCCTGTCAGGGGGGAGCGCCATGGATGGGTAATCTACTTACCCCTCCATGGCGCCCCCTGCAGGGCCCCCCGTCCGCCGCTGCCCCCGCCCGCCCGCTGCTGCGGCGCTTCAGCAGCAGCGATACTGACAGAGAGAAAGCCATTGGCTCCCTGCCTGTCAGGCACTCTTGTGGCCGCACTTCCTGCAGTCACAAGAGGCCGCACTCTCCCTCTAGCGCGCGACGTCACTGGAGCGTCGGCGCGAGGGTAAGGGGAGTGCAGCCTCTTGTGACCGCAGGAAGTGCGGCCACAAGAGGGAAGAGAAGAGGAACGCGTGGACCAAGGTGAGTAAAAGTGATTTTTTTTTTCCAATGTTATATGGGAGGGGGAGCGCATATGCTATTGGGGAGCACAGGGGGCTATATACTATGGGGGAGCACAGGGGAGCTATATACTATGGGGGAGCACAGGGGAGCTATATACTATGGGGGAGCACAGGGGAGCTATATACTATGGGGGAGCACAGGGGGCTATATACTACTAGGGAGCACAGGGGGCTATATACTATGGGGGAGCACAGGGGGCTATATACTATGGGGGAGCACAGGGGGCTATATACTATGGGGGAGCACAGGGGAGCTATATACTATGGGGGAGCACAGGGGAGCTATATGCTACTGGGGAGCAGAGGGGGCTATATACTATTGGGGAGCAGAGGGGGCTATATACTATTGGGGAGCACAGGGGGCTATATACTATGGGGGAGCACAGGGGAGCTATATACTATGGGGGAGCACAGGGGAGCTATATACTATGGGGGAGCACAGGGGAGCTATATACTATGGGGGAGCACAGGGGAGCTATATACTACTGGGGAGCACAGGGGGCTATATACTATGGGGGAGCACAGGGGGGCTATATACTACTGGGGAGCACAGGGGGCTATATACTATGGGGGAGCACAGGGGGCTATATACTATGGGGGAGCACAGGGGCGCTATATACTACTGGGGAGCACAGGGGAGCTATATACTATGAGGGAGCACAGGGGTCTATATACTATGGGGGAGAGCACAAGGGGGCTATATACTATTGGGGAAAGCACAGGGGGGCTATATACTATTGGGGGGAGAGCACAGGGGGCTATATACTATTGGGAGAGCACAGGGGGGCTATATACTATTGTGGGAGAGCACAGGGGGGCTATATACTATTGTGGGAGAGCACAGGGGGCTATATACTATTGTGGGAGAGCATAGGGGGGTTTATACTATTGGAGAGCACAGGGGGGCTATTTACTATTGTGGGAGAGCACAGGGGGCTATATACTATTGTGGGAGAGCACAGGGGGGCTATATACTACTGGGGAGAGTGCACAGGGGGGCTATATACTAATGGGGGAGTGCACAGGAGGGCTGTATATAACTGGAGGAGCACATGAGGGTTTATATACTACAGGGACACCTTAAAACTAGGGAGGCACAGATTGGTGTAACTATGTAGGGGTACAGAGGGGTGTAACTACTGTATAGGGGTACAAGGGACCTAACTAATGTATGTGTTGGTGTCTAAAATATTTGTCTGGCAGATTCTGGAGAGAAGATTCACAGCCAGGAGAAGACTTCAAGGTGGCCCAGGCTGGATGGAGAGAAAAAGAAAAGGTGACAGACTCTGATGGGAGAAGATGCCCCCGGTGAGTCACTGGATGTAACTGCACTCTGTTATAGGGTTAGGGGTAGTGTTAGGGGTCATGATGTGGCGGTATTATGTAATGGTATCATTGGTGATATCTTTCTGTTTTGTTTAGTGCAGTTTTTATGTAATATGTTATCACAGTATGGTGGAAATAGTGTTATAAGGTAACTACTGTATGTATTGGGGCTCTTGATACAGTGTGGGGGGAAATTCAGTACATTATACAATGTGCCGAAAGGGAAGGGGGGGCCACTCTTAAGGGCTGTGCACTGGGCCCACCAATGTATTAAAACGGCCCTGGTCCCAGGGAGACCATATAGACTCGAACAGCTCCATCTTATTATTCAAAGATGCAGTTCACACTATGTAAAAGTACGTCCGTTGTTGCCATCGGCAACAACGGCCGTTTTTTTTGCGGAGCTCAACATAACCTTATCTGATATGGGATCCAGTCAGGAGCATATACACATCGTATACGCTCCGGCTGGGATCCCATACGGGGCTGCAAATAACTGACATGTCAGTTTTCTGCTTCCGGAATTCAGGGAATTCCGGCCGCAGAAAGCCCTGTCAGTTCACACAGTGAAGTCAGCAGCTCCGGCCGCTCGCTTCACTGTGCGCTATGGGAAGCTCTGATGTGGGCGCGCGCTGATGCGCCCGCATCAGAGCTCTGTGGCTGGAAAGATCATCCGGCCGGTACTTAAGTACCGGCCGTGATGATCCGGGCACAGACCGGTCTGATACGTTGTGTGAACATAGCCTAAAGGGGTATTCCGCTCTGGTAAAATATATGATTAATCTGAGGTCAAGTTACTAGTGATCTCACTTTGATAAACCCTCCCAGCATTACAGAGTGCAGAGACAGACAGCCAGAGATATTTTTTACATGACCCATCTTGAAAGGGAAGATGAAATAGGAGGATGAGAGTAAAGTGAACAGCTCACACACAGATTTCTGTGTCTTTAACAAAAAGCAGCAGCTCAAAACTGGGGGAAGGAGACTAAAAAGATAATAACAAGTATGTAAGGAATTGTAGGTCTCCAGGAAGGGGGGGATATAACATCTTTACCTGAGTGGAATAACTCTTTAACAACTTTAAATTAGATGAGTTTTCAAGGGCTTGTCCACAGCTGCAAACATTTTTTATTTATTTCTTCACTACATCTAAAATGAAAAGGCTTTATTCATTGGGACTACAGCTAATATGTCTTCATGGATACCCTCAGGGCTGTATTTGCCACTAGGCAAAATACAGGGACAGCACTTAAACAGACCCTGTCATTTAAAACAACTTCTTTCCATTTGATGGCCAAAGTAAGTCCTAACATATTTTTATATTACTTAATTTACTCACCAAAATGACTTCTTAACACAGACAAAAAGCTTGGCCACTAGGTGTCTCAATTCTCTGCAATCTATCGTCCACTGCCTGTTGTCGGGGAAATGTGTCTCTAGTAACAGCTAGATTAGGACAAATTACAGGAACTTTAATTAAGGTATACCATGTGCTATGTCAGCTGTTACCAGGGAACAATTCCTGTCTCTAATAACAAAAAATGTGCAGAAAATATAAACAAAATACATACAGTGGCGGAACTACCTCCATAGCGGCTGTATTGGTTGCTATGGGGCCCACCGCATCAGGGGGCCCGATGCTGGATCCTGTAATGGACCAGGCCCCCTGAGCAGACACTTGCAGCACCAGGCCGCTGAGCGGCCCTCCCGGGTGCTGCGAATGCCCAGCCGAACATGAGGGACTTTCACTGTGAGCGCTCTAGGTGAGCGCTCACAGCTAAATCCAGGGCCGTGATTGACAGGGTCAGGAGCCAATGTCTCCAGGCCCTGCCAATCACACAGTGTCCCCAGCGGCCCCCGTACAGCGTCTCCTGCGTCCCCCCACGTCCCCTGCGGCTCCGCCCCCGTACAGCATCCCCAGCGTCCCTGCCCCCATACAGCGTTTGCTGTGGCCCCCCCCCACCTCCCGTACAGTGTCCCCTGCAGACCTCCACCGCCTCTACAGCTCCTCCCCACACCTCCTGTACAGCGTCCCCCCCTGCGGCCCCCACCCCTGTAAAGCATTCCCTGCGGCACCCATGCAGTGTCCCAAGCAGCACCCCCCTCCCCAGCATTCCAGGGCCAATCGCTCCCCACCCCCCAGGGTCCCAGGACCACCCCCACCCACCCCCCCTAGTGTCCTAAAGCCAATCCCCCCCCCCCCAGTGTCCCAGAGGCCCCTGTGCAGTCTGTATCATCCCCCTCCCCCAACCTCACGACCTGTGCTCCCCCCTCCCGACAAGAGAGAAGAGGAAGGTGGGCACAGCAGCCACACAGGACCAGAGGACGGAGCAGGAACCAGTACAGGTGAGATTACCCCCAGAGAACTACAACCCTCACCATGTCCTGTTAACAGTTCACGATGGGAGTTGTAGTTTTGCAGCCTGTGGACAGTAAAGTTGCAGAACTACAGCCCCCACCATGGCCTATTGACAGTCCATAATGGGAGTTTTAGTTCTGCAACAAATTAGTGGATGACAGTATAGGAGGGGGAAGCAGTGGTCCAGTAGAACTACATCTCCCAGCATGTTGTGTGGGGTAATATGCAGGACTACTTGGCCCATCATGGTGGACAGGGTAAGCTGCAGAACAACATCTGCCAGCATGCTGTGTGGTAATATGCAGGACTACATCTCCCAGCATGGTGTGTGGTAATATACAGGACTACATCTCCCAGCATGGTGCGTGGTAATATGCAGGACTACATCTCCCAGCATGGTGTGTGGTAATATTCAGGACTACATCTCCCAGCATGGTGTGTGGTAATATGCAGGACTATGTCACATAATAGGAGTTGTAGTTCTGCAACAGATAAGATGATGACAGGGTACATGAGGGGAAGACGGTGGCACAATGCACTAGCGGCCATGTGGGTACATGTGTACATATTGCTGGAGACTGCTGTGCGCCTACAGACATAACAGCCCCCATACACATACGTATCTTGCCCGATGCATCGTTTTTTCGTTCTTACAGTTCTTTGGCGCTCAAGAGACACGCAGGGCCTGCTGAGTATGTTGGGGAAGGGGGAGGGGAATACAGTTTCTTGCTATGGGGCCCCATAAATCATAGTTATGCCCCTGAATACATTTTTTATTGAAGAGTCATTGGCAGTGCAGTTTACCATCTCCGGCTTGGAAGGCGAAAACTAGACTTTCACCTTTATAATGCCTAATGATGCAAATAGTCTACAACAAAACCATAAATGTTCTTTAACAGATCCAGTTTATGGCTTCCAGGGCCCTGAGATTAAAGACTTACCAGACTCTGCACTTGATATATTGCTCTGATAAGTTTCTTTATCTATATTTGGGTGGCTACTCCCTTTCCTTAAAGGTATATACCTAGTCTCGAGTGTATGACTGATCCGTCCTACAAGTGAATATTCAAAAAGGCTATCATATATAACAGTATATATGACTTTTATTACTGTCAGTATTGAGGGTAACTAGTCTTATGTTGGAGTTATGTGATACAAATCTTTCTACAATGAGCTGTAACACAAAGAGAAGCATGTTTAGTAGAACAATATGAAATGTTCAAGGTAATCTGTTCAAAGGATGTCAGTGATGCGAAGGTGTTCTTAGACAGGTGTTATCGTAGATAATGGACATGTTCAGTGTTACATATTCTGCTAGAATAGATGCATGTCAGCTAGCACAATCAACTCTAAATGCTTGATGAAAGAATGGGACAATGACACAGATTAGGGATACACAGGAGACAATAGCACATTGTTTTAACTATAACATACTGGTAAACTCCATAATGAATAAATAAAGTAATCTGCTAATCTCCTAGCTCCATAGAACACCTGAACATTCAGGCTGACAGCAGTTAAAGGGAACCCATGGCCTCTCCTGATTTATCAGTTTTAGTAAATACTTCTTCATGGAATAACAATTCTAGAGCATGCTTTCCTGTACAGTAGCTCTGTTTCGCACCATTGCTTCTCTGTTGATCCGACTAGAAATTTATAAAATAAATAGACAACTGGGAGTTACCAGTTAGGGACATTTCTCTGTACTGTGTAATGGATGGTCCAAGCATGAGGAGGTGGATCCCCTGGATCACAGAGGAGTGCTGGCATTCCTTCCTAGCAGAGTTGAAGGAGCTACGCTCAGGGAAGGACCTTGATGACCACTGACTGAAGAAGTGCTGCAGTCCAGGACTACGTGCTCTTACTCTGTTGTAGAAGTGTAGGATGCAGCATTAAGACATAGTTCAGACAGACGCTGAGCTGGAATTAGGAATGGTTGAATATCCAAATAGCAAGAAGAGCGCCAGGAAGTGGCGATAAGACAGGAAGCATAGATGTGGTGGCTGACTGACAAAGAAAAACAAATAAGCAAAGAGGTGAGGATGTGGAGACTATGGGGGAGTTTGATCAAACTTTTAAAAATGAAAGGTGGAATCTGATTGGTTGCTAGGGGCAACTAAGCCAGTTCTACTTTACACCAGTTTGATAAATCTCCCCCATAACCACAGGAGAACATGCCAGAAGACTCCAGAGCCTGTGGGATGAGCTTATAAATACATAAGGACATGCACATGTCTGCCACTAGAGGAGGCCCAATCCTCTGTGCAAGAGAAAGTGCCAGAGGACAAGCAGGCTGAGAGACAGGGAGATGATAACAGTGCGACCCAGAGCAGGTAGGAAGTAATGGACATGGCCGTGTGCTGTTACACACTGGCACTGTCAGCTCTAATTGGATAGTTCCAGACAGTTTAGGGGGAACTACCAGTTGGTTATTAAGTCATACATTTTTAGTAAGAATAAGGCCCCATTCCCACTGGGCCTTATTCTTACTAAAAATGTCTGCCGCGGAATGCCGTTAGCCTCCCACTCATAATGGGAGTCTATGGGAGGTGCGCGCTCCTGCTCTGTCTGCGCTGAAGAATGAACATGTTCATCTACTGCTGATTTAGATTTTGAAAGTTATAATGACAATGACACTTTAAATTTCTCTATGATGTCTTTACTAGAATGGATATATCAGGAGAGGTCCTCCTGATATGTCCTCATAAGTCCTCCTCAACCTCATTGCATTGACTTCCTCATCATTAAAGGGGTTATCCAGTGCTACAAAAACATGGCCACTTTCTTTCAGAGATAACAGGACTCTTGTCTCCAGTTCAGGTGCGGTTTGCAATTTAGCTCCGTTGACTTCAATGGAACTGAGCAGCAAAACCCCGGCCAAGCTGGAGGCAAGAGTGGGGCTGTCTCTGAAAGAAAGTGGCCATGTTTTTGTACCGCTGGATAACCCCTTTAAGGTTTTTTGGAGTTTTGACCCTGAAGTTCAGTTTGAGCGTCCTCTGTTAGGTACTCATCAGTGGATGTCCTTCACCTACTAACCAGTAACATGATCTACATGGTTAGTTAACTGATATTTTTGACTATGCAAAGTGTTCATTAGTCAGGGAGCTGCACTTACCAATGACACCTTGTTCCATTATAGGAATTATCCTGGCTTAGAAAAAAACATGCCTGGTGTCTATACTCCCCTGCCGAATGCCCCACCGCTGCCAGCCCAACAGTGCCCAATTTCCACTGCTTACCATTTCCTTGTCCCCAATTCAACACAAAGAAGTTCTCTTCTCAGCCAATCACTGACCACAGAACGACTCACCTCAGCCAATCAGGGGTTGTATTGCACAGGCAATAGCCTCACTATTGAAGAATCTGCATCTGCTATATTTATTGATCAGTCAACCAAAAAGAAACATATAAAAGTAAAGGAATATGTGAATTTTTCTAAAGTTATCAGTCACAGACAAAACAGCTGAGACCTATCAGGTTTAAAGGAGTTTTCTGCTCATACATAACTTTTCAGATGTTGCTGCCCATGGTGTGATTAACAATTCCATCACCATCTATAGTTGCATGGGTCAAGATGGATGGATTTCCTTTATCGTATGGAATCTTTGATGGTGGCAGAACACCTACAGGGGAGTAAGGTTGAAAGGGTGTGGTATACATGGCCGTCTTACAGAACTGATCCCCGGTTTGTGCAGTGGTTGGCTTGAGGGAGCTTGACCCTGCGACTGGACACTGGGGCAGGTACCTTTTCTCCCTCTTGGCTCGACCGTCTCTCTCCTCTTACTTCTTTATTCCTGCGTTCCTTTGTTGTTGTTTTTTTTGTTTGCTTCACTGATGGAGGCTACAAAGCCTTATGTCTCTATAGCATGCTATGCTTACACCTAGGTGGTGTCTAGACCAGTTAAATCCGCATATTTGATTTCAATGCATGTTTTGATACTTTGGTTATCATCACCATGGTTATATATCTTGTCATTATTTATGTGGCATTGAAATGATGTTATTGCAGCACACTATTCTTTTCCAGGGATTTGGATCCCTGCTCTATTGTACTTTGTTTCTAAAAATGCTCAATAAACAGATTTACAAAAAAAAAATTTCTTCTATACTTGTTATTATCTATTCAGTCTCCTTCCCCCCCAATTCTTAGCTGTTGCGCCGCAATCTATTGTTATCCTGGCATTTAAGGTACTCAGTGACAGGACAAGCTCCTGTCACTGAGTGATGGGGACCCCTGCAGCCATGCTGCGGAGGTCCCAATCGCTTGTACCGAAGGGTGGGGGTAAGTCACTTACCTCCGTCCTGTTGGATCGGTGTTCTATGTATAGAGTCTGCTCTCAGGCAGGCTCTATGCATAGATCGCTCATAACACTGATATATGCTATGCTATATTGCATGATTTACAGTGAAAACAAGTGTTAAAAAAAGTATAGTAAAAAAAGTTTTAAAAAGTAGTAAACAAAAACCCTTATAAACCCCCCCAAAATACCTCCTTGCCCATTATAACAATAAAAATAAAAATATGTAAAATAAATAAATAAATAAACATATTATATATCGTAGCTTGCGGAATTGTCCGATCTATTAAAATATAACATTATTGTTTGCGCACGGTGAACCGCGTAAAAAAAAAAAAAAAAAGCACACCAGGGGTGCTGATTTCTAAAAATTATTAAAAAGCGATCCAATTTTTTTATTACACCAATATGATATTAATAAAAACTAGAGATCATGGTGCAAAAAATGACACCCCAACCAGCCCTGTGGGTGGAAAAGTAAAAGCGCTTCAATGGAACTGAGCAGCAAAACCCCAGCCAAGCTGGAGAAATAAAGCAAGTTTGCCATATACATTCATTATTTTTTTTTTGTTGTTATCCTGCTGTAAAACAAAGCTGTACTTACCAGAAATCCAGGTCCAGTCTCCTGAAGGCAGATTTTTAGACTTGTGCTGTTTGAAAAAAAACAGACTGAACACAGGAATTCCGACCAGTACAGAGAGTCACGGCTTAATGTGTCTATCAACCACATGACTGCCTTCTCTCTGTGAGAGCGCAGATGGCCTGGGAAACACAGGACTTTTTTTTTTCTCAAAGAGCCAGAAAACTAAGTGCTAAGTAGAAGTACAAAAAAAATAAAATAATGAATGTAAATAGCAAATTGGCTTTATATTACATCTACTGTTGATTTAGATTTTAAAAGTTATAACGACAGGTACACTTTAAGCTTCTATTTATTGCAAGACTAAAGGCCCTGTTCCACTGAACAATTATCGGCCGTTACGGCCGATAATCGTCCCGTGGAATGCAAGCCAACGATCAGCAGGCATCGTTCATGTCGGCTGATCGTTGCAGTCGTTTGTTTTTCAACATGTTTAAAAACAAATGACTAATACAGCAACGATCTGCTGCCATCGCTCTGTGGAATAGGAGCGGCAGCAGCAGACACTGCTGTATGCTATGGGCTTCCCGGATGATCTAGCAATCACCTGGGCAGCAGCCCCGCCCTCCCCAGACTCACCCGATCGCTGATGCCGCATGGAAAAGCAGGGAACGAGGAGCAAACGAGCGCTGAGAGCACTCCTTTGCCCCTCAAGTCGGCCCGTGGAATAGGGCCTTAAGGCTGTGTTCACATGGAGTAAAACTGACCGAATCCCGCCAGCCTCCGTGTCATACTGGCAGTCTATGGGGGGCTTGCGTGCAGCCTATGGGAGGCTCGCGCACCTCCTCTCTCCGCGTGGTAGATTGGACATGTCAATTCTTTCGAGCGGAGAGGCGCGGAGAAAGGAGGCGCGTGAGCCTTCCATACACTGCCAGTCTATGGGAATTCTGCTAGTTTTACTCGGTGTGAACTGGCCCTTATAGAAGATGTATGCAACACTCTGATTGGCTGTTCTTGGGCAACTTCTCAATTTTTAGACTTTTTCCTGCTGAAAATAAGTATACAAGTCTAATCTGAGAGTAAATTTTATCCTTTTAGAAATTCAGCATAGCACAAAATAATTCATTTCTCAGGAGCAACCCAGCAATGGAAAAAAATGTTTGTCTATCTAATAGACTTGCCAAGTGAACCCACAGCAAGAAGTAATATTTTCTTTGATGATATCTTGCCGTTAAATAATTGATGAAGATACATGCAGTGTGCCAAGGTACCAATATGTCTGGGATTGCACTGCTGGAAATAATTGCAATAATTCTAATATTACAGTAGTGCCTTGTTTTACGAGCATAATTCGTTCCGGGACCATGCTTGTAATCCAAATCACTTCAAAACCAAAGCAAAATGTCTCTTAAGAAATCATTGATATGCAGACAATTGGTTCCAAACCTGAAAAATAATGATTTTATATTCTGAATAACAGGTAAAACAAATGAAACAAACATTTAGAAACAGCTGAATATGTCACATTATAAGTTACTGTACAATCAGCATGTGGTGTATAATGGTATAGTATGTGCATAAACCTGAAAAGGCAGCAGTTTGCAGATACAGGTTGGAGCTGCAGATCCTCATAATACAGTAGCGTAGTACAACAGGCTAGAATAGAGAAGCAGAGCTGCTGTCAGAGGTCTGTGTGGTCACATGACAGCAATAGGGAAGGGGTGTGTGCTCAGCATGGACCAATCAGGAATTGAGAATCACAGAGCTGTGCAGGAGGACAGTGACAGAATCTTTTCTATACAGCTGTGTTTATAGCGGAGTGTAAGTGAAGGCACATTATAGCAGGAATGGAGAGGATGGGAAACACAAGGGTTGACAGAGACTGCAGGAAGCATGAAGGAATGAGCAGGGCAGATGTGGGCACATAAATGCAGAGCTCTGTCCAGGGAGAGAGGGGTTACAGCTATGAAGACCTCTGCAGTCCTGTCCCCTGATGCAAACCCCAGCTCTTAAACCAAAGCAATGCTCTTAAACCAAGTTACAATTTTCAAAAAAACTGCGAGCTTTTCTTGCAAAACACTCTCAATCCAAGTTACTTTAAAACCGAGGTACCACTGTGTAAGCAAACAGTTGCAGCTAAAATGGAGAAAATAATACAAAATACAGGGACAGACACACCTTATGTGCAGCTGCACAGGGGCTATTTAGGTATAGGGGGACCCACCAACGCCTTAATACAGCTTGCTCGTGTCGATCATATTGCATATAGAAAACTTTACTAATGCATTTTGTGGCATGCAAGACATGGTCTATAAGAAAATCCTCTATGACGAGTTATTGGAGAAAGGGGCCTGTATACTATTCCTGTACAGGAACGCACTGATGTCTGTGTCAACCCTTGATGAAATGTGTAACTTTGGTTACCTGCAGGGGTAGACTGACTATTTTGCACTGCCGAAGAGGCCAAGTCTAGATGGAAAAGGACATTCGCCGCTCTAATTAAACTTTTTAAACTCTTTCATTATACAGTTATTAGCTAGATTCAGTTACATGATATTACTGACTGCTCCACTGCAGCTATTGTCTTATAAGTAAACTTCCCGTCCAATACTTTCTGCTGCATTCTTAGGTTTGGGTCACACACAGTATTTGGTCACTACTTCCAACCATTTCTTATTCCTGCCCCCTTTCCTGCACATCTCGGCTTGTCACTTGACATGTGGAAAGTCTCTTGTCCACCCTCTATGGTCACTGCCTATCCACTGCTGCACTCTCTTAAGCAGGGGCGGTCTTGGCATTTCTGGAGTCCCAAGCGAAGTTATGTCTGGCCCCCCCCCCCCCCTCGACACGCACTCCACAACAATAGACCACTGTTTGCTTTCCCCAGTAGTATATACCCCTTGTGCACAGCCGCCAGTAGTATATACCCCTTGTGTGCTTCCCCTCAGTAGTGTATAGAGGCATGTGTGTTCCCCTAGTTATATATGGCCCCCCCCCCCGTGTGCCCCCCCAAAAGTATATAGACCCCCTGTGTGCTGTCACAGTTGTATATAAACCCCCTGTGTGCTGCCCCCAGTCGTATATACCCCGTGTGCTTCCCCACTAGTATATAGACCCCCTGTGTGCTCCCCCACTTGTATATAGCTCCCCTGTGTGCTCCCTCAGTGGTATATAGCCCCCCTGTGTGCTCCCCCACTTGGATATAGACCTCCTGTGTGCTCTCCCACTTGGATATAGACCCCTGTGTGCTCCTCCAGTAGTATATAAACCCCCTGTGTGGTTCCCCCAGTAGTATATAGACCCCTGTGTGCTCCACCAGTATTATATAGATCCCTATGTGCTCCTCAAGTAGTATATAGACCACTGTGTGCTTCTCCAGCAGTATATAGACCCCTGTGTGCTCCCCCAGTTATATATAGACCCCCTGTGTGCTCCCCGTTATATATAGACCCCCTGTGTGCTGCCCCACTAGTATATAGACCCCCTGTGTGCCCCACCAGTAGTATATAGACCCTCTGTGTGTTCCCCCAGTAGTATATAGACCCCCTGTGTGCCCCACCAGTAGTATATAGACCTCTGTGTGCTCCTCCAGTAGTATATAGACCCCCTGTGTGCTGCCCCAGTAGTATATAGATCCCTGTGTGCCCCCCAGTTATATATAGACCCCCTGCGTGCTGCCTCAGCAGTATATAGACCCCCCTGTGTGCCCCAACAGTAGTATATAGACTCCTGTGTGTTCCCCCAGTAGTATATAGACCCCTTGTGTGCCCCACCAGTAGTATATAGACCCCTGTGTGTTCCCCCAGTAGTATATAGACCCCCTGTGTGCCCCACCAGTAGTATATAGACCCCTGTGTGCTACCCCAGTAGTATATAGCCCCCCTGTGTGCTCCCCCAGTAGTATATAGCCCCCCCCTGTGTGCTCCCCCACTTGGATATAGACCTCCTATGTGCTCCCCCAGTTGTATATAGACCCCATCCTGCTGCCCCAAGTAGTATATAGACCCCCTGTGTGCTGACCCAAGTAGTATATAGACCCCTCTATAAAGCCCCAGTAGTCTATAGCCCCCCTGTGTGCTCCCCCAGTTATATATAGCCCTCCTGTGTTTTTCCCGTTATATAGCCTCACTGTGTGCTCCCCCCATTTATATAGACCCCCGTTGTGCGCTCCCCCAGTTACACAGGCCCCTGTGTGCTCCCCTCCCATATAGTATATAACACAATAAAACAAACACTTATACTCACCTGGGTCCAGGCGTCTCCTCTTCTCTCCACTCTTGTGGTCGCAAGGGTTTTCCCTGCGGTCACAAGAGGCCGCGCTCCCCTTGTCCTGGCGCCGATGCTCCAGTGATGTCACTGGAGCACCGACACTACAAGGACAAAGCTGCCACTTGTGACTGCAGGGAAAACACTTCCTGCAGCCACAAGAGTGACTGACAGGAAGGGAGCCAACCAATGGCTCCCGCCCTGTCAGTGCTGCTGCATGTAACTGTGAGCGCTCATTACGAGTGCTCATAGTTAAAGTTCAGATCACAGCAGCGAGGGGGGCAGCGGCCCTGTATAGCGGTCTTGAGCACAAGAGAAGAGCGGGGTGTGGGGGCTCCCCTGGATGTTGGGGGCCCCAAGCGATTGCTTGGGGTGCTTGGTGCCAAAGACCGCTACTGCTCTTAAGGCCCTATTACGATGTCGGCTGACGTTCCAGTCGTTTGTCTTTCAACATGTTGAAAGACAAACAACTTACATAGCAGCGATCTGCTGCCGGCGCTCCGCGGAACAGGAGCGGCGGCAGCAGACCACTGTTATTGGCTATGTGCTGTCTGGAAGATATAGCGATCACCCGGGCAGCCCCCCTGCAGCTCCCCGTGGCCGCCTCTGGACTTACCTGCTTGCTGCTGACGCTTGTTTGCTCCTCTCCATCGCCCCGTGTAATAGGGGCTTTAGTCACAGAGACAGACCTATCACAGGCGATTCTTGCCCTGGTTGCAGTCATGACCAAGCAATTTATTTTTGGGGCAATGAGTCAAAGATGTTTTTCTGAGATCCAGAATACCTGCAAGCAAAAAAAGCTGTGTACAGAATAGCGCCATGTGGTTTCTATACCATATCAGGATTACCGGTCCATTACATTAGAATGGAACATGCCGGACGATATCTGATATCAAAAAATGTAGAAAAGATGATCGTGCCGCACTCACCATATCTTCATGCATATTCTTTTATTTAATACATAGTAACAAAACAACCTCAAGTGCTGTACAGGTTACATGGCAGGTGCAGGTGTGCTCCACTAGAGCGATGACTTTTGGCGGTCATGCGCATCAACAGGTTAAGTACCAGTAGCCTTCAGTTTGCACAAAACCTGTCACTAATATCTTGACATACAATTCACTTTCAGCAGCTGCAGTCTGCCCGTGATAACACTATAGCGTGTATGTTTAAAAAGTAATCACGCAGCCCACTTACATGTTTCACTGGTCTGTGCCGCCTTCATCAATGAAATGCATACACACACGCACTAATTATACTGTATATATATATATCAGGGCTGCTAAGCACTGCCTGCGGCCACAAGGGTGAAGTGATGAGAAGAGGAACGCGCGGACCCAGGTGAGTATAAAGTGTTTTTTTTTTTAATTTGCTATATGGAAGGGGGGAGCACAAAGGATACAGCGGGGGTCTATACTACTAGTGGTGCCACAGGAGGGGCCTATATACTACTGGGGGGGCACACAGGGGTATATATAACTGGGGGGGGAACACAGGGGGTATATATAACTGGGGGGAGCACACAGGGGGGTATATATAACGGGGAGCGCACAGGGGGTATATATAACTCGGGGAGGGCACAGGGGGGCTATATACTACTGGGGGTGCATAGGGGGTATATATAACTTGGGGAGTGCACAGGGGGGCTATATACTACTGGGGGGTGCACAGTGGGGTATATATAACTGGGGGAGTGTACAGGGGGATATATATAACTGGGGAAGCGCACAGGGGGATATATATAACTGGGGGAGCGCACAGGGGGTATATATATAACTGGGGGAGCGCACAGGGGATATATATATAACTGGGGGAGCGCACGGGGGGTATATATAACGGGGAGCACACGGGGGGTATATATAACAGGTAGCACTTGGGGGTATATATAACTGGGGGACTGCACAGGGGGGTATATATAACAGGGAGCACAGAGGGGGGCTATATACTACTGGGGGGTGCACAGAGGGGTATATATAACTGGGGGGGCACACAGGGGGTATATATATAACTGGGGGAGCGCACAGGGGGTATATATAACTGGGGGAGTGCAGAGGGGGGCCATACACAACTGGGGCGCACAGGGGATATATATACACAACTGGGCGGTGCACGGGGGGTATATAAAGGGGGGGGCGCACGGGGGTATATATAACTGGGGCGCACAGGGGGTATATATAACTGGTATATATAACGGGGAGCGCACATGGGGGCTATATACTACTCGGGGCACACAGAGGAGATGGGAATGCACAGGTTTTATATATATATATATATATATATAAATGGGGGGTGCACAGGGGTTATATATAACTGGGAAAGCGTACTGGGGGAAGCACAGGGGATATATATACTACTAGGGGTTGCACAGGGGGACTATATACTACTGGGGGGAGCACAGGGGATATATATACTACTGGAGGGTGCACAGGGGGGTATATATACTACTGGGGAATGCACAGGGGGACTATATACTACTGGGGGAGCACAGGGGATATACATACTACTGTGGGTGCACAGGGGAAGTATATACTACTGGGGGATGCACGGGGGGTATATATAACTGGGGGAGCACAGAGGGGGCTATATACTACTGGGGGCAGCACCTAGTGGTCTATAGTACTTGGGGAAGCACACAAGGGGTCTATATACTACTGGGGGCAGCACACAGGTGTCTATATACTACTGGGGGCAGCACACAGCTGTGGGGGAGCACAGAGGGGTGTAACTACTATATAGGGGTACATACGGGGGTAACTACTATATAGGGGTACAGGGGACCTTACTACTGTATGTGTTGGAGCCTAAAATGTTTCTCTGGCAGATTCTGGAGAGAAGATTCACTGCCAGGAGAAGACTTCATGGTGGCCCATGCTGGATGGAGTGAAAGAAAAGGTGAAAGACTCTGATGAGAGAAGACGCTCCCTGTGAGTAAATGGATGTAACTGTTATAGGGCTGTAGTGATAGTGGTCATGGTGTGGCGGTATTATATAATGGTATCATTGGTGATATCGTTATGAGGTAACTACCGTATGTATTGGGGCTCTTAATACAGTGTGGGGACATTTTCAGGGGATCATACTGTGTGTGGAGCTCCGATTCTGATAACGCTGGGTTGGGGGGGGGGGGGGAGGGGGCCCACTCTTGAGGCCTGTGCACTGGGCCCACCAATGTATTAAAACGGCCCTGATATATATATATATATATATATATATATATATGTATATATATATATATATATATATATATATATATATATATATATATATAGTATATTTTGCATCTTGTATCTTAGGCATATGTTACAAATAGAAAGTAATGTTTTCCACTAGGGTTGGTGTCGTGTTGCTCATCTTCTGTTACTGCTATACATTAGTAAACAATCCAGCAAGTCTGAAGTACCATGTAAATAGCTGCAGATACAGTATCCGTGTTATATACAAGACTAATTTTGTACCAGACAATAAGTGATCTTTTAGCCTATTTAGCTGTTGTTAGGTTTGCAAGTTACAATGCAACCCTCTTACTCAGCAATCTCTGATTAAACATTCATGACTTGGTTTGTGTTCAGTGAACCTGGGGAGCTTAAGATGACTGTAATGTGACACTGCCAATGTTTTCAAGAGTTGGCATAGTGATTATGAGGGAATTATTGCCATTTACGTCGGAGAGAAGTCGCTCCTCGCTTTAGTGTTTAGACTTTGTTTCAATTACATTATTTATTTGTTACATTTGGTCCGTCTAAAATGTAAGCTATGGACATCAATAGGAAACGTAAAAAAGTACTTGACCATATTAAACCACACTTGTAAACCTGTAAAATTAAAGGGTTTTCTTCAGAAAAATGTAAAACTTAGTTAAAGGGGTATTTCCATTCTGTAACCTTTTGTTAGGTGATGGGAAATGCAAAAGAAAGCAATTTTGCAAATGCATTGCAATAACAAAATTGCTTTCTTTTGAAGTTTCTCCATCTACTCTCACTGTCATGTTAACAGTGGTTGCATTGGATCCTGATCACCACTACAGCGGTGGCTGGGCAATGATGAGACTGATGGTTGGGAGAGGGTCAGGGCCGCTCTAACCAGAGGGCAAAAGGTGCACGTGCACCAGGCCCACTGGTTAAAGGGCCCCCCCGAGCAGGCCGGTTACTATATGCGACCAGTGCGTTCCCACAGGGCTACGGCCACCAGCCTGTCAGGGGGGAGCGCCATGGATGGTTAATCTACTTACCCATCCATGCCCCCGCCCGCTGCTGCTCTGTACAGTGTAGCTATAAGCGCTCATAACGAGCACTCATAGCTACCTTCAGCAGCAGCACTGACAGAGAGAGAGCCATTGGCTCCCTCTCTGTCAGTCACTCTTGTAGCCAGGGCCGCCGATAGGGCAGTACAAGTGGTACTGCCGTATGGGGCCCGGACCCTAAGAGACATGGGGGGGGGGGCCCGCCGGCCGCCGCCCCCCATCCGCTACGCTAGGGGAGCCCGCACGGCCCCCCTTGCCACCTGTTTTTGAGCATCCCGAGAATGCTTCTCGGGATGCACTGATCGCTTTGATGTTCCGCCCGCACAGTGAGCGGGCGGAACATTAAAGCGATCAGAATACAGGAGCAGGACCTGTCAGCGTCCTCCTCCTGTATTCCCTCCCATAGGCTGCCGGCACTTCATACCAGCAGCCTATGGGAGGCCGGGCCGTGACCTCTCCGGCAGGCGTGATGATGTGACGTCATCACGCCTGCCGGAAGTCCCGTCCCTTCGGCTCGCAAGATGGAGCCCGAAGAGGAGGAAGAGCTGCTGCCTACAGCCACAGCGCGAATTAGGTGAGTAGAATGTTTGTTTTTTTAGGGGCACCTCTGGGGGCATTATTAGCTCATAGGGGGGCACCTCTGGGGGCATTATTAGTATATAGGGGCACCTCTGGGGCATTATTAGTGTATGGGGGCACCTCTGGGGGCATTATTAGTATATGGGGGCACCTCTGGGGGCATTATTAGTGTATGGGGGCACCTCTGGGGGCATTATTAGTGTATGGGGGCACCTCTGGGGGCATTATTAGTATATGGGGGCACCTCTGGGGGCATTATTAGTTCATAGGGGCACCTCTGGGGGCATTATTAGTTCATGGGGGCACCTCCGGGGGCATTATTAGTATATGGGGGCACCTCTGGGGGCATTATTAGTTAATGGGGGCACCTCTGGGGGCATTATTAGTATATGGGGGCACCTCTGGGGGCATTATTAGTTCATGGGGGCACCTCTGGGGGCATTATTAGCTCATGGGAGCACCTCTGGGGGCATTATTAGTATATGGGGGCACCTCTGGGGGCATTATTAGCTCATGGGGGCACCTCTGGGGGCATTATTAGTATATGGGGGCACCTCTGGGGGCAATATTAGTTCATGGGGGCACCTCTGGGGGCATTATTAACTCATGGGGGCATCTCTGGGGGCATTATAAGTGTATGGGGGTACCTCTAGGGGCATTATTAGTTCATGGGGGCCACCTCTGGGGGCATTATTAGTTCATGAGGGCACCTCTGGGGGCATTATTAGCTCATGGGGGTACCTTTGGGGGCATTATTAGTTCATGGGGGCACCTCTGGGGGCATTATTAGCTCATGGGGGCACAGCAGGGAATCCTACATACAGGGGGCACAGCAGGGGATCCTACATACAGGGGGCATCCCACACAGCGCAGTTACTATGGGAGCCTACAGGTGGGAGAAAGGAAAGGAAGCTGCTAGAAATGTGCGGAGCCTAAATTGTTTGTCTCGCAGGTTCTGAAAAGATGAAACATATCTGGAAGGAATCATCATGGAGGTCTGGGCCGGATGGAGAGGAAAAGGGAAAGTGACGCCTCAGATCAAAGAAGACGTCACCTGTGAGTCACTGTATGACACTTTTCTTATTTTGTAGAACATCATTTAGTAGGGGCGCCCCGAGGTGACAGCTACTACATTATCTGTACTCAGAGATATCACTGTGTTATCTGTGGTGTTACATAGGACTGTAGGTGACATCTAAATTATCTGTACTCAGAGATATCACTGTGTTATCTGTGCTGTTACATAGGACTGCAGGTGACATCTACATTATCTGTACTCAGAGATATCACTGTGTTATCTGTTGTGTTACATAGGACTGCAGGTGACTACTACATTATCTGTACTCAGAGATATCACTGTGTTATCTGTGCTGTTACATAGGACTGCAGGTGACTACTACATTATCTGTACTTAGAGGGATATCACTGTGTTATCTGTGCTGTTACATAGGACTGCAGGTGACATCTACTACATGATCTATACTCAGAGATATCACTGTGTTATCTGCTCTGTTACATAGGACTACAGGTGAAATCTACTACATTATCTGTACTCAGAGATACCACTATGTTATGTGGTGTTACATAGGACTGCAGGTGATATCAGGTGATTTCTCCAGGTTGCAGAAGTTCAAACTTCATCGTGCCCTGGTGTGCTGGTGTCTGTATACATGTGTGCTGGTGTCTGTATGTGTGTATACATGTGTGCTGGTGTCTGTATACATGTGTGCTGGTGTCTGTATACATGTGTGCTGGTGTCTGTATGTCTGTATACATGTGTGCTGGTGTCTGTATACATGTGTGCTGGTGTCTGTATACATGTGTGCTGGTGTCTGTGTGTGAGATCAATTCTAGAGAACTGGCTCATATAGCCCATTTTCCCCAGTGGCTTAAAATGTAACCTCTGTTATACAGTTGAATGAATTTCGAGGGTCTATGCAGAGCAGGATAAAGACACCTCTGCTGCACAAACAGGATCTCCTAGAAAGCGTTCTCACCGCCATGTATTCCCTATCACTGTCTTGGGTGAGCTAAACTAGTCTGCCTGGGGGGGGGGGGGTGATTTGTATATGCTCACTAACATGGAACAGCCTCATTATATTAGCCTTATCAACATATTCTATGTTAGTGAGCATACTGGGGGGGGGGGGGGATATTGTTGAACATATACAAATCAAACAGCCCCCCAGACCCTCAAAATTCAATAACCCCAAACGGGGCATTGCCTAATACTCAACAGCATTCTGAATACAGGGGAACCCCTACCCCACTCTTGTATAAGTTTTAGTCTCCATCATAATGAGCCCCGCTGGGCTTGTAGACACGCTATAAATTGTACGTTGCAAGGGTGAATATAATGCACTGCATACAGAGCACAAGAGGCAGCTATACAAGTAAGTGTCTATTTGAATTGCACCTTGTTCACATTTAATTTCTACAATTTTATAACTGTATAACAGAGGTTACATTTTAAGCCACTGGGGAAAATGGGCTATATGAGCCAGTTCTCTAGAATTGATCTGAACCAAATTATACCTCCCAGCAAGGCGTGGGTCGAACACACAATTTTTTTTTTTTATTAATGTGGGGGGCCCAGACACTTTGGTTTTATGGGGCCCCGAAATTCCTGATGGCGGCCCTGCTTGTAGCCGCACTTCCTGTGGTCACAAGAGGCCGCACTCTCCCTCTGATTTCAGCGCCTGACGTCACTGGAGTGCCGGTGCCAGGGTAATGGGAGTGCGTGGACCCAGGTGAGTATAAAAGTTTGTTTTTTTAATGTTATATGGGAAGGGGAGTGCTATATACTATTGAGGGAGCACACAGAGGGACTATATACTATTGAGGGAGCGCATAGGGGGGCCATATACTATTGAGGGAGCGCACATGGGGCCTATATACTGTTGAGGGAGCGCACAGAGGGTCTATATACTATTGGGGGAGAGCACAGGGGGGCTATATACTATTGGGGGAGAACAAGGTGGCTATATATTATTCGGGGAGCGCACAGGGGGGCTATATACTACTGGGGGAGCGCACAGATGGGCTATATACTACTGGGGAGTGCACAGTGGGGCTATATGCTACTGGGGAGCACACAGGGGGGCTATATACTACTGGGGAGAGTACACAGGGGTTCTATATACTACTGGGGGAGCGCACAGGAGGGCAGTATATAACTGGGGGAGCACACAGGGGTCTATATACCACAGGGGAACCTTAAAACTATGGGTGCATGGAGGGGTGTAACTACTATATAGGGGTACAAGGGACCTAACTACTGTATGTGTTGGAGCCTGAAATATTTGTCTGGCAGATTCTGGAGAGAAGATTGAAAGCCGGGGGAGACATTATGGTGGCCCACACTGGATGGAGCAAAAAAGAAAAGGTGACAGATTCTGATTCTGAGAAGACGCCCCCTGTAAGTCACTGGATATAACTGCACTCTGTTATAGGCTTGTAGTGATAGGGGTCATAGTGTGACGGTATTACAGTATGTAATGGTATCATTGGTGATATCTTTCTGTTTTGCTCAGTGCAGTTTTCATGTAATATGTAATCACTGTATGGTAGAAATAGTGTTATAAGGTAACTGCTGTATGTATTGGGGCTCTTAATACAGTGTGGGGGAACTTCCAGTACATTATACTGTGTGTGGAGCTCCTATTCTCATAATGTGGGGAGGGGGGTGCGGTGAAGGGTAAGGGGGGGCACTCTTGAGGCTGTGTACCGGGCCCACCAATGTATGGAGAGGGTAAGTATGTTTTCAACTTTATCTTATGCCTCCTTTTGACATCCCACATGTTTCCAGGGCTTGGATTGTCCCTATAGACATGTGCAATGTCAGAGGGAGACAGTATGCTCATCACATTCAGCTCGGCTTTTCTGGGTCCCCTCATTACTCCCCTCGTGGCCGCCAAACCCGTGAGAGCAGGAAGCGATGGGGCCACATAGACTGTGCAGAGATGAGGCAACCCCTTTAAATGCCTCCAACTACACCCTACAACACACCTACTAATGGTGGAGTTTTTTTTTAAACTTCCTCCGCAGTTTTGGTGCCAAAACCAGAAATGGCTCCCACAAAAATAAAAAAGTACAAGTCCTCTCTTTATATTTTCCATCCCATTTTAATCCATTTTTAGCTTTGGCACAAAAAAAAAAACAACTGCGTAAAACCAATATAAGGAAACAAGCCAAACCACTGCAAAATGAACTCATAACATCACTTTATTGGTTAAAAATTGATAACATTAGAAAAGACAAGATGAATTGTGACTGAAAACCAGGGGGGCCAACAAAGCTGGAACATAAGATGGAGGATGACAAGATAATAATAAGTATTCGGTAGACAAATAAACTACAGAATGCACGTAGATAAATTGGCAATGTGCATGAGCTACAGTACAGAACACATGTAACAAGTAAACAAACAGTTTAAGGTGCATCAAATATGTACCTGTAGCAAATACCAGGATTGTATTCCAGACATGGCCCGCACCCTATCCCACAATAAAAGATAATTATACTTACTCATACTTGCCTCCCTCCAACCCCCTACTGCTCTACTTATTCTGCTAGCTTCCAGTGACGTCCTGCTCTCTGCTCAGCCAATCACAGGGCTGAACAGGGGAGCGGTATGTATGCTGGGGACCTGTCAGAATAAAGGAACGCTGCGCTGGCCAGGTGTGTGGTGGGGGGGTTAGGTCCTGCTGTAATTAGAGGGGCTCTGAGAGTGGCATACCATGAAGCCTGGGCCCAATAGCAGTTGCGTGGTCTGCCATCATGGTAGCTATGCCATTGGACCTATTGTGAATAGTGGGGTTATCCTTTTTTATGGCACTGTCTCTGAGCTCTGGATTTTTGTTATTTTATTTACTTTATTTATTTTGAGATATTCAGCATGCTTTTTATCCCTGTAGCAGCTATGCAGAGAAAACATGAGTAAGGACCCCAATTAAATAGGTCCAAAATAAGTTGGCTTTTGTCCCTGAGAGATGTTTTTATTGTCAAAAACCTGTATTTGCTTTGAATGGCCTAAATAAAGAATTTTGTTCTTAATGTCCTTTTCTTATTTAAGATAAACTGTAAATATCTTTCTCATTTCCTTTGAAAATAAAGCATTATCTAGGTGTCTTTCTGTTTATGCATTTTGGACACCTCTGTCAGCTTTAGTACCCGTTGTTTAGTACCCGTTTAGTACCTGTTTAGTACCCGTTGAGTATCCCCATATTATTGAACATTACTATTGAATATTAACTATGTAACATATTAGAAAGGGAAACCAGGTTCAGCTCTCATGCAGCAAGTAAAAAAGGGCTATTTAACCCTTTGAGGACCAAGTCCAAAATAGGGATGCACGATGCACTGAAAAATCGATACTACTATTGATTTTCGTGGCAAAAAAACGGTTCGATACCAGGATTTCCTGGTATCGATACTTTATGTTAAACTACAAAATAGCGTAGTTTAACATATAGTGCCGAGTACATGACAGGCGGCTACCTGAGCGCCTGTCATGTTCTCTCTGTGCCACCCCTGCGAACACAGACCCGGGACCCTGCGCGCTCACTCGGGCCCAGATCATCCACCTACCATGCAGTGGCAAATTTTAGGTCGCCGCTCCTGCCTCTGACATCGCCAGCCCCGGGACACATGTGTGTCACTGCGGGTCCTATGGGCTAAGATGAGGACCTTCCCCCCCTCCACAGGCACCGAGCATGAGACACAGCTGGGCCAGTGAGTGCCTGACAAGGGCAGAGGGGCAGCACAGGGTCGGCGGCAGGAGAGGGAGGAGAGCGGCTGAGAGCTGCACGGTCCGGGAGAGGAGAACGCAGGAGAAGGCTGGAGGTGGGGGAGGCGAGGAGGAGATCTGACAGGAGGTAGCTGTGAGGCCGGGCCGTCAGGACATCCCCGGGGCCGGCATCAGCAATGTGGGGGGTGAACAAAAGGTCGGCCTGGCTGCGACTGTGAAGGGAAGTGGGAGGGGGGCGGTAGCCTGCACATTACTCTGCCGCCCGAATCCAGCTGGAATAGTGCAATTACAACCCCCATCATCCCCCTGATAGCTGAAGTGTGTTACATGACTACAGTTCCCATCATCCCCCTGATAGCTGAAGTGTGTTACATGACAACAACCCCCATCATCCCTGATAGCTGAAGTGTGTGTTACATGACTACAACCTCCACCATCGCCCTGATAGCTGAAGTGTGTGTTACATGACTACAGTTCCCATCATCGCCCTGATAGCTGAAGTGTGTGTTTCATGACTACAGTTCCCATCATCCCCCTGATAGCTAAAGTGTATTACATGACTACAGTTCCCATCATCCCCCCTGATAGCTGAAGTGTATTACATGACTACAGTTCCCATCGTCCCCCCTGACAGCTGAAGTGTATTACATGACTACAGTTCCCATCATCCCCCTGATAGCTGAAATGTGTGTTTCATGACTACAGTTCCCATCATCCCCCTGATAGCTGAAGTGTATTACATGACTACAGTTCCCATCATCCCCCCTGATAGCTGAAGTGTGTGTTACATGAATACAGTTCCCATCATCCCCTCTGATAGCTGAAGTGTGTGTTACATGACTACAGTTCCCATCATCCCCCTGATAGCTGAAGTGTATTACATAACTACAGTTCCCATCATCCCCCATGATAGCTGAAGTGTGTGTTACATGACTACAGTTCCCATCATCCCCCTGATAGCTGAAGTGTATTACATAACTACAGTTCCAATCATCCCCTCTGATAGCTGAAGTGTGTGTTACATGACTACAGTTCCCATCATCCCCCTGATAGCTGAAGTGTATTACATAACTACAGTTCCAATCATCCCCCCTGATAGCTGAAGTGTGTGTTACATGACTACAGTTCCCATCATCCCCTGATAGCTGAAGTGTATCACATGACTACAGTTCCCATCATCCTCCCTGATAGCTGAAATGTATCACATGACTACAGTTCCCATCATCCCCCCTGATAGCTGAAGTGTGTGTTACATGACTACAGTTCCCATCATCCCCCTGATAGATGAAGTGTATCACATGACTACAGTTCCCATCATCCCCCTGATAGCTGAAGTGTATCACATGACTACAGTTCCCATCATCCCCCTGATAGCTAAAGGGTGTATCACATGACTACAGTTCCCATCATCCCCCTGATAGATGAAGTGTATCACATGACTACAGTTCCCATCATCCCCCTGATAGCTGAAGTGTATCACATGACTACAGTTCCCATCATCCCCCTGATAGCTAAAGGGTGTATCACATGACTACAGTTCCCATCATCCCCCCTGATAGCTGAAGTGTTATTGTGCATATTATAAGATTATCACCTTCCTGATGACGCACGGTAAATGGTGCAAGCGGAGAAACCACCAAATTCAGTACCACATAAAAACGTGGTACTAAATAAAACTACAGATTGCCCCATAGCCATGTTAAGAATCAGAATAGGGCTATTTTTTTAAGAACATTTCTTTTAAATAATGGAAACTTTATTTATAAAGTAATATGGTTCATACAGACCTGACAGTCGGGGGGATCTCTACTCTTGTGTTTTTTTTTAAAAATATATAATTTATTAAGTATCGAATTGGTATCGAGCATTGAAAAAAAAAAGTTGGTATTGGTATCGAACTCAAAATTCTGGTATCGTGACATCACTAGTCCAAAATGACCTAGTGGACCATGCTAATTTTCATTTTTGCATTTTTGTTTTTTCCTTCTCCCCTTCTAAGAGCTCTAGCACTTCCATCTCTAGTTTTTATTAATACCATATTTGTGTAGCTCATACGTTTTGATCATTTTTTTTAAACAAAAAAGCAGAGCGCCAATCGGACCGCACGGAAGAAGGTAAGGGGTTCCCGAAGATAAGAGGGTCCCGATCGGTAAGTGACAGGAGCTGCTCCTGTCACTTACACTTAAACGAACAGAGGTGGCAGTAGGGGGAACTATGTCAGACTGAAAAGAAAACACAATTTCCTGCAGGACATACAGCAGCTGATAAGCACTGGAAGACCTGCAGCTGCAGCCTGTCATTAACCCCGCGCGATCGCAGCATTTAAGGGGTAATGACAGGCTGCAGCGTGATCGCTGCAGCCTGTCATTAATGGTGAGGACCCGGCTACTGACTGTAGCCGGCCCCCACCTGCTATGAAGTGCGCTCCGCTCTGGAGCGCGCTTCATAGCACATCAATAACTCAGGACATACAGGTATGCCCAGGGTTGTCTGCTGACAGGTGGCTAGGGAATATCTGTACGTCTTAGGTTGCCTAGAGGTTATACAGGTGTCTTACTTTAGGTTCTGCCCTGCTACACTAGAATTTCCATTATCTTACAGTTTATTGCTGTGTTCTCCTGACCCTTGGCTTGCTTTGTGATTTTGTACTTGGTTACTGTCTGTGTTCCTGACCTCAGCTGGGCTTACGCTATTTCCCTTGGTTACCGATTTCTGCATTATGCTACTATTCCGATATTGACCCCTGGCTTGTTTCCGGTTCTCCTATTGTGTGACTTAAAGGGGTACTCTGGCAAAAATATTTTTCTTTCAAATCAATTGGTTTCAGAAAGTTATGTAGATTTATAATTTACTTCTCTTTTTAAATCTTAGGTCTTCCAGTACTTATCAGCTGCTGGATGTCCTGTTGGAAATTGTGTTTTCTTTTCAGTCTGACATAGTTCCCCCTGCTGCCACCTCTGTCCGTGTCAGGAACTGTCCAGAGCAGGAGAGATTTTCTATGGGGATTTGTTATTGCTCTGGACAGTTCCTGTCAACAGAGAGCACCAAGTCAGACTGCAAAGAAAACTCAACTTCCTGCAGGACATATAGCAGCTGATAAGTCCTGGAAGACTTGACATTTTTACACAGAAGTAAATTACAAATCTATATAACTATCTGACACCAGTTGATTTGAAAGAAAACGACTTTCGCCGGATAACCTCACTAATGTATCTGTACTGTGCTTTGACCCAAACAGTTTTGACTTCTCTTTCCATCTGATGGCCCCAGCACATAGCAGCATAGGGACTTCTCCCCAGTTGTCACTTGTAGCCTGGTGAGAGACTGGCAAGTAGACTAGGACATAGACTGTGGGTAGAGATCAGGGCGCACTACTCCCCAGCCCTGGACCTGACATTGATCAAGTCTACCAGACAAATCATTTCTGTCCTCTCTCTATCCTGATATTTGGGGGTGCCCGAACACTCTGGGGGATATTGAAAAGTAATAGAGGTCATTTGTCTGTGCAATAAATCAGGTCATAACCTGAAATGGAAATTTCCTTTCTGTCCAGTGCTAAGTTTATTATGACCAAATTCTGCTTATCCTTCTCTTTTATCTTGGGTTGTTTCATATAAAAACAATCACACACTTATCTCCATTCTTCAAGAAGCCCAACAAGTATTTAACTATTACATAGGAGCAAATCACGTCATAGCAGCTTCTATATAATGCTGCCCGCCTATACATCTGATCTGATGAATGGCTTTACTTACAGTCTACACTCAAAAACATTTCCCGCACTTCAGAAGAGAAAGCACTATAGCTGAATCCCTAACAGAAACCTGGCACATAAGAGCCATTGAGTCTGAAACGTCAATATATTATTTAATGAGAACAATGACAGAGGCAAATATCCCTGTCTTCAAGCAGGGTGCTCTAGGATGAATAGGATAGAACATTACACAATGTCTCTCAGACGTATTTTAAAGAAGCATTTCCATTGTGCTTAGAGAAGATTAGTGTCGGTAAACATTAGGTCACTATGTCTTGGTAAGTCACAGTAATATGTTTTGTGTAAAAAGAAAGAGGGTACAATATATATCCAGAACTAGTGATACAAACATGGAGTTCTTGAGCTCCATTGCAAGTCTATGGAGCTCGTCTTATGCAACAAGGCAAGGAGAATGGCATGCTAGTGTGGTAGACCCCTCAGTGTGGGTGGTTGCGGACGGTCACTTGCTAGGTGGTGACGTGTGACGCCAGTTCTATGGTGGGCCCAGTGATGTTATGTCGTGACACCAGTGCTGGTTGGGCACACAGGTATAGTGGCGCACCTGCTTTTATTTTAAAGGGCCGGTTATACCTTGTTCCAACTGGACCGCTGTAGAGAGCTTTCTTGCTTGTGACCTTCCTCTACAGAGTCCAGCGACAAAACATCTTACACTTCCTCTACCCATGTGACTTCCTATCTACAGTCCCTGTAAGGTGCACTGTGAATAGGTGAAGAGTGCATATGTGAGAAGTAAAGAGAGAAATGATAGGATAGAAGTAGAAAGTACTCTCATTGGTCTACAGATCCATGTGACATATACACATAAAATAACACCTTCAATACTACAGCTGTGCAATACAGTAAAAGGACATCTTGTGGCGAAACTTTAACACTACTACATCACCACTTTCATGCAAAAAGTACAGGCTTTTACGAAGGGTGTAACTAATAGCAACACCCATGGTGGGATGCCACACTAGGTGGACCAAATCCACTGCAACAACAATAGGTCCTAGAGGCCCAGCAGAAGATAAAACCATTAGCATCTGACTTTAGAACCAACCTTTGCTACTACTATCTATCTCTTTTGTACTAGTCTACAGATAAACTATGAGGTCTTATTGATCCAGTATAAATTGCTAAAGACAACAAAGATTGTCATGAAATTAAAAGTGGATATGCATATATGTATGAATGTAGCACCCGGAATGATCATCTGCTTCTATTCTAAGGGTCCTATTACAGGGCCCGATCATAACCTCAGCCAATTACTGTATCAGCCTGTGATTGCCTGAGCGGCTGGTGGTCTGTCAGTGCAGAGAAGGTAGAGCTGCAGCCGCCGGGGAAGGCCTCGGAGGACATCGAGGAACATGGTAAAATAAGTTAAAGGGGCACATCAGCCAAAATCTTTTTCTTTCAAATAAACTGGTTCCACAAAGTTATAGAGATTTGGAATTTACTTCTATTTAACCCCTTAAGGATGGAGCCAATTTTCGTTTTTGCGTTTTCGTTTTTTCCTCCTTGTGTTTAAAAGGCCATAGCACTTTTCCACCATTTTTCCACCAAGGGACCCACATGAGCCCTTATTTTTTGCGTCACTAATTGTACTTTGCAATGACAGGCTGAATTTTTGCTTAAAGTACACTGCGAAACCAGAAAAAAATTTAATGTGTGGTGAAATTGAACAAAAAAACGCATTTTTTTTGTTTTTTTTGTTTTTACGCCATTCGCCCTGGGGTAAAACTGACTTGTTATGCATGTTCCTCAAGTCGTTACGATTGCAGCCATATGTAACATGTATAACTTTTATTGTATCTTATGGCCTGTAAAAAATTCAAACCATTGTTAACAAATATATGTTCCTTAAAGCGCAACTATAAAATATTTTGACCATTCAGTTTTAGTTAGCTTAGGTCATGATAAGACTTTTTGTAATACACATTAATAACCTAAAATGAACAGTTTTTTTTAAATACATAAGGCTGACTATGCCCTTACAGCCCTCTCTGGCTCTGAGTTATTTCTGCATTCCTGCTGGACACGCCCCCTCCCTGCAGATCCGTCCTGAGTGTACGGACTCTGACAGGAGGATCAGATAACAGCCCTGACACAGAGAGAGAGACATAAACAAAATCTCCCCCCTCCCCTCACAGAGGTGACTAAGCAGAGCTGAGGGTGTTGTGTGTGAGGAGCAGCGCAGGGGAAGAGCTGGATGGAGGGACAAGTACTCAGTGCTTTAACAAGGAGGCACATCCCAGCCATGACCCAGCCAATGTACTGCATGAGGGAGAGTGGGTGAGTCACTGAGGGGAGGACTACAAGTCCCAGCACAACACAGCTGTAGTCCTTCCATAGTACATATAACATTCACTATCAGATGTCTGCAGCATCTCAAGTCTTCCCATACTTATTAGCTGCTGTATGTCCTTTAGAAAGTGGTGTTTTCTCTCCAGTCTGCCACATCTGTCCGAGACAGGAACTGTCCAGAGCAGGTGAGGTTTTCTATGGGATTTGCTGCTGCTATGGACAAAGATGTTAGCGGAGAGCATTGTGTCAGACTGAAAATAAAACATTTTCTGCAGGACATACAGCAGCTGATAAGTATGGGAAGACTTGAGATTTAAATAGAAGTAACTACAGATCTATATAACTTTCTGAAAACAGTTGATTTGAAAGAAAAAGATTTTTGCTGGAGTATCCCTTTATTATTTTATACTACAATCATCAGCTGTAACAATGTGCTCCCGACGCCCAATAATTTTAGGTCTGGAGCTAAAGAAACGATCAGCTGATGATCGTTTCATCGGCTGATTGTTTTCTCTGTTACACATAGCGATAATCGTCCGAATTCTCCTGATTTGGCCGATTATTGTTCCGCGCAATAGGGCCCTAAACCTCAGTTCAGACTACAGTAACCTTCTGAGTAGGTCACCATCTCAGGACATAATGTTAATAATGATAATGAATGGTGTGATCACTCGTAGATCCATAGTGAATGCCTTTCTTATGTCTTTTCTCAACAAAAGCTGATGCTGTTCAGGGTTACTAATCTATCACTCCTACTGTAGAATTTAACCCATATTCCATCATAATTTTTGTTCAAATGATAATAATTGTCTCTTTAAGGTGTTAAAATTTTTTGACTGAGCCAATGAAGATTGGTGGACAACAAGCAAGCAATTACTAACCACCACCAATCCTCAGCATAGGCCAATTTTCTGATCAGTAGGATGCCTATTTACTTCAATGGGAGCCGAGCTGCTTACAGATCCCTTCATTGTGATACGCTAGAACAGCAGGTCTGCAACGTATCGGCACTCCACTGTTGAGACAATGATGGCCTATCCTGAGAAAACCCCTTTAAATTAAAGTACATTTTATTTTACTCTATACCTCCTGTTGAGTATGAAACCTTTCCGTAGTTCTGTGTGGTCTTTCCTATCAATATAGCAGTTTATACTTCTGGCTTCTTCTGCCTTCAGTTTCCAGGTCAGGAAGTAGCTGTCAGAAAGTTACTGGCTAACTGATTCTCCTGTCAGCCTTAAAGGGGTTATCCAGTGAAAAACATTTTCTTTCAAATCAACTGGTTTTAGAAAGTTAAGATTTTTAAATAGAAGTAAATTACAAATCTAAGTCTTCCCATACTTATCAGCTGCTGCATGACCTGCAGGAAGTGGTGTATTCTTTTCAGTCTGACACTGAAATGTCTGACAGTGCTCTCTGCTGCCACCTCTGTCAGAGACAGTAACTGTCCAGAGCAGTAGCAAATTCCTGTAGAAAACTTTTCCTGCTCTGTACAGTTCCTGCTCTGGACAGAGGTGGAAGCAGAGAGCACTGTGTCAGACTGAAAAGAAAACATTTCCTGCAGGACATGCAGCAGCTGATAAGTATGGGAAGACTTGAGATTTTAAAATAGAAGTAAATTACAAATCTATATTACTTTCTGAAACCAGTTGATTTAAAAGAAAAATATTATTTTCTGGATAACCCCTTTAATAGCACCAATGAATATCTCTTTACCTAGTCACTGATAGCCCTCCCTCCTCAGGTAGATGCTATCCTATGCCGAACCAACAGACTCGAATCATCTCTAGTTGACACAGAAACGGTAACAACTACCTTCTCCTCCTTCTTTCAGTAGAAATTTTATATCTCATAAACATTTTAAGTAGCACCTTTAAAGTACATCCTGTGGCACACACCTCAAATAGAGTATTCCCTGGAAATTCTAGTAATAACATTTTATAAGGCCATGCAATCATTACACATTATTATCTCAATATTGTTAAACCAATGCAATGAGGTCAGGTATTTCCCACAGACGTGGATGTAAAATAATCAATAAGTAGTTCTCTACAGTGTATACTTGTTCTGGTATCTACCGTAATAAGCGCAGCGCTCTTGTAACATTGATCAGGAACATGCCGTCTTGGCAACTAGAAGCAAATATTAAACATGAGTAAAGGTTGGCACCACGCCCTTGCCCTTCAATTGTCTGGTCCCATGCTTAGCCAGTTCTGCTAGGTATAATCAGACAGTAATTCATCTTCATGTTATTTCTTAGGTGCAGCCAAGACTACATTGTTAGCATAAGTCCAGAGGACATATTCATATATATATATATATATATATATATATATATATATATATATATATATATAAAACTTGTTAATGACGCATGGTAATGTGAAAATACAGGAAAATCTTAGTATTTATTAGAATAATATACCTGGGAATGTCCAGGACATTTGAGCAGCCTAGATATGGAGACTTTCTCATATATATATATATACTGTAAATTTTCCTTATATTACATGTCATAGCCGTCATTGCACAAACACAAGAGACTTCACAATATCGAATGTCCTTCTGGTATCTCGCTGCTGCAGTATTATGTTCTGCTTTGAGCCTCCTGCTGCAGATTGTCTTTCTTTACACTTTAATTATAATGTTTGTTTCCTTGAAGATTCTTCTTAAGGAATGTGGTAGAATGGATTCATTATGGCTATGGTTATTCACCAGAAAAAGAAAATCTGAGAGCAATATTACATCATCAGTTTTTTTAACACAATTTTTCCTATTAGATACAATTACCAAGCTGATTCTTGAACTTCCTTGTTGATTCTGGGTTTCTGTGTCTAATATGTCTAAGGGATTTCCCTAACTATACCACATACCTATGTGTATATGGAGAGTACAAATGTTCTGTATTTAAGGTACTTTACCTCCCTATACAGTTTTGTATTCCCCATAAATCTAATCACTTCCTGATTTGAAAAATGCATTGGTTTAAACTGTCTATTTAAATGGAAAACCCAAGGGTGCGTTCACACATACAGGATCTGCAGCAGATTTGATTGCGCAGATTTTATTTGAATCTAATCTGGGCCATCACATCTGCTGCAGATCCTGTACGTGTGAACGCACCCAGGATATGTTCACACTACGTAAAACTATGGCCGTAGTCCTCGCCACAAAACTATGGCCGTTGTTTTGAGGTTTATACCATGGCTGCAATATATACGAACTACAGTCGTATAATGCAGACTACGTATCAGACAACGGCCGTTGTTTATATGGCCCCTTGAAAAATGAACATGTCAATTACTTCTGGCCGGTAATGCTTCAACAACGGCTGTGGAATTTAATGCGGCCGTGCACGGAATACTTATTTCAGCCGAATTAAACTTGATTTTGAAATTAAAAATTTTCTGTGTGCTTTATAGGGCTGGGCGCAGAATTCCAAATGAATGACCTGTTTCAGCCTGCTTATAGCCCTATTCCACGGGTCGTCAGAGGAGCAAACAAGCACTCTCAGCGCTCGTTTGCTCCTCGTTCCCCACTTGCTGCCACCGCTATTCAGCGCGGCTGCAGCAAGCGGGTGAGTGCGGGAGGGGGCGGCGGGGAGCTGCGGGGGGGGGGGGCTGCTCGAAGGATCGCTGATCGTCCGGGCAGCCCATAGGATACAGCCAGGGCCGCCATCAGGAATTTCGGGCCCCATACAACCAAAGTGTCTGGGCCCCCTACATTAATAAAAAAATAAAATTGTGTGTTCGCCCCACGCCTTGCTGGGAGGTATAATTTGGTTCAGATCAATTCTAGAGAACTGGCTCATATACACCATTTTCCCCAGTGGCTTAAAATGTAACCTCTGTTATACAGTTATAAAATTGTAGAAACTAAATGTGAACAAGGTGCAATTTAAATGTCACCATACAGACACTTACTTGTATAGCTGCTTCTTGTGCTCTGTATGCAGTGCATTATATTCACCCCTGCAACGTACAATTTATAGCGTGTCTACAAGCCCAGCGGGGCTCATTATGATGGAGACTAAAACTTATACAAGAGTGGGGTAGGGGTTCCCCTGTATTCAGAATGCTGTTGAGTAGGCAATGCCCCGTTTGGGGTTATTGAATTTCGAGGGTCTGGGGGGCTGTTTGATTTGTATATGTTCACCAATATCCCCCCCCCCCCCCCCCCGGTATGCTCACTAACATAGAATATGTTGATAAGGCTAATATAATGAGGCTGTTCCATGTTAGTGAGCATATACAAATCACCCCCCCCCCCCCCCAGGCAGACTAGTTTAGCTCACCCAAGACAGTGATAGCGAATACATGGCGGTGAGAACGCTTTCTAGGAGATCCTGTTTGTGAAGCAGAGGTGTCTTTATCCTGCTCTGCATAGACCCTCGAAATTCAATAATCCCAGACGGGGCATTGCCTAGCACTCAACAGCATTCTGAATACAGGGGAACCCCTACCCCACTCTTGTATAAGTTTTAGTCTTCATCATAATGAGCCCCGCTGGGCTTGTAGACACGCTATAAATTGTACGTTGCAAGGGTAAATATAATGCACTGCATACAGAGCACAAGAGACAGCTATGCAAGTAAGTCTCTATTTGAATTGCACCTTGTTCACATTTAGGTTCTACAATTTTATAACTGTATAACAGAGGTTACATTTTAAGCCACTGGGGAAAATGGGGTATATGAGCCAGTTCTCTAGAATTGATCTCACACACAGACACCAGCACACATGTATACAGACACCAGCACACATGTATACACACATACAGACACCAGCACACATGTATACAGACACCAGCACACATGTATACAGACACCAGCACACATGTATACAGACACCAGCACACATGTATACACACATACAGACACCAGCACACATGTATACAGAAGCCAGCACACATGTATACACACATACAGACACCAGCACACATGTATACAGACACCAGCACACCAGGGCACGATGAAGTTTGAACTTCTGCAACCTGGAGAAATCACCTGATATCACCTGCAGTCCTATGTAACACCACATAACACAGTGATATCTCTGAGTACAGATAATGTAGTAGATTTCACCTGCAGTCCTATGTAACAGCACAGATAACACAGTGATATCTCTGAGTATAGATCATGTAGTAGATGTCACCTGCAGTCCTATGTAACAGCACAAATAACACAGTGATATCCCTCTGAGTACAGATAATGTAGTAGTCACCTGCAGTCCTTTGTAACAGCACAGATAACACAGTGATATTTCTGAGTACAGAAAATGTAGATGTCACCTGCAGTCCTATGTAACACCAGAGATAACACAGCGATATCTCTCAGTACAGATAATGTAGTAGTCACCTGCAGTCCTATGTAACACAACAGATAACACAGTGATATCTCTGAGTACAGATAATGTAGTAGATGTCACCTGCAGTCCTATGTAACAGCACAGATAATGTAGTAGATGTCACCTGCAGTCCTATGTAACACCACAGATAACACAGTGATATCTCTGAGTACAGATAATGTAGATGTCACTTGCAGTCCTATGTAACAGCACAGATAACACAGTGATATCTCTGAGTACAGATAATGTAGATGTCACTTGCAGTCCTATGTAACACCACAGATAACACAGTGATATCTCTGAGTACAGATAATGTAGTAGCTGTCACCTCGGGGCAGCCCTACTAAATGATGTTCTACAAAATAAGCAAAGTGTCATACAGGGACTCACAGGTGACGTCTTCTTTGATCTGAGGCGTCACTTTCCCTTTTCCT
The DNA here is from genome assembly GCF_027789765.1 of Dendropsophus ebraccatus. Taxonomy (NCBI): domain Eukaryota; kingdom Metazoa; phylum Chordata; class Amphibia; order Anura; family Hylidae; genus Dendropsophus; species Dendropsophus ebraccatus. The sequence continues at coordinate 171,548,880 of NC_091455.1, forward strand.
CTCCATCCGGCCCAGACCTCCATGATGATTCCTTCCAGCTACGTTTCATCTTTTCAGAACCTGCGAGACAAACAATTTAGGCTCCGCACATTTCTAGCAACTTCTTTTCCTTTCTCCCTCCTGTAGGCTCCCAAAGTAACTGGGCTGTTTGGTGTTATGTGCAGTAAAGCGAGTAGGAATGAGGGATGCCCCCTGTATGTAGGATCCCCTGCTGTGCCCCCATGAGCTAATAATGCCCCTAGAGGTGCCCCCATGAACTAATAATGCCCCCAGAGGTACCCCCATGAGCTAATAATGCCCCCAGAGATGCCCCCATGAACTAATAATGCCCCCAGAGGTGGCCCCCATGAACTAATAATGCCCCCAGAGGTGCCCCCATATACTAATAATGCCCCCAGAGGTGCCCCCATGAGCTAATAATGCCCCCAGAGGTGCCCCCATGAGCTAATAATGCCCCCAGAGGTGCCCCCATGAACTAATAATGCCCCAAGAGGTGCCCCCATATACTAATAATGCCCCCAGAGTTGCCCCCATGAGCTAATAATGCCCCTAGAGGTGGCCCCCATGAACTAATAATGCCCCCAGAGGTACCCCCATGAGCTAATAATGCCCCCAGAGGTGGCCCCCATGAACTAATAATGCCCCCAGGTACCCCCATACACTAATAATGCCCCCAGAGATGCCCCCGTGAGTTAATAATGCCCCCAGAGGTGCCCCCATGAACTAATAATGCCCCCAGAGTTGCCCCCATATACTAGTAATGCCTCCAGAGGTGCCCCCATGAGCTAATAATGCCCCCAGAGGTGCCCCCATACACTAATAATGCCCTCAGAGGTGCCCCCATATACTAATAATGCCCCAAGAGGTGCCCCCATACACTAATAATGCCCCCAGAGGTGCCCCCATATAGTAATAATGCCCCAAGAGGTGCCCCCATACACTAATAATGCCCCAGAGGTGCCCCCATACACTAATAATGCCCCCAGAGGTGCCCCCATACACTAATAATACCCCCAGAGGTGCCCCCATATACTAATAATGCCCCCAGAGGTGCCCCCATGAGCTAATAATGCCCCCAGAGGTGCCCCCATATACTAATAATGCCCCCAGAGGTGCCCCCATACACTAATAATGCCCCCAGAGGTGCCCCCATACCCTAATAATGCCCCCAGAGGTGCCCCCATACACTAATAATGCCCCCAGAGGTGCCCCCATATACTAATAATGCCCCCAGAGGTGCCCCCATACATTAATAATGCCCCCAGAGATGCCCCCATATACTAATAATGCCCCCAGAGGTGCCCCCATACACTAATTATGCCCCCAGAGGTGCCCCCATATACTAATAATTCCCCCAGAGGTGCCCCCATGAACTAATAATGCCCCCAGAGGTGCCCCCATACACTAATAATGCCCCCAGAGGTGCCCCCATACACTAATAATGCCCCCAGAGGTGCCCCCATACACTAATAATGCCCCCAGAGGTGCCCCCATTTACTAATAATGCCCCCAGAGGTGCCCCCATATACTAATAATACCCCCAGAGGTGCCCCCATACACTAATAATGCCCCCAGAGGTGCCCCCATACACTAATAATGCCCCCAGAGGTGCCCCCATACACTAATAATGCCCCCAGAGATGCCCCCATATACTAATAATGCCCCCAGAGATGCTCCCATATACTAATAATGCCCCCAGAGGTGCCCCCATACACTAATGATGCCCCCAGAGGTGCCCCCATATACTAATAATGCCCCCAGAGGTGCCCCCATGAACTAATAATGCCCCCAGAGGTGCCCCCATACACTAATAATGCCCCCAGAGGTGCCCCCATACACCAATAATGCCCCCAGAGGTGCCCCCATACACTAATAATGCCCCCAGAGGTGCCCCCATATACTAATAATGCCCCCAGAGGTGCCCCCATGAACTAATAATGCCCCCAGAGGTGCCCCCATGAACTAATAATGCCCCCAGAGGTGCCCCCATACACTAATAATGCCCCCAGAGATGCCCCCATATACTAATAATGCCCCCAGAGGTGCCCCCATACACTAATAATGCCCCCAGAGGTGCTCCCATATACTAATAATGCCCCAGAGGTGCCCCCATACACTAATAATGCCCCCAGAGATGCCCCCATATACTAATAATGCCCCCAGAGGTGCCCCCATACACTAATTATGCCCCCAGAGGTGCCCCCATATACTAATAATGCCCCCAGAGGTGCCCCCATGAACTAATAATGCCCCAGAGGTGCCCCTATGAACTAATAATGCCCCCAGAGGTGCCCCCATACACTAATAATGCCCCCAGAGGTGCCCCCATACACTAATAATGCCCCCAGAGGTGCCCCCATACACTAATAATGCCCCCAGAGGTGCCCCCATATACTAATAATGCCCCCAGAGGTGCCCCCATGAACTAATAATGCCCCCAGAGGTGCCCCCATACACGAATAATGCCCCCAGAGGTGCCCCCATACACTAATAATGCCCCCAGAGGTGCCCCCATACACTAATAATGCCCCCAGAGGTGCCCCCATACACTAATAATGCCCCAAGAGGTGCCCCCATTTACTAATAATGCCCCCAGAGGTGCCCCCCATGAGCTAATAATGCCCCCAGAGGTGCCCCCATGAACTAATAATGCCCCCAGAGGTGCCCCCCATGAACTAATAATGCCCCCAGAGGTACCCCTAAAAAAACAAACATCCTACTCACCTAATCCGCGCTGTGGCTGCAGGCAGCAGCTCTCCTCCTCCTCTTCGGGCTCCATCTTGCGAGCCGCAGGGACGGGACTTCCGGCAGGCGTGATGACGTCACATGATCACGCCTGCCGGAGAGGCACATGATCACGGCCCGGCCTCCCATAGGCTGCTGGTATAAAGTGCCGGCAGCCTATGGGAGAGAATACAGGAGTAGGACGCTGACAGGTCCTGCTCCTGTATTCTGACCGCTTTAATGTTCCGCCCACTTCTCGGGATGCTCAAAAACAGGTAGCAAGGGGGGCCCTGCGGGCCCCCCAAGCGTAGCGGACGGGGGGGGGGGGCGGCGGCCGGCGGCCCCCCCATGTCTCTTAGGGTCCGGGCCCCATACGGCAGTACCACTTGTACTGCCCTATCGGCGGCCCTGGATACAGCAGCGTCTGCTGCCGATGCTCCTATTCAACGGAGCGACGGCAGCAGATCGTTGCTGTATCAGTCGCTTGTTTTTTAACATGTTGAAAAACAAGCGACTGCAACGATCAGCCGACATGAACGATGTCGGCTGATCGTTGCACTCTATTCCACAGGACGATTATCGTTCGTAGCGGCCGATATCGGCCGAATACGGACGATAATCGTTCCGTGGAATAGGGCCTTTAGAAACAGGCTAGGAAGCAAAATTAAACAACGGCCGTAGTTTCACGACTAGCCCGTATGGCCATATTGCTACGGTCGTAGTTTTAGGCGCACATGTCTGGCCGGGTGAAAACAACGTCCGTTAATTTACGTAGTGTGAACAAAGCCTTAAAGTGCATCTGTTACATGCAAATTCATATCCAAAATGACAACATTGCCACATGTTGAATATTATGAAAGGATATAATCACTACTTTTACTTTTTCTGCCTGTGCCTATAATCCGCCAAAAAACTTTATTTTATTCTGCATTGAACTGTCAAGGAGGCATGACCCGGGGTCTGCAATGCCCCAGGCTACAGCTCCTCCCCATTCTGGATCCCCTGCACTGACCTCATCGGCATATGGCATGTGCACTGCGCCCACAAACACGGCTCATGTGGAGCAATTCGACTGGGTTCAGTAGTGTAAGTTAAAGGAGAAGTCCAGCAAAGTTTTTTATTAACCTCTTAAGGACCCATGACGTACCGGCACGTCATGGATCACTGTCACTTAAGGACCCATGACGTACCGGTACGTCGGCCCTTTAAACGGGCGCCGCGGCCGGCTGGGTCCCGATCGGGGGAGATAGCCTGCTATAATACATAGCAGGCCATCTCTCCCTGTCGGCATGGAGGGTTGTTAACCCCCCCCCATGCCGACGATCGCCGCTATTGGCTGATAAGCCCATAGCTGCGATCGGAACCTTTCCGGGTCATCGGTGGCCCGATGACCCGGAAAAAAATGGCGGTCGGTGCTGTCCGAGGACGGCACCGACCGCCATTACTGTAAAAAGTAATGTTGGTCACGGTACCACCGTCCCGATCGCCGTGAACGGCCGGCCAGCCGGCCGGCCGTTCACGGCGATCAAAGTCCCCACAAGTAATAAATACCTGCTCCGGACCCCTCAGCTAGGTAGCTGAGGGGTCCAGAGCAGGTATTTGTACATTACTCACCTGTCCCGGGGTCCTGATCGGCGTCTTCCGGGTTCCCGGCGTCCTCTTCATCTTGTCGGGACTTCGGCTTCTTCCGTGAGTCTCGATCGGCTTTTTCCGGCTCCAGCGTCGTCTTTTTTCGTATTTTTCCGGCTCCAGCGTCGTCTATTTTCGGATCTTGCGCTCTGCTGCCCCCTAGCGGCTGATAAGTGTAATACACGTATCAGCCACTACAGGGATGTTCAGAATGTAGTAAAAAAAAATTTTTTTTTCCCAATTTTTTTTTTTTTCTATTTTCCGCACCCTATCGCCGCTGAGTGTTGATCAGCATCGCACGAAAGTGCGCTGTTAATCAGCAACTCCTCCTTTTTGGCGTAGGGTGTTTTTTTTTTATATCCTACTGCCACGGTCTGCTGATAAGTGCCGAACATAAGTGCGGCATTTATCAGCAACTCCTTTGTTGGCGTAGGTTTTTTTTGTATACTTACTGTAAAAAACACGTAAAAAAACACTACATTACACCACACTACATTGAATAAAGTTTTACACTACACCACTACATACCCCATATACCAATCCCCATATAAAGATGGCCCCCAGGGTGTTTTCGGTATCGGACGCATACGTTATTATTGCCTCCGACACCGAAACAGCCAGTGAGGATGAATGGGGGGTCCTTTGTTCCTCCATTCATCCTCATCCTCCTCATCATCCAGTGACGTGTCTGGGAGTAGCGTAGCGTACGCTGCCCCCCAGACACGTCTTTTCTGCCAGTACCGTCCCAATAAGAGATGACGGTATGGCGTGAAATTCTCCAAACTCTGTGAGCGTACCTCAGGGTACACTTACAGATTTAGGGTACGTGCACACTGCGGAATGGCGAAGGATAACCCTTCGTGCATTCCGCAGCTGGCACCCGCCGGCGGACTGATGCAGGGGCGCGTCTCCGCCCGTGTCATAGACTCTATCCTATGCATGGGCGGATTCCATCATCCGTCATTCTATCAACACGTTGGACGCAGAGCGGAATCCGCCCGTGCATAGAATGGAGTCTACGACACGGACGGAGACGTGCGCCCGCATCACTCCGCCGGCGGGTGCCAACTGCGGAATGCACAAAGGGTTATCCTTCGCGATTCCGCAGTGTGCACGTACCCTTAGAGTGTATGAAGGAAGGGACACCCGAATGCAGCCCCCAGATGCCCCCTCCCCCCCCCATCCTCGGAGTTAGTGGGGACATCGTCCGGGAACTGATCTTCCCACTGCTGGATAAAGGTTACCACCTGTACGGGGATAACTTTTATACCAGCACCCCCTCTTTCGGTCCCTCGCTGCCCGAGCTACTGTAGCTTGCGGCACGATCCGAACATATCAGAAGTAGTAATAGAGCCCTAATATTTAGCAGCCATGGAGCGGCCCCAGCGCTTCTGGATATGAAGGACCCCGTATCGCACCAGGACAACATTTTCCAGGTGACGTCCCCCACACTGGAGAAAGGGAGACCCCAGAAGAAGTGCAGAGTGTGGGGTAACAGGGGGATCAGGAAGGACAACATTTTCCAGTGTGACACCTGTCCTGATCCCCCTGGCCTCTGCATACTGGATCGCTCCAAGGCGCACCACACGTCACTGGGGTTCTACATTATCTATATTCTGTCCCTTATTCCTATTTCAGGGGTCACGTTGATCCAGGGATTATTCTGATCGCCATTATGGAGTCGGGAAGGAATTTTTCCCCTGTGATGAGGCTACTGTCGTCTGCCTCACGAGGGGTTTTTGCCTTCCTCTGGATCAACACAGGTTGAATTTGATGGACACCTGTCATTTCCAACCTTATAAACTAATAATTGGCCTAATACCCCCAAATAAATTAGAATTGTCCCTTTTCCCCAGCTAAATAGGTATGGCCGCCATTCCCATTAGAGGATGCCATGATGCAATTACAAAGCCTCTGTGCGGCCAGGACAGTAGAAACCCCCCACAAGTGACCCCATTCTGGAAACTAGACCCCATAAGGAATCTAACAAGTGGGGCAGCGGGTATATGGCCCCCTGGTGACGGCCACATTTGGGACGTGAAAATGAAAAAAATTGTATTTTTTATTTTCACGGCACATGTTCTACACATGTGCCCATCACTAGTGGGGTCCATATGCTCACTGCACCCCTTGTTAGATTCCTTATGGGGTGTAGTTTCCAGAATTGGGTCACTTGTGGGGGGTTTCTACTGTTCTGGCAGCACAGGAGCTTTGTAATTGCGACATGGCCTCCACCCCCATTCCAGCCTCTAAATGGCGCTCTGTCCTTTTGGTGACTTCCCCTGTGCCCATATGGCAAATTATGTCCACATGTGGGGTATTTTCGTACTCAGGGGAAACTACCCTACACGTTTTGTGTTCATTTTCTTTTTTAACCCCTTGTGGAAATGGAAAAAAATCAAGGCTAGACCAACATTTAGTGTAATTTTTTTAAAATTTTTACTCTAAATCATTGATCTTGTCTTGATTTTTTCATTTTCACAAGGGGTTAAAAGATAAAAAAAAAACACAATGTGTAGAGCAATTTCCTCTGAGTACGGAAATACCCCACATGTGGACATAAAGCGCCATGCGGGTGCAGGGTAAGCCTCCAAAGGGAAGGTGCGCCATTTGGTTTTTGAAGGCTGGATTTGGATGGAATGGATTTCGAGGGGCCATGTTGCATTCAAAAGGCCCCTGTGTTGCCAAGACAGTTAAACCCCCCACAAGTGACCCTATTATGGAAACTACACCCCTCAAGGAATGTAACAAGGGGTGTAGTCAGCATATGGACCCCACTGGTGACGGGCACAAATGTGGAACAATGTGGCGTGAAAATGAAATATTAAATTTTTTACACTATAATGTTGGTCTAGCCATGAATTTATCATTTTCACAAGGGGTTAAAAGAGAAAAAAAAACACAAAATGTGTAGAGCAATTTCCCCCCGAGTCTGTTAATACCCCACATGTGGACATAAAGCGCCATGTGGGCGCAGGGTAAGCCTCTGAAGGGAAGGAGCGCCATTTGGATTTTAGAGGTTGGATTTGGCTAGAATGGATGATGAACGCCATGTCGCATTTACAGAGCCCTTGTGCTGCCAAAACACTGTAAACCCCCCACAAGTGACCCCATTCTGGAAACTACACCCCTCAAGGAATCTAACAAGGGGTGCAGTGAGGATATGGACCCCTGGATGACGGGCACATTTGTGCCATGAAAGTGAAAAAATGAAAATTTTCACTTTCACGTCACATTTTTCCACATTTGTGCCCGTCACCAGTGGGGGTGCTCACTGCACCCCTTGTTAGATTCCTTGAGGGGTGTAGTTTCCAGAATGGGGTCACTTGTGCGGGGTTTCCAGTGTCTTGGCAGCACGAGGGCTCTGTAAATGCGACATGGCCCTTGAAATCCATTCCAGTGAAATCCAGCTTCCAAAAGCCAATTGGCGCTCCTTCCCTTTGGAGGCTCGTCCTGCGCCCGCTTGGCACTTTATGTCCACATGTGGGGTATTTCCGTACTCGGGAGAAACTGCGCTACATGTTTTGTGTTTTTTTTTCCCTTTTATCCCTTTGTGAAAATGAAAAATTGAAGGCTAGAACAACGTTTTAGTGTAAAAAATACTTTAGTCTTTTTTCAAGCCATATTGTTTGGAAAATCTGTGAAGCACCTGTGGGGTCCAGATGCTCACCGCACCCCTTGTTACATTCCTTGAGGGGTGTAGTTTTCTAAATGGTGTCCCTTTAGAGGTGTTTTTTAGGTTTTGGCACCCCAGAGCCTCTGCCAACCTGAAGTGGTACAGTCAAAAATGACCAAAAATAACGGAGCCATTGAAATTCACTTGGCGCTCCCTTATATCTGAGGCTTGTGGTTGCGTCAAATAGCGCAATAGGGCCACATATGGGGTATTTCTCTAAACTGCAGAAACGGGGCAATCAATATTGGGGTGCATTTCTCTGGTAATAGGTTTATAATTATGAAAAATATTGGATTACAATAAAATCTCTGCACAGAAAATTAAAATTTTCAAATTTCTTACACACTTAGCTTTTATTTCTGTGACTCCCCTAAAGGGTTAAAAAAACTTTCTGGATGTGCTTTTGCAGAGTTTAGGGGGTGCAGTTTCTGAAATGGGGTGCTTCGTGGGGCTTTCTAACACACAGTCCCCTCAAATACACTTTGGCCCATAAACCTGAACAGTTCCCTAAAAATATCTGATTTTGAAATTTTACTGAAAATTTGGAAATTTGCTGCTAATGTTTTAAGCTTCCTATTGTCTAAAAAAAATGAAATATAGTTTAATAAATGCCGCCAACATAAAGTAGACATGTTGCTAATGCTATTTAATATATAATTTATGTGGTATAACCATTTTCTGTATAAGCAGAAAAGTTTTAAAGTTGGAAAAATGCATTTTTTCACAATTTTTCACGCTATTTTGGGTTTTTTCATAAAGATTCGTTATAAGTATCGACTCCAATTTACAAGAAATGTGAAGTACAATATGTCACGAGAAAACAATCTCAGAATCAGCCGGATAGGTAAAAGCATCCCGAAGTTATTAATGAATAAAGTGACACTGGTCAAATTCATAAAATTTGCTCCGGTCCTTAAGGCCATTTCAGGCCCGGTCCTTAAGGGGTTAAAGTATTATATTGCTCTGCAAAAGTTATACAAATCACCAATATATACTTATTACGGGAAATGCTTATAAAGTGCTTTTTTCCCTGAACTTACTACTGCATCAATGCTTCACTTCCTGGATAAAATGTGGATGTCACGACCCGACTCCCAGAGCTGTGCGGGCTGTGGCTCCTGGAGAGGATGATGGCAGGGGGACACTGAGGGACACAGGGCACTGGAGGGACACTGAGCATCTACCTCTCCAGCAGCCACAGCCCGCACAGCTCTGGGAGTCGGGTCGTGACATCACCATTTTATCCAGGAAGTGAAGCCTTGATGTAGCAGTAAGTGCAGAAAAAAAGCCCTTTATGTGCATTTCCCATGGTAAATGTATATTGGTCATTTGTATAACTTTTGGGGGGCAATACACAACTTTAATAAAAAATTTTGCTGGACTTCCCCTTTAAGCCTTGTCGGTCCTTCAAACATGCAGGACACACTTCTGTGCCCATAGCCTGTTAGTGTCTGATTATTCAGGACTCTGTCCAGCCATATACCAGCACAGAACCTCTTGTCCGTTGTGCCCTCTAATTCTTTTAGATTCTTTCCGATTTTCTGACCTTGCCTTGTCAATGTGCTGATGGTTTGTTTGGTGAAAACCAGCTTAGCAATCCACTCACTTGTGAACAAATTGCCCACACTGCTGATATGTCTACATGAATTTCTGCATGTCCCTACTGTTTTGTGACATTGACTTATCCATCGGTCAAATCAGTTGTTCTGCAAAGTTCTGCAAATCAACCGATCACCATAGGTCCGGCCTTTCCCGTCATTAGTTGGGGGTATATAGCCATTCAAACATTTCCTGTGCAGCCCCCAATCATATGGTAGTTGTCCTTGTACTGCAGAGGCAAACTGGATTCAATAGAGTGGGAGACACTTTGGGAGACTTTTGCTTGGCGTACACTTGGCTTGCCTAATGCGGCCTAAGGAAGCGTGGTCTCCTCCCATGCCTAATGCACTGGCGGAACTACCGCCGTAGCAGCCATAGCAGCCCCGTGACGCAGCCTCCTGTCAGTCCCCCGTCTGATGCGCGGCTGCCGGGAATGTAGCGTCCTATCCCCGGCAGCGCGCGTATCATAGAGCTCTCTGTCTGCCGGAAGTCGCGGCCGCAGCACAAGCCCACAGAGAGCTCTATGATACGCGCGCTGTCGGGGATAGGACACGACACCCCCGGCAGCCGCGCATCAGACGGGGGACTGACAGGAAAAAGGCTCGACGGGGGAGCGCGTTGTAAGGTGAGTTTTTTTTATTTTTTTAAACCTGCTTTCCGGGGGGGGGGGGGGAGGAGAGAGAGAGAAGGGGGCATCTATAAGGGGGATGGGGAGAAGAGGGCATCTATAAGGAAGGGGGGGAGAGGGGGAAATCTATAAGGAAGGGGGGAGAGGGGGACATCTATAAGGAAGGGGGGGAGCGGGGGAAATCTATAAGGGGGATGGGGAGAAGAGGGCATCTATAAGGAAGGGGGGGAGAGGGGAACATCTATAAGGAAGGGGGAGAGAGGAACATCTATAAGGAAGGGGGGGAGAGGGGGACATCTATAAGGAAGGGGGGGGAGAGGGGGACATCTATAAGGAAGGGGGGGAGAGGGACATCTATAAGGAAGGGGGGGAGAGGGGGACATCTATAAGGGGGATGGGGAGAAGAGGGCATCTATAAGGAAGGGGGGGAGAGGGGGACATCTATAAGGAAGGGGGGAGAGGGGGACATCTATAAGGAAGGGGGGGAGGGGGACATCTATAAGGAAGGGGGGGGAGGGGGACATCTATAAGGAAGGGGGGGAGAGGGGGACATCTATAAGGGAGGGGGGAGAGGGACATCTATAAGGAAGGGGGGGAGAGGGAGACATCTATAAGGAAGGGGGGGAGAGGGAGACATCTATAAGGAAGGGGGGGAGAGGGGGACATCTATAAGGAAGGGGGGGAGAGGGGGACATCTATAAGGGAGGGGGGGGGAGAGGGACATCTATAAGGAAGGGGGGAGAGGGAGACATCTATAAGGAAGGGGGGAGAGGGGGACATCTATAAGGAAGGGGGGGAGAGGGGGCATCTATAAGGGAGGGGGGGGGAGAGGGGGACATCTATAAGGAAGGGGGAGAGGAGGGCATCTATAAAGAAGGGGGGAGAGGGGGACATCTATAAGGAAGGGGGGAGAGGGGGACATCTATAAGGGAGGGGGGGAGAGGGGGACATCTATAAGGAAGGGGGGAGAGGGGGACATCTATAAGGAAGGGGAGAGAGGGGGACATTTATAAGGAAGGGGGGGAGAGGGGGACATCTATAAGGAAGGGGGGAGAGGGGGACATCTATAAGGAAGGGGGGAGAGGGGGACATCTATAAGGGAGGGGGAGAGGGGGACCATCTATAAGGAAGGGGGGAGAGGGGGACATCTATAAGGAGGGGGGAGAGGGGGACATCTATAAGGGGGATGGGGAGAAGAGGGCATCTATAAGGAAGGGGGGGAGAGGGGAACATCTATAAGGAAGGGGGAGAGGGGGACATCTATAAGGATGGGGGGGAGAGGGGGACATCTATAAGGAAGGGGGGGAGAGGGGGACATCTATAAGGAAGGGGGGGGAGAGGGACATCTATAAGGAAGGGGGGAGAGGGGGACATCTATAAGGGGGATGGGGAGAAGAGGGCATCTATAAGGAAGGGGGGGAGAGGGGGACATCTATAAGGAAGGGGGGGAGAGGGGGACATCTATAAGGAACGGGGGGAGGGGACATCTATAAGGAAGGGGGGGGAGAGGGGGACATCTATAAGGGAGGGGGGGAGAGGGACATCTATAAGGAAGGGGGGGAGAGGGAGACATCTATAAGGAAGGGGGGAGAGGGAGACATCTATAAGGAAGGGGGGGAGAGGGGGACATCTATTAGGAAGGGGGGGAGAGGGGGACATCTATAAGGGAGGGGGGGGAGAGGGACATCTATAAGGGAGGGGGGGAGAGGGACATCTATAAGGAAGGGGGGAGAGGGAGACATCTATAAGGAAGGGGGGAGAGGGGGCATCTATAAGGGAGGGGGGGAGAGGGGGACATCTATAAGGAACGGGGGGAGGGGGACATCTATAAGGAAGGGGGGGAGAGGGGGACATCTATAAGGGAGGGGGGGAGAGGGACATCTATAAGGAAGGGGGGGAGAGGGAGACATCTATAAGGAAGGGGGGAGAGGGAGACATCTATAAGGAAGGGGGGGAGAGGGGGACATCTATAAGGAAGGGGGGGAGAGGGGGACATCTATAAGGAAGGGGGGGGAGAGGGACATCTATAAGGAAGGGGGGAGAGGGAGACATCTATAAGGAAGGGGGGAGAGGGGGACATCTATAAGGAAGGGGGGAGAGGGGGCATCTATAAGGGAGGGGGGGAGAGGGGGACATCTATAAGGAAGGGGGGAGAGGAGGGCATCTATAAGGAAGGGGGGAGAGGGGGACATCTATAAGGGAGGGGGGAGAGGGGGACATCTATAAGGAAGGGGGGAGAGGGGGACATCTATAAGGAAGGGGGGAGAGGGGGACATCTATAAGGAAGGGGGGAGAGGGGGACATCTATAAGGAAGGGGGGAGAGGGGGACATCTATAAGGGAGGGGGAGAGGGGGACCATCTATTAGGAAGGGGGGAGAGGGGGACATCTATAAGGAAGGGGGGATAGGAGGACATCTATAAGGAAGGGGGGGAGAGGAGGGCATCTATAAGGAAGGGGGGGGAGAGGGGGACATCTATAAGGAAGGGGGGGATAGGAGGGCATCTATAAGGAAGGGGGGGGAGAGGGGGACATCTATAAGGAAGGGGGGGATAGGAGGGCATCTATAAGGAAGGGGGGGGAGAGGGAGACATCTATAAGGAAGGGGGGGAGAGGGGGACATCTATAAGGAAGGGGGGGAGAGGATGGCATCTATAAGGAAGGGGGGGATAGGAGGGCATCTATAAGGAAGGGGGGGAGAGGGGGACATCTATAAGGAAGGGGGGGAGAGGAGGGCATCTATAAGGAAGGGGGGGAGAGGGGGACATCTATAAGGGAGGGAGAAGGGGGCATCTATAAGGAAGGGGGGAGAGGGGACATCTATAAGGGAGGGAGAAGGGGGCATCTATAAGGAAGGGGGGAGAGGGGGACATCTATAAGGGAGGGAGAAGGGGGCATCTATAAGGAAGGGGGGAGAGGGGGACATCTATAAGTGAGGGAGAAGGGGGTATCTATAAGGAAGGGGGGAGAGGGGGACATCTATAAGGAAGGGGGGAGAGGGGGACATCTATAAGGGAGGGAGAAGGGGGCATCTATAAGGGAGGGGGGAGAGAGGGACATCTATAAGGAAGGGGGGGAGAGGGGGACATCTATAAGGAAGGGGGGGATAGGAGGGCATCTATAAGGAAGGGGAGGAGAGGGAGACATCTATAAGGAAGGGGGGGATAGGAGGGCATCTATAAGGAAGGGGGGAGAGGGAGACATCTATAAGGAAGGGGGGGAGAGGGGGACATCTATAAGGAAGGGGGGGAGAGGATGGCATCTATAAGGAAGGGGGGGATAGGAGGGCATCTATAAGGAAGGGGGGGAGAGGGGGACATCTATAAGGAAGGGGGGGAGAGGAGGGCATCTATAAGGAAGGGGGGGGGAGAGGGGGACATCTATAAGGGAGGGAGAAGGGGGCATCTATAAGGAAGGGGGGAGAGGGGACATCTATAAGGGAGGGAGAAGGGGGCATCTATAAGGAAGGGGGGAGAGGGGGACATCTATAAGGGAGGGAGAAGGGGGCATCTATAAGGAAGGGGGGAGAGGGGGACATCTATAAGGGAGGGAGAAGGGGGTATCTATAAGGAAGGGGGGAGAGGGGGACATCTATAAGGAAGGGGGGAGAGGGGGACATCTATAAGGGAGGGAGAAGGGGGCATCTATAAGGGAGGGGGGAGAGAGGGACATCTATAAGGAAGGGGGGGAGAGGGGGACATCTATAAGGGGGGGCAACATAGGGGGAGAGGGGGCCATCTATAAGGGGACAACATAGGGGAGAGGAGCACAACATAGGGGAGAGGGATAGTATAAAGGGACAACATTGGGGGAGAGGGGAACATCTATAAAGGGACAATATAGGGGGAGAGGGGGCCATCTATAAGAGGACAACATAGGAGGGGCCATCTATAGGGGGGGGGCAACATAGGGGACCATCTATTAGGGGACAACATGGGGGGCATCTATAAGGGGGACAGCATGGGGGGCTTCTATAAGGGGGGCAACATAAGGGGGCTATTTATAAGGAGGGGCGACAGAGAGGAGGGCCATATAATAAAATGGGATCACATAGAGTCAGCCTTCCCACTAAATGAGGGTGTAAAGGGGCCAATGCAGATGTGCAGTATAGAGAGATGAGGATGGTGCCAGTGTGAGGAGACTAATATGTTTTTCTGGCAGATTCTGTGGATTTGTGGCTCGGAGAAGGAGATGGAGAAGAAAATGAAAAGGGAAGAACTCCGATCAGAGAAGACGTCCCCTGTAAGTCACCTGATATAACTGTACTGTAATTTATATGGTGTACAGGACCTGTGTAGAGCTGAGTGTGTTGATGGCGTAGTGGTCGATCGAGAGGGGGCGGGCGGGGGGGGGGGGACCCCAATCAAAAGTTTGCTATGGGGCCCGGCCATTTCTAGTTATGCCCCTGGCCTAATGTATCATAATGCTTGCTAGCAGGTGTAAATCGTGGCAGAATCTACGCCTGCTCTGGAGCAGATACGGCAGGCCCAAATCAGCTGGATTTACTAAGAAGCATGTGCCTCTGAGTAAGTGTGCCTCTGAGTAAGTGTGCCTCTGAGTAAGTTCAGCATGGGGTATGGGGTTGGGAATTTATGTAACCCAGGGTACAGGCAGGCCGGTCTCAATAAATTCCCCTTTATATGTTTAAATGAGACCATTCCTTTTTTTCCTTTTTTTCAACAGATCCTATTTGTGACAAATTCATTGATGAAAAGTTTCTTCAATATTAATCCATGGACCTTACTGATTTTCAGTTTTGAAGAGCGACCTTTGATATTTCATCACTGTGCTATAATAGTTTCAACAATCTACTTTGTAAATAAATGGTCAACCATCATTATATTATGAAACCTCAAAGATAATACATTACATAAGTCTTATTAGGTGTTTGTACAATTCAGCGGCAAGTATTTTCCTCTTTAATGTGGCTGACAAGGAGCTCATTGTCTGCTGACCCTAATTACTGGGGTCAGCGGTCATGTATTTGCTAATGGAGGAAGTCTGCATTGTAGCTGCTATTGGTTTGCCCCCACAAAGCTAATGAAAGATGAACAAGAAAGATGAAGAAGTATCTCACTTGCCGATAACTACGTATAGGGTACAAGGATAACAGTGAATTTATTACCTTCATCATCTGGGCCATATCCATGATATGAAGAGTTTTATCTATGTGCAGATATGTCATCTGCCCACTCTGCTGATATTCTTTAGAAAGGGCGGGCCAGCCGAGGGAGGATCTCTGCACGAGGAGGGTAGCTATGCCCATAGTGCACCAAAATTTACATATACATTTGCATATGCATACTTGCATATACAGTAAATTAAACTCAGTATCACGGAACTGGCGCCAAGGATGAAGGCAAGAAACCTACCCTCATCCTCAGCGCTCCGTGCGCTATAGGGAGCTATCAGCAGTTTAGATACTTTGAATCTTCTTATAGTTTCCCTTTAAGGGGGTGTTCCAATCTCAGCTTCTTATTCCCCATCCGTAGGGAATGGCAACATGGGTGATAGCATACTGACATGTGAATACCCCTTTAAGGCTGGGTTCACACACAGTATATTTCAGGCAGTATTTGGTCCTCATGTCAGGTCCTCATAGCAACCAAAACCAGGAGTGGATTGAAAACACAGAAAGGTTCTGTTCACACAATGTTGAAATTGAGTGGATGGCCGCCATATAACAGTAAATAACGGCCATTATTTCAATACCACAGCCGTTGTTTTAAAATAACAGCAAATATTTGCCATTAAATGATGGCCATCCACTCAATTACAACATTATGTGAACAGAGCCTTTCTGTGTTTTCAATCCACTCCTGGTTTTGGTTGCTATACAGCCTCACAAATACAGCCTCAAATATACATAGTGTGAACCCAGCCTAAATCTGTGAGTATAAATGCCCCAATTTGAATTGTATTGAGTACAGCATGCATAGTATAAGTCATAGTATGAAAATCAGCTGTTGAAATCCACTGTATTAGTGAAGGGTCTCAATGCTGCAATCCTGTATAACTTCACACCAGGGTTATATTCTGAAATTTTGCAAAAGCAAAATAAAGTGAGACAGATTTAACAAAGTGATGGTTCTGCAATGTAAAACATGGACCATCCGTAGTCAGCTTCGCTTTGAATTGCCTCTTAAACATTATCTTATAGTTGCATTTGTAGCAATGCATGCAGTTGCATGTAAGCTATTTGAGAACCAGTCCATAAGATATAGACCCCAGGTGGCTCCAAAGTCAGCTTATGATGGCTACTGAAGACTGAGGCCATTGGAATGAGGTTCTCTATGGGTCATTCTGACCCTGCACACACATAAAGAAGAACTTAACTTCTTAGAATACAGCAATTTTCCATAGTCTTTGTGATCAGATTCTGAAGTGTCTTATAAAAGTATACTTGAGTCATATTACCTTCTAACTAATATTTCACTGACCGCACCCCTTAACCCCACAATCTCACCTATCTGCAGGTAATACGTGATTTACTTGCCAATAGATATGTTATCTATATCCTGATAGCAGTTCTCCATAATAGGGAATCAACAAAAGTCTGCACGCACCTACATTGTAGGGCAAGTGTTTTTTGACACTTTCTAATAATATATTCCCATCTTGAACAATATCAATGGATGTTAGGTTTAGTATTATGTTATAATGTTATGTACTGTCTTATCGATTTTACAGGTTATAATATTATACTCTAAAACTTAATTTAAACTATTTACTTTTCTTTTATTTGTTTCATTTAAAATATATTATGTATTGATCACATTGACCCTCCTCAGATACTCAGATTGCAGAGAGATCAATGCGGTCAAAGGAGGTGAAGAGGCTTGGAGGGAACGTGACCTATAAATGCTATTGAGTATACACCAAGCTTTACACCAGGGACGTCTTCGCCATTTTCCTGCATGTCATGTGCAATGACGTCATTTCATTGTGCGCTGCCTGTAGGAGAAGACCTGCTGGAGAAGGAAGAGGGTGGCCTCAGCACTGGAGCATTACTAGGAGCATTATGGGGGGTTAACTACACGGGGTTCAAATCCCACTGAAGCCCATGTGACCTCTTCTCCGGCTGTCCTGCAGCTAAGGAGACCGGAAGTCACAGTCTTCAATGCATCTCTATGAGAGTGTTCTCATAGAGGTGCATTGAAGACCCTATCTTTCAGTCTTCAAAAGCCCTGGAGAAAGAAGAGGGGTCAGAAGAAATGTGACATCAGTGCCAGAGGGATCTGAACGGCACTGGAGCACTGGAATGACTGCTACTTTAAAGAAGAAGTCTGGCAATTATTAAAAAAAAAAAAAAGGATTGTATTGCCCCCTAAAAGTTATACAAATCACCAGTATACACTTATTACGTGAAATGCTTATAAAGTGCTTTTTCCCTGCACTTCCTACTGCATCAAGGCTTCACTTCCTGGATAAAATGCTGATGTCACGACCCGACTCCCAGAGCTGTGGCTGTGGCTGCTGAAGAGGATGATGGCAGAGGGATGTGTGGTGATGTAGTACTCGGCCAGTGATGGTGGAATTGTCGTGACGCCAGTGCTAGTCCAGCACACAGTTGTGATGGTGATACCTGCTTTGTATATGGCCAGTTTGTACTGTTCCCCAATGGTCAGTGACCTGCCAGGCTGTCATGGGTCCCTTGGGCTTTCGTCACAGTAGTCCTTTGCGAAAATTGACCCATCCGGACTATCAGTACCGGCACCTACAAAAAAGGGAAAATGACCCAAGGTGTGTAGCGAATGTGTATAGGTGCTGATGCAAGGAAGACCGAGTCCCAGTAGAATAAATAAAACAGCTTTACTTTACAGTCTCTGAACAATATAAATGTTTTGGCAGTAAATAGCTTATCTTGGTACAGACTTAAGTGCTTCACTGTGCTGAGTCTTTGCTAAGAGATATTCGTAAGTGCTGAAGATAAGAGAGGTAGCTGTGGCCATGCTTGTGTAGCTCAGAGTGGAGCAGTAGGGAGGAGAGGCATTTGTCAAGGGAGTCCCAATCCAATGTAGTATTTGTGCTCTGCCGGAACTTTGGAGAAGAATACTTAAAACTTGAGAGTGAGAGATACTTCTACCAGTGTTTAGACTATTGTCTGACCACCTTCTGCCCTACAGGGTTGAGGTACTCGTCCTACTAGGGTGATAGAAGCCCCAGCCGTGGTTACCTTGGTGAAGCTTAGTGTCTGAGGGCATCCTGGTGTCACCTACACTGCGAGATGGAATATGTAGACCTTCTGGTTGCTTTGTTCTATCCAGGCTAGTTCCTTTGTTTTGTAGAATACTGCCCTGCACTTTGTAGAGTGGTTCTAGGTGTGGGCTGGGTTAATCCCTGACTTGTACTCCTTGTACTGTCTAGCACTGCATAGTAACTATAGTGTACAGACTGTAAGAACTGAGTGTCTCTGGCTGCCTCATACACGCCTATAACACAAGTGAACACACACTAAACTATCTCCTGTCCACACAGGCTAACCAGCTACTTCCCCAGGCAGGGGAGGAGAGTAAAGAGCAGGGATAGGTAGAGGAAGAGAGAGTATTTCTTATAGGACAGCACAGACCATGTGGTACAGTAATAACAGTAACCCTTTGCTTACTTCAGCTGTGCAACATATAACAATACTGACACCTAGTGGTGAAACTATAGAATGCTACCTTCATCACCTATGAACTGGAGAAATCACTTTGCAAAAGGTGCCTAGTGCACTTAATTGTGGGACACCACAGATGCTCAGTATCCCTCCAGTGCCCTGTGTCCCTCAGTGTCCCCCTGCCATCATCCTCTCCAGCAGCCACAACCTGTACAGCTCTGGGAGTCAGATCGTGACATCACCATGTTATCCAGGAAGTGAAGCCTTGATGCAGTAGTAAGTGCAGGGAAAAAAACACTTTATAAGCACTTCCCGTAATAAGTGTATATTGGGGATTTGTATAACTTTTGGGGACAATACTATACTTTAATAAAAATTTTGCTGGCCTTTAACTACATTTCAGTAGTTGAGACCTTTCCCCCTCCCTTGTTGTAGTTGTAGGTTTGCTCACCCTTCCCACATTTGGATAGGAACTGGTATACTCGTCTGTACATAAAGGTTGTCAGAGCAGAGACTTATTATATGGTAATTTTTCATAACCTTCATTGATAACTTTTTAAGTCTTTTTATCTTAACTATACAGTACATTAACTAATATCAGTAGGTACCTCATGGTACGGTGTAAAAAAAAAAATCTTTGTGCAGTTTAGAAGAAAGAAAAGGGTGTGTTGTCAGTGTCCATGAAAATACCACCCACAATGGCTAACCGTGTGTAGCTTCCTGTGTATTTATACAGTGTCACATGTGAACACTGTAGGCATGAAATATGACCACTATGTTAGTTACATAGAATGGAAGCAAATATTTGGATTTTGTGTGCGGGGCAGAATTCCCACAATCAGCATTTTTTTTTTTATTTGCCAATTTATCATAATTCCTAGGATCACATACATTACAGGGCCCTACTTTTGGAGGGGAATGTGGTTAAAATATTAAATATTATTGCTTTAAAAAGTTAATGATTCCTTATGCAGCTCTCCCACTGCTGTCAATATCATATAGATGACTTATATATATGAGTTATATTGTGTACTGTCACTTTAACAAACTCCTAGAGTTTTGATCAAAGTCTAAGTGTACAATTTAAACAGAATATATCACCTAGATTTTCCTTTACTGATTAGAGGCAGATACTAAACATTATTTTTTTCTAATGTGTTTTTATTTTCTGATTGTAATTTCTTTTTTCATTGAGCTGTCAGTCTTCGTCATGGCCGCTAGGGATATACTATGTGTATACATTCTGTCTGGGATCCAATTAATTTTCAATGCAATGAGTCTTTTGTATTAATCACGGCCATTGTTGCAATTTGTATACAGTCAATAGCGGTGCCCGATGAATTCCGTCCTTGGCACGCGTCCCCAATCAGACATCCTCTCAGCAGGATTTTAACAGCATATCTTGCTGCCAGCAAAGAATGATAGAATGATAGTGGTTTTCTTATGACACATTCCTTTTAAGCAAAACTTTAAAGCGACTCTGTATCCACCTACCCCCCTTCCCCTCCATAACTGGTAGTACCATCCGTTTGATTAGAGGAAATCCTTACCTCCCCTTTAAAATGCACCGGTGCCTTGGATAGTGCAAAAAAATGATCTTTTAATCTGCAGTGCTTTATCAAACTTGTGTGTCTTTGTCCCAGGTCTGCGACGCCTCCTTTTCTTTCTTCCCACCTTCCTTATCATTAGGAACACCCACAGGCAGGATTTCTAATCATCGCTCGTCTTAACTGCACCTGTTTTGCTACAGCCCAGGTGCAGCTTAGACAAGTGATTAATAGGAAAAATCCTGCCTGGGGGTGTTCCTAATGATTGGGGGGGGGGGAGAAAGAAAAGGGTGTTGCAGACCTGGGGCAAAGACACACCAGTTTTACACAGCGTTGCAGATTAAAAGATAATTTTTTGCTCTAACCAAGGCACCAGGCACATTTTAAAAGACTTGACCGGTAAGGATTTACTCTCATCAAACAGATGGTCCTAGCGGTTTGGTGGGGTGGGTTAGTGGATACTGAGTTGCTTTAAGGTACACTTTAAGGGTCCTTTTACATGACCCCATATGGGGACAATTGGCTCTTATTAGCAGTGCCTTAAGAAGGCATGATTAATTTTACTGCCTGCACAAAAGATGCGATCAGCTGTTAAGCAAGCAGCTCCTTGGCTGATCGCTGACACATTTACACGGGACGATTATAGGTCAAAGAAGCGTTTCTAACAACTTTCTTGCCAATACTCAGCCTGTGTAAAAGGGCCTTAAGCTAAGCTGCAGTGCCCCTGGGCATTGTAGTGTTAGCATCAGTGTCCCGGAAGCTGGGGATAATGAGAGGCAGCTGCGATCCCGCAGCTGCCTCTCATAAATCCCTTAAATTCCACGATCTATATCGATCGCAGCGTTTAAGGTACTCAGTGACAGAACAAGCTCTTGTCACTAAGTGATCGGGACCCCCGCAGCCTGTACCAATGGGCCGGGGTAATCCACTTACCTCCGTCCTGTTGGATCGGCCATCTATGGATAGAGTCTGCTCTCAGGCAGGCTCTATGCATAGATCGCCAATAACAATCTAGTGATTGCATGTTTTACTGTGAAATAATAGTGTAAAAAAAAAGTGTAATAAAAAAAGTTTAAAAAAAACCCTTATAAACCCCCTTCCCAATAAAAGTTTAATATACCTTTTTGCCCATTATCAAAATAAAAATATATATAAAAAAATAAATAAATAAACATATTATATATTGCATCGTAAAATATAACATTATTGTTCCCGCACAGTGAATGGCATAAATGAAAATGAAAAAAAAAAAACACACCAGGATTGCTGCTAAAAATTATATATCAGAAAAAAAGTAATAAAAAGCGATCAAAACTTTTCTTTTACACCAGTATGATATTACTGGAAAGAGATCATGGTGCAAAAAATGACACCTCAATCAGCCCTGTAGGTAGAAAAGTAAAAGCGCTATGGCTCTTAGAAGGCGAGGAGGAACGTTGCACTAATTTGACCCAGACATCCGTGCATCAATGGGCTCGCTCTTAAAGTGGTTAAAGGGGTAGTGAGGCGGTAAAGAATTATTCACAGAATAACACACATTACAAAGTTATACAACTTTGTAATGTATGTTATGTCTATGAATGGCCCCCTTCCCCGTGTCCCCCCACCCCCACCCGTGTACCCGGAAGTGTGGTGCGCTATACATACCTGTCACGTGCCGACCCACGTCTCCGATCTTCAGTCAGTGAAGTCTTCTTCGGGCGGCCGGCGAACAGCTCTGACTGTCCCGAATGCCGGCCGCCCTCTACAGCGTAATCCGATGCTCAGCCGCTATTGGCTGAGCATAACTGTGCTCAGCCGATCGCGGCTGAGCACAGTTATGACGCGGCAGAGGGGGGATGGCGGCAGCGATTCGGCCGGCCGAAGATGACGTTTGGCACAAGATGGAGGACATGCGCGACACGGATCAGGTAATCTATAATGCACCAACCCTTCCGGGTACACGGGTGGGGGTGGTGAAACACGGGGAAGGGGGCGATTCACAGATATAACATACATTACAAAGTTGTATAACTTTGTAATGTGTGTTATTCTGTGAATAATTCTTTACCGCCGCACTACCCCTTTAAAGGGGTTATTGAGCTCTAGAAAAACATGGCCACATTCCTCCAGAGACAGCACCACTATCTTCTCCAGTTTGGGTGGGGCTTTGCAACTTAGTTCCAATGAACTAAAGGGAGATTAATTGTAAACCACACCTGAACTGGAGACAAGAGTGGTGTTGTCTCTGGAAGAAAGTGGCCATATTTTTTCTAAAGCTGGATAGCACCTTTAAAACCATCCACAGCAAGTATGGCAACTTATCCTAGAGGTTTCATTTAAAGTGTAGCTATCATTTAAAATATATATTTTTTGCAGAAATCAGTACAAGCATTTTTAAGAAACTATGTGGTTTTATTAGGCAAAAAGCCTGTTTCTGTACACAAAAAGCTGTTTTGCAGCCTCCCCCTCACTTCTTATCTGTTGATTAGCAGGAAAAGGCATCTACATTAAAGAGGAGCAAAGTGAAGATGGGTTGCTGAGTCCATTATAACCTGTGAAGGGGGGAGGGGGATGAGTGAGCAGGAAGAGGAGACAAACAGTCCTGCAGTTTGGAGACTGTCTGGGCACATAAAATGCTGGATTCGGAAGTCAGAAAGCTCTGTGCTGGTCTGGGAACTTGGTGAGATAAGATTGCAGGGTGTTGTATTTTGTAGGGCTGCATTTTCTCCTCTCCATGCTCACTCATTCCCTCCCCCTCTATAAACCATAATGGACAGAGGAAAGCTGCTTCTTCTAAAGTGAAGGGGAGGCTGCAAAACATTTTTTTTGAGTACAGAAGGAAACTCTGTTGCTTAATAAAACCTGATACAGAGTTTCCTAAAATCACATGTACTATTGATTCTTATTGATTTCTGCAAAGTGACATTTAAATGACAGTTAAGCTTAAAACAGTGAAGCTAAGATGACAACCTAAGTTCACACAGTTGAAATTTTATGGCAGTAATAGTCTACTCTGAGTTATAAAATCAACCGTAATTCTGTATAGAATTTGACAGCACAATATAATTATTCAGGGCCATGGGTCTATAACATATCACACTGTCCGTGGCACTTTAAACACTAAAGAAATTGTTCTGCTATTCTGCTATGTAGTACAGGTGGCCTGTGTTCTTACAAAAGAATTCTGCAAGAGAAAGGAGCTGCAAGAACTGTGCCTGTGGCAGTCAAGGTGCCTTTTAAAAGTTAGAAGCATTGTAAAAATAAGCCTAGTCTCTGCGTTATTACGGCAATTATCTGACTGTGAAACCTCTTAAAGAAATATTTCGCTAATTATTAGTTACATAAATAGGGTACTAAGTAAAAATGCATGGGGATTTCCCTTAAAGGGTCCTTTTGATTTAGGGGGGACATACACCTTCAATGGCTGTTTTGTAATTGTGGTTCAGATTGTCACCATATATTGTAGATAAAACTATTGATCAAGTATGTTGACTTTTCCAGTAAATGTTTCTCAGTAATACAACATGACCTTCATTTTAAATTTATAAAGAATTACAATCTTGCTGAATAGACTTCTTCTCCATATTTGCATTACCATTGTGCTACCTAGTACTAATTTTTCTTTCATACATATGAGGCAATGGTCACAAGCTGACATACATAAGTTTAGACCAGGGGAGAGGAACCTTTGGCCTTCCAGCTGTTGCAAAACTACAATTCCCATCATGCCTGAACAGCCAAAGCTTTAGCTTTGGCTGACCAGGTATGATGGGAACTGTAGTTTTGCAACAGCTGGTGGGCTGAAGGTTCGCCATGCCTGGTTTAGACACATGTAGCGTTAGGAATAAGGCAATAAAATTCAAAAGAATATGACTATACTATGGCGTCTTTGTTTCATCTGGGTAAATAATTCATATGTGAACTTATCAGGTTTTATTTTGTAAAAACCTATTTATTATGTTTTAACTCCCATTAGTTAAATACAGGAAGGAGCTGAAATAGTTTGGAAGCCATAACTGAAAACAGGTTGGACGACAATAACTGGACTTTTTTTATTAACTAATAAATGACTAATATCCTTGGCAATACACGTTATACACTCATACCAAGAGTCGGCAGGCATGATAACAATAAAAACCTGGAGGCCCAGTCAAGTGCTTAGGGCTGTATTTCAACAAATCAATATTTCAAATCTGCTGCTGTCATGTGTTGCTGACAAGAAAATTGATAGGGTTGAGCACGGGGTTTTTCTTCAGAACTGGAGAGGAATTTACATGTGCTCAGATGACTAAAGCAAAGTACATTTATAAGCATGAGTAAGGTAGTCTAAGGGCATGTTCACATTGGCAGACCTGTACCTGTGCATGCTTCTGCATTTCATTTTGAGCTGATGGGTGGGAGGGACAACTGACCACTTCCTGCATTTGATCTATTTTGGCTGTTACTAAAGACCCAATGGCCTTAGTATAATGGATGAAATTTGGCCTCAAAATGACAAACGACCAAGAAAAGATGGTGTGTGAACCAAGCCTTCTTTCTAATAATCTTTATCTTTCCAACTCATTATGTATACTGTTTTCCATGAATGAATGCCCATATTATGGAGACTGTGTGGTTCTTGGGCACTCATACTGCTACTCATATTTTGATTGAAGGGTCCGTTTTGCATACATATTAAGATATTTGGTCAATGACCTAATCTTACGTTCCTTTTCCAAGACTCATAGAATCCCAAAGGGACTCTAGCATGTTGACGCTATACACTGCATACTGTATACTAGTGTCCCTTGGCAAGAAAAGTTGATGAACTGGCATGAACACAGTGGTTTGGCTAAACAAAATGAAATAAGATCCATCTGACATTTGAATTTTCTCTTCCACTTTATTTGTAATGGACTAGGAAGCTCACAGGGATCATCTTTCCTATATTTCTAGCAGGAGCTGGCTTTTTCCACATGCTTTGTTGCATTAAGCATATACAATTGTAGCTACTATACTGCATCATAGAATCAAGTCTTTTGTTTCCAATAGTCCTTATACTGTAAGGGGTTAACAGCATCCAACTCTCAAAAGAGACATATTGGAATAGATGTGAAGGGGTTTATGTGGACAAACAATATTTAAAAAAAAATTGTAACCTTTGTCTTTCAAAGGAAGAATATCATTGCAGAGATCCTATTCTGAACACTGTTTTGATCATTTATTAGCTATATAATATATTGTTGCATAATGAATAGAGCTAAAAAGTGAGATTGCACTATTGTAGAATTATGGACAGCTCTACGATTGTAATATAAGTCTATGTGATTGTGATGCTTACAGTAGATCTTTTTGAAGAAAGTAGCAAAGCACCACTTGTACATCGTTTTTCTGATAGTTACATGGATAGACTGGCGCCGGCACGGAGATGCTGATGCCGCGGCCCTTTTTCTGAACCACGGCCCGGTTTCTGCATATGCCGCCTGTCCATGCCTGGGCAACGGACAGGGTTAAAGCACTGGAGGCGGGCCGGCCACCAGTGGGAGGAAACCCCCACCCCTCTATGACGTGGCTTCATTGATTCTCCATTGCTTCACCCCCGGCCAGTGCCCAGGAATAGACCGGCGCCGTATGTGGGAACCGGGCCGAGGTTCAAAAAAAGGACCGCTGCAACGGCATCCCCGTGCCAGCGCCAGTCTATCCATGTATCAGAAAAGCGATGTACCGCGGAACATTCGTTTTTAACTAACAATTCTGCATGAGTTTCTATCTACACCTCATCTAATAAATAAAATTAATTAGGAAGGGAAAAGATGAAGATTAAAAACAGTAACCTGAAGAGGGTTTGGTTCATTTGAAAAAAGTTATTAAGAGATATTTTGATCACACATAATCTTTATGAAACCTCAAAACCCTACACATGAGTGATAAAAAAAATGGTAAGACAGACAAAGGTAACAGGATATAGTGTGTTAAAGTGATACTGTCACCCCAGTTTTCTTGTGTGCTTTTATCATTTTTGGACAGTGTCATCTAGGCCTCATCACAGGGGAGTGTGGCTAACAGGACTGAGGCAGGGAGAGGGGGCTCGCTAAGCCCCGCCTAGTGACACTGTCCACAAATAAACTAAAGTGATTTTAGAACCTAACAAAGACAAGTTTTATAAATGTATATATGGATTGTGGAGCATCTAGGCTTGTGGATGGTGCAGAGAATTGCGCATAGAGTAAGGAGGTGACAGTATCACTTTAAAGGGAACCTGTCTTATTGAAAATGCAGTCTAATCTCAAGGCATCATGTTATAGAGAGGGAGGAGCTGAGCACACAGATATATCGTTTTTATGGGAAAAGTTCCAGGTCATTTATTCATGTAAACCTCTGTTTATTCTGTGCTAAGTAGTCAAGTGGGCGGCCCTACCAAGTGATTGACTGTGCTCTGCGTGCATGTGTACATTCAGAGAAAACTATCAATCACTGCCCACTTGACAGCTTATCTCAAAATGGTAAAATTAGTCAATGGGGTGGTTCTACTCAGTGACTGACAGCTCTCTCTCTATACACACACTTATTGACAGATAGCTGCCAGTCCCAGAGTAGGACCAATCACTACATAACCCAGAATGAGCAGAGATTTATATGAATAAGTGACAAGTAATCCTGAAACTTTTTCCAGAAATCTATGGATCAGTCTCAGCTATAGATTCATTCATATTAATTTTTGCTGCAGTATTGCTACAGGGGAAATAAGGTATTATTACAGACTGCTATAGTGAAATCTGTTTGTCCATGTAATGCTTCAATGTGTGAGGTCCTCCAGAGAGAGAGAGAAGCTCCAGGGATATATTATGGCTGTAAATATCATGGCCAACCAATCAGATTCCACCTTTCATTTTCCAAAGAGTCTGTGAGGAATGAAAGGTGGAATCTGATTGGTTGCTGGGGGCAACTGAGCCAGTTTCACTTTACACCATGTTTGATAAATCTCCCCCATAGTGTTTGAGAATAAATGAAGGTATCATACCTGGCTCAATCTCACCTTATTTTTAGTATAATTATCATCACAAGTGGTAAAAAATATATATACAGGCTCATGCCACCAATACTCAGTTACAGTATTATGCCCTTAGTAAATAGCTTCAACCCCAAATATTTACTATACTTTAATAACATTTTGGTTATCTTTCCTGCCCATGGTTACCAGTCTGCCTCCCACTGACACTGGATGTCAAGGTGCACACAATGACACATTGGTGGTGACATCAGTGATGGAAAATTAGCTGTGGACTTTATCATGTTACATGCTTAAACTATTGGTCTTACTCACACACAGCAAATAATATATGATTTTCTTGGAGTGCACTACATAACCAGTTGGACGGTTTTTGGCCAATGTATTGTTCCTCAATAGTGGCCGACCTCTATATTAAAGGGGTTGTCTGAGGATAAAACCTATTTCAACTATCTAATAAAATAATACTTATTGGTAAATAAAGTTATTTTACTACATTTCTATGGTATTTCATAATCCCTTTTGCTTGTAATGCAAACTTTCTGCTCTGTTGTCTTCAGTCAAACTTCCTGTCCGGTGTACATTCTGTAACATACTTCCTGTTCATGTGTGCAGGACACTCTAGTCAGGAATTTAGACAACTTTGTCTCTCTCCCACTATGTGAGAAGGGTTATAGTCAAGATAGAGAGATGCAATTGGCTAAATTCCTGGCTAGAGTGCCTTGTACACAAGAAAAACACAGAAAAAATTTTGAAAATGTTCAAAGGTTTCAACTTCAGGTCAGACAATCCCTTTAAGTATCAAGCCAAGATCAAGCCGCATTTGCAGTACCACATGAACTTGCCCCTTTAGCAAACATCTCACATATCTGGGCTATGTTCACACAATGTAAGTTCAGTAGTAATCACGGCTGTTGTTGCCGATTCTCAACAACGGCCATGATTACTAATGAACTTACATTGTGCTGCAGCTGAGGGAATCCCGGCTGGAGTGTATACCCATAGTATACCCTCCGGACGGGATCGCTAGCAGCTAGAGATGAGCGAACCTCGAGCACGCTCGAGTCCATCCAAACCCAATCGTTCGCCATTTGATTAGCGGGGGCTGCTGAAGTTGGATAAAGCTCTAAGGTTGTCTCGAAAACATGGATACAGCCAATGACTATATCCATGTTTTCTACATAGCCTTAGGGCTTTATCCAACTTTAGCAGCCACCACTAATCAAATGCCGAAAGATCAGGCTCGGATGGACTCAAGCATGCTTGAGGTTTGCTCATCTCTACTAGCAGCGCCGCAAAAAAACTGAAACGTCAGTTTTCTGCGGCCCCTATTCATTAAATAGCAGCAGCAGAAAACCTGTGAGTTCACACAATGGAGCCTGCGGCTCTGGCCGCACGTTCCATTGTGTGCAGCAACGAATAGGGATGAAGGGGCACATGGATGTGCCCACAACCCAATTCATCAGAAGTGAAGATCATCTGGCCGGTACTGCATCTTCTCTGACACCGGTCATTCTGTTACCCGGCCGTGTAACATAACGGCCGGTGTCTTACACAGTGGGAACATGGCCCTACCCTGCATACTGGGAGTATAAACTGGGAGTTTATTGTAAGTCAACTCCGGCTCTACATATTTTATTAAACAAATTAAGAACTGACTAGTTGTGTTTGACAGCTTGTATCTTTGCCAGTAGCTCTGTGTCTAATTTGTTTGTTACTTTCCATGGAATAATACATGCTAATTGCAAAGGTGATTGTGAGTTAAGTTAGATACCCATTGCAAATCGACTTGATTTTCCATTCACAACATGCACTAATGTTATTAATAGTTTACACCTACCAGTGAGTTATAGAACAGTTCCTGGGATGGGAGGATTTCGGTGTTCATACCTTAAGGATACTAATAAAGCAAGTGATAAAAAATCAAGTAGGGAACAGGCCACAAGTGCAGCTGACTTCAAGGTTCATATTCCTGTATGAGGACACAAATATTAACTTGCCCTTCCTCTACTGGGTTTGAGAATCCATGAATATGGAAATGTAGAGAGAAGGGAACTGTTTGAATGTTGCTCCATTTCCTCTAGTGCTCTGTTCAATGCTGACTGAACAAAGTAGATTCCTGCTCGGAAGTAGCATTTGCATTTAGGTTATGTTCACAGTCTGTATAAACAACGGCTGTTTCGCGTTAACAGATGTTGTTTACCCCTACTTACAGCTGGAACTAATGATCATGATCATTAATTCCGGCCATAGGTAGCTTTAAAAAATTATCGTTCAAACGTAACGGCCATTGTTCATACAGCCTGTGAACATAGCCTTAAAGAGTACCTGTCAGTGATAAAAAAAACTTTTGATATGTCAGAGAGTCATTTAAAAAGTTTTGGGTCAGGGTCTCAGGTTAGACCCTGACCGATCAGAAGAACGAAGAACATTTGCATTTGGAAAGGGCCCAGGTCATGTCACATGGAGCCAGGAGTCAACATGCTAAGCGTATACTTCTCCTGGTTCGTTCTCCTGAACACTGAGACTCTGATCGATGAAAACTTTTGATATGTCTCTCTGACAAATCAAAAGTTTTTGTTAAGGAAGTCAGTGCATGTTGTTTTGTTCCCCTGCCTCCTCTCTAGCAGTTTTGAAAAAAAAAAGTCTGTGCCCGGACTTTGCCCTTAAAGGGTACCTACCATTTGGAGTGGACGGCAGGATACGCCACAGGACGTCATTGCCCTTATCCACCTCCCCGGCCATAGAAAAAAAGCCCTCCAGCCCGTGGTACCCCTTTAAAGACTAACCCAGAAGAACTCCGTCTCCTGCACATGCTCGAACGGACAGCCCGTTGGCAGGATTTTAGAGGCGTATCCTGCTGTCCACTCAAAATGACAGGCACCCTTTAAGGAATATATTTAAGCTCTTTTCCCAACATATCATTTGGATGTATACCTTCAACAGATGCCAATGTGTAGGCATACAGTAGTATATGTTGCCCATAACCACCTGTGTCAAAAAAGTATAGTGTATGGTATAGTTTTATTTTCTTCTGGCTGCCTTAGTATGGAATAGTGTAATCTGCTACACTATTCCATACAGCAGAAAAAATATATAATGTATACCTGCCTGAGGGAGGCCAGAGGACGCTTCTTCTGGATGAACGAGGGATATGTTTGCCATAAGTGCCAGGAGCTTATCCCGCAGTGTAGAAATAGCTTTATGTTCCACATATTGTGCAGTAACTCTAGATGGTGTAACGTTGCCGGTAACTTTGTTTTTTGCTAACTTCATTTTAAAGGGAACCTGTCTGCAGGAGCTAAACAGATTGATATATAGTTTTGTGAGAAACAGTTAAGGTTGTCTTCTCATTTTGACTTCTTCATGTAAATCTCTGCTCCAGTAGTCAGGTGAGCGGTCCTGCTCAGTGATTGACAACTATCTGTGTGTACGTGTACACGGTGTACATAGAGAGAGAACTGGTAATTAGAGAAAATGATGAGTAATTAGAGATGACTGTCCAAACCAAAGGGTGCAGCATTTGGTTGCCAGTGGCTGAAGGCTCTTAGAGAGTCCCGGAAAACATGGATGCAGCTTATGGTTGTATCCATGTTTTCCTGGCAGCTCTGGGGCTGCATCCAACTACAGCAGCCACTGGTAATCGAATGCTACGTTCTCGAGGTTCACTCATCTCTACTAGTCCCTACTGACACATCTTTATATGCAAATAGGTAGAGATCTGTCAATCAGAGACCGTCCAGATGATTTGTAGGTGCATAGCAAACCCGCATCTGGTTTTACTGTATTGTGGCTTTCACTCTTCCGTACATTCCACGTAACATAAAATTGCTGCATGGTAAACCACAATTTTAGCCACAATTTTGCACAAATTGTAAAACAAAGTGTGATTTGACTAGAAAATAATTGGCTTTGAAGAAAACTGCGAAATAAGTAATTCGTATCAGGCGTATCAGTGCTAGGGCCGAGGAAACGATACTATTGATACTATTCAGCGGATAAGTATGGGAAGACTTCAGATTTTCAAATAGAAGTAAATTACAGATCTATATAACTTTCTGAAACCAGTTGATTTAAAAGAGAAAAGATTTTTATTGGCTAACCCCTTTAATATAGAGTCAGTCATGTTCAAGAGCATCTAGAAAAGTATAAATATCAAAAATACCTTCATATGATTCTCATATAAAGCTAGTCCTTCAGTAAGCATGGTCCATTCCTGACAGAAATGTGTAAGAGCTATATAGGTAAAGAATCTTCTCTTTCTGTGGTCATTGTATCAAACACTTTATTAATATTCATACCTTATCTTTACTTTCATATTATAAGTGTGCATACATATTCAATCTCTTTACCATGTCTTCAGCTCTTTTGAGTAGAGGGAGCTTTAAAGGGGTTGTCCAGCGGAAATCTTTTTCTTTTAAATCAACTAATGTCAGAAAGTTATACAGATTTGTAATTTATTTCTATAAAAAAATCTCTCTTAAAAAGTCTTCTACTGCAGGTCATGCAGAAAATTTTTTTTCAGTCAGACACAGCGCTCTCTGCTGACATCTCTGGCCGAGACAGGAACTGTCCAGAGCAGGAAACGTTTTCCATGGGAATTCATAGAAAACCGAGACAGAGTTCCTGTCTCGGCCAGAGATGTCAGCAGAGAGCACTGTGTCAGACTGAAAATAAAACAACATTACCTGCATGACATATAGTAGCTAATACATATGGGGAGACTTGAGATTTTTTAATAGAAATAAATTAAAAATCTATATAACTTTCTGATATCAGTTGATATGAAAGAAAAAGATTTTCGCTGGACAACCCCTTTAATCCCTTTCTTGAATGTTTGGTTTTCCAGATTAATTTTCGGTAAATGCATCATAGAGGCAATTCTAAGTACATCTACTGGACTGTTTAAAGGGGATCTGTAACTATCTGCACTTTCCCAAACAACCCAATGGATGGAAACTTTATTGCAAAACGAGATGTGCATGCCAGGCTTAGGAGGTGTGGGTGTTATGAGCATCATCTAGCTGTAGCTTATCCCTCCCAAAATGATTGTTTGGCCGAAAGTTGTAGAAGGTGTATAGCCACCATAGGCTGCGTTTTGCGTTAGTGATGCATTTTTGCTGCAATATTGATACTATTTTGCTGCAAATTGTGCAATCATTCTTGATTTTAAAATAATCGTGGGGAAAATGCTTGAGTCCGATCATTCAGCATTTCAGTACTGGTGGCTGAAGAAGTTAAATGCAGCCTTAGAGAGTTGGGGAAAACAGCCCGAGGCAAACTCTATGAGAAGATCAGCAATCTGACAGGATGGAAGTAAGTATTAATCCTCCATCTGCCAGGAAAACAGATTGGGACCCGATCCATCACTGACAGGTACTTCTCATTTCTATAGATTGCCACATTTAAGGGGTTATTGACAGGCAGCAGTATGATCGCTGCTGCCTGTCATTATGCCCGGTTCCTGACACATTAATGTGTGCCGGGCAGTTGACACTGAAGTAGCCACAATAAAACCCCTTCCTACCAGGAAGGTATGTATACATTGTTTCTGCACGGGGCATCAGTAGTAGGAAGGTATAAACTGTATGGCTGACATGAAGGGATTAAAATGAATCTGTAATCTGCAATTCACATTCCAAAATGCCAAAACTGTCAGACATCTGTTGGGAAAGGAGACAGACTTTATAACGTGGAAGCTGTAAAGCTCTGCCCTCAAAAGGACTCCATGGGTGAGGTTTGCTCTTCTACCCAATACAATTTTCTTACAATTATGGCCTCCATTTCTATATCACCTTTTACATCTATATTGATGATATTCTAGAGCAATTTACTCTCATCATAAGCTATATTCTCTTTAAAGAGGATGTACCACCAGGTACGTCCTCTTTAACCTGACACAGGGATAGAACGGCGCCGTCACGGGGAAACCTTTGATTCTAACGGAGCTGCGTCATACAGGGGAGGGAATTCCCTCCCTCTGGGGACGGGCCGGCCTACCTCCAGTGCTTGAGCATCGGTCGGTAACCGTGGAAATGAACGGTGCCGTAAAGGGGAACCGGGCCGCTGGTCAAAAAACAGACCGCGGCACCGGATTCCCCGTGATGGTGCCGTTCTATCCCTGTGTCAGGTTACCTGGTGGTACATCCTCTTTAAGCTCGGTCCAGAATGTTCATTATAAAGTAATCAATCATTGCTCAGTGTCAACATTTTTTTTTTTAATATTCATTAGAACAATTGCATTTTGGCATTCTCCTTCATGAATGAATGCCAATCACAAAACATTTGATCAGAAGTTTTTCAAACATACAAAAGCAGCCCCTCCCTAATTACACGACTAGAAAACTACAAACATGTTCCAGTTCAAAGTGCATTGGAGGAGAGTGATTTTTAATAAAGGTTCTAAATCAGAACAAAATTATTCTGCTCAGCAACTCTTCAAAGCAGTGAATCCTTTCAGCCTTCATCAAAAAGGCCCACATTTTATCATTTCTTTGTACACCTTCAGAAATTTCTATTTTATCAGAATGTAATAAAAAATATTTGGATACGGACATCTCCTCTTTAAAAAAAAATAAATAAATAATGGATATTTCTTCACTCATGATATCTTTGACAATAAGCTGACATTTTTAGGCCCTGTTCTTCTTCATGTTTGAGAAGCCTCTTGAAGTGCATAGCAATAGTGGTCATGGTGTTCTATCATCAGACAGAGGCCTCCATTTGGCCATAATACCTTAGTGTTCCACAAAAAGCTATTTAAGGAATAATGTAGTGGATTGCTTTTTCCATACCCCAGGATACTTAAAAAAGTATCCATCAAAACAATTCCATATTAGCCTATGGATAACCAATCCCATTTGTTGAGGAGATACTGTACCTCAGGAAGCTTGAGTGACATTGCTGTCCATTTATGGAGACAATAACTGCAGCTTCCTGACCCCCGAAAGGTCGACATCTTCTTCCTTGGCTCTTTCTACATTACCACCATTGACTTTTAGAAGTAGACCATGTTGGTGAATTGGGAGGAGGTGAACATTGGCTTTCCTGGAAAAACTCTGA
Organism: Dendropsophus ebraccatus; assembly: GCF_027789765.1. NCBI lineage: Eukaryota > Metazoa > Chordata > Amphibia > Anura > Hylidae > Dendropsophus > Dendropsophus ebraccatus. Next base: position 171,583,313 of record NC_091455.1, read on the forward strand.
TGATGTCCTTATCTATATATAAACTGACAACTTATGGTCAACTAAATCATCAGAGCTTCTTCAGAACTTTCTTCTGAAAGTGGCATCATATCCCACAGTATACTTTTAGAGAGGCATATGTTGTTGTCTTCTGTCAAAGGTATAAGTTGGAAGATACACCTCCAGCAGAAGGTCAAAACATGATGTAAACAGGGCCTAAAAATAACCTTCTTGGATTTCATGAAAAGCATAGTACTATTTAAGCAAACATATCAATACAACGAAACGGTGATGGGAGAGAAATGAAAAAACAATGGTGTCCTACATGAGGCTCTTCAGCTGTTGTGGAGCTACTACTGTCAACATGCTCAGAGTTGTAGTTCCACATCAGCTGCAGAGACACATCTTGGAGACAACTGTGATCTCTCAACAACTCAATCACCACTACTTCAATAATAGCTAAACAGCGCTATATCTTAGCACCATATATCCAGGCCTTAGTCTTCATTTCCGAGAAAGTTTTATATAAGTCCTTGTTTTTCTACAGATTTATCTCTTCATAGATAAATATGTCTTGTAATTACATTTAATAAATGCAATTGACTTTCACTCAAACCAACCTTTGGACGGAAAAGGTTTTTTACCCTTTGTCTCTGAAACCCACAGTATCATCCATCTAAAATGTCTTTGTTTTGCAGGTGTAATGGACTAATCAATAATAATGGCATTCAACCACAGAGAAATAAGTGTTAACGCCAATTTAAACATAAAAAAAAACAGAATTAGCCCATCAGCAGCCCTTTGATGCAATGTATGATTGGTCTCTAGAATAGAAGATTCTTTAGGTTTCATTGTCTCTCATCATTTGGATGTGAAGATGGATTCTCCTGAAAGAACTTAGAGCTCTCTGGTAGAGTGGCACGAACTTTCCTCTTCTCCTTAAATCGTCCAGAACGAGAAATCTTTAGGTTCCTCCTACCGGTGTTGGCTGCGTTTGACTTATCTGATTTGGCATCATTATTGAGTTCAGTTGCACCACCGGACATTGAATTAGGGTGTTGATTTTCTCTAGATCCAGGGGAGGAACTTAGAGATCCACCACCAATTCCCCACGATCTGTCCTCAGAACTTTCTGAAGTATAGACAGAAATCTCCTTAGGCTTTTTACGGACAGTCAGTGATTTCCACCAGTTGTTGGTGCTACTCTTTCCTGTAGCACTTTCTGCCATGGTTGGCTTTATCCTATGGTCCAAGTTGATATGAAGATGCTCAGTTTTTCCTAATCCACCTTCTGCACCAACCTGCAATATGAAGGAAGTTGGAGTCAGACACAGAGCTAAGTATATAGAATAGCTTTTATAAAGAATGTCTTTAAAGGGGTTTTCAGATGATACATTTTCAACTCTAATAAATGAACATGTACTGGTAAATGGCTATATTTTTTTTTAACCTTTCTGCTGTATTTCATGCTTCTACATCTGGTGCAAGCTGTATGGTCTTTTGTCTTCATTGCCACTTGTGTCATTATCTCAAAGCCAAAATCCTTTTTTTTTCATGAGTTGTGGAACGAATGTAATATCATATTAAAGGAGTACTGTAATTTTCTTCTTAAAAAAAAATCTTCCAGTACCTATTAGCTGCTGTATGCCCTACAAGAAGTTACTTTCTTTTTAATTTGACTCAGTGCTCTCTCCTGACATATCTGTTCTTGCCAGGAACTGTCCAGAGTTCCTGACACGGACAGAGGTGGCAGCAGAGAACACTGTGTCAGACTTCAAAGAATATACCACTTCCTGCAGGACATAAAGCAGCTGATAAGTACTGGTAGACTTTGGATTTTTAAAATGAAGAAAATTACAAATCTATATAACTTTCTAAAACCAGTTGACTTGTAGAATTTTTTTTTCCTCCAGAGTACCCCTTTAAGGCTATGTTCTTATAGACTTAATATGCTTCTGTATTAAAATATCGAATACAAAATACATATTTTTTTTTCAACTTTGAATTAACAGAATAAATGGCAGATCTCGGGGGTCCATTCAAAACAAAGGAGTTGGAAGTATTTCATGTTTCACTTTTTATACAATAATCCAAACATAGCTTTACATTAAACTTTTCTATACATGAGCATCATAATTTCAAGTGATCATTGGACACCTGTAGGGACGAGTCTAACAGGAAGTGGACAGACACTGATCGGACCAGGCTGTGTCAAAATTGATTGACTGGTGACGACTTCCATGAATTGGCATTTTTTTTTTCATAGTTTAGCGTCTAAAGAATTGAACAAACTGCAAATATTGGTCAGGTAGAGACAACATAATTTGCCTCTGACCTTTTTAATCAGACATGTGAGAAGGGTGTGTTGTGTAAATTCCCTGAAGGAACACATATATACAGATATAGACAGATACACACGTCAGTTTTTGGTTTCGGCTGTACTTTTGGTTTACTTAGTTACTTGGAGCTGACTGAGCGACACCCAGCAAAGCATAACAAGTTCTTTGTCATCTCAAACAAGCGCGAGCACTTCTTAAAAAGAACCTGGGTTAGTGAAACTGTCAATTTATATATTTAATCTATTACATATATAATACACAGGCTCATCAAGTCATGTCCATTGTTTAATCTTACTGTGTTGATTTAGGGAAAAGCAAAAACTGCTACAAAGAGAAGCCCAGTTGCACCATATAAGAAACAAAAACCTGATTCCAAATCTGTACATAAATCCCTTGATCAATGTTCCAGAAATCTAGAACCTATTGCTTGTAACATTATATTTTTCAAAAAAAGTCATCCGGGCCCATCTTGAATTTGTTACATGAATCCACTATTACAATATTGTGTGACAGAGAGTAACCTAGTGTTCCTGCCCCTTAAGAACGCCTGTCTGTGATGATGGTGAAACCGTCTTTCTTTTAGATGTGGAGGATGCCCCCTTGTTATCTCTACATAGATCTCTGTATTGTCCACTCATATATTTGTACATTGTAACCATATAGCCCCTAGGCCATCTTTTTCATACTAAACATCCCCAATTTTGATAATGAAGTGCATCCAGTCATATAATTTCCTTGGTCACCCTCCTCAGGACCTGCACCTGCATCCTTTACATAGATGCCCAAAATTGTAGACAATATTCCACGTGTGGCCTGCACAGTTTAGTACACATCACCAACTCTTCTTATAGGAGATTGAAGTCCTGTAAACATGCCCTACAGTCCTTAAAGGGGTATTCTGGGAAAAATAACTTTTCCCCTTTTCACAGGATGAGGGAAATGTAGATCACAGGGCGTCCAACCCCTGAACCCCCTGGCGATCTCCGTATCGGACCCCGTCGGCACATAACCCACTGCTCTATTCATTCCTATAGAGCAACAAAAAGAGTCGAGTACTCTAGAAGAGCGATGTACTCGGCTCTTTCCGTCGCTCCATAGGAATAAATAGAGCCGCGGGCCGCGTGCAGACTCGTTTCATAACAGGGCTGGCACGGTTTGATACGGAGATTGCCATGTGGCTCAGGGGTCGGACCCCCTGCGATCTCCTACTTTTTCCCTATAATGTGGAAAGGGGAAAAGTTAATTTTTCCAAAAATGCTGAGAAGGACATAACCTACCTTGTTTTTATGATTCATCTGACAACTCTTACAGTGTGCCTATTCTAGGTATCATTTTTACTATTTCCCCTTCCCTTATTACTACAGATGAGCGAACCTTTAGCACACTCGGATTCGCCCGAACTAAAACGCTCTGCATTTGATTTCATCGGGGCTGAAGAAGTTGTTCTCTTCTTTCTATTTATTACTTTATTGCATGTGGTATTTGTGTGGATTTGATCATATCAATAGGGAAAACCATTCACCATTGTGTAAAATATAGGAAGTAACTGATTACAATACAATAGGTTATTGATATGATAAAGTCCAATATGTCATTGAACAGGGAAGGGTGTGCTTAGCATGTTATCACACAGTATACAGAAATGGTTACACGGTTACTGTACAGAGGAGGTCTTTTAGGGAAATTGACACCTATTTCTGTGCGCTTTTTTACTACTACTAATACTACAATCATGCTGCATAGTTGCCATTTGAGAGTATAAAGGATCAAAGGTTTAAGATACAAAGTACAGTATGTTTCCCCCAACAAGTAGCAATGAGGGTGGTTGAGTTGCCATTGTATGAGTTATATGGTTAGGAGATACCACTAAAATCAATGTGGTTCAGTGACACATAAGTGTATAGCCAATGTGGTGGTGTCTTATCCAACTACCCAATCCTTTTCTTAGCCATCAGGGAACAGTCAGGAGACCACAATTAAATTGGCCACAGATTAAATTGTCAATCAGTCCCACTAAAATCAGTGGGTTCAGTAGATGTTAATCTGATATTATCAGAGGCCTTTTCAGAATGAAGTCAAAGAAGGGTTCAAGGTTTGCTTTTCTGAAAGGATTGTTTAAAAGGATCTGTCAGGTCCCTTCCAGGTACAGATCTGCAAATACAGGCAGATAAGTGTAACACTACAGCGTCCGAGGAAAATGCTACGAATAGATAGCTTTGGTACTTCATTTTCAGCGGATTACAAGGACCAAAGGACCATCAGCAAAGACGAAGGCATCTCCCTGTCACCTATCTGCCTGTGTCTGCAGCTCTGTACCTGGTATAGACCTGACAGATTCCCTTTGTCCTTTTGGATATAACAGATTCCCTTTAAAGGTGTAGTGCGGCGGTAAACAATTATTCACAGAATAACACACATTACAAAGTTATACAACTTTGTAATGTATGTTATGTCTATGAATGGCCCCCTTCCCCGTGACCCACCACCCCCAACCTGTCACGTGTCGACTTGTCTCCGATCTTCAGTCAGCGATGTCGTCTTCGGCCGAATCCCTCCGAGCGTCCTGAGTGCCGGCCGCCCTCTGCCGCGTCATCGGCAAAACTGTGCTCAGCTACTCGAGGCTGAGCATCTGATGATGCTGAAGAGGGCGGCCAGCACTCAGGACGCTCGGAGGGATTCGGCCGGGCCGTCCGAAGACGACATCGCAGACTGAAGATCGGAGACGAGTCGGCACGTGACAGGTATGTATAGCGCACCACACTTCCGGGTACACGGGTGGGGGTGGTGGGACACGGGGAAGGGGGCCATTCACAGACATAACATACATTACAAAGTGGTATAACTTTGTAATGTGTGTTATTCTGTGAATAATTGTTTACCGCCGCACTACCCCTTTAAACTGGCTCTACATGTTAGATTAAAGTTGCCCAAACCTACCTACTTAAGGCCCTATTCCACGCTGCCGCCACTATCCCATGTGGCAGCAGCGAGCGGTTGAGTCCAGGGGGGGACGTGGGGAGGTGCGGGTAGCTGCCTGGGTGATTGCTGATCGTCCGGGCAGCCCATAGCATACAGCAGCGGTCTGCTGCCACCGCTCCTATTCCACAGAGCGACGGCAGCAGATCGCTGCCATCACAGTGGTTTGTCTTTCAACTTGTTTGAAAGACAAACGATGCAACGATCAGCCGACATGAACGATGTCGGCTGATCGTTGCCTTCTATTCCACGGGCCGATTATCGGCCGATAATCCATTCCGTGGAGTAGGGCCTTTACTGGTTGACCATGTATGTTGCATGGAAGTCTCCTAAATCTCAATGGCAGATGTCTGGGGGAGAGAAGGGTTGGGTATGTTGCATTTCAACACGCTTAATCTCTTTATTCTTAAGGTAATAAGCCACTCACCCTTCTCCCCATTCTGAATATATACATGTTTATGCGAGAATAAGGAGAGATAGCTACTGGTTGACAAGCATACAGTTAACAGCTATATGAAGCATATGGCCAGGAAGACATTAAGACCTGGGAAACTAAAGGGATAGGACATGCTATAGGATTATTATAGGGTGAGGTTACATTGGTAATTTAGCCACCTAGCATTATTTTCATCAAGTGACCTGTCCCTGAATATTCCTGCTTATTGCTTGCAGAGCAAACAATCTATTGTGCCAGGAGCCTGGCATGACCATTGCTATCAGGGTTAAACATTTGGCACTGCTGTAAGGGTCCTGAAGTCATGGGAGAGTGATAAATATAATGGGGTAGATTTATCAAACATGGTGTAAAGTGAAACTGGCTCAGATGCCCCTAGCGACCAATCAGATTCCACCTTTCATTTTCCAAAGAGTCTGCGAGGAATGAAAAGTGGAATCTGATTGGTTGCTAGGGGCATCTGAGCCAGTTTCACTTTACACCATGTTTGATAAATCTCCCCCAATATGTATACCTCAAATGGCAGTCAGTCCCATGTAGTGTTACTAATATTATCACTGTGAAATACTTGCACCATACTTTTTCATAAGGGGGGAGTTATATTGTATTGAATTATATTGCAAAACCAGAGTAGGGATATTATATCAATTCATTTATATTTTCTTATTTCTGGATTCTAGATAAAAACTATTGAAGCATGATTTAGGATATTGTACTCATGTTCGACTCCAGCGAAAATCTTTTTCAGAAAGTTATATAGATTTGTCATTGACTTCTATTTAAAAATCTCATCTTCCAATACTTATCAGCTCCTGTATGTCCTGCATGAAATTGTATTTTCTGTCTGACAAGGTGCTCTCTGCTGACATCTCTGTCGTGACAGGAACTGCCCAGAGCAGCAGCATATTCCTATAGAAAACCTCTCCTGCACTGGACAGGGGTGGCAGCAGAGAGCACTGTGTCAGACTGAAAAGAAAACACCATTTCCCGCAGGACATACAGCAGCTTATAAGTAGTGGAAGACTTGAGATTTTAAATAGAAGTAAATTACAAATCTTTATAAGTTTCCCAAACCAGTTGATTTGAAAGAAAAAGATTTTCACCAGAGTACCCCGTTAATATATCATGCTCACACAAAACTCCTGTATCTCTACCCAGTCTTGGCTCTTCCTAATCTTCATCATCTTTATCACATCTGACCCTGCCCCATGCAGGAAAACGGAAAAGTCACTCTGACATTAGTGAATCACTTCTAAGACATATGAAGTATGCAATAGCCATATCCTTTCAAACAAGTTTGTCCTGTAAATCAGATATAGCTGTCAGTTTCAACACTTTTGCATTGTACTGTACATGATCTTCTTTATGAAGAACAGCTATACCATTTCTTTATGGTTACTATTACCCCTAACACTGTTTATATAGCTCTATTATTTGAAGTGGCCTTTCTGGCCCTCTTCAATGCTTCATGATGAACATTCAAAAACAGCAAGTCAGCCGACTAGATGCAACCACAGTGTGTACAGGTTCCTATGCAGAAGCACGCAAAGATTAGGAGCTCCGCTCTGAAACACGTTTCTGTTGCTGGTTTCTATGGACATTAATTTCCTTTATTTTAATATGATCCAATGAACTACAAATTTGAATGTTTCATGATACCAAGAAAGTCACCAATGCATTCAGTGGAGTCAGAAATAAAAAAATTACTTCATCTTCAACCAATGAAAAGATGCAGCAGGAGAATACCCTGTCGGCCAAAGGTGCAGAAGCAGTGACAAAATGTATATTGCAAATGCTGAAAATCCAGAATGCTCTTTTTTTCAATGAATATGCCAAATCTAAACATGGCCTTAAGGTTTTATGTGTGAGAAAGCAATGACTTACAGTTCTGCTGATGGCTTTACATAGCAACAGTAGGGACATTGGGTTCCTGAAGCCTTGCACATATTTTATCTAGATTCTTCTACATGTAGCCATTCTGATATTTACAATACAAGGGAAAATTACCTCCCTTCCTTACCTCCCCCCAAACATTAAAGTAGCCGCATTTATACTTTTGTCGCGTGCAATTCACACCATGTCTATGCAGCACATTGGGAAAAATTAGGGAAGAGCCCACAGATTTTAATAGCCAAATGAATAGATTTGCGTGGTATATCATGGAATTCCACCAAGTTCAATATGTGCAGAAAAATACAATGTGTGGGATACAACTGCATACATATGGGACATAAGGACTGTGGTAGTACCTCCAAATGACCAGTCACCACTCATGATGGGAATCTAACTTGCTGGCCAACGCTGTGGGTTCAATACTCATTCAGCTTACAGTTATCTCCCCCTATCACCCCATACACATGCATGCTCTTTTCAGCCAAGCATACGTGAGTTCTAAAAGAGTCAGAGGTGGCTTATCTCCCCAGTTTAATCCAACATGCCCAACCATTTCCACCAACATCTGCTATCAGAAGAGTTGGCCAACACTTATCTAATGTGTATAACCAGCTTTAATATACATCCAGGCGTTATCCCCCATAAAAGCATTTACAGTCTACTAACTTCCATAAAGCATCATACTATAACTACGGCTATTCAATGTCTAAATGTACTGAGCCATATTATGATGCCTATGTGAAAGTCTATGGAGCCTATGGAGTCATATGGAGATATATAAAGTTTTTTTTTTTTTTTTTGCATTGTGAGGCTGAATTTACTTATGGTCACTACTTATAGGGCCATGTGAGGGCTTGTTTTTTTCAGGAGAAGATGTACTTTGTAATGGCATCTGCCATACAATAAATGATGGAACCTCCAAAATATCATTTAAGGGGTGAATTTGGGTAAAAAAATGCAATTCCGCAAAATTTGGGGGGGGGGGGGGTCATGTTTACGTTATGTACTTTACAGTAAAACTGGCATTTTTCCTTTATTCTATAGATCATTATGAACACAACGATAAGCGTGTTTGCTAGGTTTTCTAACGTTTTACTATTTTTATTACTTTTTTTTGCAAATAGGTGTATTTAAAATGGCCCTATTGTGACTCTTATAGCGCTTTTATTTTTTCAACTACGGGGTCATATAAGGCATCATTTTTTGCGCCATGGTCTCTAGTTTTTAGCAGTAACATTTTTTTCTAAATCAAACATATTGATCGCTTTTTGTAAAAATTTTTATACATAAAATGTAATTTAAAAAAAGCAATCCTTGTATTATTTTTACTGCTTTTTGTTCATGCCGTTCACTCTGCAGGAGCAATATTGTTTTATTTTAATAGATCGGACAATTACACATGCTACAGTATATTATATGTTAATTAACTGTATTATTTTTATGTGTTTTATGTATAAAATGGGAAGGGGGGGTTGATTTTCACTTTGATTGGGGGAGGGGCTTTGGGACATTTATTAAAACTTTTATAGATTTTTTTTTTACACTTTTTAAGTCCCCTTAGGGGACTTTTACATGACTACATTAGATTAGTAACACTGATCACTGCTATGCCATAGCATAGCAGGGATCAGTGTTATCTGTGATCCTCTGATACAGCCTGCGTTTGGCAGACTCTATCAGAAGATTGAAGACCTGACTGCTGGGAGGAAGGTAAGAGACCTCCCTCAGTAAGAAAATGTGATCGGGACCCCCGCAGACACGCTGCGGGGGTCCCGATCGGTAAGTGACTGGAGACCGGAAACGCAGATAGCAGCTGGTCCTCACCTGCTATGGGACAAGCTCAGTTTTTGAGTCCGCTCCTTAGCCTGGGACCGCACCAGGGCGCCAGGGCATAAATGTAAGCCCACGGTTGTTAAGGGGTTAATAAGCTCTGGTAAAATAAAAGCTGAGCTGTCATTGGTTGCTATGGGCGGGGGTCAGTTTTGGTTTAAGGAAGGTTAATAAATCTGAGCCACTGTGTCAATTCCACCCATGGTTTTGGCAAAAAAATACAGACTAAAACACTATGGGCCAGAGCAACCAATCACAGCTCAGTTTTTTTTTCTACCAGAGCTCTTTGAGAAATGAAAGCTGAGCTCTGATTGGTTGCAATTAGAGATCAGAAAATCTTAGGCACGCTTGTGTTATCTAAGCCCGAATCCTCAGTATTTGATTAGTGGTGGTTGAAGAAGTTGGATGCAGCCCTAAGGCTACCTGGAAAATATAGATATAGCCATAGGCCATAGGCTGTATCCATGTTTTTCAGGACTCTCTAGGGCAGCCACCTTCAGCCACCGGCAATCAATTGCAGAGAGTGCAGAGCGTGCATGAGGTTAGCTAATCTCTAGTTACAGTAAAAAGTAAGACAGGTTTTGATAAGTCTGGGCCTATGTGTGAACGCAGCCTTACCTATAAAGAAGTAATACTGACAAAAAATAGCAATTTGCTATTATACTGGCTCAATAGCAGAATAATACAGATTATTGTAAACTCATTTCCCCCATCTGCCTTTATCTATACTGCACAAGGATAATGTGTGTATACACGTATCTAGGACAGCAGTACCCTAATTCTTAAAGACAATTGACAGGGAGAAAGTAAAGGGCCGCACTAATCACAGGAATCACCTTCCCCGCAGTCACCAGCTGGTTACTGATCACCTCTCTGTCAAGGTGATTTCTCAGCTAACAATTGACCTGCAATTAAAATCTTGCAAACTGCTGTATTTATTTTTATAAACAGCCAGAGGCAGATAAGTCATATCATACTGCTAGCCATTAAACATATTATTAAAAGTATGACCAAGGTCCCGTTTGTGTGGTTAGGATGTGCCACATCAGGTTATTCTGCATTTAGTGAGACCACACAGAAGCAAATATACTTAAGGCTACGTTCACACAGAGCAAAAGGGGCGGATTACGCGAGGAAATATTTCCGCCTGAAATCAACTGACGCTGAATTTCGAGCAGAATATAAGCAGAATGTAAGCAGAATCCCTGCTTATTCCGCTAGGAAAGTGTTCAGCTCGTAATCAGCTCTTGACAAATTCAGCACGGAATACTTGAGGAATCCGCGCTGAACCCGCATGCATTCAGCGCTGAAATTAAGCGAGTATTTGGTGAGTAAACTAGACTATACCAGAACATATACTAGAATCCTCCTCCCCCCCCTTTTTTCCCCATTTCCGCGCTGATTCAGCGCGTAATTTCCGCTTGTATTACGCTTGTATTCCGCAATGAATACGCGCGTATTCCGCGCTGAAAGAGAAAATCAGAGCCCCATTGGTTTGTAAAGGCTTCTTCTTCTGGCGGAAAGCGGATTAGTTCAGTGCGGAAATTCCACCGTGTGAACTGCAGAGCAGAATTTCCATTCAACACAATGGAAATTAGCTCTGCGCTTATTTTAACGGCTGAAATTTCAGCGCAGAAATTCAGCTGCTTTTGCTCTGTGTGAACGAGCCCGGCAGCATTGAGTCCAATGACAAGAGAAAAGGTCATTGCAGAAATGAAAGCTTAAAGGAAAATTTGGGGATTTTCCTTTTGTATTTTTTTGTTAAAGTCCTTTACATGGCCAATTGTTGGCCAAGTGAGTGTCTTTTCTGATAATTGGCCAATGTAAAAGGGCCAACGATCAGCCTATTGATGAGAAAATTTTGTCTGCTGTCCAGATCCCTTATGCAGGTATTAAAATCGTTGCCCTTTTGTAAACAAGAAATGTGACAATGATGAAATTAAAGGTTTGCATGATCAATTGTTTGAGTGGCCTAACCTGCCAAATAGGAGAGCGTGTAAGGGTGCAGTAAATGAACATCACTCAAGATCAGCACTTGTGATCAGAACCTGCAATTGTATGCTGGCTAAGCTAAGTAGGTTCAGACATGCACCTCTATTGGTAAGTGACAATTCCTTGGAGATCTGGTTCTTGTCACTCACATGAAGCTGGACACTGGTGACACATAACCAGCAATTTCCATTCCCAGTTTAAACACCCCCTTGAAAAAAACCAACACATACATATAAAAATAAATGAATAAACAAATTAATAAAAGAGTCACTGTCATGAAAAATAACTTTAGACATGTCATCGGACATACAAAAAGATGCAACAGCAACCTGCAAGTGCTAGAACTTAGGATATATACTCCCAAGGAAAACCTAAGAGAAGCCATTGTGAGTACAGGACCATCTCTTTCTGAGGACACCTTATTGTGGTGAGTACACTCTATTTGATCAAGTAGTTTGATAAAATTTTTAGAGCAGTTTTTTCATGTCAAATATCTATATCATGTATACGACTGCAAGAGTGTATATGGTAAGTCATATCAAGTTGTTTTTGTCTGTATTTTGAGCACAGTAGCGTATAATCTGCACAATGTGAACGGTGGTATTGAAGTCTTGGCCATTTTTTGCCTTTTTTGTCATCATACATGTCATAAGTTATTGATCAAAGCAGGTTTCACTGCTGAGACCTGCTGTGATCAGGAAATATATCCGGGGAGAAAGCACAGCAGCCATGCCATGTGATCCACTCCCCGGCCGGCCACTAATTCCAACAATGTAGTCTCATAGACTTACAGCGTCAGAATTAGTCATTACGGATATACGGCCAGGAAGTGGATCCCCCTGATGCTCGCTCTTTTCCAGGCGATATCTCCTGATCACAGTGGGTCTCAGCAGTGATACCGGCTGCGACCAATAACTTTTGACATGCTAAAAGTTATTTTACATGACAGGTACTCATTAAATAAATATAATCTATATATAGTATCTATATATATCCACAGTATCTGTCTACCTATTTACTTGCTTAAGCAAATGTATATGGTATGAATCTGTCTACAGTATCTATTAGAGATGAGTGCAACCCGAGCATGCTCGAGTGCGGTTGCTTGGCATTCGAATACCGGTGTATTCATGTAAGTTGCATGCAGCCCTAGGGAGTCCTGGAAAACATAGATACAGCCTATGGCTCAAGCATGCCTGAGAAAGGCTCCAGCTGGGAGCTGAAACGTCACATATTGCTGTATACCTGTATGGAATAAAAAAGACACTGTTTGATCTTTATCACACTTTGGAGTGCTGCAGATTATCTATCTATCTATCTATCTATCTATCTATCTATCTATCTACAGTATTTATTTATTTATTTATCTATCTAATCTACAGTATAATCCACTGTATATAGGATAAGCCTGTCAGAAACGTCATATTAGACGTTTTGTCATTTATATTTTTCTTATGTATTTCTATTCATTCCATTTATACATCAGAGACCTATATGTAGCAATATATTCAAATGTAGATTGTTTCTTTCCTTGTCAGTCATAAAGGCTCAGTCCTATGGAAACTTTGAGTGGAGTGACACAATGATGAATACGTTATAGTCATAAAGTCATCAATAACAATAATAATCTTTCACATACAAGATACAAAGTGTAATTATTAATAGCTGCACTAAAATCTGATCTATTTCAGTCCCATACAGAGATGGCTTACTGCTTATAATGACAAACAGGTAGTGGTTGCACTCAGGCCCTGTTCCTGCAATTGTGTTGTAATTGGCAGATTTTGCTTTATGGCCCTGGAGTTTATGGTGAAAAAAATCAATCCCTTGTTATTTTTTACTTTTTGCTTGCCACCAGAAGATGAAAAGGTTTTTGATTACATCTAAAGGTAAAATCTAATACTTTTATATCCGATACAATTGTAGCAAAGTTTCAGCTGTGGTTTTACCACTGCGACATTGCAAAAGGGTGAAATCGGCAGAACTTAGCTAGGTTCACACTATCTAAAAATGACTGCCGTCTTTCATATTAACAGCAAATAATGTCTGTTATTGCAAAAATAAAGGACGTTATTTGCACTATTATGAAAGACGGATGTCATTTTTACATAGTGTGAACCTAGCCTTAATCTTCAAAAGAAATTGCACTGATTTAAAAAAAATGCAATGCATGTTATATTCTATAGAAAATTGTTGCAGCATTTTGGGTGAGATTGTAAAATTTCATCCACATGTCCTCTGTACATACAGTACTCTTTTTCTAGTTCACAGGTCAAATCCACAGCCTTTCAGTCTTGTGTGCATTTACCTTGAGGCTATGTTCACACATAGTATTTTGGCAAGTATTTCGGTTAGTATCATCAACAGTATTTTAGCCAAAACCAGTAATGGGTTGAAAACAGAGAAAAGGTGCAAATCTTTATATTATTAGTTTCTCTGTTAGTTCCACTACTGGTTTTGGCTGAAAATACTGAACTCCTACTACTTGTATGTTTTAGCACTTCATATAGACTTGGTGGGGGTCTGTTGGCTCCGAGCTCCCAAACATGATTTTATTTGAATCTGGATTGAGGTTTATAGATTGGTGACAATGAAACACTTTGACCCCTGTCAACCTCCGTCCTCCGGCACACATGATGACGGTCAGTGATTTCAGTGTCACTTTAGGGTCTAATATTTTCATCAGGGGAAATGTTGCTGCAGGGGTACCTCTGGGAATTCAAGTGCTCAAAGGGTCAGGTCCCCTCCATCTCAGGAATCATATATACCCAGACAAATCTATATGATGATTACAGCTGAATTTGCCTATGAGATTTTTATGGAAATAATTTTCTAACATGCAAAACCTATTTTTATAGACGCTTCCTGAGACAGATGTTTTCTGTTTATATGGTTGTTTTCCCATTTCAAGATAGCAACATAATAAAATATATTGATGCTATATATGATTAACAATCTGATACCATAAAACAAACAAACAAACAAAGCAGAAGGCACAAAAAACCATGGGCCCATAATCTTGCTAATAATAAATCTGATCCCTGAAATATACATCATAGATCTTCAGATATTATAGTGCCAGTGTGGTCGGCTTACGCACTGGATACAAGACGTCTCAGCACTCATAGCTCTGTTTTCCATAGCCATAGGATCCCAGGAGGCCAATGCTCACCTGTTAGCAGCACCTCTGGGTTTACTTGTGAATCCTACAGGAGAAGAAGAGGAGGAGAACAGCAACAAGACCAGGTGATAGAGTCCAGCAGTATCAGCTACAGGTCCCTGGTCAGGGCAGCTGGTGACTTTAGGTGTCTTTGTGATTCATAGTCCTCAGTATAGGAGATCCAGGAGGAGAGACGCTCCAACCCCAGCACTGAATAGCTTGTAGTGTGCAGAAGGCTGAAGAATTGTACAGGTAACACAGGGAGGAGGAGGTGCCCGTCACACGTCACTGCAGACAACCCTGCACCTGTTAACCTCACTCCAGGACGGGAAACACTGAAAGGAATGTCAGCTCCAGACTCTTAGGGATGTGTTAAATATAATGACAATGAAGATTTGCGTAGATTAGAGGGCAAAAAAAATCTAAGATTGAATTTTAAAAAATGACTATGTAAAAATGCATAAAGAGATGCATATCCTCTAAGTCCATACTTCGTTATGTAGACTCTATGTTTTACATTGTAAAACCTCTATTATCTGAGGTCCCCCACAGAGGTAACTTGTAATAAGTATCCATTGGAAAATTTCCCAGTGTGTGCACTGATCCGCTACTGCCCACCAGAGACTAAACATTTTAATTTATTGTATGGAATAGGACAGGCTGCTGCCCACGGAGCTCTATAGAGCAAAAAATGTACTCCATGCGGTATCCGTGATTGGAAGTGTATGAATAGCAAATTCTACTAAGTAGCATCCATCATATTGCAGGTGTATGTGACAGAATATACTATATATCTCCGACAGACACTGCACAAGGCTGTGCCTAGGGTTTTAGCACAAAAACTGCAGTGGCATTTAAAAAAACAAAAAAAAATTTATAAATATGATGCCGGGAGTGGCAAGTGGAAAGTGTTTAAATCTTTGCAGGACTGTAATGACTACGGTGTTAGGCCTACGGTGATTATTATATGATGTCTTATATGCTGGAGCCAAAACTGTGCCATATAATAAAGCTACAGTATAGGCAACCCATGAGAATTTTTTTTCCATCCCTCCATATGTAATCGTATGTAATCGTACAATATAGGTACATAGGTCTCAAAATTTGCATCAGGCCATAATACAGTAGTGTGCACATGACATTGTGATGTTATTGAACTGAAACAAGACGAGAAGTGCACAGATTATGCAGCCATTGCATTTAATAGGTTTGTAGAATCCTGTTTTCAAAATCGGCACCTATATATTTGTAAAGTAGAAAGTCCAAAACACAAAGGGGGACATTTATCAAGGGGTTTGCGTCTGATTTTTGGTGAATAATTGCATTTTTCACCCATTTTTGGTCTAAGTTCTATTTATGAACCAGTATTCAACAGGTGAATATTTTTAGATGCGACTTTTTTTTAATTTGCCTGTTTTAAGTATTCACCCAAAAATTCGCATAATGCGGGATTAGCGCTTAATTTATAAATTTTAAAAAGTCGCATAAACAGGAGCAAGCTTACATCTGGTCAGAACCAGGTGAATAAAACTGCGCAATTTTTTCATAGTTGCGCCTTTTTATTTAGATACATTTACTATGGCAGTGCTACATTTTAATGAATCAGTCACAAGAAATTAGAACAAAATATACACCAATCCCCATTAGAATAGTTGCACTTATTAGACTCCTTAGTAAATCTCCCCCAAAGTGCATAACTCCTATTTCCCTTTCAGGCCAGTAGTTTGTCAACGGCATATTAATCTATTACTACAAACGGAGGTGATAGAGAATGTATAGGCCGGCAGTCACGCATGTGGCTTCTGCTCCAGCAAGGAAAAAGAAAAGTTATAAGTTATAAGTACCCCAAACTATAAAATATATCATACAGCTATATAAACATAGAAGATTGTCAGCAGAAAAAGACCATCCATCTTGTATTCCCTTATATTATTTGCTTTCTGCTTAGCTTAGTATAGAAATATGTTTATCCCAGGCAGGTTTGCATTTAGTTATTGTAAATTGACCAACCACATCTGCTGGAAGTTTGTTCCAAGCATCTACTACTCTTTCAGTAATGTAATATTTTTTCATGTTGCTTTTGTTCCCCCACAAGAATAGCCAGAAATCCCTCCTGGGAAGGAAACCCGTATTAATTAGAGGCAAACACCCGAAACAGCTGTCTCGCAACTGAGTTAGACTTTGACGCAAAAGGGTCTCCCCTGGTATTTCCCTACTTGTGTCCTAATACTCGCAACTTTGGGGGCTACATATCAGGGTGGTTTGGTGATCTCCCCACTGGAAGGCACCCCTTAGCAACAGGTTTCCTTCCCAGGAGGGATATCTGGCTATTCCCATGTTTTGAGACTCGCAACTGAGGCTCTACGAACCATTTTTTTCTTTTTTGCATAAGAACACTTCCCTCTTGAATCTTTAGCCCTTTAACAAAGAAAAAAATCTCTGCAGTCTGGAAAGCCAAGATAACAAAGGTCTAAAGGAATTAGTGGACTGGATAGTTTTACACTGGATGTAAGATGTTGTTTTCACATGAACCATGACGAAAAAATGGCCCCGCAAAACAGGAAAAGCTGCTGACAAATAATAACCGGACTATGGAACGTCTTCAATAGATTATAAAGTATGAGGAAACAGATTTGAATCCCGCTAACATTCTTTATAGGGCCTGTTCACATTACATTTTTGCATCTGGTTGAAACAGCCTGCTTTTTTTTAAAATGTTACTGTCGTTATAACTTTCAAAATTTAAATCCCCAGTAGATGGGATATAAAAAGTTTGCAATTTACATTCATTATTTTGTTGTTGTTATTATGGAAAACACGGCACTTCCTGTTTTTTTACTTTTTCTTCTCAAAAACCAGGAAACAGTCATAAAACAGGAAGTACTGTGTATCCCAGGCGATCTGAGCGCTCACAGAGAGAAGGCAGTCATTTGACTGATGGATGCATTGAGCCGTGACTCTGTTCTGTGTTCAGTCTTTTTTTTTTCAACAAGCATTTTTTTTTTTAAATCTGCCTTCAGGAGACTGGACCTAGATTTCTGGTAAGTTCAGCTTTGTTTTACAGCATGATAAGAACAAAAAAAAAATAATGAAGGTATATTGCAAACTTGGTTTATTTCACATCTACTGTTGATTTAGATTTTGTAAGTTTTAACGACAGTGACACTTTAAATATATTGGGTTGGGTTTTTTTTTACCACTAAACCAGGATACAGCAAGACAGAAAAAATATGTAGGTTCCATTTTTTTTGTCAGGGATGCAAAAACTTGATGTGAGAGCTGCCTTACCCAGGCATTCCTATTATATGGACTTCCTTCATTTTTGGAGCATCATTATATGATTCTATATGCGCAACACGTATAATGGTGACTGATAACTCCACTATCAGCTTCACACAGTTCCCATAAAGTTTACAGTGGCTCAAACATACAATTGTCAGCTTGTCTGTCCTGACAAAAACACTTCCCACAGCAGATTTATATCTGATACATGCATATTGTTATATACTGTAAGGCAGAGACAGAACCTGCCCTAAGGGTCCTTGAACATGGCCCAATATGCAGCCATGTAGGCCTGCAAATGAGCGTCGATCAGCAAGGTGCCTTTACACAGCAGATTATTCAAAAGGCCAGGCCGCCCAACAATGTATTCAAATGCTCTGTTTTTAGCCACACACCTCTTGGCTGAACCTGCCATTTGCGGGAGTGTGGGGCTCTCCCGATCATCCACCGACAGATGATGCAGGTGTAATAGGGGTCGGACGTGATGGAAAATCATGGCTCGCTACTTTGTTTCAGAAGAGATACGTTGCAGGGAGAGCTCTCTTGCTGCAACTTACCCCTCCCCATAGAGAATACAGGAGTGCTTCGCAGTGCCGCACATTCTTGTGGGTGGGGAGGACAGGCAGCATATAGGAGAGATAACTGATGGCTGAATGATGACCATCTATATTGGGGGCAGCAGGGGGGCATGTATAGTAGGGGCAGTAGGGAGGGCATCTACAATAGTGGAGGCAGCAGTCAGGGGGCCATCTGTTAAAGTAGGCAGCAGGGGTCCATCTACTATAGTGCTGGCAGCAGTCAGGGGGCCATCTATTTATAGGGAGCAGCAGCCAGGGGGCCATCTATTATAGGAGACAGCAGCCAGGGAGCCATCTATTATAATGATTATAGTGGGCAGCAGCACAGGGCCATCTACTATATGGGGACTGCACAAAAAAGGCCATTTACTATACGTGTGATACACAAAAAATGCAGATATAATATTTGGGGGATCCACAGAGGGGGCAATCTGCTCTATGGAAGATTCACAGAGGGGGCCATTTACTATATAGAAGCTACACAGAGGGACCTGATACTATATGGGGCCTGCACAGAGAGACCTGATATTATAAGTGAATTTTACTGAGAGGCATTATACTATATCAGAGCTGCATAGAGGGTCCTAATACTATATGGACCTTATATGTTATAGGGTCAACAGAGATGTACAGTTTGCAAAGAGATGAGGAAAGTGTGAGAGTGAGGAGTGTAAAATATTTGTCTGGCAGATTCTGCAGGGATGAGCCTTGGGTGGGAGAAGTCCTCCAGGCTGAATGGAGAAGAAAATCCAAATTGAGGAACTCTAACCATAGAAGAACACACGGCCCAGGGTACATTCAATCTGCTAACTTTTATTTTGGGGTGATTTTGATTTAGGGTAATAGGAAACGTAAATTGTAAATGTGAAAGTACAAAATCTTCAGAGGCAAAATGTGGTGTCCCACCACGGGTGTTGTTGATGTATACACCCTTTGCAAAAGCCTGTACTCTAAGTAAAAGTGGTGATGCAGTTGTACCTAAGTTTTGCCACTAGATGTCGGTAGTATGTATATTGTATGCTTAAGTATTGCACAGCTGTAGTACTCAAGGGGTTATTGTTGTTTGTGATTTGTGCACCAATGAGCGCTCTTTCCTCTCCTCTACCTATCTCTTTTCTCGTTCCTTCTCTGCACTCTCTTCTCACCCACTCACATCAGGTATTACATACCCTGTAGAAGGTAGTCTCATGGGGAGAGGAAGTTTTAGGGAGTCTTAGTCTGGTTCCTGTACGGAGAGGACAGAAGCCAGAATGGTCCCTACAGCAGTCACGTTGGGCCCTGGCTTATGCTAGGTCCCCTGTTAGAGCTAAAGTCCAGTGTAATCTGAGTGCGGTAGTGAACAGACGCACATGGGAAGTACGGACACTCTTTTCTTGAAAGCAGAACTTCCACACACTATGCAGTGCTAGACACTCTCAGAGTGGACAAGTCAGGGATCATCCCAGCCCATGCCATGAACAAGTCAAAAGGTGCAGGACAATATCCTGAAGAAAGAGGAACTGATCCGGATAGAGCAAAGTTGCTAAAAGCCTACGTACTCTATCTCACAGCACAGGTGTAACCAGGAAACCTTAGCCAGTCTGCTCAACCCATGTAACAAGGTCTGGGGCTTGTGCCACCCTCTAGGATGGGTCACCCGACACTGGTAGGAAATAGGTGGTGCGAAGACAAAGGTCACTGGCACAAGTATTCTCTCTTCTCAAGTATTCTACTTATTCTACTTCTAAAGTTCCAGCAGAGCACAGTACTACATTGGGTTGGGACTCTCTTAACATCCTCCTCTCTACTCCTCTGCACTCTACTTCACAGCACGCAACCAGGCCAGCACGGCTGTTCTACCTCTCAAGCTCTCAGCACAAGTCTTGACAATATACTTTGGACTTGACTGACAAGTCAGAAGCCCATTGTATATCACTGTATCAAGTATTTCTAAAGTAAAAGACAGTTTATTTATGGTAACGGGACTCAGTGATGATTGCTTAAGCACCTACACAGTAATAGCACTTTCCTTGGGTCATCTCCCCTTTCTATGGGTGGTGGGTCACAACTCCGCTCCGGACTACTGTCATAAGTGCCCAAGGGACCCTCTCACAGCCCGCCAGGTTACAGACCACAGGGGAAAGGGTATAGCCAGACTCCCTAAAATAAAAGCAGGTGTGCCATCATACCAGTGTGCCCGACTGGCACTGGCGTCACGACAACCTAACATCTGGCTGAGTTATATACCGACCAACCACCACTGTAGTGAAGTCACTCTTCACCATCTAACAAGTGACTGGTCGAGCCTCACACTAGGGCTGCACCACAAATATATATAATCAATATAAGCCGAAGTAATGTATCCAGGAATTGGTAACATAATGTATCAAAAGAAACACAAAGAAGCACACTAAAAAATATTTTGGTTACTTAAACTTACTAGTTTTTCAGGGTTTTTTTGTGAGACATTTTGATATTTTTTCCTTTTCTGTACCACTGTTTAGATCTTGAAGTTATCTGACATATGTGTTTACATGTTCCCAGGGTAGTGAATCATAGTGCGCATGGGAGTCACTACTAAGGTAACAGGTATAATAGGTCCTATGGGGCACAGCAGCTATGGGGCTAGCTCCATGAATAGCCCCAGAGAAAAGGAAGGTAAAATCAAGAACAGAGGCAGTGGAAACTGAAATTATTGCTTTAAATGAAATGGGACACATGGGAAATAACCAACATGTGTCATATGACTGATGGAATAAAGAAATTCCTGTACAGTGCTGTGGAATATGGAGGCACCATGTCAACAACAGCAAATAAAGGTTGTTTGTTATAGCCATTATCATGGACAACATGTACATACTTACCAACAGTTCAGATTTTAGAGAAACAATGAAAATTAACTGAAAACAGCGACAAAAGGGTGAGTTTTAGGGGTTTTCCCAGAATGGGGCTTAATTTTTATATTTAACATCTTAAATGTTGTTTATTGGGTATTACTTTTTTCTTTAATTGACTGTATAAGTTGTTAAAAAAAAAAACATACTCACCTGCCCCTATCTCCTGCAGCTTCCACCACTCTCCACTACTTCACGCCTCCTAGGAGGACTAGTCTCTACAGTATTTCATGGCTTAGCCCTTCAAAGTCCATCAGCCTCAATCAGTGATTTGCAGTGAGCCAGCATTTCGTATGGATAACACATTACCGAAATCAGGAAGCAGACAAAGGTATCTGAGGAAACCAGGAAACATCTGAATGGTGGCAGAAGGGAATTGGGGCAAGTGAGTATGTTTTTTCTTTTTCCTTTTTTTACAGTACAAAAAAATTGCGTGTACAGAAAACTCTTTTGGGGTAGCTTCACACGTACCTTATCGCAGTGGATTTGGTGTGGTGTGGATCCACAGCAGATCCGCTGCAGATTTGATCTGAATAACTGAACACAGCATTCTGCTGCAAATCCTGTACGTGTGAACGCACCCTAAACAAAGCATGAAACGCTTTGTCTTCCTTGTTGTAGCAATTTAGGGAATTGCTGCCCTTACTTGAAACAGTACAGTCTATGCCTTACTTATGCCAGAGCACAAAGGGTGACAGAAATTTTCCTGTGTAAGCAATACAGGTGATGACTCACTTATGAAAATACGCACTTTCAAGCATACAGTGACAGCGTTAGTTACATGGGTGAGTTCAATCCTGACCTAATGAAATTACAAAGTGACTTGTCGCTTCCCTTTCAAGTCACCAGCATCTTTATACTTCATACCACAGTTTAAAGGTGCCAAGCCCTGAGGTGTGTACTGTATGTTGTCTATGCAAATATGATGTACATGTATAGTATACATTTCCAGCAATTTTTTGTGTTTTCTTAAAGGGAATTTACTCATAACTGTATGATCTGACCCCATAATCTTATTTTTTATGACATGTATAGGGTGGAGAAACACTGTGATTTTGGATTGCTCGGGAGAATAGAGATAACTATGAACTCCTTTACGATACAGCTAATTTTAGTTTTAACAATGCACTATATCTTTTTTTGTGTTTGCCCCTTCACATTTCCGGAGTTATAACTTTTCTTTTCATTATATGTATATGAAATGGTGTATCTGCAGCAAATCTGTTTCTATTATGAAATTTTACACTGATGTCAGTGGTGGCGCCCCCTGCTGTTACTTGTCCTCGACACACAAGTTCCGATGCTGGCCTACTCACCAGGTGCATTAATACATTTGTATATCATATATTTTCTGTATGCAGTTCCATAAGCCAGGGAAAGTCAGGGAAATTAGATCTTGTAGCACTATGTATTCTCTCTGTAGCTGTGTATGAGGGACTACTTTCTGTGCAGATCATTAGAAGGAGACAGGAGAAGTGAGCTGTGATAACTAGGGAGTAACCATGGGACAAACTACAATGCACTCCAGGGACATACAGCTGCCTTTTTTTTTTTAAA
Source organism: Dendropsophus ebraccatus (assembly GCF_027789765.1). Taxonomy (NCBI): domain Eukaryota; kingdom Metazoa; phylum Chordata; class Amphibia; order Anura; family Hylidae; genus Dendropsophus; species Dendropsophus ebraccatus. The sequence continues at coordinate 171,606,226 of NC_091455.1, forward strand.
TAATGGACGTTATTAGGCCTCCAAATGACGTCCGTCCAAAAAAAGCCGTCAAACAGCCCAAAAAAGTTGTGTGGTCATGGCCCATCAAAAATATTTTTTTTCTGTGTACAGATGGCTTCATAGACTTTAATGTAGCACGTTATTAAACTCATAAAACGGCTGTGTTTATACCTATTTTATGGATGTATTTTACTTTCATTTTATTGTGTGACCTAGTGATTTATTTTTTGGCAGGAGCAATCCATTTTTTTAACTGGTGTGTTGGAAATACAGCCATTTTCTTTTACATAAAATAAACTAAACAGGTAAAAACAATCATAAATAATGAGCATGAGCAATTCTTTTTCCAGTCTTAAGGCCCTATTACACAAAGCGATTATTGGCCATATTTGGCCGATTATTGCCCATTATGGACGATAATCGCTCAGTGTAATTTTTTTTTTTAATTCTTCATGAGTAAAAGGGTTGAATGAACACAGTAACAATACTCTCCAACCAGCACCCCTTAGAGTATACAAAGTATTTTATTCTAAATCTAATCTTAATCTGATCCAGCTATACACTGAGACTGTGAGGACTGTTTGGGGGGTATATTTTTGCACATTAATGACAGTGTAGTGCCCAGGTCATGAATGACAGGTATGTGTCTGCAGGAGAGCTTTGGGACTATAAAACGTCTGTAATGAAGCAGATGGTAAGAATTCCATAACTTCGGACTGTGACCAGAACATGACGGTGACGCTTTGGAATCTCAGCAGGGGCATTCCTGCCATAAGAATAACTTAGAAGTAAATGAAATACAGATGTTCACACTAGACATCTCAGGAATATAGTGAAAGCTGATTTCAGCAAATATTGTCTCCTGTATCTCTCAGTAAAATGCAGCCTCTCTATCTCAGATGAGCTCATACTCAGCTACAATGAATATTACAAGTATATTTAAAGGGCTTGTGAAGCACTGGGTAGAAGAAGGCTTCAGTCAGATTCTGCTCCCCGGACAGTCCCTTTAAGGCAAGCCCAGAAGAACATTGATTTATATTGTGCTTGGTGTGACCCCCTACATTGTGGGAATCACACCAATTTGAATAAAAAGTATACCATGCGGTACATGTTTTTTTGCAGGGTGATTTTTTAATATAAATTTGAAAATTTACTATATATTTATAAATAGGTATCCCAACATATGACTGGTAGATGGCAAAAGGAAATCCTTTTGGCCTTCGGTGTCACAGGCAGAGGTGGCAGCAGAGGGCACTGTGTAGGACTGGAAACAACAGCACTTCCTGCAGGGCATACATCAGCTGATAAGTACTGGAAATCTTACTTTTTTTTATAGAAGTCAATTACAAATCTGTAGAACTTTCTAGCACCAGAATATTTTAAAAAAAAGTTTTGCTCTGGAGTACTGTTTCAATACGACCACAACACAATAAACTCAATAGAGGCAATTTTAGCATGAAAAATTGTGATCATAATCTTGCATTCCTAAAATCACAGCTATCCAGGAATTAGGCCTGTCCTGTAAATTTGTCCCTTATTGTCCCAGATCCACAATTAAGGACCATTTTAAGGCCCATTGATTTCTATTGGTTTATTCACACTGTCCATAGTTTTACGCATTCCGCAATTTGTTCCGCAAAAAATAGGATATGTCTTAGTGCAGACCCTAACTCCCAATAGAAGTCTATGGGATCTGCAAAACACACCTTTCCATTTTTGCAGACCCATAAGAATACAAATTGCAGATGCACTCCAAACAAATCTTTGTGGATTGCGGCTGACGATTGCCGACAAAACATACTGCACAGTCCTGAAACATGAACATGTGAATGAGGCCTTAAAAAAACATAGTTGCTTATCAAAAAAAGTCCCACACCTGCCCTCAGGTATTACAACTTGGCTCCGTTCACTTCAGTGCCGTTGAATTGTAACATAGCACACAAACTGAGAGCAAGAGAGGTGCTGTTTCTGGAAGAAAACAGAAATGTTTTTCTAATCCTGAATAACTCATTTTAACCTGAAAATTTAATGTCTGGTGGGTTATAATATCCATTTTAAATGGACCCACCAGAGAATATTATAGCCCAGTCCAACCCTATCTATAGAAGTAGCATAGGCCCCAGTACAGTTTTTACCTGACTAAATGATAAATTTGTGTTTGTTATGCGTATCTACATTTCTTAAAGTGAATTTGTCAGATAGGTTCATATACTGTAACTAGTCATAGCTCCAGGTAGGAGGTAAAATCACTTCCACGTGCTTACCTTTACATTAGTAAACTTCTACTTGTGAGCTGAACAACTTAAAGGAGAAGTCCAGCCAAAACATACATTTAAGTATGTTATTGCCCGACAAAAATTAAACAAATTCTCAATATGCACTAATTGTGGGAAATACACATAAAGGGGGAAATTTATCAAACATGGTGTAAAGTAAAATTGTCTTAGTTGCCCCTAGCAACCAATCAGATTCCACTTTTCATTCCTTAAAGATTCTTTGGAAAATGAAAGCTGTAATCTGATTGGTTGCTAGGGGCAACTAAGCCAGTTCTACTTTACACCATATTTGATAAGTCTCCCCATAGTGTTTTATTCCTTCATTTACTACAGATTGAAGGCTTCTATTCATAGCAAAAATGGTGAAGTCACAACCCACTGTCTAACATACAGAGGTGGGGTCTCTCTACTGTCCCTGCACCGGAGCTATCATTATCTGTAGCCGACCCGTGGCCCCTACCTTGTCGCTCTGTGCTTAGGGAGGGAACAGGCTGTGTCCAGGGAGGAAGGGCACAGTCTGCTCTCACCCCAAGCCCAGAGCAACATGGGAACAATGCGCTTGCTCTAAGTGCAACATTTGTTAAACAATGTACAGACCATTAGTTCTCATATCGTGTCACCATCATCCAGCAGTAAAGTGAACTACTTATTACCAGCTAAATTTGCTGATCTGACTTGTAGATGAGGCTGATGAAATGATGGATTGTAGATGAACAGGTGTCCAAAATCCATTCGCCGACAGATAATAACAACTTATTAAGCAACTTAGGAATGCTTCCAGCCGTCTAACATGTTTGACAGCTCAGATGTGTCAGCGACCATTTTTTTTTTTGACAACTAGTATATTCCTTACTATCGATACTCCTATAACAAGAAAGTGTCAGTGACGTGAATAGGTGACTGGGCCTGTTCAGTCACAATTGTACTATTTGTGACGCCATGACCTGCCCACACCTCCATGCATGTAACAGTGGAATGTGGAGAGGGAGCGTTGCTACTGTGCGGAGAATAAAAGGTGACTCAATGGTGAGAAAGAGAAAATACCATGTCCAGGAGGGTGTAGCATGTAATAATTAGAGGCCGGAAATACAAACACTAAGGGTGAATTCACACATGCCCGAATGATTTTACATGCAGGCTTGTGCAGGATCAGCAGCTGACACTACCAGCAAAATCCAGATGTCTTTACCAGCATGCTTTCTTTGTGCATTTATTAATTTTGAAGCACAATGGTCATAGTGATCACAGGAACTTTCAAACTCCTTGGGCTGCTGCAGTGTGTGTCCTGGCTAATGGTGTTTGGGGTTTAGGCCCGGACTGGTAATCTGGTGAGCCGGGCAAATGCCCGCTGGGCTGGCCAGATTACCAGTCCGTGGGCCGCCCGGGCTGCATAATAAAAAAAAAATATTATTTAAAAAAAAAAAAAAAAATCACCGCCGCAGCCCTTCTCTCTTGTCCCAGCCCGACCAGGTCACCGCAGCCTGCACGGCCCGCTCCGGTCACTGCAGCCCGCTCCTAATGTGCTCATCCAATCAATTTGGAGTAGGAGCGTGAGGCCGCTGCGGCCGGCCGTGGAGCGCACGTTGTACGTGCACCACAGCCGGCCGCAGCGGCCCCATGCTCCTTCACGTTGATTAGATTAGAGAAGCACATCAGGAGTGGGCTGCAGTGACTGGAGCAGGCCGTGCGGGCTCCGGTGACAGGAGCGGGCTGCAGTGACCGGTGCGGGCTCCTGTGAAAGGTGACCGGAGCGGGCCGTGCGGGCTCCAGTGACAAGTAATCGGAGCGGGCTGTGCGAGCTCCGGTGACAGGTGACAGGAGCGGGCAGCAGTGACCGGAGCGGCCCGTGCAGCTCCGGTGATAAGACGTGACAGGAGCGGGAAGGGCTGCAGTGACCGGGGGCCATCTATAAGGGATAGGGGGAGAAGAGAGAATAAGCCATCTATAAGGGACAGGGGGAAAAGAGAGAGGGGGCCATCCATAAGGGAGGGGGGAGAAGAGAGAGGGGGCCATCTATATAGGAGGGGGGGGAGAAGAGAGAGGGGGCCATCTATAAGGAAAGGGGGAGAAGAGAGAGCGGGTCATCTGTAAGGGAGGGGGGAGAAGAGAGAGGGGGCCATCTGTAAGGGAGGGGGAGAAGAGAGGGGGCCATCTATAAGGAAAGGGGGAGAAGAGAGAGGGGGTCATCTATAAGGGAGGGGGGAGAAGAGATAGGGGGCCAGCTATAAGGGACAGGGGGAGAAGAGAGAGGGGGCCATCTATAAGGAAGGGGGGAGAAGAGAGAGGGGACCATTTATAAGGGACAGGGGGAGAAGAGAGAGGGGACCATTTATAAGGGACAGGGGGAGAAGAGAGAGGGGCCATCTATAAGTGACAGGGGGAGAAGAGAGAGGGGGCCATCTATAAGGAAGGGGGGAGAAGAGAGAGGGGGCCATCTATAAGGGAGGGGGGAGAAGAGAGAGGGGGCCATCTATAAGGGAGGGGGGAGTAGAGAGAGGGGATCATCTGTAAGGGGAGGGGAGGGAGAAGGGGCCATCTATAAGGGGAGGGGAGGGAGAAGGGGCCATCTATAAGGGGTGGGGAAAGGGGGGCCATCTATAAGGGGGGAGAGGGGGCAATCTATAAGGGGGGAGAGGGGCCATCTATAAGGGAGGGGGGAGAGAGAGGGTGCCATCTATAAGGGAAGGGGGGAGAGAGGGGGCCATCTATAAGGGGGGGAGAAGGGGCCATCTATAAGTGGGGGGACAACATAGGGGGGAGGGGGCCATCTATAAGGGGGGGGGGACAACATAGGGGGAGAGGGGGTCATTTATTAGGGGGCTACATAGAGGGATGCATATACTATACGGGGTCACATAGAGTCAGCCTACATACTAAATGAGGGTGTAAAGGGGCCAATACAGATGTGCAGTTAGTATAGAGATGAGAATGGTGCCAGTGTGAGGAGCCTAATATGTCTGTCTGGCAGATTCTGTGGATTCGTGGCTCGGAGGGCCCAGGGCAGATGGAGAAGAAAATGAAAAGGGAAGAACTCCGATCAGAGAAGACTCCCCTGTGAGTCACCTGATGTAACTGCACTGTAATGTATGTGGTGTACAGAACCTGTGTGGAGCTGGGTCTACCTCTATATGACTGTATGAGGTGATAGTAATCTGTGTACAGTGGATGTTATTTAGTAGCAGCGGTGAGGTTAGTCAGTATGTGGTGGTATTAGTCAGTATGCGGTAGTATTAGTCAGTATGTGGTGACATTAGTATGCGGTGGTATTAGTCATTATGTGGTGACATTAGTCAGTATGCTGTGGTATTAGTATGTGGTGGTATTAGTCAGTATGCGGTGGTATTACTCAGTATGTGGAGGTATGTGCTGGTGGTGTTAAACTCAGCACGGTGATCGGGGCCAGAAGCAGTCTGTCTCTGTACACTGTGTAGTGGTAACAACCTGTAACTGCAGCACAGCTACATAGTACAGAGACAGAAGCTTCTGACTCCATTTACTGTGTTATTACCTGTAATTCCAGTCATGGCCATGATGATACAACATGTAGCCGTGCTGCGCTCACAACATTGTCTCATAACTTATCACCGCGCGGCGAGTGGGCCTGTGTGCTCGGAAATGCCAGGGCTGATTTTTAGTCCCAGTCCGGCCCTGTTGGGGTTCCCTTAGGTGCACAAAGAGAACAAGACATGCAGTTGACTTTATAGAAAGTTAAATAAAGATTAATTAAAAATAAATACAAATATAATATATATATATATATATAAAATATAATATATAAAAGTATAATATAAAAAATATAACTGTAATAATAATAATAATAATAATAATATATAAAATGTACTGTAATATATAGTATAATAAAGCATAACATGGAATAATAATATGTAGTATTATTATACACATTCTAAAAAAAAAGGAAACAATTATCCTAAATGCAGGCACAGTACTTGAACTTAGGTTTAAGCAGGGTTGGAGCTGGGTTTCCCCAAGGTGTGTCTCTTTTTTTGAGGTCCTAGTGATGAGTGAATACTGTTCGATCGAATAGATATTCGATCGAACAGTAAGGTATTCGATCGATCGAATATTATCGAATAGTTCGCCGAATATTCGATAAAAATTCCATAAGCATTTAAATCCCCCAGCTTCCGGTTTTTGTCTCCAAGTGGTCGAATAGATGTTTTTCAATAATCGAATACTTGTTCCCATAGACTTTAATGGGATCGAATATTCGATCGAATATTCGGGAGATATTCGTACGAATATCGAATATTCGAATATTTCACTATTCGCTCATCACTACTTTCTGCCTATAAATTCCTTGGCCCACAGTTTTGTAGCAGCTTCTTCAGGACAGAGCTCAGAAGTAGGAAACCATATCTGAATGTCTGCAGTTCCCATTGGTGTGAATTGTAACCAATGGCATTAGATCTGGCTTTATGCCCTCCTCAGGGCGACTATGAAGCTATGAGGCCCTTGCTCGACTTTTCTCCACAGACTGAATTTCTCCTTTCTTCTCCCCACCTGCATTCAGGACTAGGCTTTGGTTGTATCCTAGACTGACTTCTTTCCTAGACAGGCTGCCCTTGTCTACACTCCTGGATACCCTCTTTCCTGGACAGGGTGGAATAGGGTAAGCTGCTGCAGAACCTCACTCTGAGGAGAGAAATAGTCATCGTAAATGCTAACTGACTAACATAAATCAACATCTTTTGGAATAGTGCTCATCCACTCAGCATGGCATGAGATATATCTAGCTCATCCTTCCTCACTACCACCCCTATATTTGCTGACAACTACAGTAGAATAGGGGCTGCATGCAACTCTATGGCAGCTGTATACAAAACAGAGCGGTAGTATGATCATGTACATGAGCCCTTAGGCCCTACATTAGCAGATGTTGTGTAGTCAGTGATGCATTGGTTGCCTATCATTCCCACTTGAAAAAGAACATTCTGCAGGTCTGAGACAAAGTGGCCAGAGGAAACAGATGATGGTGTCTGACATTACTCAGTACATGCAGGCAGGTGTAGCAGTGAAGGGAGGTTGTGTAAAGCGTCTTACATGAAGCTTGTGTGTACTTTAGGGTTTCCTCTCTGTTCTATATTTTTCTGAGAATCATTGTCTATTCCTCCCGTACTGACATTTCTCGGTGATTTGTTTATAGCACTTACAAGCATCCACTTTACATGAAACTAGGCTTTTTGCCCAGAGTTCATTGCAAAGATTCCTAAGCATTCTCTGTTATGTGAGAATTAGATTTCTTACCTGTCACCATGGTACAGTGCACACAGGGGCGTAGCTAATGTCTCCTGGGCCCTGGTGCGAGAGGCCAACTTGGGCCCCCCACCCTCCTTTCACGACCAAGTGATGCTATTGTTGTGTGTGTGTGTGTATATATATATATATATATATATATATATATATATATATATATATATATACACACACAGTGGTGCCTTGGATTATGAGCATAATTCGTTCCAGGACCGTGCTTGTAATCCAAATCCACTCTTAAACCAAAGCAAATTTTCCTATAAGAAATCATGTAAATGCAGACAATTGGTTCCACACCCCAAATATATTTATTATTCTGTACTGTACAGTAATGGAGAGGATGGGAAACACAAGGGCTGACAGAGACTGCAGGGAGCAGGAAGGAATGAGCAGGGCAGATGTGGGCACATACATGCAGCACTCTCTGTCCTGGGAGAGAGGGGTTACAGCTATGGAGAGATTACCCCCCCCACACACACACACACAGTCCTGTCCCCTGATGTAAGCCCCAGCCTGAAGGGGATCTGCTATGATTTGGAAGGTGTTTAGAGTACAGTGCTGTAGACCCCGCTATGCAGGCCATGCCCCTTCTCCACTCGCGCTCCCACCCAATACAGGAAGTTCTTAAACCAAAGCAATGCTCTTAAACCAAGTCACAATTTTGAAAAACTGTGAGCTCTTAAACCAAAACACTCTTAAACGAAGTTACTCTTAAACCAAGGTACCACTATATATATATATATATATATATATATATATATATATATACACACACCAAGACAGATATTACCTATTACCTATTATAGGGAGGAAACATTACCGCCACACCACAACCACAACCATCACCACCATATTGTTACTGACCAAATCCAGTATACTAAATCACCTCATCCAGTAATATAGAAGTGGCCCCAGCTCTACACAGGCTCTATACACCATATACATTACTGTGCAGTTATATCAGGTGACTCACAGGAGACGTCTTTTCTGATCGGAGTTCTTTCCTTTTCATCTTCTTCTCCATCCGTCCTAGGCCGTTATGAGAACTTCTCCGAGCCACGAATCCACAGAATCTGCCAGACAGACATATTAGGTTCCACACTCTGACACCATCTCCATCTCTCTACACACTGCACATCTGTACTGTCCCCTTTACACCCTCATTTAGTGGGTAGCCCTGACTCTATGTGACCTCCTAATAATATATGCCCCCCTCTGTGTATTCCCTCTCCCCCTATGTTGCCCCCCCAAATAGATGGCCCCCTCTACCCCCTCCCTTATAGATGGCCCCCTCTACCCCCTCCCTTATAGATGGCCCCCTCTACCCCCTCCCTTATAGATGGCCCCCTCTCTCCTCACCCTCCCTTATGGATGGTCCCCTCTCCCCCCACCCTCCCTTATAGATGGCCCCCTCTCCCCCCACCCTCCCTTATAGATGGTCCCCTTCCCCCCCCCTCCCTTATAGATGGTCCCCTTCCCCCCCCCCCTTATAGATGGCCCCCTCTACCCCCTCCCTTATAGATGGCCCCCTCTACCCCCTCCCTTATAGATGGCCCCCTCTACCCCCTCCCTTATAGATGGCCCCCTCCCTCCTCACCCTCCCTTATGGATGGTCCCCTCTCCCCCCACCCTCCCTTATAGATGGCCCCCTCTCCCCCCACCCTGCCTTATAGATGGTCCCCTTCCCCCCACCCTCCCTTATAGATGGTCCCCTTCCCCCCCCCCCTCCCTTATAGATGGTCCCCTTCCCCCCCCTCCCTTATAGATGGTCCCCTTCCCCCCCCTCCCTTATAGATGGTCCCCTCTACCCCCTCCCTTATAGATGGTCCCCTTTCCCCCCTCCCTTATAGATCGCCCCCTCCCTCCTCACCCTCCCTTATGGATGGTCCCCTCTCCCCCCACCCTCCCTTATAGATGGCCCCCTCTCCCCCCACCCTCCCTTATAGATGGCCCCCTCTCCCCCCACCCTCCCTTATAGATGGTCCCCTTTCCCCCCCTCCCTTATAGATGGTTCCCTTTCCCCCCCTCCCTTATAGATGGTCCCCTTTCCCCCCCTCCCTTATAGATGGTCCCCTTTCCCCCCCTTTATAGATGGTCCCCTTCCTCCCTCCCTTATAGATGGTCCCCTTTCCCCCCCCCCACCCTCATAGATGGCCCCTCTTTCCCCCCACCCTCATAGATGGCCCCTCTTTACCCCCACCCTCATAGATGGCCCCCTCCTTCCCCTCACCCTCATAGATGGCCCCCCTCTTTCCCCCCACCCTCATAAATGCCCCCCTCCTTCCCCCCCACCCTCATAGATGCCCCCCTCCTTCCCCCCCATCCTCATAGATGCCCCCCTCCTTTCCCCCCACCCTCATAGATGGCCCCCTCCTTTCCCCCCACCCTCATAGATGGCCCCCTCTTTCCCCCCACCCTCATAGATGCCCCCCTCCTTTCCCCCCACCCGTACAGGCTGATAAAAAAACAAAACTTAACTCACCTGACATCGCGCTCCCACGTTGATCCTCACTCCTTCGCCTTCGGTCTGTCCCCGGCTGCTGCGCGGCTGCCGGGGGTGTCGCGTCTTATCCCCGGCAGCGCGCGCATCCCAGAACTCCCTGCGCGCCGGAAACCGGAAGTCAGGGCGCAAGGCGCGCAGGGAGTTCTGGGATGCGCGCGCTGCCGGGGGTAAGACGCGACACCCCCGGCAGCCGCGCAGCAGCCGTGGGAAAGACGGAGCCAGTCTCTTGTGACCGCAAGCAAAACAATGCTTGCGGTCACAAGAGTGATTGATCGGGGGCCCCGCGGGCCCCCCTTGTGGCGGGCCCGGTCGCGGCGGCGACCCCCGCGACCACGGTGGCTACGCCACTGAGTGCACACAAAAACACTGAAACTCCATTAATCCAGTATCACCTAAAATTTATAATAAACCAAATCTATCCTAACCGTTGTAAGGTGACCTGACTACCTGAACAGATACTGAAGCATTTGTTTTTTCAGTACAGTATTTCTCTTATGACCTGTTCTCACTTTTTTTGGCTCTGAAATGGGAGCAAACTGATACACAGAGCCTCCATTTTGTCAGATTACTGTAAGGATACTACATGCTATTTGCCTCGAGAGAAAAATATTTCCTAGTACCGCCTAAGAATGTACAATATGATTAACACCTTCCTATGACTCTATACTACATCCTGCACACAGACCATGGCTAGTCCCAGACTGTCGTGAGACAGTCCATAGAAATACATTAAAGGGGAACTATCAGCAGATTAGACAGATCTAACCTGCTCATAGCTCTCTAGTGGGCACAGTGTTTGTTACCTTCATCCTCAGCACCGTGTGGTTAGCTGTGAAATCCTTGTTATCCCTGTAGTGTAATCTTTCACTGCCCGGCTATTAGGAGCACTGGGGGCAGGGCTACTTCTTTTTTCTACATAAAACACATATTTGGTATCATCACACCTGTAATGACCTGGACAATAAAAGTATTTTATTATTCATCCTGCAAAGTGAACACTGTAAAATAATCCATTTCTAAAAATAACCCTCATATGTATGTCTGCATGGAACCAATAAAACTAATCCTGATTGGTGAAAAAAAATAAAAAAATATAGGTCTTAGAATATGATTTATTGTAAAATGTAAAATAAATAGGAAAAAGAAAAAAGATACATTTGGTTGGGTTGGTAAATTTGAAGGAAGAATAATAATAATAGTAACATTGTAAACTTTGTAATTGTAAATGTAAAAAAAATTATTAAAAACTTTTCCCACAAAAAATAAGCTCTCATATGATTATGTGAATGTAACAATAAAAACTTTACATGGCTTAGAAGAGGACCATGAAAAAACAAAAAAATGAAGGGCATTTAAAAGACATTCTGGGCATTGATAGTATTTGTTACATTGCTGGGGTTGCATAGAAAAAAAGAAAATCCTATTCTCACCTAACTATGCTCCCCCGGGTTGCTCCAATCATGTCTTCAAGTCAAGGCAGTGACAGCACCGTGGTCAGTCATTGGCTGAGCGGACTGTTACTGCTGAGATGAGTCCATCTAAGTAGTAGTGGCCGGGAGACCCAAAGATGCCAGAGAAGGGCACCAGGAGAGGGTGGTAGCTAGGAATAGGCTGTTTATTATTTCCTATGCAACACCAACAATATATAAAAAAAAAATCTAAATGCCTGGAGTTCTCCTTTAAGGCCCAGAATATATGCCAAGGGAAAGGGTTAACATTTATAGCACACGTACACAAAATGCCATAAATGTCTGAGAGATGTGGGTCTTACACCTATCTTCATTACCAGTTTTGGTGTTGGTGTCTTACATCTTCTTATAGGAACCCTTTTTTCTAGACACCCACTTGGTGTTAGTTGTCTAAAGTATCCTAAAGAGGTTGTCCAGGAAAAATTCACTTGTTCCCTATCCACAGGATAGGGGAAAAGTAGGTTGTCGTGGAGGGTTCGACCTCTGTACCCCCCTGGCGATCTCCGTATGGGGCCCTTGGCTCTGTTATGAATAGAGCTGCAGGTACAGCATGTGATCTGCGGTTCTATTTATTTCTTGTGAGCTGACGGAAAGCAGAAGAGTACAGCGCTCTTCCAGTGTACTCTGCTCTTTCCTTCGCTTAATAGGAATGAATAGAGGCATGGGTTGTGTGCCGTACCCGCGTCTCTATTCATCACAGAGCCAGGGGTCTGATATGGAGATAGGCGGGGGTACAGAGGTTGGACCCCCGCGACCTCCTACATTTCCCCTATCCTGTGAATAAGGGAAAAGTGAATTTTTCCTGGACAACCTCATTAAACACAATAATAATAATAATGGAGCACGCCATGTATTCTACCTTTTGGTGCAATTGGTTTAAGAATTCTTTGCTATTGTGATTTGCCCAGTTTAGCTCCAATGTGTATCTAAAAAGTAGATTTTTGCACCTAGTGCGCCTGGAGTAATTTACCTCCAGCAGAACATTTTTCAGAGATTATGAAACAAGGTGAACAACATTGTGACTGTGAGAAAAATATTTCTTTTAGTCTAATATATAGGTGAAATGTAATTTCTTTTTATAAATATTGAAATTTTTGTTTATACATGTGACACTTTATAGATAAAAGTTCTTACCGGTCCTCAGGCACAAAACACCTCCATAGAAACTGCATTCTGTGCGGTGCTTGCCCAGGACACTTATGTTTTGGCTTCCCTTCACCATGGTGGATCAGCTGTATGTTATAATTGACATTCCACCCCAGCATTTAGCATAGCACACATACAGTAGGTGTCACTCTAATGATTATGTCAGGCCTGGCTAACCTGCTACAGAGTGAAAAGTAGAATATCACATTGCAAGAATCGATGAGTGGAAGAAGCTCTCCATGCTCAGGTAGTATATGAGGACAGGGTTTCTACATTATGTAAGCTTATCCAGGTGAGCACAAGCATATAATACGATGGTCAGGAAAATAAGTTCCAGGCTGCGGAACTCTGATAGCGTGAGTTGGCAACCTTTGTTTTTGCCAGGAAAACATTTTCTATTTCAAAGTTCAAGTTATTACGGTTGGACTTTTCTTTATTACAGCTACTAAGCAGTTTTTATTGCATTGACTTTTAATGACTCTATTATTCAAGTCCTTTTTGTTTAGTGAAATAACTATAGCTCCTAGTATGTCCATGGCTGGTTGAGGCCTTTGTTGCAGGTTTTGTATTTGAGCCTTGAAGACAAATTTCAAGGGTTCACCTGCACCTGCACCTATTCAGACCTTAGTGCAGTCATCTGCCCCTAAAAAAATATTTTATACAAAAAAAATACATTTTATTTGTATTAATGCAGAAAAACAAGTAATTCTTAAGGGTTTACTTTCTTTTTCTTGCAGCTGTACAATTACTTATTGTAGTTTCTGTCCAGCAAGTTTCCTGAGGTGTGACTGATGCATTTTTATAATCAGATAAAATATGGCTAAAGTCTCAAAGTGCTACACCATCTAAACCTTAAAGTGTCACTGTCGTTTAAACTTTTTTTGCAGAAATCAATAAGTACAGGCGATTTTAAGAAAATTTGTAATTAGATGGAGAGGGGAGGGGTCGAGGGAAATGACAACAAAGAGTTAATTTACAGCTACATCGCCGGGATATCTTCTCTGAAGTCAGCACTGACCTCTCTGAATATTGGCTTTCACACAGGTCCCGCTGTGTAATTTTTTGTTCTCTGCTGGCGACTAATCTCCCTCCTCCCCCTCCACTCTCCATACGTTACACAAGGCCGACTGATGTAAAAGAGCCGAGATTTCCTGATAATGAGCAGTGAATGAGAAAGAGGGGGGGACCTGGAGAAAGTCTTTTTGAATGCAGATAATGGCATATTTGCCTAATAAACCCAATTACAAAGTTTCTTAAAATCGCCAGTACTATTGATTTCTGGGGAAAAAAAATGACAGTGACACTTTAAGGCTATGTTTACACAACGTCAAAAATAAAGAAAAGGCGTCCGCTTTTGTAATTTTAAAAAACATCCGTTATTGCCACAATTTAACTAAATGCAATGCAATGCATTGCAGTCAATGGAAAGAAAGACGTCCAATGATAACGGACGTTAACACTACGGATGTCAAAATAATGATCAAGACAATTATTTTCAGGCGTCTTTTGCAAACAGTGGACATTGTTTATTAGTTGTTCACACACAGTTTTTCTTTTTCACCGTTCTTTCTAGAGAAGGCTAGACAGCTAAATGACGTCCGTTATTTTAGACTCAAAATTATGATGATCGAACAGCGGAAAATCTTTGTTGAACCTCCCGCATTTGATTCCCAATGCCTTCCCGGTTCGTGAGGCAGGAGGAGACAGCCCGGGTACCCCCTGGAATCCTGTCTCCTCCTTCCCCACGGGCAGGGAAGGCATCGGGAATCAAATGCGAAAGGTTCGACAAGGTTGGAGTTCTATAGAACATAAGATTTTTCGCTGTTCGATTATCTCTACACTACGGAGCAGAAAAAACGTTGTATAAACATAGCCTCAAGGTGTATTCCACCAAAGTCCCCCCCCCCCCAGCCCATAAAACCCCAAACCCAGCTATTATTGCTTACTGCTCCCCCACGATTCTTTAGACACCTCTCCTGTGTCTAACAGTACAGAGTTTGTAGTAAGTGTATATTACAAAGTGACATTTTTAGGAGATTACTTTTTATTTGTACAAAAAAATGTTTTCAGTGTAATACCCCTTTAATACTGTGACAATTTAGATAAGTAAATATATTATAACTCTGTACCTAACATAAAGCTCAGGCTTAAAGCCACTCATAACTGTTAATACTCTAGTATATTGTTGGGCTATCAAATTGTGCAAGTTACAATCAAATCTTTACATGTAGTAGAAATTGTATAGATACAGAGAGTTTCCTATCCGGACCATGAGTGGAAAGTCAGCAATGTTTTCTGTGTAACCAATGGCAGTGGGAGCCATGATGTGCTTATAGAGGGAGTGGCTGTGTTGAAGAGGTAGTATGAGATTCAATAAAACTTCTACCTTCTTTTAAAGTAACAATGCCATTGTTTTCCATGGCCCATTGCCAAGGAGGAGGGCAGTTTAAAAAAAAATAGATTTAATAAAATAAAGGACTAAAGTATGCATGGTGCCATACACCAGGTATAGTAAGGTCTGTGAACCTCTGGCCCTCCAGTTGTTGCAAAACTATAATTCCCATCATGCCTGGACCATGATGGGAAATTTGAATTTGCAACAGCTGGAGGACCAAAGGTCCCCTAATTTTGAGGTATATAGTTGTGTTCTCTGTGCTCTGTAACCAGCCATGGACTAAAAATAACAATTGTACTATGCAGAGAGCCACTAGTACTGGCTTGTGATGACTTTCAGTCCCTAGAAAAGTATTGTTTATATGGTGGAGGTAGTGTAGCTAACATATAGGAACACGAGGGCATTAAGTGTATACGTTATACATCCACCAGAACTTACATACGATTAAGTGATATGATCCGTACAATATATCCACTGCACATGAAAACATACATATATATTAAATAATTGAATACCTAAAAAAATAAAAAAATCAATTCATATAGATAAGGGGTAAGGACTCCCTAGGGCTACATCCAACTACTTTCGCCACCACTATTCAAATGCCAAAACTTCCGGGCTTGAAAGAACTTAAAGTGACACTGTCACCCCTTTTTTGCATTCTGACTTCTCTACACAGGTGTAAAAGGTAAATTTAGCAGTTTTTATACCTTATTTTGTATCATACATCGTGGCGCTTGTTCAAGTAAAAAGTGATCTTTTATCAACTGCAGATTGTGCTAAGTGGGTGGGGCTTCACGGCAACAGCTCCACTTAGCCCCATCCACAACACCACTGTTAGCTCCGCCCCACATAGGCCCCGCCCTCTCGGGGGTAAGTGGCGCTGTTGCCGTGAAGCCCCGCCCACTAAGCACAATCTGCAGTTGATAAAAAATCACTTTTTACTGGAACAAGCACTATGATGTATGATATACAATAAGGCATGAAAACTGCTAAATTTACCCATTACACCTGTGTAATCACCGACGCATATGGACCACTTAAGGACAATTAATACATAACCTTTAATAATACTTTAAAAACAAGGTCCATACAACATGTACACACAAAAAAAAAAAAAACCCATTGGTGCCCTATATATACAGTGTGGTATCCTCAAGAGCACTAGCAAAATAGAAGGAACAAATAACTAAATAGACACAACAGGAGTAATGGTCAAGGCTGTCACAGGGTACAATGATCAGTGCTATGGTAAAGGGGGGGGGGGGTTTGGTGCACCCTCGGCTGACCCTAAATAGCCTCTTACCCTGCCTTTTGGGGTACCCACCTCCTTAACAGGGTGGCCCCAACCACGGTGACAGTCCCTCTCCTGTTGTAAGTGCTCAGGAGAAAAAAACAAACAAAGAGACAAAAAGCAGAAAACAGTGCAACACATGTGACAACTTACAATCACCTAAACGTGTAATTGCAGCAGCACAATAGATACAGAAATTACTTGGAGTGTATATGAAATTTACAACACTCGTTCCAACGCGTTTCTACCGTCCCAATATGTGACGGTTTCATCAGGGAACAGTCCCAGCACTCCAAAATGGATGTGCCCTATAATATTAGCTGCTGTGAAGATCTCCTCTCAATAAAATGGACCTTTAATAATTAAATGCAATGATATATGATAAAAAGGGTTACTCGTAGTATATACTGTGGTGGGGAGCGCCAGTTATAGCGCTACCAGCTGTACCTCTACTACTACCAATACCCATGACACACTAGCAAAGATACTACCATAATGTACATGTCTAGCCGTCACTTAGCTTAGGATGTGCTGAGTCAGGAAATAGTGACAGCCCTCTCACAAGGTCCCGGATGATTCCATGATCCCCCCACGATGAGATGGAGATTATTACACCATTACACCTGTGTAAAGAAGTCAGAATGCAAAAAGGGTGTGACAGTGTCACTTTAAGCATGCTTGTGTTGGGCTCACCTCTATTTTACATGCATTTTAGTAACCGTTGCCTTGCAGCACTGCAGGCCTGGATTCAGAGCCAACCTCGGGCACCATCTGTATAGAGTTTGTATGTTTTCCCTTTGTGTAGATTTCCTCTGGAATCTCTCTTCCTAACATGTTAGTAATTACAATCTATGTACGTCGCTACAGAATATGATAGTACTTTTATATACTATAAACCCATAAATAAGTACAAGTTATGTAGTAAACTGATTTGATAGATCGTATCACATGTATTCATCACGTAGTTCTATGTTTAGGTTTCCCTGTCAACGTCAAACTGACAAATTATGATGAAACAGAAACTCCTCCATAAAAATACAGACCCGATAGAATGTTCCTGCTGACAAAACTCCTCATGTCACTCTTACATTCTTACATAACAATCTCGTCTTCTCCCTTGTTTTTATTCACATCGAAGCTGTACTGTATGTGCTCTATGTGTTGTTACAGCAATGTATGAATGTCAGTTTTCACTGAGATGCCATCAAAAATAAATTACAATAGTTAAAAAAAAATCCCTGTTTGAGTGTGTTCAACTAGGGCGTTTCTGCTTTGTTTTTTGTTTTAGGCTATGTTCACATCACACACAGAAAAATTAAAAGCTAAATACGACAATAATTTTGAGTGAAAATAACGTATGAAAAGATTAAGAAAATTTTGCAAGAC
Source organism: Dendropsophus ebraccatus (assembly GCF_027789765.1). Taxonomy (NCBI): domain Eukaryota; kingdom Metazoa; phylum Chordata; class Amphibia; order Anura; family Hylidae; genus Dendropsophus; species Dendropsophus ebraccatus. The sequence goes on from NC_091455.1 coordinate 171,623,969, forward strand.
CAGGTGGTAAATTATGATCATGTTCAGAATTTGGATGGTTGTAATCAATTACTGCTGCTATTTATTACTGTGTGTGAACTGTAATTTCCCATTGGCTTTAACGGAGGGCATTATTATATTAAAAATAAGGCCATATTTTGCTTTTATTTTATGTATGTGAATATAGCCTAAGGCTGGAATCACATGTTGGGCTATGTTCACTCTTTGTTTTCAACTACTTAAAAAAATGGGCTAGATGAAGTAGAATGGTGCTGCAGGGAGCTATCAGTTTCCTACTTCACCATTCACTCTAATTGGCTGCAGGCACTTCAGGCTATAAGCTGCAAGGATGTGATCTCACAAGTGGTCAGCGCAATGATATGACATAATTGCACCTGCCCGGGAATCCTGTCCCTGCAGCTCATGGATTAGGAGGTTATTAGGTTGTTTGTTTTCAAATTTGGAACATTTTTAGTATAGCGGGTATTATAACTGTATGGGGAGTACAATAAGGGACACTGTAAATTTATGAAGGCACAGTATGGGTAAAAACCATACAGTGCTGGACTTCATAAATGTTCGGGTGGTACAGCAAGGGACATTATAACTCAATGGTGAGCACAGCAGGTAGATTGTAACTTTTTGGGGCACAGCAGGGGACATTGTAACTATATCGGTGCCACAGCTGTAGACATTATAAATATATATGAGAGGCATACCCATAGGAGGGCACAGGGGACATCTATATCATAAAAATGAAAGTCTGTCTGTCTGTCCCATATAGACTTCCAAACGCTTTAACCATTTGACCCACAGATACATTGGGTGCCCGGGAAGGTTAGAGCAAAGGTCCCGTCCTTGCCAGATGTACAGGAGGGGAGGGGGATGCGGAAGAGCGCCCCATAGAAATGAATGGGAAAATCTCTACTCTGCACACACAGGTGATATAATTAGCTACAGCTCTGCCCAGGAGAAACAGCAGTTGGGAGCCTTAGCAACCAATAGGATTACTACTTTCATTTTCACAGGGAGCTGTGGTTGCTAGGGCAGCTGCCTCTCAACATCCACAGAAATAACTGGTAGACCCCCTACTCCAACTATATAGTATGTGTATACAGGACCCCCTACTCCATCTATACAGTACATGTATACAGGGCCCCCTACTCCATCTATACAGTACAGGTATACAGAACCCCCTACTCCATCTATATAGTACATGTATATACAGGGCACTACAGGTATACAGGACTCCCTACTCCAACTATACAGTACATGTATACAGGGCAGTATTACCAGCTGCTGCTGCTGCCATAGGCACTAAACCTGAGGACGCCCCATCTTCACTCACTAATTAGCATCATGATAGATTGGTAGATTATAGCTCCAGAGGTCACATTTAACACCACCATATAAGACCTGACCAATACCGCCATACCAGACCTGACCAATACCGCCACACTGTGACTGGATAACACTGCCATACCAGACCTGACCACTACCGCCACACTGGGACTGGATAACACTGCCATACCAGACCTGACCAATACCGCCATACTGTGACTGGATAACACTGCCATACCAGATGTGACCAATACCGCCATACTGTGACTGGATAACACTGTCATACCAGACCTGACCAATACCGCCATACTGTGACTGGATAACACTGCCATACCAGACCTGACCAATACCGCCATACTGTGACTGGATAACACTGTCATACCAGACCTGACCAATACCGCCATACTGTGACTGGATAATACTGCCATACCAGACCTGACCAATACCGCCATACTGTGACTGGATAACACTGTCATACCAGACCTGACCAATACTGCCATACTGTGACTGGATAACACCGCCATACCAGACCTAACCAATACCGCCATACTGTGACTGAATAACACTGCCACACCAGACCTGACAAATACTACCATACCCCCCTTCGAAAAGACACTAGATTTTCTGGCAAGTCTGAACAGGAGATGGAAGACTAGAAAAATAAAAAAAATTAAAAAGTTGTTTCCTTCCGCCTGCTCCCTGGTGCTCCCCCTATGCAAGGTGCTGCCCTAGGCAGACCACGAGTGCCTAATGGTAAATACGACCCTGCAGGTATACAGGACACTACAGGTATACAGGACCCCAACACTATACACTAAAGGTGAACGGGATCTCCACCAGCTATATACTACAGGTATACAGGACCCCAAACTATACACTACAGGTATACAGGACCTCCACCAACTATATACTACAGGTATACAGCACCACCACCAACTCTATACTACAGGTATACAGGACCCAAAACTATACTCTACAGGTATACAGGAACTCCACCAACTATATACTACAGGTATACAGGACCCCAAAACTATACACTACAGGTATACAGCACCTCCACCAACTCTATACTGCAGGTATACAGGACCCTCAAACTATACAGTACAGGTATACAGGAACCCTGTACTATATACTACAGAACACTACAGGTATACAGGACCCCAAAACTATACACTACAGGTATACAGGACCCCAAACTATACACTACAGGTATACAGGACCTCCATCAACTATATACTACAGGTATACAGGAACCCAAAACTATACACTACAGGTATACAGCACCCCCACTAACTCTATACTACAGGTATACAGTACCTCCACCAACTCTATACTACATGTATACAGGACCTCCACAGACTATATACTACAGGTATACAGGACCCCAAACTATACACTACAGGTATACAGGACCTCCACCAACTATATACTACAGGTATACAGCACCACCACCAACTCTATACTACAGGTATACAGGATCCAAAACTATACTCTACAGGTATACAGGAACTCCACCAACTATATACTACAGGTATACAGGACCCCAAAACTATACACTACAGGTATACAGGACCTCCACCAACTCTATACTACAGGTATACAGCACCTCCACCAACTCTATACTACAGGTATACAGGACCCTCAAACTATACAGTACAGGTATACAGGACCCCTGTACTATATACTACAGAACACTACAGGTATACAGGACCCCAAAACTATACACTACAGGTATACAGGACCCCAAACTATACACTACAGGTATACAGGACCTCCATCAACTATATACTACAGGTATACAGGAACCCAAAACTATACACTACAGGTATACAGCACCCCCACCAACTCTATACTACAGGTATACAGGACCCCAAACTATACACTACAGGTTTACAGGACCCCAAAACTATACACTACAGGTATACAGGAACTCCACCAACTATATATTACAGGTATACAGCACCTCCACCAACTTTATACTACAGGTATACAGGATCTCCAAACTTTACACTACAGGTATACAAGACCTCCACCAACTATACAATACAGGTATCCAGGACCCTTAAACTATAAACTACAGGTATAGAAGACCTCCATCAACTATACATTACAGGTATACAGCACCTTCACCAACTATATATTACAGGTATACAGGACCCCCAACTATACAGTACAGGTATACAGGACCTCTACCAGCTATACACTGCAGGTATACAGTACTTCCCAAACTATACAGTACAGATATACAGCTCCCCCCCTCCCCCAATTATACACTACTGGTATACAGGACCTCCCTCAACTATATACTACAGGTATATAGCCCCCACCCCAACTACACATGACAGGTATACAGGACCCCCTCAACTATACACTACAGGTATACAGCCCCCCAACTATACACTACAGGTATACAGGACGGATGTTTGACGTTTTTAGTTTATTTCTAATGTGCATAAGCTACAATTTACATAAACAGTCAGAACTGTTGGGTATATAGTGACATATAGGGCTACTGGCGATTTCCCCTTAAACAAAAAAAACAAGGACATATATTGGCCTCCTGGGCACCTTAGAATAAATCTAATTAACACACTGACACTTTATACCCTGGCAGCGCCGAGTACATTTTCTAGTTATAACTATATGAGAGCACACGGGACATTATTACCGCATGGGAACACAGCAGACATTATTAGTGTATGGGGGCATGGGACAGTATTACAACGTGGGGGCACAGGGGACCTTATTACTGTATGGGGCCAAGGGGGACATTATTACTATATATGTAGACAGGGGGCATTATTAGGAAGTACATACAGTATTTCTGTATGGTAAAAGATTTAGAACAGGGTTGAACAGGACTTTAGGGGATTGGAGTAAGTAAGTATCCCTCATTTGTTATTTTTACTTCATAGCAGGGCTATCTGTGAGGGAGTGCACTATAACTATGAAAGACGTTTGGTATGCCGATTCCATAGGGCAGCTTCCCTTTGAGGTTCCAATAGTGTCACATTGCCAGTTTGTTGTATTTAGGTAATCCGCTCCTTTTGTGCCGTTGTACGTCTGTGCATATTTATACGTCATGCGTACAGAAAAAGATTTTTCAGTCATTCCTGGCTTTACAATTTATAAATTACAAACCATTTCACAAAACAACTAGTACACAGGAAAAAAGGGAACAGCATAGTAGAGAATATTTTGTTATAACTAGTGAGGGACGAGCGGTTGTTTATATCTTTAGAAATTTTTTAATAGATGATTTAGTCACCAGTCTGTTATTCTCATTTAATGTTAAAAAAAATAAAAATAAACAATTTTAATGTTTTGTACAAAAATACTGTAGCATAAAGCCACATTTGCCCAATACGGTTAACCCAGATCATCCCTCCTGAATGACCGCCAGACTCTGGAATCTCCAGCGCTGCACATGTCACGACCTGGATCAGTGACTGGGGTGGGACACCACTCCAGTCACTGATTGTTTGAGCTGACTGTTCATTAGCTGGAACGGACATTTCCCTCCCGAGTCATGATGCCATCACAACTAAAGGGAAAAGGTCAAAATCTTCCAGAGGGGGTCCCGAGGCTGGTCCCGCTACCTATTGCGGGCACCGGGAGAGGTAAGCAATACTTTATTGTTACTCTTTCCTCTGCCCCTGCTGCAAGTCGGCTGAAGTCGGACTTCTCTTTTAATTCCGGCCATAGGTAGTGTTAAACAATGGCCGTTCACATAGAATGGACGTTGTCTATAAAGCATGTGAACATAGCCCTAACCTGCCTTACCGATAAAAACAAATGAAACACTCTGGCTGAAACAAGAACATTAAAAAGGTAAATATATATATACTATTCAATATTCAATTGCGTTCGAATATTCCAGCGATAGCACAGTAAAAATTCGATTCGCCCTCCCACCTTTCCTGGCGCTTTTTTCCAGCCAATAAACATGGGCACCTCTAACTGTGATTGGCTGGCTAAACTATGTCACCTTCTGAATATAAGAATAGTTGATTCCAGATTTGTGTCACTTGTTGATTAGAGCTAGAGAGGGACATACTGTAGACAAGGGAGAGAAAGCTTTTAGGTGAAGTTAGGTAGGAAGGGAATGCCAAAAGTCCTTGTTAGGGCTAAAAGTATAAAAACTATATATTTAGAAGCTGTGAGACAGGCAGTGTGTTCATACATCTACTGCTGTATACTGTGATTGTGGGATAATACCTGTTATCTTGCTACTACTGATTTGCGCAGTCTGCGTCCTGTAAAGGAGTTGAACAGCTCTTTCATTTTAATATATTATATTATACATATTATATATATATAATATATAAGCTAATATTACGCAAGTGCGTACCACTAGACTGAAACGTATGTTTCTACTTTACGTTCATCACTAGTGTTAGATGCACCCAGGCATATTTCCCCTGCTGTCCCATATGCATTCCAGAGGTGTTGGCATCATTTCCTGAGGTTTCATTGTACAGTTGGTGACCTCCTAGTGGTCGAATATTGATTTCCAGGTCCCAAGTATTTTTCTCCCATAGACTATAATGGGATTTGATATTCATTCTAATATACAAATATCGGGAGCTATTCGAACCGAATTTAAAATTATCGAATATTTTACTATTCGTTCATCTCTAACAGTAATGTATACTACTATATGTAGATATGGTGAGAATTTTTTTTTTTAAATCACCTCTGTGTGTTAATGTGGCTTTGGGCCTAAGGACATATATCCAATTTATTATATTATTCTGAATATTTATGAAGAAGGGTCAAATGTGCATTAATCTATCAATATGTCCATCAAGATCTCACTTGCAATTGTTACAAGGGGCAAGATCCTATGGGAATTGCTTCTGGGATCTAAAATGAAAATTAGATATATTGGAAAAAGAAAATTGCTGATGACCACAAACTCTCCAGTCTAAGAGCAATGCCTCACACCTCCTCCTGGGGTATTGTAAGGAGGAGGATGTAGTAGATTCAATTCTCAGGTTGTAGTTGTGTTAGGATTCATGCACCATTTCTGTACAAGATAAATCAACAATTCCCATCATGTTTAGGGATAAGCGAACCGGCCGAGTTTCAGGTTCGTATGAACCTAAACTATCGGCTTTTGATTCCCGCTTTCTGCCCGCTCCGTGGAGAGGGTGGATACAACCTTGAGGACCGCCTGGAAAACTGGGATACAGCCATAGCCATAGGCTGTATCCCAGTTTTCTAGGCGGTCCTCAGCCTGTATCCACCCTCTCCACGCAGCCGGCAGACAGCGGGAATCAGAAGCTGAGAGTTCAGGTTCATACGAACCCGAACCTAGGCCGGTTCGCTCATCCCTTAACATGTTAAGGCTTTGTCTGGGAAAAGTTTTGCAACAGCTAGTGGGCCACACGTTCCCCATTTCAGTTTATAGATTATAGAAACACTGGAAGGATATTGCTCCTACATATTACAGTGGTGCCTTGCATTACGAGCATAATTGGTTACGGGACCGTGCTTGTAATCCAAATCCACTCTTAAACCAAGGCAAATTTTCCCATAAGAAATCATAGAAATGCAGACAATTGGTTCCACACCCCAAAAATAATGATTTTTTATTCTGGATAACATGTAAAACAGTTGAAACAAACATTCAGAAACAGCAGAATCTGTGATATTATAAGTTACTGTACCGTAATGGAGAGGATGAGAAACACAAGGGCAGACAGAGACTGCAGGGAGCATGAAGGAATAAGCAGGACAGATGTGGGCACATACCTGCAGCACTCTCTGTCCGGGGAGAGAGAGGTTACAGCTATGGAGAGATTACCTCCACAGTCCTGTCCACTGATGCAAGCCCCAGCCTGAAGTGGATCTGCTATGATTTGGAAGGTGAGGAAGACTTCCTGGGTCAGAGTACAGTGCTGTAGACCCTGCTATGCAGATCATGCCCCTCCCCCACTCCCCCTCCCACCCAGTACAGGGAGCTCTTAAACCAAAGCAATGCTCTTAAACCAAGTCACAATTTTGAAAAACTGTGAGCTCTTAAACCAAAACGCTCTTAAACCAAGGTACCACTGTACTTCTAAACTGTTATTATAAAGGAACCGTCCACTCCAGCAATCACACTAGGCTGACCTTGTTTACTACAGCTAAATACATCAAATCTAGAGGCTAATCCATGATCGATAACAGGACTTTGCCATTTGTGATGTAACTGCAACAATTTTAGTGACTTTAGGCCACAATTACACGTGTCGTACTGTAACTACGGTCCATATTCTGCGGACTAGATCTTTGAACTCTAAGATCTTTGAACACTAATTATGATGCTGTGAGCTCCAAAACTGTTAAATCTCCTCGCTTCTGTACGTACCCGTAATGATTGATGATGTCAGGAGTTCGGAGATACCATACATAGCATATAGTCTGCGCACAGACCATATCTATGGAACACCTGCATGCGCCCTAAACGGGTCGATGGGAGTATTCATGAGTTAGCAATATATACATAGGACCTTCTGATTGTATCTTGTCACCAAAAGAAAATAACAGTGCAGCAGTCAGTGCTATTTTTATTGGTAGAGCTTTAGATAACATCACAATCATGGCGTCTGTTGAGCATCGTTGGTATCTGGCATCCAGCCCCTTCATTATTTTTATTAACAATGAAAGCAATGATGCAGATGTGAATGCTGCTTTAGGGGCCGTTAACACTGAGTAAAAGTGGCAGAATCCCTCCTGCCTCAGTGTCTCTATGGAAGGGCTCGCGTGCCTCTGCTTCCGTCCCTCTCTGCTCAAAGAATTGACATGTCAATTCTTTGAGCAAAGAGCAGCAGGAGCGGAGAGTGGCTCCCGTGCAACACGGGATTGCGCAGTGAGGAACTCCTCCGTGGAATTCAGCCGTTTTTCTTCAGTGTGAACATACTCTAAATCCTGTGGCCATGGCTTATCTTCTTTTTTCAGCATACATTTGTCAGTAAAACGAATAAGCTAAGCTTTTTTGTGACAACCATATTGTGCTGACGGTTTACAGCCTGATTTCCGATTACATCTCCTCCAGTCATTCATTAAGACTAATAAGTAGATGTCCGATAATGTCATATCACTTTTTATTAACAGCATCAAATTAAACAATATGAGGGAACAAAAACACAAAAAAATATTTACAGCACAGCAAGGGAGAAAACAGTATTTCTGGAAACACTGCAATTATTTAAAGTGACAAAATATTTTATTTATGCATATAAAAATAATAGAAAGTTACATAAATATGTCCTCTCAAAAGGAGCATAACATTACCTGTAAGACGACACTTTAGTCACAGTAAAATAATGGCGTTACTAGGAGCTGATCTCATTGTATCTCTATGGGAAACAAGGTTGCAGGCAGATATTTAGTGATTGTTGGGAGGTCATCGTGTAGCCCTTTAGTGCTAATGCTTTATTTAAATTTATATTGAGCCATAAAGACAGATATATATATATATATATATATATATATATATATATATATATATATATATATCTCCAAGACACAGGGCTTCATTTATTTAAAAAAACTAGCACCAACAAAAGTGTAAACGCAAGAATCAGATTGTAACAATGAAAAAAGAAAGTAATCCGGCCAGCAATTCCGCATTTTGTCTGTACTAGTTTTCATGAATGAGGCCTGAAATTTGTTTGTTTGTTTTTTTAAAGTGTGTGTGTGTGTGTGTGTGTGTGGGGGGGGGTTCTTTCTAGACATTGGCTTGTTGTGCGCAACTACAATTGAAATCTTAATAGAAAACAAAAAAAAAAGACACATTGGCCCATATGCAGACAAAACCACTTTTAATGGAAAAATCCTGTGGCCATTGGCTACTACATGTGAGCATGTTTTTGTCCGCATTTGGAAGCAACAGACTGAGAGATAATCTGACATTTATTTCTTCACATTTACGATATGTATAAACCTGTTACATAAACATATCACTGCCAAAGGCTAAAAATCTGGCACTTTATCTCTCTGTAGATGTAGACAGATAAGTTTTTCTACTGTTTTGCCACTTTTTGAAAAAATTGTGTTGCATAAATATTTGTAAATTCTGTCTGTTCACTTAAATGAGCTGAGCTGCAGTTACGTGTCATCAACCCTACACAGTGAAGAAAGACACTTTGTAATGTGGGCACTGAAGAGCTGATCTGCATGGGTGACGGGTATCAGTACCCTACTGATCACTGACTCATGGACTGTGGATGGCTCATCAATATATTTTGGCTGGAAAACCCCTTTAAAAAAGGTATCCACATTCTGACAGACCAGCTAACCAAGCTAACTTTTAACACCCCCAAGATGCCAAATCCTGGAGCAAATAGGTAATAAATATACAACACACATATGTGAAAATGCATTCAAAATGGTGCAAACGTAATAATAAATGTAATTGGTAGGTAACACAAAATGAACAGTAATTCCCCTCATATATAGGAAGCTTTATTAGGGTCAATAAACCAGTTTGATCATTCTGTTCTCATTTTAAATAAGAAAAATACCCTGACTTACATAGAAAAACAAATGAACAAATTGCGCACAGCACAATAGAAAACATCATAAATGCTCATGGCATGCATTAAACAGGTTATTCTGTCTGGTTTATGGAGAAAGTGTAGAGCCCTGTTCACACTAGTGTTCATTTCCTTTTCCTTGTGGGTTTTGGGCTCAAATATAGCATAGTTTGTGGTTTGATGTTGATGTTGTCAAAAATACTGGAGCCCAGATGAATTCCTAACCTTGACCTATGGGATCAGTCATTTGAAAATGGACAGGTAATACCAGTCATAGCTCTTTTAATAATATTATTCATGACACTAGTGTGAACACAGCATTTGTTTTTATATTTACTATATCAATATATTTATGATGGTTTCCACCTAAACAAGTATTTACACAATGCTTCATATTCTGGGGTAGTTGAAGAGTCCAGAAGTTGGCTCAGGGAAACTCAGGGAATTGAAACACTGTTCGCAGTGCTATGTTATTTACGTAACACCCAACAAATTCTTTGGGAGTTACGCAAAGTGTTAAAAAAAGCCCACCCTGGTGTTTTCAGCTTCCTGACTTCCTCCAGGGGGCCCTTATTCATAAGTGGGGGATCCCAGAGGTGAGACCTGCCACAGTGTCCCGGACGGGAATACTCCTTTGTTAATATAGGAAAGCAATATTTACAATATGTAGCCTTCTAAGATTTATTTGCAGGTGGCAGAAGTTTAGGTGGAGAGAAACAAACAACAAAATCCCAATCACTTTACCGTTTCTCACATTTTACAAAAAAAATAATAATGGTAAAATGGAACATAAACACTACAACAAAAACAAATACTAAATGACTGAAAAAAGTGCTAAAGGTTCAATATTTAATCCCAGAAATGATATATCCAGCAAGAAACGTCTCATTACATTGTCCTCTGCGTGAGCCAATGAAGCATGGCCAAAATTCAAAACAATTTTGAAACTAACATTTTAACAGGATACCGCACTTCAGTATCTTCCGGAAAACTACATTTGTCTTTCTGTCCTCATCCCTGCAGGAAGAGAGCTGCCAAATTAGCTTTTAACCGTATCACATGTGTCAGACATTCTAAAAACAATGTTACATTATCTGGACATTTACTAAATTAGATACAACGTAATCTGACAAGCCCAAACTCATGACAAACCTCTCGATTTAAAAGCTATTTTAAGGCTTTTACAATGCAATATTTCACTTTTATTGGTAGATTTGAGGTCCATGTTTGCTACACCCTGTCTTATCCAAGATTCTATGTCAAGACATAGAAAGCCCAAAATCTACTATCTTTCCTGTTTACAAACTCAAAATTGCTTAAATTCTAATGTTTACGGCTGACTGATTAGGATGGATTTAAAACTAACCTGTTTACTATCCAGTCTACTATGTTATAGAGCCGGAGTAGCTAAGCAACCTGATATACAGTTTTGTGTATAAAGAAGATTTGTCTATAAAGTTAAAGGGGTTAAGGGGTGCAGAAATAATCATATTAGAGATGAGCAAACCTCCATCATGCTCAGGTTTGTCCAAACCCAAATGCTCTGCATTTGATTACCGGTGGCTGAATAAGTTAGATGCAGCCCTAAGGCTGCCTGGAAAACATACATCCAACTTCTTCAGCCACCGGTAATAAAATGAGGGGGAACATTCGGGTTTGTGTAAACCCAAGCGCCTTTGTGGTTTTCTTATCTCAAGAACCTACTTGTTCCACTACCCAGCACTCTACTTCTCCCCTCTGGAGAGGGGGTGGGTGCATGTTGTAAGTATGGTTTAATGTTCAATAGCTGCCTGATGTTACCAACATTGGGATGATGTTGGGCAGCTAACGGTTATTGTGTGTGGGTGTATGCAATGCCCGCAACATGAATCCGCCCCCTTCCAAGGTGGCCAGAGGGAGAAAGTGGAGCATCGGGAAGCAGAACTGATAGAACTTTTTCTATTTCCCTGATAACCCCTGATAATAAAGTGTATCAGTCACACAGACGTGTCAAAATAGGTACATTTTAGGAGTCCAGTCCTACTCAATGGTTTACAGTGTTGCATGTATAAGAACACATACAGGGATAGTTGTCAGTCACAGATTAGGACCAAACCACTTGTATAGAATATACTGAATTGTTCCCCACAACACTATATATATCAGTTTGCTCAGTCCCTTTTGTTCTAGAACATGATGTCGTCATATCCGATTGTGTGTTCTATGTGGCAGGGTTCTTATAAAGCAGTGGGGCACACGACCTGTGGCTTTCCAGCTGTTGTAAATCTACAAACCTTATTTTCAGACTATTCATTTAACTCCATCACATACAATATCAGTTCTAATGAGCTCACAAACATTGTGACTGTTAGGCGGAGGCTAGAAAAATACCTATATAATAATACATATACATATAATAATTTCAGTGCTCTAAAAGTGATCAGTGACCTTCATAGGGATGTAATTGATGTAACTGTGGTATGAGGTTTCACAGAGCTGCTAGAGACAGGAGACTACCTGGAGGTAAGGGATTTCCTCACAATCTGGTGAGGAAGGAGAAATGAAAGTAAAAGAAATGTGCTTGTCAGGCCTATTGTATGCGATGGAGGGATAAAAAAAGAACTGTGTCAGCTTTGTTGTACAGACTGAGGCATAGTCAGCAGAGTCATCTCATTATTAAAAGAAGGCATTTTTTGACTACTTCATAGAATTGCTGCAGCCCTGGACAGGGCGCACACTGATAGGGCTCTGTATTCATATTGAAACTGTATACCTCCATTAAATCCACACCAGAAATGTTTTTAAAAACAATAATAAATAGTGACAAGATAAGAAGAGCACATTTTTTACAGGCTTAAATCTAGTTAGGAAACTAAAATGAAATACATGTTAGAGTCCCTTTAAATAGTGATCACCCAAACATGACAAGTAGTTGTTATACTATTATATGATATGTGCTTGCAGTTAGTATGGCAGAATTAAGTTTTTAATAAGTACACAAATAAATCAGTAGATAAAATAAATATTTATATTTTTAAGACAATATTTATGAGGGTTTTAATAGTAATTTTCAATGCTGACTGATATGTTTGAGAAATGGCTCAATAACCGATACTTAATCTATCAATATCCAAAAAGACATTGTATAGATTATACAGTGCAGAAAATAGATATATATGAATAAGGGCCTGTTCGGTTTAGAATAATGGTCTCTGTATATATCAGAAAGGTACCTGATGTATAAAGCCAATGAAGACCTATAGTCTTTTAGGACTGGTTCACACTACGTAAAAAAAACACGGCCATAACTCATAACACTGGTCATAATTGTGCAAACATTGGCCATTATTTCAGAAATAACGGCTGCTGTTTGCACAATTACAGCTGATGTTATGAAATATGGCCGTGTTTTTTACGTAGTGTGAACATAGCCTTATACTGTATGCACATGCAGAGCATGGATCAGGAGATTTTTCAGTCATATATGGTAAGCAGAGACCATTAATGTGAACTGAAGAGGGCCTAATGCTACTCTAAAAATACTGTATGCTTTCTTTTACAGGATAACAAAGTGATCTGAAACCTGCAGCCCAATAGTGGTTGCAGAATTACAACTCCCAGCATGCCCTGACAGGTCGTAGATTGGGAGGACTTGTAATTATTAAACACATTTAAAAGGCAAAAAATTAAAAACAGAAACACCTTGGCTGGATTATCTTTCTGAATCTTCCTCCTTCTCTAAAGGAGATATGTTCATATGTCTATGAGACATATGCTACATCAAATAATTTGGCATGTGCTGTATCTGCGGTATAACAGATACTAAAGTTCAGCTAGTGAACTTGTTATTATGAATCTTTTTGCTGCTTCAGGTTCTCTAAAGCAATAACTGCAAAAAGCAATCCTTCATAGGTTTAGAATAAAACGTCTTCATTCTGTATCAGTAGCTGCACGACTTGCTTCTGATGCCGCATGTCATTTAAGGATGTCATGGCGTTCTCCTCTGGAGGTCTCATCAGGGTTGGGCCAAAGACAATGCTGAGGTTTTCTGCCCCCATCAGATTCTCCTTCTCATTCTGTGTAACCCTAAAATTAAGCAGAAGAGGCAGTTAATGAAAAGCCAATAAATTATTCTGGTTTTTAAAGTTAAAGGGGAACTATCAGCAGGTTAGACAAATCTAACTTGCTGATAGCCCTTTATAGCACCTAGGATGCTGAGGAGGAAGGTATGTGTAATACCTTCCTTCTCCGCACCAGTTCTGCGTTGTTAGTCGGAGTAATCTTTGCTCCGGTGCATGGTTAGGAGCACTGCCGCGTCATGCAGCCCACCCGCTCCAGTGATTATCATTAGAACGAGCCGGCTGAGGACGTGGCAGTGCTAACAGTGCACCAAAGCAAAGATTACTCTGATTAACAGCGCGGAACTGGTGCCGAGGAGGAAGGTAACACACATATCTTCCTCCTCAGCGTCCCAGGCTATATAAGGGGCTATCGGCAGGTTAGATTCATCTAACCTGCTGATAGTTCCCCCTTAAATAACTCATCCATCCATCCTGATGATGGCTTATCTTAAGAATAGCCCACCACTATTAGATTGTAGGGGTTTAACCTTCAACTGTTTGAAGGCTAAAGTCATTGTTTACCAGCATTCATTATTATTGTTAGTAATCCGGCTATCCGCAAACATGTACTTGAGAGGTTCTACCTTGTCCTAGCTTGCATGTGACATTGTAGCCACAACAAAGTTGCCCATTTTTGCCACTGGATTTAACCCCTTAAAGGGAAACTCCAGATATGGAAAATTATTTTCTATAAAAAAAAATACACAGTTGATTGACATCCAGGAAGTGAACAAAAAAAATTGGCCCTCCTGCTCCCCCTTTACCTTATTTGTGTACAGAATGATGCAGGAATATGTAATAATAATAATTGCTTTTTTTTTTTTTTTTAAATATATAGCATCAATATATTCCACAGCACTGCACAGGGCCAGTCATTACACGTTGCTACATAGCTGTTTTTTTAAAGGTTTGCTAGATATTTTTTGCTTAACATATATTTTTTACTCCACATCACACAATGTTATATAGTCAACTTTAAAGTGCAGCAAAAAGAAGATACTTACTTTTTTAGGTGGATCATGAGGTACCGAAGAGTCTCGAAATGTGCGGGAGGCAGGAGCATCAGTGCTTCATGTATGGCTTCCAATGTCTCATCTGGGTTGGATATTTCTAAAATAAGACGGTTACAATACATTACATAATATTCACAATAATATCTGTTGAGTCATTTTTAATGGTCTATGTGTGGACCCCCCCTCTGTTATTTCTGATTAAGAATCTTGCTCGACACTGATGAAGAGAAACACCCTGAAACAGCTGTCTGCAGAGGGATACCTGGCCTTGGTTTTTCCCTTGTCATTACTTTGACTTATAGGGCCACTAAATATAGTAGTTTTGGTGGTTTCCCTACAGGAGCATTCCCTTGACTGGGTCCTTCCCGGAGGGATATCTGGCTAGTCCTGTGTTTTGGGACTCTTAAATGAGGCTCCACTGGCTCTTCTGATTAGGATTGTATATGTATGCACTGAATTGTAAAGGGCTGCCTTAAAGATTACTCATTAGTGTGGCTACATCTGACATACTGTTAGACTCCAGCCCCTCAGTCATTGAAGTTCAGCTGGGTGAAATGTCAGGGTCAATGTGCATTTTTCTGTCTGTGTGCAGTTTAGCTGCCATGACTCAGAGGATGCGGCCCTGTGATTATGTTCTCGTGTCCCTGGTATAACCTTTCCTGTTAATCTAGCTCGATGGCAGAATGCAAACTACTGTTTTCATTATCAGTACGTGACGGCAGCCAACTGGCAAATTCTGATCACACCATGGCCAAATCAGCTGTACAAGTCCAAAGTGCACCACTCCAAGATGCCAAGTGGGATGCACCCCAAAGGAACACAGAGCTGAGTACCAGTCTTATCGCTTGATGAATGGTCTACAAACATCACCTTAATCACATGATATCTATGAAAGAACCTAAAGAAACACTCCCAGAAAAACTAATAGACTGGGGCTAGGTTTACACCATGTTTCAATACTTGGCAATGCTCAGAATGAAGAATGAATAGAGCGCTCGGCCTGCATTTGGGGGACACTTGTCCTCAGTTCTTAGACTTGGTGAGGGTCCAAGCTGACAGATAGGGATGAGCGAACCGGCTGGGGTTCGGATTCGTTTGAACCTGAACTATCGGCTTCTGATTCCCGCTGTCTGCCCGCTCCGTGGAGAGGGTGGATACAACCTTGAGGTCCGCCTGGAAAACTGGGATACAGCCATAGCCATAGGCTGTATCCCAGTTTTCTAGGCGGTCCTCGGGCTGTATCCACCCTCTCCACGGAGCGGGCAGACAGTGGGAATCAGACACCGATAATTCAGGTTCATACGAACCCGAACCTCGGCTGGTTCGCTCATCCCAACCGATCAACTAGTTATCCACTATCCTGTTAACATTTTATCTTGGGGTAAGCACTTTAAAACACGAAGCAGCAGGAGTCATGCGTAAAATCTTCCCTGTCCCATAAAAGAACAGAATCCTAATAGAGCCTGTTTCAGAACACAGAAATCAATGGTAACCAAGGGCAACAGAAAATAAAACAAAGCAGCACATGGGGGGATTAGTGTGTCTATATATTTCAAATGATAAATTTTAAGAAATACTTGTACATTGGAAATACCGTATGTTTAATTTTACATAATATATCAGTAAAGGCCACTGGTTTCCATCTATGCTGGATCACCACAGTTATAAAAGAACAAGGAATAAAGGTTTTTCTGTTATTTCACGACCTTAAGACCTGTTATTTTAATTTTTTTTGGAGGGTGGATAACCCCTTCAAAGAACACTATAGAGACAGTCAATCTGCCTTGCTTTAGACTAGACATAATGTATGTTTTGACTTAAAGCATTCCTTCAAGGGTCAGAGACCATGTACACTTACTTGCTGCTTCAATAAATTTGGAATACGTGTCATATGTGATCACTGGAATCGGCAAGTCCCTGAAATATAATTTCAGTGCCCCCGTGATGATATTTATGTCTGGATACATAGTGCTGGAGAGGTCGGTCTTGTCGCCATCTGTAAAAAAAACAGAGGAATGTCACATATCCATAAACATGTCTGACTGTCACCACATAATGCCATACAGTGAAAAACAATGGACATTTGTTTGTAGAATGGATACAATAAAGAAATGTCCATCTTTCACAGTATTGATGTGGTTTTGTGGTTCTTTCAAAAGGAAAAAAGAAAAGAAAAATAACAAAACCAAACAGAAGAATCTGCAGTAAAAAGAACAACACAGCATTATGAACAGAACTAATATTAGGGGAATGAGAGCCTGATCTTTGTAGAGCCTTTTTCCATCTATATGTGGACTAAAATTATGTAAGATATTAGGCATAGATGGGCTTCTTGTGTCAGTACATCAGTGTGGAGATTTAAAGGGTGTAGGGATCTTCCCGGGGGATGGTGTGTTTGGACACAGTTCACAGCAGACTTGGACTTATAAAAACATAAACAGTCCATCATAACAGAAATATAGCAACACCGTGCTTTTAAGAACAAAACAAAACAAAAGGTCCTGCCCGTCTGGGCACTTACTAACAAAACAGATCACCTATCTGTCACTTCGATAAACAGTATCACAGGGTATGAATAAGCCCCAGCAGCGGTGGTATCCCTTGCTCCCAGCAAACAGAGCAAGCAGGCTGTTCACTCCTGGCTGAGAGCAAGGACCTGTACCCTCTGCAGGGCTTTTACCTTCTGAGGCTGATTAGGGTGAGATCTCACCTGATCCCAAAACCTGAACTGGATCGGGGGGAGGGAAGGGCAGTAACCTAGGTGAGATGTATCTCCCCTCAAACACTTTACCAGTGACATGTCCACAAGGGGTTATTCAGTAAAAAATTGTTTTCTTTCAAATCAACTGGTGTCAGAAAATTATATGGATGTGTAATTTACTTCTGTTTAAAAATCTCAAGTCTTCCCATACTTATGAGCTGCTGCATGTCCTGCAGGAAGTGGTGTATTCTTTCCAGTCTGACACAATGCTCTGTGCTGCTGCCTCTGTCCATGTCAGAAGCTGTCCAGTGTGAAGGTTTTCTATGGGGGATTTGCTGCTGCTCTAGATAGTCCCTGACATGGACAGAGGTGGTAGCAGAGAGCACTATGTCAGACTGGAAAGAATACACCACTTCCTGCAGGCCATACAACAGATGAAAAGTACTGGAAGACTTGAGATTTTTAAATAGAAGTAAATTACAAATATAAATAAGTTTCTGACACCAGTTGATTTTGAAAGGAAAAAATGGTAACCCATTAAACAGTTTTGAAGCTTCCAGAATCATAATGAATCATGATGTCAGGAGCTCTGAGGTCCGGTCCGCAGTATATAGTCTGTGCACGGACCATTTATGTGGACGTGTGTCTCCATAGTACCAAGCCCCCGTATGTATGAATTCAGGTGGGTTCTGTATATTTCTTGCAAATATTAAGATCATTTAATCCATGTGGCCTTCGTATTACTAAGCCCTGATGCATTTCTTATCAGCACACACTAATGGTATGAGTATACATCTAGTGAAACTGTTACTGATTATTACCCAGTCCGCTGGTTACAGAGAGACATGGAACAACTTGGGTGGTAGATGCTGACACTCCAGTAATATAGATAAGAGAAATATGTAAAGTACTATTGAGCGCGCTCTAGACATGCCTCTACAACCAGGACGGCTCTGGAAATCAGTGGGGGGGGAAATAGTTTTCTATAAATATACATTACTTTAATCAGTGGTATGTCAACTGGACATACAGTAAAAGACTGGCCCCAGTCTTCCTGCTCTACTATTTTTAAACACTTTTCCAGACTTCCCAAATTTTCAAGTAATGTAATATTCCTGAATACACACACATAGCACACATGGCTAAGAGCCGGACACATTGTACAAATGCAAAATGAAATACCTTATATAAAAATCAGTATTCTATAAAATCCATTATTAATTGCCCCAGATTCACTAATCTGCCACATATTTTTGGCTTGTACATGGAATACATGAATGTATTTTTAATTCATATTTTATAGATCTTTGTATCTCTGCGTGCTTCTGACACGGAGAGGTTTCTTCTCACAGATCCCAGATGACATATGACATGCCGATATATATCTGCCTTCCTGTACTGCCAAATGGAGATCACAAACATCATGTGAAAAGGGGCCTTAATTAAGTGTTCTATTAAATGCCCATTAATGTTTACTGTGCACACCCGTCAAACTGTTTGGGTTAGGCTATGTTCTCCAAACCCAAACACCCAGCAGCTGCAGAAGTTTAATGTCGCTCTAGGGCTGCCGGAAAAAAAGGAAAAAAGCCTATGGCCGGGTTCACACACAGTAAGACACTGGCCGTTCTGTGACCTGGCCGGTGTCAGTGAGGTTCATCTCAGCTCGTACTACAGTATTGGCCAGATGAAAATATCATCCGCCAGCATCCAAATTCACCATAGCACACAATGGAGCTAGTTCTGTGCGGCCTCTATTCACTTTTGACAGGTCAGCTGAACACTATAGTTGTGGCATTAAAGGGGAACTCCAGGTAGAGGTTAAAAAAAATGAAACTTCTGCAGAAGCATATAGCATTACTTACTTGTCTATCCCAGTTTTGAAACTACCAAAAATCCATTTGTTTGGGGGGGGGGGGGTTTGTTCCATTTTGTTTGGGGGTTTGTGTATTGTATTTCTGTACTCCCTGGTTGAGCAGTTCCCAGAATGCAATGCAGTCCCCTACCCATCACAATCAGTAAAATTAGTGCAGCAGCTGCTTCTGGCCTGTCAGAGATGGTGGATCACTTAGGGAATTGGGGGATCCAGCCAAGTCTCCTGTGACATCACGCCCTGCCCCCTGTCTGCATCATCTGCCAGCAAACACACACAATGTGAGACAGATACATGGAATATTTGTCTCCTAAGGGGGGAGAGCAGCGGGAGCAGGAGAAAAAGTGGATTGGCACAGAGGCCATTTTTTTCACTTCCTGGATTTCTATCAGCTACCAGTGTGGCAGAACCGCACAGATACAGTAATACATTGTATAGACACATCTATATAACTTTTAAGGTACTTTTAATAGAAAACAAGTTTTTCTTATCCGGAGTTCCCCTTTAACATGTACCTGTCACTTTTAAAAACTTCTGACATATCAAAGAGACATCAAACATTTTAATCGGTGGAAGTCGACTGCTAGAACGTGAGTGCTGCTTCTGCCTGCTCTGTGCATGAGTGAGAAGGTCCCACACACAACATGCTTTTTTTGTAGGGTTTTTAGGTCCTTGTTTCTGATGAGCCCAAGTAGCAGCTGTCAGTTCAGATCATTGTGCGTCTGTGTGAAACAACCTATCTGGTGGAGGTACTGACCTA
This sequence comes from Dendropsophus ebraccatus, assembly GCF_027789765.1. NCBI lineage: Eukaryota > Metazoa > Chordata > Amphibia > Anura > Hylidae > Dendropsophus > Dendropsophus ebraccatus. Next base: position 171,644,258 of record NC_091455.1, read on the forward strand.
AAGACCCCCTTCTGTTAACTCAGACTGCCCTGGCTTTCTAAACCAGACAATCCTTACAATAATAAGCAGGATATGCTCGCTATAATTTCAGCAGTTTGATCTTGAAGACGCATTGAACAAGACATTATACAAAGTGGTGGGAGGTTGCTCTCCATTTCTCTATAGATAAGCGCCTAATCTGTGATGCATGCCCTGTAGCTGTGAATAGGTGCTAGTACTGAGTTCTCTGCGCTGTATTATTAACTCTAGCCGCAATAATGATGTGCTTGACTATTTGCAATGCTTTCATCTACACTCCCAATAAACAATTAAAATCATTTTAGAAACAAAAAACAGCAGCTGCACCCATCAGGACATTAAACTGATCTTTTGTTCCATGAATGCCATTTCTCAATGAATTGGCTCTGTCAACAGGGGATCAGTAAAATCCATTCATATAAGCAGGGTCTGATCCAAAACATGCCGCACCTGTTTCACATGGACTGACCATGTGACAACGCAGCTTCTGTTCCCCTGTACAATCCGGTTTCTGCCAAATAAACTATAAAAATCTTATAGCTATTAACAAACAAAGCAATTGGTGACGTTTATTCGGTTCTCACCATGTTTAAATAACTGTGCTTCTGCATGAATATCATTGTTGTATCATTATCTATCTACCCATCTTCTAGCTATATCTATCTGTAGATGGCGCCTGTGAAAAGCATTTCCTTCCTAGTACTTGTCAGTACTTATTTGTAACATGACATTCTTTTTGTCTTGAAAGATTAATTCCATCCCGATTGCCCGAGGTGTAATACTTGGATACAGTCCTAGATCTCAGAGTGCATACACAGAGATCCATCTTGGCACTATTAACTATCAGCAACACTGTATATCAGTCCTCACCGCTGCTGACTTGGTTATACCAGTATATACGGTGCTCTGCAGACCTTTTGTACAGCATTCATATAGAGTCCTTAGAACGGGTTTATTCCATCACATGGTAATGGGTAAAATTAGACCGGCTACAATCGTTTCACACAACATGCGCTGACACAGTGCTCTCTGCTGCCACCTCTGTCCGAGACAGGAACTGTGCAGAGCAATAGCAAATTCCCATAGAAAACCTGTTCTGCTCTAGACAGTTCCTGTCTCGGGCAGAGGTGGCAGCAGAGAGCACTGTGTCAGACTGAAAAGAATACACCACTTGCTGCAGGACATACTGTACAACAGCTGATAACTATGGGAAGACTGGAGATTTTTAAATAGAAGTAAATTGAAAATCTATAACACTTTTTAAAACCGGTTGATTTGAAAGAAAAAGATTTCTGCTGGAGTGCCCCTTTAAAATCAGCCAAAGCTCAAGTCAGAGGAATGTGCTGGGTGAAGGTCCGCTACATTTTATACTCTTTTATGGCTATGCAGGTAATAAGATTAGGCTTTGTTTTATGAAAAGACACAGCTACTTTGTGAAACCCAAAACCATTTTTCCGACAACCATGTACATGAATATTTTAAGATGACTTCTTATTTGTACTATCAGGATTCATTACAATATCACAGAGCAGTTTTAAAACTTTCAGCTCCAATGAACAGACTGCAATGCACATTGTGGTGGTGAAATTCAATCTCCTATCCCCTTTTCCATCATGGCCATAATATCAGATTGTGTTTTATGTTTAATATCAAATATTAATGGAACATTTTTAGTCGTCATGGAAAATAATGGCATTTAGTGCCGTATCCAGATTAACAGGAAGTTCTCTGCATCTAAAAAAAGGTAATTTTTTTATTCAAATCTTTGTAACTTTATTTAACTATATATTTGGCAATTTATCATGGATTCAGTCTTAGTTCAAGGTCTCACTCTGTGTCCCTAAAACACTTGGGCCCATATTTATCCTAAATTTAATAAGACAGTACCAGAGATGTCTGCTGCCAATATCAAATTTTCAGGTATAAGTAATACAACCACATTTTTGGATTACGTCCAAAGATCCTCCCTGGCCCACAGGTCTAATGACCCGTATCTGAAAGATCCATTTGTCAATATGTGGTTTTTGCACCCACAGGGACCTACGCAATTATACTACCCTAGTACCAATATCTGGAGTTTCATTTGTAATCAATAATAGTTATGTTTCTGTACTAAGAGTAATGTATGAAACTGCATTCCTATAGTACGCAACTTTTTTTTATTGGTTTGTTAGTGCTATATGGTTTGTGTGTGCTGTTTGCACTCCATTTGTGCTTATTAGTGGTGCCCGCTGGTCCTTGGTTTGTTTCATGAAAGTGATACTGTAACTCCCCTTTACTCTCGCTTCTTTTACTCGATTAACAGTGTAAACTAGGCAAGACTTCACAGAAGTTGGACGCCATGAAATGAAGCGATTTTAATGCAGAAAGTAGACACAGACAAGTTTTATACAAAAATGTGCACATCTAAGCTTGGGGATGATGCGGAGAACCGCACAAAAAGTGATATTGTCACCCAGTAGTGGATTATAATAGGTCCGTTTTGGGCGGTAGCCTGGGGCCCTGAGCTCCTGGGGGGCCCATGGCCACCTAAAAAGACTTATACTTTCAGTAGCGTATTGTCTCCTGGCTAAAGTTCTGCCATGATTTGCAAAAAAACGCTGCTATTTTACTGCAATTTTGTACAAATGAGGGCATCATGGCATTATTTATCCTGTACTATGAACACCACGCCAGTGCTGCCATAGTTACAGTGGGATGGGGGGCCCAGGCTTGGTGAACAGCCCGGGGCCTATGGTAAAGTTAATCCGTCCCTGTTGTCACCCGCTGTACTCTAAGAGGAGGAGAATGTAGTGATGTCACTATGCTGTCTCCTCCCCTCACTACATTTACAGCGATATGGCTGCAATGCAGTGGGGCAAGCCCCATTGGCAGCATTGGTTTAGGATCACAACTTTTAACAATATTAGGACATAAAAAGGGAAATACCAGAGTGGCTCCTTTTGTGTTAAAGTCTAACCTTTTTGTGAGTATTGTGACATAACAAGGGAAATACCAAGGTCAGGCATCTATCCACAGACAGCTGTTTTAGGTTTGTTGTGCACAAAATGGACACAGAAATGCACCAAAAAACCGCATCATGTACATACATTTTAGAACTTAGGTAAAAAATATCTCAGGATCCATGGGTTTGATGGTTTAGCTCCTCAGTGTCTAACTGATATATCAAGCTTATCCCTGCACTGGTTTCATGTGCCATAGCCATAAAATGTCACCACTATGGCTCTGCTCTTATGTGACTGGGGTGTTTTTTCAGGTATTTGGTTTCGAGTTACAAATTTTTTTACAGATGCTCTCCTAAAATTCATGTCCACATTGGCACTTAGCAATAAATGATTGCATCGATGGCTCACCTCGATCAAAGGCCAATTTTACATCTTCAATGTGCTCAGTAAAACCCGAGACTCTGTACAGCCCCTCTGACTTTAAGCCTAAAAAGAAAAGGATAGAAAATATATTATATTATTAAACTATTCATACGCAATAAGACATTAGCGAGTGCTGTCAGCTAGGTCGTCTGGGCAGCTCATTGAGGATAGCGGTAGTCTGCTGCTGTCACTGCTATTCCACAAAGTGACAGCAGCAAATGGTTGCTATCCCAGTTGTTTGTCTTTCAACATGTTCAACGATCAGCCGACATAGTTCATGTCGCTGATGGTTGCCTTCTATTACACAGGACGATTATTGGCCATAACGGCACATCCTGGCAGTACATCCATCACCTCATTGTTTACATGTGATTAAGTGATTGACAGATGTGCAGGACTGATCATCAGATCTTGTAATGGGTTGTGCACTTGAGTGCTCATCACATGACCTGGACAGATTAAATTATTAAAGAGGATGTACCACCCGGTACATCTTCTTTAACCTGAACCCACGGATCGATCGGCGCCGGCACGGTGAAGCCGGTGCCGCGGACCGTTTTTCGGACCGCCGCCCGGTTCCCGAGCACGGCGCCGTTCGATCCAGCGGTACCGGCCAGTGTTGAAGCACTGGAGGTAGGCTGGCCTGCCCCCAGTGGGAGGGAATTCCCTCCCCTGTATGACGCGGCTCGCTTAGAATGAATGGAGCCGCGTCATACAGGGAAGGGAATTCCCTCCCACTGGGGGCGGCCCGGCCTACCTCCTGTGCTTCAGCATCGGCCGGTACCGCTGGATCGAACGGCGCCGTGCACGGGAACATTCAGGTTAAAGAGTATGTACTGGGTGGTACATTATCTTTAAATTACTGTAAAAAAAATAAAAAATAATAAATGAATATAAAAATATATATATGTATATAACAAACGTATGTTAGAAAATTTTACAACTGTTCATTATACAAAGGATATATTTATTTGCTAAAACTGGAATACACCTTATCAAGTCAAAAAGACTAAAGCAGAATAAAGGTGCTTTCCCACATTACATTTTCCCTGAAATACTCCCTTGCATGTTTTTTCCTGTTCCAGTGTAGTTTTTTTTTCACCTAGTTCATATTCATAGGGTTGTTTTTGTTTTTTTGTTTTTGCTTTTGTGCATATGCTTTGTGAATTCTCAATGGCTTGTAACAAGAAAAATAAATGGTCAAAATGCCAATATTCCACCTGAGTGCCATAAACTATATTTCTGACCTATGTAGTTCTCCTATAGGGTTCTGCTTGTTGTCAGTAATGGCAATCTACAGTATATTTTGTTCATACCCAATTCCTTTACTTGTAACACTGAAGTCAAGCAGATGAGGGTAGTCTCCTTCCATATACTATGTTCTGTTATACAACAAGCTGAACTAGGGAATGATATCATTCAACTAGAAAATGCTTTGGTATATCCAATGTCAGTGACATGCTAGTAACCACCAGACCACTGAGGTCCACCACGGGCACCATGGATATTCCTGGGCAGCCCACAACCTAATGTATCCCAGATGTTGACAAGACGATTTGTCAGGCATTTTATAGTCATATGACGTTCCTAAACCTATCTACTTGTTTGAGTCTATTTCAGCGCTTAGCCTGACAAGAACATTTGATCATGTAGTGAATATCCACAACCAATATGTGCAATGTTTACTGTCTGTATTCAATTGTAACCATGTTCTTCGGGCAAGCTTGCAATTGAAATGTCAGTGCCCAATGTACAGGAGCTCTGGACTTTCGACACCATCATTCTGCATTCCCTACAAAGAACTAAAGAAGACTGCAGGCTGCTAGTAAAAGTGCATTGCCCCCGGAAATACAAATGTGCAAAAAGAGTCCATGGAGCCTCATTTAAAGCACTACAAAAACATGGCCACTTTTCCCCCTACTGTTGTCTCCAGTTCAGGCGCGGTTTGCAATTAAGCTCCATTTACTTCAATGGAACTGAGTTTCAAAACCCCACCCAAACTGGAGACAACAGTAGGGGGAAAGTGGCCATGTTTTTGTAGCGCTGGATAACCCCTTTAAAGGGGTTATCCAGTGCTACAATAACATGGCCACTTTCTTTCAGAGACAACACAACACTTGTCTCCAGTTCAGGTGCGGTTTGCAATTAAACTCCATTCACTTCAATGGAACTGAGCAGCAAAACCGCGCCCACACTGGAGACAAGAGTGGGGCTGTCTCTGGAAGAAAGTGGCCATGTTTTTGTAGCGCTGGATAACCCCGTTAAGCTTCTCAAAACACAGGACTAGCCAAATATCCCTTCAGTGAAAAGCCCTAACCAAGCAAGCAACGCCAGATCCGCACCTTGTTCCAGCGTGGACACTGAACAATTGAGTATCTTATATACAGGGGGTGCAATATATTGCTTACAGAGGGGACACAGTATATTATTTAACCCTTAGGGGACACAGCCAGTTTTCATTTTTGCGTTTTCGTTTTTCCCTCCTCGTGTATATAAGGCCATAGCGCCTGCATTTTTCCACCTAGAGACCCAAATGAGCCCTTATTTTTTGCGCAACTAATTGTACTTTGCTAAGGCAGATGTAATTTTTGCCTAAAATGTGCCGGGAAACCAGAAAAAAATTATATGTGTGGTGAAATTGAAAAAAAAAACGCATTTCTTTTATTTGGGGGAAATGTGTTTTTACGCCATTCGCCCTGGGGTAAAACTGACTTGTTATGCATGTTCCTCAAGTCGTTACGATTAAAACGATATGTAACATGTATAACTTATATTGTATCTGATGGCCTGTATAAAATTCAAACCGTTGTTAACCAATATACGTTCCTTAAAATCGCTCCATTCCCGGGCTTATAGCGCTTTTATCCTTTGGTCTATGGGTCTGTGTGAGGTGTCATTTTTTGCGCCATGATGTGATCTTTCTATCGGTACCTTGATTGCGCATATATGACTTTTTGATCGCTTTTTATTACAATTATTCTGGATTTGATGCGACCAAAAATGCGCAATTTTGCACTTTGGGATTTTTTTGCGCTGACGCCGTTTACCGTGTGAGATCAGGAATGTGATTAATTAATAGTTCGGGCGATTACGCACGCGGCGATAGCAAACATGTTTGTTTATTAATTTATTTATTTATTTTTATTTATAAAATGGGGAAAGGGGGGTGATTCAGACTTTTATTAGGGGAGGGGGTTTTGTGTTATTAAAAATACTTTTTTCTTTTACTTTAGACATATACTAGAAGCCCCCCTGGGGGGCTTCTAGTATATGCACTCTGATCTCTCATAGAGATCCATGCAGTATAGTTATACTGCATGAATCCATGAGATCGGTGTTCTATTACTTTTGGCTGCTGCAGCCAAAAGCAATAGAATGCCGAGCCGGGATCAGCGCCATTACGGAGCAGACCCCGGCCCGGTATGGATGCAGGGATCGCCCCCCCGCAATCGCGCCGCAGGGGGGCGATCCCCCCACTAGACCACCAGGGATGTGTAACCGCAAGTATTTAGAAGCAGCTGTCAACTTTGACAGCTGCTTCTAAGTACTTAATTAGCGGGCACGGCGATCGGACCGTGCCCGCTAATAGCCGCGAGCCCGGGCTACTCGCGGCACCCGGGATCGCGGCAGTTCAGAGGGTGGTCGCCGCGCGACCCCCCTCTGAACTCCCATAGCGGCACGAGGACGTTAAATAACGTCCTGGTGCAGCTATGGGTTAAAGAGGGGACACAGTGTGTTTTATTTACAAAGGGACCCAGCAGGTCTGTATTTATGATGAGGCAAGATGAGTATCACGCCTCAGGCAGCTGAGTATCTCGCCTCAGGCAGCTGATTGCCCTGCATCTCAGTGGTGACCTGTTTCATGGAGTACTCCCCAAAAAGACAAAAGCATATGCACAAAAAGGTAGCACATCATAATGAAACTTTATTGAGACAATAACAGAATATACAGAAAAATACCATAAACTATGCAGGGGTAAAGCAATAAGGGAGACAAACCCCAAACACTACCCTACATTAAAAACACTTAAAATGTCAACATAGGACCCGCCGGCGTACCAGCAAGGTCTAACAACCACTCTGACCCCGGACCATATGGGTTTAACAAAGCTGCCTAAGCAGTATCCCTATGACATATGACATCAAGAAAAATAATTAATATGAATAAAGGGTAGATTAATGAAACGATCACCATGTGTAGTCCAAAAAATAATAAGAAGCGGGTCAGATAGGCAACAGTCACCCCACGCGTTCCGCCGCCCAGCGGCTTCCTCAGGGATGTGGGTAATGAGATAGGGACATATTATATATACATGTGGAACATGTGAAAACAATTCCCAACCTTGATGAGACCATGTGCAGGAGAATCCGGCGTCCTGTAATGACGGGCGCCATCTTGGGGAGGCCGCGCATGCGCCGTAGGAACAAACAAATAAAGAAAAAAAAAAAAAATTTCTCTTTTTTTTTTTTTTTTTTCTTTTCTCTTTCTCCTTTCCTTTTCTGTATATTCTGTTATTGTCTCAATAAAGTTTCATTATGATGTGCTACCTTTTTGTGCATATGCTTTTGTCTTTTTGGGGAGTTGTCTGTTACTTATATGCATTGGTTTAGCACTCCTTACTTTTAGCGGTGCCCACTATTCCTATATATATTACTGTTCCATGGAGTGTCCGTAAATCATGTTGCCTAGCATCCTCGACACACTCTCATTCTGTATTGTTCTGTATTGTTGGTTTTATTGACCCTATCACCTGCAAATGATGGCTGGGGAATGATGTAAAATGTAGGGCAGTCAGGACTTTGACTATTTTACAGAGGTATTCATTATTATATAGATTATGCAGTGTAATGAATTTCAGGAGTGCACAGTGCTGTTTACACAGGATACAGTATGTAGCAGTATTATATTCAAATATATATATTCGATTATGCTGAAATGACATACATTCACCCCAATTCCCTGTCATTAATCTGCTTTGAAAAGGTACTCCAGAGATTTTTTATTTTTTAATTGATCAGTGTCAGAAAGTAGTTGGATTTGTAATTTACATCTCCTTAAAAATCTCAAGTCTTATAGTACTTATCAGCTGCTGTATGTCCTGCAGGAAGTGATGTATTCTATCCAGTCTGGCATGGCAGTCTCTGCTGCCACCTCTGTCCTTGTCAGGAACTGTCCTGACCAGTAGCAAATCCCCATAAAAAACATCTCCCTCTCTGGACAGTTCCTATCATGGACAGAAGTGACAGCAAAGAGCACTGCGTCACACTGGAAAGAAAACTTCACTTCCTGCAGGGCATACAGCAGCTGATAAGTACTGGAAGACTTGAAATTTTTAAACAGAACTAAATTACAAATCTATATAACTTCCTTACACCAATTGATTTGAAACACTTTATTTACCCCTTTACATAATGTCATTAGGTGGCACTATAGGTCTTTTCCCTGGATCCTGTGCCCCCTGTTTTTCTCACTCATGGGTTAGCGGGGAGGTTGCTATAGATGGGAATACCTCTTTAAGGTAACTAGAGCTTACTGTTGCATATGGCTTTAGTTAAACTATACTACTATTAAGTGTGCAGTATCTTAGGAAGGAAAACATCATCAGTATTCATTTTCTTGGTTACAGTAGAATTACACCAGTGTTTGAAGTGCAGAACTGAACAATGGATGCAGTTATACAATACAGCCCAAAGGTTACATTGTAAAACATCTCATTTTTTTATACTATGAAAAGGGAGAGCATTGAGGAAAGTCACAAGTTTCGCTGTTTACTTTTCCCAGCTATAATTGAGCATTTGTGTTTGCCGCAAGAGTTTTAAGAGATTCTCTAAGACACCCTGTAATAGTGATGACTGCAACAAGCCTTAATGTCTCAGTGATTTACGACATGAGCCCATCTCAGGACTCCAGGCACAAGTCATATGGAGATCAATGGTGGAGTTACCATGTGCGTAAGCCTGAAATGTGAGACAAATTGGTGGGGTTAAAGGATTAGCTGTAATAACCTTGTGACAAATGATTGCCTCATCTTACTAAATGTCTCAATTTGGACACAAAGTAAGAGGGGATACAGGGAGCCAATAGCAGCTCAGAGGATCGGACCGTCAGGTCATGCCCTTACAGAATAAAGTGATAGAAGGGCTCAGTTAACATATTGCCAATAGTCTCATCTCTAAGGATCAGTCTCTGCTTCCTATATTTAGGGCTTGTGTAAATGGCAGGACATGAAGCCTGTACACATAGGATGTGCTACTTATATAAAGGGCTGTACAGCCTGTGCTGATCTATAGGCTCCATCAGGTGCCATACATAGAGATATATTTCATATAAGGAAGATACCCCCTCCATATAGCGTTTTGATGGTTATATATGAATGTTGATATAGCAAACCTCTGCATAACTACATATGAAACTAAAGGCATACTGAGACCCATTTTATTACTGGTCAGTGACTGAATTTGAATAATTCCTCTAAAATAACAATATTAAACCTGCATCATCTATTTGCAAAACCAAAATGACCTCATCTGTTCAAATGAAATCACCTTCTTTATATTGCTCCCTGCTCCTAATGGTCATGTTGTGAATAAACTTACCAGCCATGAATACTCTTTGTTGGTACATTACACATGCTTTTTGTGTATCTTTAGTGTACAAAGCTTTTAGCACCATCACATTTCCGCTTCTGGGTTATTGTGTGTGGATTGTTAAAAATATTCTCTCTTAAACTAATTTTAGCACATTATCTAAATGGACTGCACTAGGAAGGCACTGCAATTTAAAGGGGTACTCTGCAAAAAAAAAAAAATCAAAAAAGTTTTAAATTAGCTGGTGTCAGAAAGTTATATAGATTTGTAAATTACTTATATTTAAAAATCTCAGGACTTCTGGCACTTATTAGCTGCTGTTTGTCCTCTCACAGACAGGTGGCAGCAGAGAGCACCATGTCAGGCTGGAAAGAATACACCACTTCCTGTAGGACATACAGTAGCTGATAAGTACTGGAAAACTTGACATTTTTAAATAGAAGTAATTTACAAATTTGTATAACTCTCTGACACCAGTTCCCCTGAAAACAATTTTTCTGGAGTACCCCTTTAATAGTATTTGTTTACTATGTGCTATAAAGTCACATCCAAGAGGTCAGAGGGTGACATGTTACAAACATTACAGTTACTAGTCTGTTGTGCCTAGACCCTATTATGGATAGCATTGATTGTCCCTATAATCTGTCCATAGACAAACAGAAAATACACATAGAAAAGCAGTTGTAATTGTATTAGCATGAAATGCATAAAGTAAAATAATTGTGCAAACCTCTGCTCTCAATCTCTTGGATGCACATGTCCACAACCATTGGCCTTGGAGTATTGTGCGCTTTCACCAGTGTGGTCAGGTCACAGCTGTACACCTTCTTGATGCGCTTGAGATCTGGCTGGCAGTCGTTGGGCACATACTTAGAACACTGTTTATGTACATTTAACCCACAATCTGCAAATCAGAGACACAACAATTAGATACAGATTAAAACTTTAATGGCTGAATCACAATTCATGCAAATGCAGCAGATAAAACATATGTAATACTTAATATTATTGTGGTGAAGACTGCCTATAGCTCGGAGCACAGGCCTGGATATGTAAGCAGCACCCCCCATTACCTGCAATGTCTCTCAGTTACATCATTTCTCTCCAACTGTTTTTATTAAACTTTTTCAGATTTACATGAACAGTGTTCGACTATGTTCACACAATGTTTTTTCAGCTCCGTTTAAAATGACGTCCGTCATTTTGAGTCTAAAATAACGGACGTCATTTAGCAGCCTGGCCTCCCCTTAGTGCAATGACTGCCGTTTGTACATCATTCTAGTTTGGGGTTACTAATTGTCCTTTGGGTGCAGCTTAATTGAAAAGTCCATTGAATTTAATAGTAAAAATGGAGAAAGAACAGTGACAAAATAAAAACTGTGTGTAAACAACTAATAAAAAAGGTCCGCTGTTTGCAAAAGAAGTCCGAAAAAGTTAACGTCCGCGGTAACAACGTCCGTTATTCAATACATTGTGTGCATTGGACATCTGTCACCCCATTGACTTCAATGCATTTCATTGAAGTCAATTAAATCGTGGCAAAAATGGACGTCTTTTTAAATATAAAAAATCAGCCGCCTTTTCTCTATTTTTGACGTGTGAACATAATCTTAGTTGTTGTCTTTTGTTTACAAATACAATAGAAACACAACATTTTTCTCAGTATCAAGCTACCGTATGTTCACACAACGTTCCTGCGGTTGGTACTGCCAAATCAGCTGCAGGAACATCACTTTATTTTAAATTGTAATGTGGGCACATTTGGGGGGGTGTGCACTCCAATTAACCATTGAAGTCTATACAATGTACGTCAATTATTTCCGTGGCCATATTTAAACAATGGCCGTTCCTGCCTCAAAATAATGCACTGCATTGGAGTCTATGGGGAACAACGGCTGTTGTTCCTACACTGTATTGGACAAAGGCCATTGTTTAAATACGGCCGCAGAAATAATTGACATGTCTCTTGTTTTAAAAAATACACTGTGTGAACATAAAAGGATATTTCAGGGAATCGATCTGGAATTCCCTGGAATATCCTGGCCGCATATTCATGGGATCGCAACTATGCGGCCGGGATCACAGGCATGATAATAGAGTGCAGATGCGGTCGGACCAAAAGTCAGACGGTCCGCTCATCACTACTAGTCACGGCTCTGCCTCGTGCGTGTGATTAAAACTTTTTTTTCCAGGGACCTGAAGCTACGGAGTCCAGGGGAGCAGACACTATAGAATACCCGGCTGTGAGGTCTGTGCAGCCGTTCTGGGAGCCTAATTAGAACAAATGTGCTGATGGGTTCCCTTTAAAATAAGGGACGGACTTCTCTATGATACTGAAAAGAAGGCTGTGTTCTTATCGCATTTGTAAACAAAAGACAACAACCAACTCTGTTCATGTAAATCTGAAAAAGGTTAATAAAAACATTTCCCAAAAAAATACCATACACAATAACGCACATCAGGAATCGAAGCAGCAGAGTACAGGCGGCAGTGCAGGAGCCAGGGAAGCGTGTTATTTTATACACTTACCCCTTCCCCAGGCATTACCCAGAAAAGGGTACTGGCCGGACACCCTCTTTAAGTTCCACCTTATTTACAAGTGTTAACCATTAGTTTAAGCAACAGAACAACAAAGAAAACAGACTCCCATGTTTGGACATATAGTATATTTTTATAGTATAGTATGTTTAACATGTATATAGAAAACAGATAGCTCTTTTGTTCAAGGTTGGGCAAGAGGCAAAAGTTGTCATAAGACTATAGCTTTAGGCTATGTTCAGATACTGAAAAATATAAACAAAATATGGCTGTAATTTTGAGTGTAAAATACAACCATATTTTCGCTGCAATAATATGCTATATTAAAGTCCATGGAAGATTGTCTGGCAGTGCACACACAGTATAGAGTAACTGGTGTAATTGATTATGACTGTCCAAATACTGAACATGCTCATTATTTCCCTTCTTTGAAAAATACAGCTTTTTTTTTTACCTGTTCACACATTGTTTTGTTACATTGTTTTATTTCATTACAGAGTAAGGTGTGCGGCTGAAAACGATAAATTTAAAGCGACTCTGTACCCACAATCTGGAAAGCCCCCCCCCCCCCCCGTACCTTCAGATAGCTGCTTTTAAAGGGACTGTACCATCAGGCCTGGGCTGAAGCACTGGAGGCAGGCTGAGCCACCCCCAATGGGAGGAAACCCCTGTTCCTCTATTATACAGCTCCATTGATTCTAATGGAGCAGTGTCATAGAGGGGCAAAGGTTTCCTCCCACTGGGGGTGGGTCAGCCCGCCTCCAGTGCTTCAGTCCAGGCCTGATGGTACATTCCCTTTAATCCAAGATCTGTCCTGGGGTCTGTTCGGCAGGTAATGCAGTTATTGTCATAGAAAACAACTTTTAAACTTTCAGCTTCATGCCCTATGGCTGTGGCTTACATTGTGTATACATTAGGCTGGCACCACCTCTCCGTCCCTCCTCCCCACCCTCCTCATCATTAGGAATGATGGCAGATTGTCTCCTGTGTGAACATTGCACAGGTGCCTTAACAATCCAGCCCACGTTCAGTATTCACAAAGCTGATGAATAGTAGGCAATCTGCCTGGAGCATTCCTAGTGTTGAGGAGCGTGGGGAAAGGAGAGGTGGTGCCAGCCTAATGCATACACAATGTAAGCCATGGCCATAGGGCACGAAGCTGGAAGTTTAAAAGTTGTTGTTTATGACAATAACTGCATCCCCTGCCGAACAGACCCCAGGACAGATCTTGGATTAAAAGCAGCTATCTGAAGGCACAAGCGGTTTGGGGGGGTCAGATTGTGGGTACAGAGTCACTTAAAGGGCCGCACAAAAGATCAAACCAGCCGACGAATGGACGTTAGCTCACTTGTTACTTGAATTCTGACCCTTTTACAGGGGCCGATAATTGGCTGAATGGGCATTCCTAGAAACACTCGATAGCAATATTCAGATCATGTGGCAAGCAAAGCAATAAGAAATGTTTAATAAAGACTATATTGAAACTAGCAAAATGTTGCAATTAGAAAGCAAATGAGCAAAAAAATAAAATTTAAGTGCAAAGGTATATAAAACATTTAACAATGCTGATTTAAGCATACAGTCAATAAATAAAAAAAAAATTCTCCTTAAAGAGGTACTCTGAGCATTCAGTTTTTTTTTTTCATATTTCGCTGGGGCTGCACGGAAAATAATAAACAGATACTAACCTAACACGTTCCCTTGGGGGTCCCCATATGACATCTTTGGGTCCCCTCTGAACGCTCCTTGCTGCTACTTCCAAGATGGACCCATCACACCGGTGTCAGCCCAGTCAGCCAATCACTGCTTATGGTGCTGTCCAGCTTCAGTCAGTAGATGGCTGAGTGGGCTGTCACTGCCAGGACAAGTCTGTATCGGAAGCAGCAGATGGAACATTCACTGGTAGACCCAAAGATGTCACAGGGGAACCTCCAAGGGAGCCTGGTAGGTGAGTATGGGTTGTTTATTTACTATGCAGCTTCAGCTGAACGCTGACCGCCCAGAGTACAACTTTTATGTTCATGGCTGGCTTCTTGTGGGCCTGAAACATTGTGAAGCCTTTTAGTAAAATGTTACTATCTTCTGTTCTTTTATTGTGATCAGGTTAGCAGCAGTGTGGTTTTATCTAATGAAGGTAAATCTTGGCTTTTATTTTGCTGTATAAGTAAAGGGATAGACAAAGATTTCACATTGCCTTACACCTATTAAAGCATTCTGTCTACAATTAGTACTATTGGGCCTCCCATTTGGCTGGAACACTACTCAACAAGCAGCCCCTAAGTTACATGCTATTACTTCTTCTGGGAAGAAAGGCATCAACATGAGGCCCGAGGTGGCTTTGTGCTATTGAAGCTGCATAATAACTGAGATACTGTATTAATAAAAAAAAAAAATTAAAATAATCTCAAAGTCCAATTCATGGTACAGAAATCTGCTTTGTATTAAAAAAACATCCCAGCCACAACCATTGCTTTATCTCCGACAAGTAGTAAACTATATATAGCTCTTGTATATAAAGCCAACTTGTATTTTTATGTCTGATACTCCTTTAAAAAGACATGTCGACTCCATAACCTAGATCTCTATGAGTGATTACATAGGAAATATTTGGCTTTTGGCATCCTTATTTCCTGACAAATGAACCGCTTAAAGAAAATGTAGATTGAAGCAATAGACAAGGACGCGTGTCTGGCAAGCCTGGCACAGCAGTCTGAAGTTAATCGGAGCTGGCATCACGTTAGGGTTAATGATCCCATCTCCTTCAGTCGTGTTCTGTTATTTTTTGTGGCCAAATACAACTTGTTTCATTTTATTTCTCAAATGTGTACATGTTGATTCATAAACTGGCTACAACATGTCAACGGGTAAAAAAACATTAAAAAGTCCGAGCTGACTTTTATAGTAGAAGAATCAAAGACAGACATTTAAAAGATTGGCTCCAAATACAAATTCCCGAGCACAAATGCTCACACTGTAACAATAAATACTTGTAAACTTAGTAACTAGCAATCTAGGCGTTCTTATAAGCCTGTCTGTACATCCCATGCCAGTGACCCCCACTATCTGCAGAATTACCTGTTCCACCAGTACTGAGGGGAAGTTACATATAAGTTTACCA
The DNA here is from genome assembly GCF_027789765.1 of Dendropsophus ebraccatus. Taxonomy (NCBI): domain Eukaryota; kingdom Metazoa; phylum Chordata; class Amphibia; order Anura; family Hylidae; genus Dendropsophus; species Dendropsophus ebraccatus. The sequence goes on from NC_091455.1 coordinate 171,659,888, forward strand.
TACTCTAATGGAAACAGGGGGAATTAAAGACTCATCCCGCACCCCCTTATTAAGATGGGAGAATAGAAGAACAAGGGGCCACAATCTCAGGCTAGTTGGGGGAAAAAATCTGAAGCAACAAAATATTACTTTACTGAAGTAGTAGATACTTGGAGCAAACTTTCAGCAGATGTGGTTGGGAAATCTACATGAATTAATTGTATACCTGTTTGGGATAAACATACATCAATCCTATGATAATAAGAAAGGAAATAATATAAGGGCGGGCTAGATGGACCAGGTGGTCTTTTTCTTCCTATGACGTTACCAGATCCTGCTAAATCCATTACAGCAGGCAACCACGTTACGTATTGTTTTCCCTATAGAAAAATCACTTAAAGCAAACATGGTGTTTTCCAGGCATATAATCCCATCAATCAGAGAATGAAGTATGCAACTTTTTTTCTGTCAGATGTGAACTGAATCAGGCTAAAAAATCATCATCTTTAGAGGGGCTCAAACAGGGCCGGCGTCAGCACCCGGCTTACTCGGGCAAGTGTCGGGGCCCCCCGTGCCTCCAAGTGCCCATCCCGGCCGCCGGGTGCTGCGCCTGGCTGTCAAACTGTGAGTGCTCATAAGGAGTCGTCGCCCCCTTCCCCCAGTGCTCTGTCACTTTAAAAGTCCCGCTATTGGCAGCAGACATACCTCAGCGCGGCTACCAATAGCGGGACTTTTAAAATGCCTTGACTGCTGCAGAGAGGACAGGGATGTGGCAGCGCTGCGTGCTGGAGGAGAGAGCTTCCGGTGCAGACAGCAGTGTGTCGCGCTGTCTGCACCAGAACCTCTGAATAGCTGCTGCAGATCAAAGGAGACAGAGACTGCAGGGGAAAGAGGTGAGTAAACGTTTTTATTGTTTTGTCTTACTCAGCAGGGGCCACAGTGGGGGATTATACACAATAGGGATGAATGCTGAATGCTGCATAAGGGAAGGATATACTCTATAAGGAATGCTGGGGGGGGGGGCATACAATACATAGGGGATGCTAGGGGGGGCTATACAATACATGGTGGATGCTGTAGGGGGGGCTATACAATATATGGGGGATGCTGTAGAGTGGGGACTATATAATGTAAGGGAGATTCTGTAGAGGGGGGCTATACAATATATGGGGGATGCTGTAGGGGGGCTATACAATATATGGGGGATGCTGTAGAGAGGGGCTATACAATATATGGGGGATGCTGAAGAAGGGGGAGCTATACTATAGGGGGGATGCTGTGGGGGGGGCTTTACAATATATGGGGGATGTTGTAGAGGGGGGACTATGTAATGTATGGTGGATGCTGTAGAGGGGGGAGCTATACTATAAGGGGGATGCTGTACTATATTGGAACACAGAAGGGGTCTAACTATTATATGGAAGCTCAGAGGGATCTAACTACAATATGGGAGCACACAGGAGTTCAACCTATTAAATAGAAGCACAGAGGGCTGTTATTACTATAATGGGGCACAGATGTGCTGGAGCAAAGAACCTAAACTGTTGCTCTTGCAGATTCTGGAGAGTTGTTGTTCGGGCCGGATGGAAAGAAAAAGAAAAGAGCAACTCCGATCAGAGAAGACATCACCTGTAAGTCACTGGATATAAGTCTAAAACTTTTTTCAAGCATGCAAAAGGGGGCCTAACGACAAGATGGGGGCACACAAAATATTTTGGTCTCTGTAGTACCTACTGTAGCCATGTTATTTGCTTCACAAATGGGGCCCGCTGAGGCTCTGTCGCCCCAGGGCCCACAGAAACCTGGAGCCGGCCCAGGGCTCAAACACCTTTAGGTTATACTCCCACAGCATTTTTTGGCCTTTTTACAGCCGCCTTTTTAGGTGCTTGTTACTCTGGCGCCAAAACACAACCGTAATTTGCATAATACATCCATATTTTGGTGCCAAAATGAAAGCCATCCAAAAAGGCAGCTGTAATCCTGCCACAAAACCCCAAAACGTTGTGGGAACATAGCCTAATTGTGCTTTTAATCTCAGTTTTTCAAAACGTTCATGATATGGTGTTTTTTCAATAAATAATTCAATAAGAGCATATGCATTTGGCACTTTTACTGTAGTTTCTTTCCCCTGATTCTTTAATAGAAATCCTTAAATCATATGAGAAAAGATTCACATGACTTGTAATGGAAAAAAAAACCTCCTATAGTATTAGGGTGGGTTCATACTGAGGAATTCTCGCGGATAATGTCCGCGGAATTCCGCTGTCTGTCCGCGCGCAGTGACATGTCACTTCTTTCGGCGGATAGTGGAATACGCCGGCCCATAGAATGGTGTCTATGGAGCCGGCGGAAAGGCGCACAGCTGTGCGCGTGGATAGCCGACCGAATTCCGCAGAGTTTATCTGCGAGAATTCCCTAGTATGAACCCACCCTAACACAATAAATGGGGAAAAAATGCCAGAAAAATGCCAACATACAATAAAACCTTCTAGCAGTTCTACAACACAACTATTTGTACACACCCTAAGTCTAATAAAATGCAAGCCAAGGACAAATTAGTTATGATTAACAACAGCCAAGAACTAAACAAACAGGTATTACTCTTATGAGCCGAGATATTTTATAGTAAGGGTTTCCAACACTGAGGTCACTTTTTATGTTATTTCTATACAAGAACAAACAACTCAGTGATACTTAGAAGATTCTTGTACACAGAAAAAAAGATACTATCTGCGGTGAGTTTCTTTAAGCTGGTTTCACACACATAGTTTTTACAGAAAATACCACTGTAGTTTTTGATGCAGTTTTTGAGTCAAATCCAGGACTGGATCCATCAGGTCAGGTGGACGCTTCTTTTATATTTCCTATCACTTTTAATCCAACCCTGGCTTTGAAACCACCCTTAGGCCATGTTCATGCAATGTATTTTGTGACTAAACAACATTGGTCGTTTGCAACATCGGCCGTTGTTTAATCACAGCGGTCCATCACATTAACCCCTATGGAATCCCAGCCAGAGAGTATACACATTGTATACACTGTACTTCTGCAGCTGCACAGAAAACTCATGTCTTGTCTGTGCGGTCACTATTTATTGAACAGCTGCCGCACAAAATCGACTGTGAACACAATGTATAGTGCGGCTCGACCCATACTTAACATTATCTGCTGTGGCTGATTGGAGTGCGGGCACACCCGAATGTGCCTGTATTCCAATTAAAAAAAGTGATGTTAACCCGGCCGGGTTAAACATCTTAGACAGCGGCCGTTCTGTGACAAGGCAGTGTCACAGGACGGCTGCTATTTTACCACGTATGAACTTGGCCTTAAAGGGGTTACCCTAGCTTACAAAAACATGGTTGCTTTCTTCCACTCTTGGGTGTGGGTTTTTTGACTCCGTTCCATTGAAGTGAATGCAATCCACATGCAGGGCCTCATTTAGTCCATTTTTAGTGAACCAACACATTTACTAAAGGTGTGCGACACAATTTGTCCACAAACCAGACAAACCTGCGATTTTTGTCCAAAAACCTGCCAAGTGGGCGTGTTGTGGGTGTGTCATGGGTGTGTCCTTTAAAACCCTCCACAACCAAGAGAATTATTAAACAAACCGTCATTTTTTTAAGGGTTTTCTTAAAAAAAAAAAAAAAAGCAAAACAAAAACAGCCACTTCTAGTGTGTCGGGATTATTTTTACTTTTAATTTTGTCTTGTGTAAAACCTTCCAGATTTACATAGGGCATGCACCACATTAATGAATTTGGCGCAAAAAAGCAGACACAAATGACAGCATAACGGCTTATAACTGACACATTGTTAGTAAATAAGGCCCACAATCTGGGACCCCTGATGCTGTTTTTGCAAGAAAGTAGCTGCACTTTTTGTAATCCTCGATAACCCCTTTAAACTACTTAAAAAGGCGAGCTTATGAAAATGCTTTCACCCTATACTGTTCTCACTGCACACTCAGCAAACCCCACCAATAAAAGGTTCAGCGATTTGCTAAATGCATATATATTTTCACTATATGAATCAAAGTCTTAAAGTGAATTAAATGGACATGTTAAATCCTTAATAGAATGTGTTATCTGTGTGAAGTTTTCATGAGAAAGGGTATAAGGGTTTAAAGTACCATATCTACTACTGGCAGAACAAATCTATGTGATATTGCACAGAAGAATCTAACCACAGGCTACAAAATAATGATGAACTTGAAGAGCCCTTTCATCCAATTACACCCAATGGCTGGCACAGAAACCCTCGGGGCATCTTTTTAAATTGGGAACAAAATTATTTTAATTTGACAAGATAACCTAAATTAAATCAAGCATAATATATCACATGGACAGTGAGCTCTGCTCCTAATAGAGGATGGAAATCTCACTATGGTGCGCAACGTAGGTCAATCAGGGACAATCACTGCCAAGGGCATAAGAGAAGATCCCAGTGCTCAGAACCACAGCATTTTGGCTAATAGAAAAAAGGGAAGCCTTTTAGGGCTGCAATCACACCTGTAGTTTTTGTTGCTTCTTTTTGAGCCAAAAAAAAAAATGGATGGATCGAAAAAAGTGATGATGAATATTAGTTTTTATACTAATATTATTCTTTTTGGAAAAAAAGCAAGCCTTCTAATTAAATCTTGAAATTTGTTGCATTATACAAAACCGCATCTTATCCATAGGACATACTTCTTTTTGAGTTCACAAAACCAGCCTCTGTAAATTCAGCCCTGAATGCGAATGAACCACTAGGAATTCCAAAATAAGATTTGTACACAACCTGAATCGGTGTCGCAGAGCAGATTTTATCTGTCCTTTCCTCCGACCACTACGATTTGATTCTGATCTGTTGGGGTTGGGGGGGGGATGAAGGAAAAAAGTTCAAAATGTACAATGGAATGGACTTGGTACTTCGAATTTTATATCTTGTTTGTATTCAAAGGAAAAGGATAAAATATTTTAAAAGGGGAAATTTTATTCTAAAGGAGGCGTGTCACCTAAGGGAGGGCATATCGGTGTACTCCTCCAGTGCACCAAACTAGCACATTTGCATACTTGGGCAGCGGTCAGAGGATAGGACGGCACTGTTAGAATCTGCTCAGCGGCATCGATCAGGCTGTATGGAGATCATATTTTGGAATTCCTAGTGGTACATTTGCTTTCTGACCTTACCATTAGAGATGAGCGAACCTGCCGGATTTCTGGTTCGTACGAACCAGAAATCCGTCAGGTTCGCTCATCTCTACTTACCATATACCATCTGCTCAACTGAACATGCATATGTTCTAAATAGGGGGATCAGACAAACCTGCTGCCATTTATCTATAGTAGAAATATATTATATATATATATATATATATATATATATATATATATATATTAGAATTTTCGTATATTTATTTCCCAGGGAACAAAAGGATTAGCCAGTTAAAACCCAACTGCCCGCCAGTTCTCCTAGCCTTGCAGAGCCCCTTTGTCTATGAATGTTCTTACTTACTTACATTGTGCCCTTTTATGCCTTATACACATGGCCACATCATGTGCATGAAGCCTCTGAGATGAAACACAAAGTCTTACATAACAGAGCCATAGGCGCTTCATGTGCTTATGGCGTTTTCTTGCCGTCTCTATAAATAACATGCGATGGAATATGTTGCATATTTTCTAATGAACCTATGAAAAAACAGATCTCTATGCCTCCATAGGAAATCAAAGGCACGCGAGAAACAGTATAAATGGCTGCCATATTATGAGTGACTCATGTAGACAGTATTTACCTGTCTAACTACATACTATATTGTTGTTTGCACGTTACTAATATTTAATTAGTTGGGGCAACACAATAGCTTTCAATTACCTGGTAACCTGCTACTGTATTATTATTGTATACTTAATCTGACTTGTGGTTTACGATATACTCAACATGCTCCAATGTTGCTCAATAGAACAAAGTCATCATTAGTACTATCTTTAGGCCTATATTGGAAAGATTTGCATCTCCTACTCCGGGTACTGGTAAAACTCCTGTTCAAAACGAGTGAGAACATAGCCTTCTGATGTAAAGCTCATGTGCAGTTTCTAGGACGGGCAGCAGACATCATCCATAACTCCTTACTGGGTAACACAAACACAGACATAATAAACCTGCAAAATGAATAATAATGTGGGAATCTGGTGAAACGAGGTCAGAAATAGTTTCCTGTTTCTCATCAATGTCTGCAAGAATTACCCTTCTGTGTTTATACTGTGCACTAATATTGCTTTTATTGCCCAAATTTAGCTTCCCGACCAATCATTTTGACAAATTGCCAAAATATACAGATGTAGCCAGGGTTAACATGATCCGACGCAATAATTGTGTCAGGGAGGTATGTTAAGTCAATTAGAACGTGGAGTTAAACGCATCATTGTGATCAAGTTAACACAGGCTACATCAGTATGTATACAATGTACACTATATATATATATATATATATATATATATATATACACACACACTCACCGGCCACTTTATTAGGTACACCATGCTAGTAACGGGTTGGACCCCCTTTTGCCTTCAGAACTTCCTCAATTCTTCGTGGCATAGATTCAACAAGGTGCTGGAAGCATTCCTCTGAGATTTTGGTCCATATTGACATGATGGCATCACACAGTTGCCGCAGATTTGTCGGCTGCACATCCATGATGCGAATCTCCCGTTCCACCACATCCCAAAGATGCTCTATTGGATTGAGATCTGGTGACTGTGGAGGCCATTCGAGTACAGTGAACTCATTGTCATGTTCAAGCAGAAATTGAGACTCATCAGACCAGGCAACGTTTTTCCAATCTTCTACTGTCCAATTTGGATGAGCTTGTGCAAATTGTAGCCTCAGTTTCCTGTTCTTAGCTGAAAGGAGTGGCACCCGGTGTGGTCTTCTGCTGCTGTAGCCCATCTGCCTCAAAGTTCGAGGTACTGTGCGTTCAGAGATGCTCTTCTGCCTACCTTGGTTGTAACGGTTGGCTGTTGCCTTTCTATCAGCTCGAACCAGTCTGCCCATTCTCCTCTGACCTCTGGCATCAACAAGGCATTTCCGCCCACAGAACTGCTGCTCACTGGATGTTTTTTCTTTTTCGGACCATTCTCTGTAAACCCTAGAGATGGTTGTGCGTGAAAATCCCAGTAGATCAGCAGTTTCTGAAATACTCAGACCAGCCCTTCTGGCACCAACAACCATGCCACGTTCAAAGGCCCTCAAATCACCTTTCTTCCCCATACTGATGCTCGGTTTGAACTGCAGAAGATTGTCTTGACCATGTCAACATGCCTAAATGCACTGAGTTGCCGCCATGTGATTGGCTGGTTAGAAATTAAGTGGTAACGTGCAGTTGGACAGGTGTACCTAATAAAGTGGCCGGTGAGTGTATATATATACTGCATACATACAGAAATATGTAAAACTCTATAAAACCACTAAAATATGACATCAGTTCGGATTACTTTACCTGAGCACCTGACTCCCTGAGCGATGAGACCCCACATGAAATTGGCACAGTATTCACACCAGTGTGGACCTCGAAATGTGTGCACCTGTAAAGAAAACAAAACCGTGGTTATAGAGAGGTAGGGAGGAGGTAATGTATTCTTATACCTCTACTTGATTAACCAAAATCATAAACAGATAGAAAGAAGTGGGAAGCCGTGCGACACCATACATTGGGAGAACTTATGTGAGCCTGATTATAATACCTATCAATGTTGTTACAGTATTGCACAGATTCTGGTATACAGCTGTCTGTTACTGGAGTCAATTTTATTTAGCCGAAAGGAATGGTCCAAAGAAATGGCTTCTAATAATTCTAAACTTAGAATTATGCAGAAAGTCAGTAATAGTGAATATATGCCAAGTAGAGATGAGCAAACCTCGAGCATGCTCGAGTCGATCCGAACCCGAACTTTCGGCATTTGATTAGCGGTGGCTGCTGAAGTTGGATAAAGCCCTAAGGCTATGTGGAAATCATGGATATAGTCATTGGCTGTATCCATGTTTTCCAGACAACCTTAGAGCTTTATCCAAGTTCAGCAGCCCCCACTAATCAAATGCCGATCGTTCGGGTTCGGATCGACTCGAACTCGAACCCGGTTTGCTCATCTCTAATGCCAAGGTATGTCATTGTGCCATGCTATGAGCAGGAAATAGTTGCAAAATGTCAGGTGACAGCTTTCTGAATGTCACACTATCACAGATTAATGCCAGTGTTAACGCCAGCAGTGCCACCAGACCCAAGAACATAGTACAAAGATTGTCACTTTACAATGGGGTTCTGTTTTGAGGGTGTTTGTACACACTAAAGAACTTCCTTTAAGGGTATGTTCACACTGAGCAAATACAGCAGAATCCCGCTGTGCTTAGTGTCCTCCAGTGAATGAATGGGAGGGCGCGCGCGTCCGCTTCCTCCCCTCTCTGCTCAAAGAAGTGACATGTCACTTTTCTGAGCAGAGAGCCGCGGCAGAGGAGGAGCACACACTCTCCCATAGATGGGCAATGACACACTAAGGCCAGCGGAATTCTGTGGCGGAACTTTCCGCCTATGTGTAACAATTTAATACTATGTGGACATGGCCTAAAGCAGCGACAAATTACTTCCAATCCTATGAGATGATATTAGGCATTAAACAATTACACGCTCTCTATCTGAAGCCAAATATTCACTACTGATAAATTCCTGGTGTCTCTAAATACACTAGTTTATTGGAGTGAGACATCCAAACCTGATCAAACCAGTTAATTCTCATGCACCATATTACAGAGGATGAATCGCCATACCATGCTCCAAGCTATATGTATTAAACTATACTTCATACATACAACATGCAGTGGAACATATAGTTGGTAAGGTAAGGCAAAAAATCCTTATGAGGAAGATGCAAATTGCCCCATACTATTAGGAAATTCCTTCTGTGTCCATCTCCATGAATCTAGTACCCCCTAACTTGTTATATTTCTCAATAAAAACATCCAGACCCTTCTTGATCATCTTAGAGTTGATCTGATGGCAATGTACAGTACATATTTGTGAATGCATATGAATGGCCACAGAGATCTTTGTAGTGATATTTTTACACCTAGGTCTGTAACCATGACAAGGGGACATCCTCTACAGCTAAAAGAAAGAAGGTTTCACCATCAGCACAGACGCGGGTTCTTTACTGTTAGAGCAGTGAGACTATGGAACTCTCAGCCACATGGTGTTGTCATCGCTGATTCATTAAAAAAGAAGTATGGCGATTCAAAAAAAAACTCCCCTCTCTCTGTCCCACTGCAGCACTGGATTGGTGCTTCAGGACCCCTGCCTGGCCCCTCGATCTCCTTCACAGCTGACAACATGACCTGGTTGATGGACTTCTCACTTAGCCAGTCAGTGACTGGTGCATGACACTGCTGCAGTCACAGATTGGCTGATGGGGCAATGCATCGGCCGGGACGTCATCAGAACTGGGGGGAAGATGCCTTCCAGCAAGGGTCCTGGAGCCTGTGACATGGCGCTTCGCAGGCACTGGGAGAGGTAAGCAATGATTGTTAATTGTGTTCCCCCCTGCCGGTTGTAAAATTTTTCTAATCGCTGGACTTCTTCTTTAAATAAGTTCAAGGAAGGTCTTGAGGCTTGTTTTAAAAAATATAATATTATAACATATGAACACTAGATTTTACATGTGATACGACATTGATTCAGGGATTTATTCTGATATATTTGGAGTTGGGAAGTAATTTTTCTTCCTGTGATGGGGAAATTGGCATCTGCCTCATGAGGGGTTTTGCCTTCCCCTGGATCATCACAGTAGGGTTATAGGTTAAACCTTATTGACTATGTAACTATGTAAAAATGCATCAACCATCACGACATTGTAAAACAGAAAGTTCCATCTGAACAAAAGGTAAAAGTACTAGATGAGGTGCAAAACAGTCAATATGTCATCAAACATTTACATAAACTTTATTACATTTGCTACAAACAATTAAAAACATTTAAAAAGCAACCAAAAATGTTATACATATATGCTGGTGGGTCCCTATGATAAATGGACCACTACCACAAACAGAAAGTTTCAGTCTCACTGCTCTTACAGTAAAGAATCCACAGCTACAATAATACTACAATAAATTCAAAATTTTACATAATCCAACAGAGAAAAAACTTCAGTGTGAAGCCAAAGGTGTACAGACAGCAGAGTGCAGTAGAGGTCTTATGCACTAGCTGGTGCTCTACAAAATTTCTCTGCAAAAAGAGCCAAAATACATCTATGCCCATGATGCTAAATTGTATCCATCTCATGTCAGACATGTCAGACTATACTTTTATGATGGGAACATTTTCCATTCTAAGGGAACAGGGCAGTGTATATTTGTACATTTTGGGAAAACATTAATTATTCTCTATTGAGTGTTTTTCCTTGCATGAGTCATACGCTGTATTTTTATTCATGGTTCATATGAATTCTGTTCTATTTTAATATCCTCCATTATTCGTGAGAAAGTCAACATTTTGAAGTCCCTGTTTTTATGTCTTGCAAAGTACACCATCAGTTAGCGCTAGAACTTACAATTAATGCACGCAATACGTAAGAGATGAAAAGTGCCTTGGAAACACATAATTTTCTAGGCCATATTTTGGGAGCCTACGTACGTCAGATGAGAAACGGTGCCCAGATAATCATGACTTTAAAAAACAGATCTAGGCACAACATGCAATAAAATCCAATGACTAAATGCACATTTATGTAGCTTCAGCAGCTTCGTGTCCCAGTTACTAAACATACACTTATGTGGCCGACATCAAAGATAATTGGAGTGCTCCAGCTGAAACATTACAGAATATGATGATTATGGGTTTATTCGTGTGGCACAAGATATACTGTAGCTTCACATAACTGCTTCATACAAGTCAAGCATATAGAAACAGTGCCTGAATAGTATAAGAGAGCAAGAAAAAAAGACTCTAGAACAAGTCTGGCAGAATTGTGTTTATTCTACGCACAAAGAGGGAATTCCTTCATACAGGTGAGATAAGGAACTGAGATTGCACAAGTACATCTGAAGTACAGTACAAATATACGTGCACAGGATCACCTTTGGTGAAATTATACAAGTGTATTCAAGAATCACATAAAGACCAATTCATTGATATAACATAAAATATAAAGCACAATAGCTTATATTATCAGCAGAAAAGGCCTAATAATGCATTAAAGGGAAACTATCAGCAGGTTCGTACATATGAACCCACTGATATGTACCTGTGGCGGCAGAGCTGCAAACTTCGGCACTGGTATTCTTAGTTCCCTCTGTGGTACCATTTTTGTGTAGTTAGATCCAAAGCCAATATGTAAATATGTAATATGTATGGTTCATTGGGGGCGTTCCTTAACCCCTCAGTGCACTGTCCCACCCACCCGCTAGCTCGTATGTCCCCTCCTTCTTATGCATATTCACGATCTCTCATTTAGTGCAGTTCAGTAAAAAAGAGCTTAAAAAAAATAACCAAATGGCTAATGTAACATTTTACCCTAGTATTGTGGCTCACACACTCCCTATAAGTTTGTTGTTTCCCTTGTAGCTCTACAGTCTATTACCGTATACAGCTGTGATGGTAAAATAGTGCCTCTTCTGGCCACAGAACTGGTTTGGTAAGGCTACTTACTGTATGACCTGACTATGCATAAGGAAATGCCTTGACCTTACTGACAGATAGGACAATGAATATTCTTTTATAGAAGTTGTATATCCAATTGTCTTATTGACAGGAAAAGTTACTAATACAGGTAAGGTAAAGAGAGTGCTTCATTTCACTAATACTACAGCAGAACTTAAATAGTAATTGGCTAATTCATCCGTGCTGCCCTTGCTGGTATTCTGTCGTATATAAATATTAAAGTATACTTACCTCTCCAGGCCCACCAGTGTCCCCCTGTCTGTTCCCTGCTCACCATAGCCGCTGGCACTTCTGAGGCCGTCTCTGTAGTGACAAGCCGCTCAGTCAATCATCAACCAAGACTGGGCAGTGCTGTGGCCGGTGTTTTGCTGATTGGCTTGTCAGTGGTGCTTGTGGTGAGTGGGGAACAGGAAGGAGGACACCGGTGAGCGTGCAGAGGTAAGTGTATATGTTTATTATTTTCTTCATATGTTCATTAGCCGGTGACCTTGTACCTCCTATGACATGGAGCGATGCCCAGCTGACAGCCAATGATTTTTAAACTAGCTGAAAGACAACAAATAGCCAATGATTGGCTCCTCGGCTGATCATTGTCTTTATTACATGGGACGATATCTGCCAGATTCGTCTAGACTAGGGATGAGCGAACCGAACCGTTACGAACCAGTTTAGTTACAAACTTTGGGAAAAGTTTGTTACGAATCTGATAAAAATAACAACGGAGACGCAAAATTGTACTTTTGTCACAGAATAGACCGGGATAGACAAGGGATTATTACTCCTATAATCTCTTGTATCCTGGTTTTCTGTGAATATCAAGATGTGTGACGTCACCCCTGTTAGGGTGAGACCTTAAATTAGTCTCCTCAGATATACCTGGGTGCTGCCTAATCAAAAATGTAATGTGACAGCTGTCTGTGAGTATTAACCAAGACACATGAAAGAAACTTCAGTGTTCAAGCTTATCGAATTTATTAAGGGAAAATCAGTTCATATAATTACAATATAGTATCAACAAATAGAAGAACCCTGTTTAGCCGCAACAACAAAAAGTTTTTTAAAAAAAAGTCCCATCACTGTCTGAGAAACAAAAAAAGTCCAAAAAAAAGTCCCATCGCCTGTCCCATCACTGCACAGTTGTGTAGAAAAATGTTGGCGACTCATTGGGTATCTTGGTGTCCAAGACCGTGCACCCCAGTGCTGATGTCTGGTCCTTTAATTATGGCCAAGGGCAGTGCATGTCTGTTACTGCCTATTGGGCCAACATTCCCCCAGAAGACCACCAGAAAGTTAGCCCATTCTTGCCACTTGTCATCTCACTTTAGGGGGCCAGTTCTGCACAAGTTCTGCCTCCACCAGCTTGCAACCATCCACCACTTTGACTGCAGGCCAACTTGCCCTGGTGTCTTACCATCGATGTCAGGCCCGGTGCTCTCAAGCTGTACTCCATTTTGTGAGCCTGGGTGAACGAAGCCACAGTGGGCAGGAGCTCCTCCTGACCATCAGGTAGGAGAAGGAGATATATGTTGTGGAATAGGCCCAGTAAACGAGCGCCGATCTAGCAGATCGGCGCTCGTTTAAATCGTTGATCAGGCCCCCATCGGCCTGAGGAATAGGACCCTAAAGAAATGATAGGTACACTTTTAAGGGATTATCCAGCATTACAAAAACATGGCTACTTTTTCCAGAGACAGCACCACTCTTGTCTCCAGTTTAAGTGTAGGTTTTGCTACTCAGTTCCATTGAAGTGAATGGAGCTTAATTGCAACCCACCTATGAACTGGAAACAAGAGTGGTGTCTCTGGAAGAAAGTGGCCATGTTTTTTGTAGCGATGGATAACCCCTTTAAGCATGTAGTTGGCCTAACAAAGCAGACCTTGTCTCCTGCATAGGTGTCTATATACATAGGACAGATATTCTTGCTCCCATGCTTATCTCTGGAGGTCTCTTTTTGTATACTGCCAAATTCCAGAGATGAGATCTGTCACCTGATTTAATTTTTTTTATTTGCCAAGTATACGACTTGGATTATAAATAATTATAAATTAGTAATTCCATTATAGGGATTCCAAAGAAGAAGTCCATGCCACTCAACTCACTCAGAATAAAGGGTCTGTGCCCTGAAACAGGTTACATGGGCACAGCGGTTTATCCTATGTCTAGTACAGAAAGTTTATGGGAGTGAGCTACTGTTTTAAAGGCAAAGCTTTGTGTTCTAATGGTAGTTAAAGGGTACTTAAAGAGTCATTAGTAGGGTAGTTAAAGTTAAAGTAAAATGTTTTCAAATCAGCTGTCAGAAAGTTATACAGATTTGTAAATTACTTCTAATTAAAAACTCAAGTCTTTCAGTACTTATCAGCTGCTGTATGTCCTGCAGGAAGTGTTGTATTATTTCCAGTCTGACACAGTGCTCTCTGCTGCTACCTCTGTCTGTGACAAGAACCGTCCAAAGCAGTAGAAAATCCCTATAGAAAACCTCGAATGCTCTGGACAGCTCCTGTCACAGACAGAGGTGGCAGCAGAGATCACTGTGTCAGACTGGAGTAAATACACCCCTACCTGCAGAACATACAGCAGCTGATAACTACCTAACGGCTTATGGTTTTTTTTTAGTTGAAATCATTTACATTTTTTTTCCTCCGGAGTACCCCTTTGACATATAATTTTATAGTGTTTTACAGGCTTTTCAAATACTTGAATGTAGCTTCCTATTAAATACTTCTTACCATTATATCATTTTTAGATATAACCATATACTCTAACCCCTAAGTAGCATATTACATAATTACCTTTTAAACAAACAAAAGTACCAGCACAGGGTTAAATGCTCCATCATTATCAAACCCCAATAGAATTTAAACAAATGTGTTATTCGATTCCAACGGACCAAAACTGGGTAACGGCAAATGCACCTTTGTTCACAGACTGACTTTCACTGGGATTCTTTCAAGTGCCCAGAAAAAAAAAAATGTTTTCATTCTGGCTGAGAAAGCCAATTTGCATTCTGCAGAGTTAAAAACTGCATATTTTCCCAGGATCTCACACACATACTTCTACAGACTTCCGACCTCTTTTCCCAGAAGAACCACATGAGTCAAAGGATTTTTGTAAATTCTGATTTACCAAGTTTGGCCGCATACAATAACATCTATTCAGCATTTGGACAGATGGCATGTTTTACTGTAATAGTTGTGGGGCCACAAGGGATCTTCATATGGGGCTGGCAAATAGCTGTAGTTATAAAACAAGATGTTACTTAAGAGCTCCCTCTACCTAATGCTAACCACCTCTTACTCTGCACATTTGCCGGCGCTAATCCTTTTGATGAGCTGAAACAGTAAATTATCATTTACTGCTTTTAGGCTAATTGTCCTAAGATGCGGTGTTGGATAGACTAGATGATAGATGAGGTTTTTCTATCCTGAGGCGCTGATTTATATTCAGAGTTGTATTATTAAAAATACAATTTGTCTTTTTCAAGGATTTTGCATAAATTCAAAAAGAACAAAAAATAAAAAATAAAAAATTCAACCAATTATCATAAAAAAGTAAAAAAAAAAAAAAATACTAACAGTCACTAGAATTGGTTCCGCCAAATCTTCTTTCGCATAAGACAGAAATGTTCATCTTAGGAAAAAAAAAATTTGGGGTGGTGGGAATATACTACTTTTCTCGTGCTATAAGCTAGGTTCACAAAAAACGGCTGTTTTAGATTTAGATTTAACTGACTGCAATGGCAATGCATTGAAGTCAATGGGAGCGGACGTCCAATGCACACAATGCATTTAAAAAAATGTACGTTTTTTACCGCATTGTTTTTAAAAAATATAAAAACGGACGTTTTTTTTTACGTTGTGTGAACCTAGCCATATACTGATGTTTCGACCAGTTTTCCTATAGTCAAAAGTGGTAGCATTTTAGAAAAAGGAATGGAAAATTGAGTTTTGCGGCAGCACCGAGCAGTAGAGGTCACATTCCTTCATCTTCAGTCTAGAGATCACATTTTTCAACTTAATCACCACATAGTTGAGTCATTATACAGGGCTAGGATTACACAAGATGCCCCTAGACACGTGCCTAAAGTCCCTCAAAGAACAGCCTACAGTTAACCCTTTGAGTACAGTCACAACTTTTTAATTTTTCTATTCCCCATTTAAATAATTATCCTGGATTAAACATGAACATGAAGCATCAGGCACTGCACATTGTCAAGAAGAGACTGTTATGAACATTTGCAAGGTAAAGGAGTACTCCGGTGAGAAAAAAAGTTTTCAGAACAACAGGTGCTGAAGTTATACAGATTTGTAAAGTATTTCTATTTAAAAACTCAAGTTTTCCAGTATTTATTATCCGGATGCCCTGCAGAAAGTGGTGTATTCTTTCCAGTCTGACACAGTGCTCTCTGCTGCCACCTCTGTCTGTGATAGGAACTGTCCAGAGCAGGAGGGGATTTGATACTGCTCTGGACAGTTCCTTTAACAAACATAGGTGGCAGCAGAGAGCACTGTGTCAGACTGGAAAGAATACACCACTTACAAGAATACACCAAGTAGTTTACAAATTTGTATAACTTTCAGAGACAAGTTATTTGAAAAAAAAAATCATCTTTCTCCAGAGTACCCCTTTAATGATAGATTTGTGGATTTGCTGTGGATCTAATGAAGTCAATGGGTAGCACATTGGTGGCAGATTTCCCACACATACTGTATATTCAATGCATGAAATGCACTTTTAGGGTCACAGAACGGCCGGTGTCAGAGAAGATCTTCACTTCTGCTGAATTCGGATGTGGGCGCATCAGTGTACATCCGCATCCAGATTCCCCTCTGCACACAATGGAGCGTGCGGCTGGAGCCACACACTCCATTGTGTGATCTGACAGGTTCTCTGCGGCCGCTATTCAATGAATAGGTCACTAGCAATCCTGGCCGGAGTGTATACTATGGGGGAGATTCATCAAACAAGGTGTAAAGTGAGACTTGCTCAGTTGCCCCTAGCAACCAATCAGATTCCACCTTTCATTCTTCACAGACTCTTTGGAAAATGAAAGGTGGAATCTGATTGGTTGCTAGGGGCAACTGAGCCGGTTTCAATTTACACCATGTTTGATAAATTTCCCCCTATGTGTATATATTTTGGACAGGATTCCCTCTAGCTGCAGCACAATGTAAGTGAAGTATTAATCACGGCCGTGTTACAAACCGGCAACAAAGGCCATGATTAATGCTTTACTTGCAATGTGTGGACATACCCTAAATCTATATCTATGCGGGAAAGTGAAAGATCAGAAAAATGCAGCTAACATTTCTGTAGACATATGTAACAATAGACTGGAGGACACCATATTGACTATAGGAGAGTTTTCCAGTCATGTTTTTGTGGGATCTGAACTCTGACCATCACCTATTAAGAATGCCCTGACCCCATCTTATATCCTGGTGTCACTTTTCACTGTAATAAAGACTGCTGCAAAGTGATCTGTACATTAAAAGTAAGTGTCAGCTTATCATTAGGCTTAATGGCCAGACTGAAAACCAGGGTTATATTATGAAAATGAGACAAACAAGAAAAAGGGGGCAGAGCGCCTTATAGGGTGACACAATCTCAATGTTTGATGGCCCAACAATCCATTATATATCTGCTAACCTGGTTAGGTTGTGCCAAGTCACAACCAACTATAAAGATATTGACAGTGTATTGTCATACAAGATAGTCACAGCAGGAAGTAAGCCTTAGTCCTCATCATTTTTTGCGGTCTGAGGAAGGGACACCAGAGGTCCCGAAATTCATTTTTTTGCTGAATTTCCTGAAATGCGTTTTTTTTGCTGAATAAATTTGTTAAATATACGGTCTGCGCGGAAAGTAACTTTTTGCTGCTTTAGAAATTCTAAGGTTTTATTATGATACAGACAGTAAAATACAAAAATCACTTAACAAGTATGTTTAAAGTGTCACTGTCATTTCCCAAAACTTCTGACAAGTCATAGTGAGCCAAAAGAAGACCGTGCTAACTGCGGTCCTCTCCCGGCTTTGTTTCACATGATCAGTCGGACTTATGGAGCCTGACTGATCAGTGACACAGTGGCAGGAGACGACTGCCCTTAGGGTGCCTTCACACCTACCGGATCCACAGCGGATCTCACTTCTGCGGATTCGAAGCGAGAACCGCTGCGGATCCAGTATCAATTCACCCCTATGATAGCACATATTCGCAGCGGGATTGACATCCCGCTGTGAATGTGCTTTAACTCCCTGGTGCCCGCAGCCCCGCCATCGCATCCCCCATCCCCGGCGGCGGCACATCCCCCCCATCCCGGCCACATCCCCCCATCAGCCCATCTCTGGCCCGCCGCCACGAGCACACTTTACCTGCTCGGCGGCGCGCCTGCAGTGAGGCTCCCGACTCCGGTCCCGCTCAGCTGATCTGAGCGGGACCGGAGCCGGCAGCCACACTGCAGCCGCGCCGCCGAGCAGGTACTGTATGCTCTCGGCGGCGGGATGCGGGCAGCGGCGGGCTGGGGGTGGGCTGATGGGGGGGATGCGACGGCGGGGCTGCGGGCACCAGGGAGTTAAAGCACATATTCACAGCGGGATGTCAATCCCACTGCGAATATGTGCTATCATAGGGGTGAAATGATACCGGATCGGCAGCGGTTCTCGATTCGAATCCGCAGAAGTGAGATCCGCTGTGGATCCGGTAGGTGAGAAGGCAGCCTTACTGTGGTCTTCTCCCGGCTCTATCTCCCAATTGGTACCAGTCAAAACTTCTGACATGTCTCTATGACATGTCAAAAGTTTAGTGAAACATCAGAGACACTTTAACATTACGGCTATGTTCACACATCATGATTATTAGCTGCCATCTTTTGATGCTAAATGACGACCATCCAAAAGAGAAAAAAATGGCCGCCATTTTTGAATTGTGTCTACATGGCCTAAATTTAAACAATAGGGCATTTTCTGAATTCACAGAATAATAAACCTATTAAATTTGAAGAAAACAAAAAAACCCCCGTTGTTTCCAAGGCTGGAAATTCACTTTGATCTGTATTTCTAGAAAGGCAAAAAACTATGTGAGCACCACAGTAAGATAAACATTGTAATACATAATTAATGTGGACATACATATTGCATGGCCGGGTGCAGTTGTGATAAACAAGAAATGTTGGCTCTAATGAGGGCTTTGTAGATCGCTGCTCATGCCCAACTGGCAAATTGACCTATATATACATCTGTGTAAGCATTCATGAGCTGAGATGCCACACTGCCTGTTGTCTCATTCTGTTCACAGTTCTGGGAAGCCCCAAGTGAAAATTTCTACCAGTATTAAGCAATCTGCGTCTGGCCTTTTTATCATTAAACTTGCTTCATATCGAAACCTTGGAATGACTAGGCTTTGGTAAATTGATATTGGATAGAAGAAAAGGGACAGATTGAGACTTAGCGCAGAATGCAAGAATTCAATGCTGAACATGACTACCAATAAATCGGCCCATAATGAATTGCAAGCACACAATTATTAATGGTCTGTAGGGGCCCATTCATATGGCAATTCTTTGAGCAGAGAGGCGCGGAGAGCAGAGGCAAGCAAGCCCTCCCATTCAAACAGATAGATGGAAGGATTCGGTCCTAAAAGTGGCTCAATAATGGCTAATGCACACGTCAGTAGAATTCCGTCCGTACACAGACGCTGTTCTATGGTCTGGACCTGGGAGCTCCCAGCATCATGATTAATTATGCTCCTAAACAGTTTAAAAGCTTGCGTTAGTCCAGTCCATAGAACCCTGTCCGTGTACAGACAGAATTCTATGGACGTGTGAATGACCCCTGTTTATGTGTTCCCTTTGGGAAGGGGTAAATTGCAGCCAGACAATTCTGATGCAGTTTATCCCTCTGAACTCTGAACAATATAGTTAGGTGTTGAAAATCCATCACGCCCGACCTTTCACCTGATGGTGGAGGATCAAAAGGTCTCCAAAACACATAACTGGGTGGTTGAGGTAAAGTGAGACATGACAGGACGTCTTTTCACCTGTGAGTAGCCGTGTAGTAGGAATAGTTTCCACTTCTTAAAGAAGGAAGCTGTAAAGGCCTCCTTATTGCGTACAGTGTCCAGCATCTCCCAGTGTAAGGTTTCTTTTAGAATAGAGGTCAGTTCTGAAATAGTCGGTAGGCAAGGCTGTAGCCAATGGTTTAATAAACACTGAAGGGCTAGTAATAAGGTGAGATGTACCCCGGGGGGATAGGATGGTGCGACATGGGATCATCCACAGGTCCAGTGTCACCATGGAATATATAAGTGATTGGATCTAGAGGAATTGTGAGCGACCACATGTCACATATAAAGGATTTCACTAGGAGCCAATAGGATTGTACTGATTTACAAAGCCACAAACAGTGGAAGAGGTCCGCCTGTGGCTCATCACATTTGGGACATTTTTTCAGATAGTTTTCTAGAGAGTAAGTAAAGCAACGGTCAAAGGCGTATACTGCTTTATGGAGGATTCGGAAGTGAAGTTCTCTTAGTTTTACACTGGGAGTTGCTGTACGGACAGAATTAATACTTTTAAGTAGTTTAGTTTCTAAATCGTCTGAAGTCAGCACAGACGACCATTTCTTCAGAAAAGGAGGAGAAGACTTGTCAATGGAAACCGAAACAGAGACACCTGGTATTATAAGATGTCGGCTGCTGACACCCTGGATCCATTCTTGTAGGCTTTAATTTGTACTCTATATTCCTATGATAAATAGCACCATATATCTACTATCTATATTCTATGTATAAGTGGAGTAAGGTTTAGTTATTGTTGTCTGCCTTGTTTTATTAGCTATTTATATTCGTAAACTTATACTGCTACTGATACTTTTCTTCTATACCAATGTTATATTATGTGAAAACTCAATAAAATGTTTGAACTAAAAAAAAACAAAAAAACACATAACTGAGTCGGCTGAACCCACCAGTGGTGGCAGGTTTGACTAACTTTAGTATGGGATGTACAGGCACAGACACAGTGCTGAGGTGCGCTATCTTAGATTTTTAAGATCGACTGGATCATATGCTCTTGCACATGCGTCATTTGCTGTGCCAGCCCTTTGCTCCTAAAGCTGGCTATAAATATTAGAAATGTGTCTGTCAAATCCACCAGTCTCAGTGGGATCAGCCAACCATCAAACTATGGTGGCCTGGGGGAGAGAAGAATTGGGCATGTTGATTTTTTAAAGGGGTTATCCAGCACTACAAAAACATGGCCACTTTTCCCCCCTCTCTTGTCTCCAGTTCAGGTGTGGTTTGCAATTAAGCTTCATTTACTTCAATGGAACTGAGTTTGAAACCCCACCCAATCTGGAGACAAGAGAGGGTGAAAAATGGCCATGTTTTTGTAGCGCTGGACAACCCCTTTAATGCCTGATCCTAGTGTTCTTAGGGGGATAATCTGCTGTCACCAACTCCATTTTGGAAAACACTCTGTTGAACATTCAGGATGGAAAGATGACCATTCAGTCCACAACTATTTCTTGTGTATGCTTAGGTGTTTAGTTCCCGGTATTTTTATCATATAGTCCATGAAAAGGGCTAATAGGAATAATGCTGGAAATAATCAAATAATTTTAAAACTTTTCAGCTTTAATTACTAGTTTAGACTTTTTGTCCAGAACCCTAAAATACTGTACACGTATATTCCGAAACCACAACTTGGTTAAACACTGGTTGTCCTCTGTGTTGTAGTCATAGAGAGCAACCAATAATTACGGATCTGCTGTTGAGATCATTCTGTTGAAGCCTCAAGAAGTAGCCACATGGGAACCTATAAACTCATGGAAACATTGAAGTTTTTTGTTGATGAGGCATCATTGTTTATAGATATAAAAATCTGAATTAAAGCCATAGGTTAGGTTGCCTGTATCCATCTATACAGTATATATAATTTAACCTCTACCCTACTTGTGAACTAAAAGATTCATACCCATTTATAGTTTGAGTTTCATGGTACGTGGTATGTAGTGAACTGGCCTATTAGGTTGCCGTTGGGTTTGGTTCATGGCCAGACATCATTGATATGGGCTTTGCCAGGCAGGATTCTTCAGTCAGAGATTCCTGAATAGTCTATGTGCTTAAGCTAGACCAGAAGGGTCAGGACAGACAGGTAGAATTATTGTTAGGTAGGTTGAAGAAGATGGCATTCATTTACTAGTAGGTGAAGAGGTAAAGACAGAGGCTAACAGAGATTAGTAGCAAGATCAGCAATGAAGCCAAGTCCGTCATGGATCCACAGATAGACCAGTCCAGCATTAGAGTGCTAACGTGAGCCACAATATGTAAATAAAACTACTGGCCCATTATGGCTGCTGAGTGTAAGTATGTTTGTGTGCCTAGGGCCATAGCAATGAAGCCAACCTGACTTTGGCCGTTTCAGTGAACCATCTGGAAGACAGATGGAAAAAAAAATGGACACTTGTACGGGTACCAAAACCATGAGTTGGGCACAGATGCTGTCAATCTGCTTCTCTGTTAAACTACAGGAGTCTCCTGACCTTTGTCTAATGTGGTATTTTATGTGTTTTTTAACATCCTGTACATGTGGCTTGTTAATACCTCTTAAAAACTCTTTAAAAAAGTGAGGATGGTCAAAAATACTTCTTGTCATAAGATAGTCCTGCCATCTTAAAGTCACCCCCATTCTGAAAAATGTAAAGTGACTGTAAAGTAAGGGGTCAGATTTTAGTCCACATGTCAGTGTTTAAAGGGAATCTGTCCGCACCTGAGCCCTACCTGAGGTGCTGACAGTGTGCTGTAGTTGGCAGTCCTCTATGTTGTTTTTTGGTAATTTGTCCATGGAGCGTATTATGTGCAATCCCGTGCCTGCTACTGTAAAGTAAATTCAATGAGGAATTGTGGCTCTGCCTTTGTGCTTCACTCTAGCACTCCTCACCACTCCTCCCTCTCCTTCATGAATAATCAATGCTGCCCAGCCTCACTACTCACTCAGGCTGTCAGTGAGTATCTGCCAATAGAGGACTGATCTGCAATCAAATATAGCTGTGGTCTTGGGATAAATCATCCGTCTAGTGACCAGAACCAGTTTATTTTCTTTGGTTCGATTCCCCTGATGGAAATAAACTATAGCTGTTTATCTTTCTTTATTCTCATTAGTGTATCATTGTGCACAGAATTCCCAATCAGGGCCAAATTAGTTTAGTTTTTTTATTGCAATGATAAAAAAAAACTATATATTTTTTATTTTTTATCATCATTGTATTAAAAAAAAACTTATTCAAAAATGAATCTGACCCCGATTGGGAATTTTTTGCACTTTAAAAAAAAGAAACAATAATGAGAAAAAAAATTAACTATATTTCATTTCCATCCAGGGAATGGAACCAAAGAAAACAAACTGGTTCTGGTCTCTAGACTCTAGGGGATTTAACCCTAGACCACAGTTTAAACCCAGTCCAGGGGCTTCAACTATATCTGATTGCAGATCTTTCTTCTGTTGGCAGATACCGACTGACATCTGAGAGAGCAGGAGGCGGAGCAGCATTGATTGTTCATGAAGGAGAGTGAGGAGGAAGTGGTGGTGAGGTGTGCTAGAGTGTGGCACACACACTGAACCACAACTCCTCATTGACTCTTCATTACAGTAGAAGACCCCAGATAATGTGCATAATCCATTCCACTAACAAATTACTAAAAGGCAACATGATCACTAGGGGACTGCCAGCTACAGCACCTTAGGTAGGGCCCAGGTGTAAAAGTTTCCCTTTAAAGGGAAACTATCAGTAGGTTAGACACCTCTACCCTGCTAATATATCCCTACTGCGTACAGAGCGCTAAGAATGGAGGTAAATTTCTTACCTTCATCCTCTGCGCCATTTTCCTGTAGATTTTAGTTTGATCCCTATGCCAATGAGGCAGTTTGGTGCACTGGGGATGGGACCACCACCCCCAGTTCACCAATCCACCTAGGCCACCCCGGCCCCCATTCTACCCCTCCATCCCTTCATACACAAAAACCTCATTTATATCCAGTGCTGATGTTGATAAAGTAGCAACATAAACTTTGAGAATATTTCGGGTCACTTTTGAGTTACAGCGAAATGCTAGACTAAAACTAAATAGAAGGCTGTTAACGTCATCTTCCTGTTTCATAATGAAATTTTTGCTTGGAGTCTTTGTACTCTAATACTAGATAAGGAACAATGCCACTATGTAATGGTCAGCCTCATGAACTACCATCCACTCCACTCTTTCTTCCATCTGAACAATACTCTGAACTTCTCCAGGCAAAAAAAAACATATGAAATATTGGCTATGGTTTATCTCCCATGCCAAAGAAATCTTACATACTGTGCGTAGAGTTTTCTGCTGGAGTACAACTTTTACCTGCATGGTGTAACATTTGGCAGAAGCAATATACAGGGTGGATTATGAAGTTATTCTGTCTAGGCCCTGGAGCTGCCATGTCCTGGGAACACCTATAGAGCCACAGTGCGTCAGTGACAAAAACCTATGGGTGATGCTTATTAGAACCATTGTAGACAATGTCAACGGTGGGGTCATTGTTTTCTCTGAGAGAATGGAAACTCGTTATCATGGGGGAACTTGTATGGTTATTGGAGCACAATGGTTTGCTCTATCACATAAGGAACACATAAAGTCTGCTCGACTGCTATAATCTGTGACTTATAGTATATTGACATTTAGTATTCATATCTATATGTATAGGCTTTGTGGGTGATTAAAAGGTCTATCACAGACGTGTATGGGTCTGACAGACCGTGTATAAGTGATAAAGAGTAAGTGGTGCAATGCATTGATGGAAATCAATAGATGTCTATGATTTCAATGAGCTAATGTCTAATGCTTTGTACTCAAGAAGTTCCCTCGCAGATAACAGCGGATCACGGGGACCAGTAGTAATGAGATCTTCCTATGACAAAACCCTGAGAAAGCTTTGTCTAAACCAGATAAGCCATCAAAAGAGACCCTATTTATGTTATAGAGCACCATGATAATATGTGGCAAAGATCTGTGGTCAAACTTCTGGCCAGGGCAAGATAACATATAATGTGATTGAAGGAAATTTCTGTACTTGGCTCTACTGGAAACAGCCAAGGATACATAATAAATTGGGATCCAAGAAGACGCTTGTTTGGGTGGTTCTTTCCCCTATCCCACATATCCGATTTTCTCCGCTCTTGGCCATCTGCACTGTCTGGAATGTAAGGGCTGCATTGCCTTCAGTCTGGGGATGTTTATTTTCAGTAAACTGTAACAAGAGCCATTTGGACAAATGTTTCCCTTATAATACATGAATGGCTATTCAGACATATACTGAAAGCTTCCTAAGAGAAAGTCAATCTCAGCGCATTATTTCTTGGCTTGTACAATAGATAAGACATCTGAGACATCACTGTGCTCCCCAGCACAGGGACAAAAACACCAAACTCTAGACGTCTATGGCAGCAATGTCTATTATTTATTACTTTAAACCCCTTTCACTTTTAGAACAATTTGCATTATTAGACAAAATTACCATCTGCAATATTTTGACTGCAGTTTCAATACTCTGCACAAAAGATGCACAATCTGTCCATAGGGCGTCATACTACAGAGCTGGGAGTACTTTATGTGTTGCTGTGTGGTGTTTCGCACAACATCATACGAATACAACAAAAAACTAAATTGTTACATATACCATCATTAATAACTATAGAGGACCTAAAAGTATACTGTGCTCATAATTCCAGGACCAGGACTGGGAATTTGGAGAACTACCTTGGCATCCCTCAACAGAAGGCTGCAATATATCACATGGAACAAACACATACAGTGGGATTCGAGAAAGTAAGCTCTGATTATGTAACTGTCCATATAGCTCTTCATCATTTAACGCAATATAGTCTGAGGCCAGGTTCACACTATGTATAACACCGGCCGGTCAGTGACCCGGTCAGGTCAAAGAACGGTCGGTGTTACTGGAGATCATCCCGGCTGGTAGTGCAGTACCGGCCGGATGATCTTAATTTCTGATGAATTGGGATGCGGGCGCATCGGTGTGTGCCCGCATCTGAATTCACTACTGAACACACCGGCCACACGCTATATTGTGTGAAGTGACATGTCTTGTGTGGGCGCTATTCAATGAATAGCGGCCACAGAAAACTGACATGTCAGTTTTTTGAGCGGCCAAATGGAATCATGGCTAGAGAGTATACTATGTGTATATAACAATTAGTTGTTTTTTATATAGATTTGTAGGTCTTTTTGCTGCATGTGCTTAAAGTCTTATTTACATGTTCAGAGATTTTTCAGGATCGTATATTATGTCCGCAATTGTCGCCCCAGGACATCTGCAATCTATATTTTTTTTGCGGATCTGCAAGGTTATTTTCACACAATGTAATTTTTAATTAATCACGGCTGTTGTTGCAATTTGCAACAACGGCCATGATTAATTCAAAGTTTACTTTGCATTGAAAATGAATGGGATTGCAAGCGGCCGCATGGAAAACTGACTTGTCAGTTTTGTGCGGTCACTATTTATTGAATAGCGGCCACACAAAACTAGTGTCAGTTTACACAATGGAAAGTGTGGCTCCGGCTGCACTTTCCATTGTGTGAATTTACTATTCAAGATAAATGAAGTTCATCCAACCGCTACTGCAGTATGGGATGATCTTTACTGACACCGGCTGGGCCACCCTGTGTGAACCCGGCCTAAATTTAGATGATCCACACTTTTTGTGGACGTTACATATGTAACATCTGCAAAAAATGTGAATCCCATAGACTTCTATTGGCTAATTGTTCCACAATTACGGTCCGCACTAAGACTTCCTAATTTTTCTTTTTTTTTCGGTAGAACGGATTGCGGATCAGTAAAACTACGAATAGTGTGAACAACCCAATGGAAATCAATGGGCCCTAAATTTATAGACTTATGAAACATGTCAATAAGGCCTAAGCCTGGATTCAGACCACTGTAAAAGGGTTGGCATCATAATATAGACACATAAATGTGGCCTCTCACGTGAAACCAACCATAGTCTTAGTTTACTGACTCTTACTGTACTCACTGTACACCGCAGGGCTTCCTTAGGGTTATGTGCAAGCTGGAATAAATGGCTTTATACTTACAAGCTGTATCTGGAATATACAACAGTGATACAGGACATACAGAGGCTTGAGAGTTACAGTCTGTGCCCACTATCCTTTAAAGGAAATCTGTCAGTACATTTATGCAGCCAAACCAGGGACAGCTTCCTAAAAGCTGCAGCATTTCATGCAAGAACATAGTGTAAAGCTGAGATGTGTCTGGGAGGAAGCTCCTCCTGTCTATCTTGACCTGATTAATTGGTCTCCCCATGTTTGTATATAGGGAGAGACCTATCATTCAAACAGAGCAGGATGGTAAAGCCAAGGACCCACCTCCCAGATACTTCCCCAGTGCCACAGCTCAGTTTTGAGGCATGTTTTTCTCTAAAATGTTGCAACGTTTCAGAGTAAAACTTTGTTGTCAGTGATAAAGAAGGCTGTTAGGATTTCATTTTGCTCATAGTTATCTGGCTCCCTAACTATATTGACAGACTCCATTTTTTTCTTTTTATATTGGATAAGGCCATGTTTACATGGCGTAAGAGACCGGCCATTCCGTGACCCGGCCCAGTCACTGAGTGGCTGGTCTCTGAAAAGATCATCCCGGTCGGTACTGTAGTGCGCATCCATGCATCCGCATCAGAACTCTCAACTGCACACTATGAAGCTTTGGCTGTAGCCGCTCGCTCCATAGTGTGCACTGACATGGTTTTCTGAGGCGCCGCTATTCACTGACATGTCAGTTGTTTGCGCCGCCGCTAGGGATCCCGGCCGGAGTGTATATTATGTGTATACGCTCCAGCCGGGATCCCATAGTCACCTGGCCAGCGTATTTTCGCGTATTTACTACGGCCGTTGTTGCAGTCGGTAACAACGGGCGTATAAATATGAAAAAATGTGTGAACATAGCCTAAAAGTGAGCCAGGCAGACATAGTTTTTGCATATATATTTATGAGCTTCAAAGAGTATATTAAAGTACTATCCATTTTTATCTGGATTGGCCTCTTCACTTAAAAAAATCGACTACCGATACAAGACAAAACAATGAAATCGTATAGGAACTGACTACATACATAGCTACCATAAATAAGGCCTTGTTCACACTACACAGACTTGCCATTACTCAAATCTGATGTGGATTTTTTTTTTTTTAAATATCCCAGATTCTATCAGGAATTGGATACAGGATCTCGACCTAAACCTAAAACCTAAATCAATAATGGGTTCTCAGGACTAAATTTATTGATGACCCATACCCCAACATTGGAGGCCATATTTATAAAGCCCCTGTTCCACTTTGCTAAAATGTTACATTAGGTTTTTTATGTTTAAGTTTTTTTGCTTCTACTTTTCTTAAATGGCATGCCAGTATCAGAAAATCTCCCCACATCTGGCCGTGATCACATTGACATGAAAAGAAATATAAAGCAGCATGTATACACCATAAAGCAATCGAGAAACTTCTTTTCTTGTCCAAGAACATCTCCCTTGGATACTAGACAGTTTGGATCTGGAACACGCTGCTTTTTAGACATCTCTTTATCTATAGAGGACTGCAAAACATTATTTACTAGAGCCAAGCAAGCCCACTTTGTGCATTGCAGCTGATGCAAGTACAGTTGTTCTGCATTGATTATGTAAGAAGGTACCATGATCACTCAATAAAGTAAAAAGCTATTTCCTATAACCACTAAGGTGTTCTTCGTGACAGAACCATTATCTGCTGTAATAAGAAGTGCTCTTTAATAACTCTTACATTTTTGCACATTCATCATTTCTTGTTTAGCCCATTCCATTTGAGTCATATGTAATAGAGAAACAGTGGGAAGACGTCAGCAGAGATGGAAACAGATGTGTATAACGGTCCAGGAATTACTCAGAGGGGATCGCTGCTCCCAGATGGGGGAGGAAAACAATGTCATCAATTTGTCCGTCTTTGTGTTCAATATAAAGAGGGTCATGCGGAACCATTGCACGTCCCATCTGTCAGCTGAGGTTTAATAACGTGTATAATGGAATTCTGCCACTGCCTAAACAGTACTGGTATATACAGCACAACTGCACAAACCACCCTATATGGGATGTTTAAAATGTTTAAAACAAATATCTATCTATCTTTATATCTATTTCATATCTATGTATTTATATCATATCTATCTATCTGTCTAATATCTATCTATCTATCTGTCTAATATCTATCTATCTATCTGTCTAATATCTATCTATCTATCTATCTGTCTAATATCTATCTATCTATCTATCCTATCTATTATCTATCTATCTATCTATCTATCTATCTATCTATCCAGTCTATCTGTCTAATATCTATCTATCTATCTATCTATCTATCTATCTATCTATCTATCTATCTCCAGTCTATCTATCTATCTATCTATCTATCTATCTATCTATCTAATATCTATCTATCTATCTATCTAATATCTATCTATCTATCTAGTCTATCTATCTATCTATCTAGTCTATCTATCTATCTATCTATCTATCTATCTATCTATCTATCGTCTATCTATCTATCTATCTAATATCTATCTATCCTATCTAATATCTATCTATCTAATATCTATCTATCCTATCTAATATCTATCTATCTATCTATCTATCTCTCTCTCTATCTATCCAGTCTATCTAGCTGTCTAATATCTATCTATCTCCAGTCTATCTATCTATCTATCTATCTCCAGTCTATCTATCTGTCTAATATCTATCTATCTTTCTATCTATCTATCTATCTATCTATCTATCTATCTATCTATCTATCTATCTATCTATCTCCAGTCTATCTGTCTAATATTTATCTCCAGTCTGTCTGTCTATCTATCTATTCAGAGGAAACTGGAAAGTTACTTATGGACTTATGGCGTGATATTATCGTAGTACAGTTAACACCTAGGGGCTCCTGTACTTACAGATTAGGTATAACTAGTACACCAGAATAAACTTCTATACAACACTCCTATAGGCAAAGGGACATAGTTTGTTTGCCAGAAACAATGAACTGATGAATATGGTAATGACACATCCATAGGATATGCTCATAATGTATGGTCGTTGGGGGAGAATATTCTGGGACCCCTTCCAATGCCTAAAATAACTCTGTAGCCCCTTTTGCTGACACAGCATTACTCCAGACACAATGATGTGCAGCACAGTCCTATTTACTTGGACGGTGTTAGCTTGTAATACAAGACAAAGCACTTGATCAGGAATTGTACTACGTCAAAGAGAAGCCAGACACTACCGCTCCTTCATTTTAGCCCCAATAATCGGCCATCAGTGTTAGTCACAGGAATACCCACATAGAATAACACACAAATATCAATAACCAAAACCAATGAGCTGTCATAGGAAACTGGTCTGTAAACCTTTTGTGCAATACTTTTTGGGGCTTTCCACTATTACCACATCCGTTGTGTGATAGATGATCACATCTTCCTAGGATATATCTAATAGAAGGTATAGTGATGCAGATGTACCACCACTCTATTTTCCACAATGATATAAGGATACCTGAATAGGACATGTCCTGCAAAGACTTTATCTGAACAGCTGGAAATTGGAAGAGTGAAGAATCACTGTAACTATTAAGACGCACAAGTTCCACCGATAATAACGTTTCCATTTCTAACCATATATAGCAAGAAATCCTGAAATCCCTGCTATGATGGCATATGCATTCTGCTTCTTTACTATTAGTATCTATAAACTTGTACATCATAATTTTATACCGTTTAAGGATCATAACTAGCACGTTACCTGTACTCCCATGTAATACTATAGGTAACATAGTGCAACATCATATGGAACTTTGCCAAGTGACATCAGCTCTGCTACATGCATATGTAGAACATAGATATAGGTTAGAAAGGCATGAAATGTACTTTCTCACATTATTTCAATCATAGCTCAGCCATTATCTCTTCTGCTTTCTATGTTGCCAATGCAGCGTAGGGGTTAATATAATGTGGTTGTCTCGCTGGCTGCCAATACCTTCTTCCTGTCAGATGCATTAGCATGGAAGAAAGTTGGCCAGTGTGGTTAAACAAGGAATTCCAGACAAAGACGATGATTCGCCTTACGCCTGAGCCTGTTTAAATAGCTGTAAAGAAGCAAAACTGTGTTCTTACATGGAAATGTTCATTTACTACTTCTGAGCCTCCTCCAAGAAGCTGCGGCCCAGAGACGTCTAATCTGTGCGAGGCGATGTAGTGTAAGAAAATGAATGGAGGGTCTCTTACCTTGAAGTTGTGCGCTTTCTCATAGTTGCAATGGTTGTCATTTTGCGTCAGGGCCGCTCTTCTGACCAGTGAGGTGATCTGCGAATAGGCAAAGAGTTTCAGAGGCTGCCACAGTAATGCACTTCTGCCCCCCACTTTCACCCCCAGTGCCAGTGCCAGGAGCTCCTGGTGCTTCCTGCCCTTTTTGGACTTATGGACAACAGCCGCATAGTTCTTCTCACTCTCCAACCATAGCTCCTCAGACAGCATAGTGTCCGAATCCCAGATCCTTTGAGTTTCCTCCTCGGAGCCTTGTAGGCTTACAGGCACTAGGTTGGTCCAGCTGCTTCTGATGCTACACAGCAGATTGGAAGCAGCTGCAGCCCATTCTGCAGAGACCTCCGACATGTGACTTGAATGGGCTGTCTTGTGGGATGGAAGGAGCTTCTGCATTTCAATAACTAGTTGACCGCTTTGTTTTAGTTCTCAAGACAGGCGTGTGCCTGAGACAACTGCAGCCCTCAGACTGAACACAGACAAAAGACCCTCCTCAGCAACAGCATCCAACCACAAAATAACAGAGCATGGGAGGGAGGAAGATTTACGAGCCACTTGCACAACTCTTTTCAGTAAAGAGCATCACTTCTTTACAATGAGCACATCACTCGGATGCACACTGCTCCTCCATCCAGCAAGAGGCTGGACCATGCCCAAAAAAGCCCTGGAAGTCTGGAGAGCAATAGATTAAACCATGCTAAATCCTGCTGATGGATTAATCTGGAAATGATAAAATCTCTCCCTTTTCATATCCTGTGTGAGTGTAAATCCTGCGGGGGATTAGCAGAGGACTCTCTGGCACGACATTTTTAATCTATGGCTCCCATACTCTCTTAATAGCCTTCTGGGTTTCCTTATAAAAAATAGATGGCATCTTTATAACCCTTTCATGACATAGGCATCACATATATATATAGGAAACACGGCTAGCTTTAAGTATCCTATGTGCTTTATCTATCTATCCAAGCTGAGGATGAGTAATAGAGAAGATGTAGCTAATTATTGTACATGTGTCTATAGATGTTATACAGTATATCCAACCTAGATGCCTCTTCTATTACATATCCTGTATATAAAGCATAAATGTCTAGCATGAGGAGAACTAAACTTACAGTCTTCTAGTTTGGAATGGTTATACCTTATGTTCACACAAGTTTTTGAACTTGTTTCCTTATTATTTCTCATGCACATAAAAAAGCATGCAGAACACTTCAGGCTAGGTTCACACCAGGGTGTCTTTTTATGTGGGATATTATTATCTGAATTGTACTGAATGGTGTGGTGGACTGCGCTGCTCAGTACAGCCAAAACTTACCTGCAATGTACAATGTCTACATGCAATTTTGGGTCTCGCATTCTTCTTCTTAGTGACTGATTGTGGGGTTTTGGCTACTGAGACCCCTAAAATCATAAGAACAGGGGTCCTAAGTGCCCCCGTCTGAATGGACCAGTGGTCAAGTGTACTCTGTTCTGTTCAGACTTTACAGAACTATATCTAGTAGCTCGGTTATCTTCAGACCCATTTGAGTTATGTAATTCTCTGTGGGATAAGTTAGTGTTATGTAAACAAAATCATTAACAAAGGAAATATCCCTAGACTTTGGAGCACAGAGCATGTACAAGTCCACCACCCCATTCAAAGAGTTCACCCTTTTTCTTCACTGATCAGATTTCTATAATCTATTCTGTCCATAGGAGATATGATCGCATTATAGACACCCCCCTCAGTGGACAGAAACCAAACAGGATGGTGCAGAACACATTATGTTACGAGCTATGCGGTAAAATAATGGATCAACCATGTAATGCACACACACTCTTTTAGAGAGAGAGAGAGAGAGAGAGAGAGAGAGAGAGAGAGAGAGAGAGAATTGTTACAGCAGCTCCAGCAGTGCCATATAACTTTAGGACATTTTAATATATATGATAAAAACTGCACCTGATCAATGCAATAAAAACAACCTGTGTGAACTCTGTGTAAGATCTTATACAAACTGGTTATGGTATATGATATTTTAATACAGGATCCCAGATTAAAACAGATTATTACAGTGACATCTATTAATATAGTAAGGTTTGCTAAGCAAATTGCATAATTTTTATGCATAGTTTTTATGGTAGGCTAGTTTCACATCTGTATTGGTGGTCTCACAGAATCTGCTCAGATAACTGGCCAAAATGGTTGAATGTATTGTATTGAATTTTTGGTTGTATGTTCATAATGCATAGATAAATAATTCAGAAAGTTGCCTGGTGCATCCTTTTGAAAGCTCATTGAACTCTGGTTACTAAAAGCAGTCTGACTAATCACAAGTATCAAGATAACATTACATTGAAAAAAATATTTTTTTTTAGAATTCCCCAAAAGGAATTTTCTCCTTATAATCCTTTTGGATTATGATGGAAACATGCACAGGGGTAACAAATGCTACTTTGACATTAAGCCTCCTAAGGATTCTGAAAACTCAGACCACAACTACCCTTATGTCCTGTACCGTGGGTCACATGTTTTGGGGATTTCAATTCAGAGGACGCTTGAGTCCCATTCGGCATTGGAATACTGGTGGCTGAAGAAGTTGGAAGCAGCCCTAGGGAGTCCGGGAAAACATGGATAAGGCTGCATCCAACTTCTTCAGCCACCAGTGTTTAAATGCCCAACAATTTGTGCTCATTTTAGTCAATATAGTGTCTGACAATCCTACTTTGTAGATACTAGGTTTGCCTAGTTCTGTATAAATGTGTTATGACAAAATGTTTGTGTGTACCAATTCTATACATATACAACAAAACTGATTCCCCCCCCAGAAATAATTGTTGTCTTGCACTAGGCAGCAGGATCACGGGTTTACAGAGGGATTCTTTCTCGAGCTGTGAAACACGCTTTACACTATTTGATGTCTTCCTGCTTTTTACACTAGTTGTCAGACTTCGGCTTGAACTTGTTAACTGTTGTTAAAATGATGTTCCACTGTGTGTGTAAAAAGCAGGAGATGACTTTCATCACCGAAACAAAATACTCCATTAGCAGGCTTGTAAACATGTCTTCATGAAGATAGGTTAACAAAGTAACCAAGCCTTAGGGCCCTATTCCACGGGCCAACTGTGAGGAGCAAACGAGCGCTTTCACCGCACATTTGCTCCTCGTTCCCCGCTCGCTGCCACCACTATTACACACGGTGGCAGCGAGCGGGTGAGTGCGTGAGGGGCCACGGGGAGCTGCAGGGGGGGCTGCCCAGGTGATCGCTAGATCGTCCGGGCAGCCCATAGAGGATAGTGGCAGTCTGCTCCCGCCGCTCCTATTCTACGGAGCGACGGCAGCAGATCGCTGCTATCACAGTCGTTTGTCTTTCAACGTGTTGAAAGACAAACGACAGCAACGATCAGCCGACATGAACGATGTCGGCTGATTATTGCCTTCTATTCCACAGGAATCCGATAATCGCTACATGGAATAGGGCCTTTAGGCTCTGTTTACGTCTGCTTCGGAGGTTCCATTTTGCAAAAATTCCAGTTCTTGCTCTGGAGAACACAGGGATTCAGCAGTCAAACCCACACTCTTTTAGTTATGCCCTTTCCTGTGGATACTTTGGACAGGGCCTAACTACATCAGTCCTAGTCCTGCAATGTGTTGTGGACAGAAAAATCAGTCTAGTGTGCAGTCATCCCTATGCAATCACTGGCTTTAGCAGTGACCCACCTCAGCCAGCAACTGTCTGAGTGGGAATTCCTTGAGTTCAGACAGAGATCAGTGGGGCAATGGGCACCGTTGGAAAGGCTGGATTTGTTTAGCTGAGCTCTTCTTTAACAAAGTCTTTTTACTCCCTATTGCGCTGAACACAATTTTTTATATGCCACCCTACTAATAACAACAAAAGGATTTGGTCGAACAATCAAGTGGTCTTTACTAGAATTTAGTGCAACTCGAAAATGAGTCTAATGGGACACTGGTCTTCACCAGAGCTTGCCGCAAGGCAGGTTGCTCTTGCTGTGGCAGGTGACTCCCAGGTTGCTATCCCTGGTTTGGCTTGTTTGTGGTGGTGGGCAAGGTGCACATAGACAGGGCGCAGCCAGAAATGGCAGCAGGGAATAGTGCAATAGACATGAAACGGTAGGTACACAGAGGCTCCAACAGCAAAAGCCAGGGCAGGTGCAAGTATTTATACATGTTTGCTGCTGAACAGCCAATTAAGGGCACACTGGTCCTTTAAATCTCACAGAGACAGCACGCAGAAAGGGAGAGGCTGCCACAAGCGGGGACTGTTAAGGGGGCCTGACTGCAGGTGGAACAAAGTCCCGACATCGGGGACGCAGTGTCCGCTGGGCTAGAGAAACAAGTGCAGAGGTGGCCCCTGTTCGAGTACAGGTTGCCACCAGAGCCGTGCAACCTAAGGAGTCTGGGAAAACATGGATACAGCTTATGGATATGACTCCCCAGGGGTATATCCAACTTCTTCAGCCACCAGTATTCAAATGCCGAACAACTGGACTCAAGCATGCTCCATTTGCACTAATCTCTAGTCCTTACATAATATAATGCTATAAGCAACTACTATTTGTGGTGCCAAACCAGAAACTGATTCTAGGAAAAAGAAAGATCTGTTGGCAATGAATCTAACTTTTGGCCTAAAAATAAAAATGGAAATATCTGACCTCTTGACCATGACCATGTAAATGACTGTAATAAAAATGTACACTGTACAGAATTTGCATGGAGTGTCAGGAGTGTGACTTTGCGTTCCTTGGTCTGTGCCGGGCGATCGAGGAAGCGCTGAGTTTGTCTGTTTTTTGCACTGTATGGGTTGTCTGAATTGTGTCTTACTTTCCAGCCACACCCGCCTTGCTTGTCAGACTTTGGCAGTGCAGGGGTTACTGCACTGCTAGGTCTGTCCAGCTGAACTTGGTACTGGGATCAGGGCTGATCCAATCAGCTGCTGGACCTAAGCTCTGATCCTGGTTAAAAAGAAGCCAGTTGCTCACTTCCCTGCTGGCTATTAGAGTAATCTGGTCCCAGCTCCCCTTATCTCTGTCCTGCGTACCCTGTCCTATCTACCCGCTGTTGTTACTCTTACCTGACCTCCTGCCTGTTACCGACTATCCGCTATCTTCCTGATTTTGTACTTCGCTGCCCGTGTATTGCTGACTTGGCTCGTTTGACTCCGATCTATTGTGTTTGTTCGTCTGTCTGCGTTTTGTGTTTCACTTACATCAGTATAGGGACCGGCACCGTGGTTGTCCGTGACCGCTTAGGGTCAGTTGCGGCAAGTAGGTTGGGTCAGAGGGTGGGTCTAGCTTCAGGGCTCACTGTCTCGTACTGTTTCTGCCTACCGAGTCTGACATGGAGTTTATGTTTTGTTCCACCAAGAAGGTAAGGGAAAGGTTTCTGTGCTTTGATTCCATTCTGGGCACAATGGAGATACAGTATATGCTCCTGTATGGAGCTGTATAAGGGTGATATAAAAATGTGACAGTATATAAACTACATGCAAATTATTTTCATTATCGCTTCTCTTAATGATATTCTCTATAGATGCCTGGAATGTTTACAGCAGTGACAGATGAGTGTGCTGTTCTTGCGGGAGGAAGTCACCTCCTTCACATGTAATTATGTTGTGGAGGACAGGTCTGGATGTGACAGGTCAATGTCTTATTATGGTAACAGAGTTGCATTAGACGCATCAAGGACCTGACCAGCCCATTTGCATTTATTGGTAACATTTATTTTTTACATAAATATATACAGATTATTTACAACTTTTTATTTTTCAATTTCTTCCAAACTTAAATAAAAATCTTCTCCTTAAGTCTTTGACTAGTAAAAAGGGAATGTTGAGGACAATAACACTAGTGTATTGACATTCTTCTATTACTTGTTGGCTCATGATTAGACCTATATTGAGCAAAACGGATTAGTAGACATATGACCTGTACAAGGCGGGTGGCTCCTTATGTCTATACCCTCCTATAGACATCTATGATTGATTGCTCATTACACAACACCCAGCACCTGGGTCTCCAAGTTAATTCAAGCCTCGGCTTTTAAGCTAACATCATTGATTTATAAAATATTCAGCAAAAAGTTGTCTAACATGATGACTCTGGTTTTGGTCTTTCCCAAGGGATACAACTGTTCTGCACGCCACTTCTCATGATGAGTTTTCCCATCTAACAACAGTCAGTGTATCCGCCCATTTCCAATGTAGGTCAAACAAAAGAGATATAATAGAGCCACCGCAGACTTGTATCTGTGTGAACGTGTTTGAAATGTAGAAACCAATGAAAAAGCAGTTTAATCTTGCCATAGGCGGAAGCACTGTCGGTGGATTATAGTGCGTGTCTAGAGAAATGGCTTCAGTTCTCTCTCTCTTCTCAGCATTATGGCGAAGTGAACTGGAAATCAGTGAAATTTTTTTAATAATGTTAATCTGTTGACACGTTATCAGGACTATAGTGGGTGCCTCCCAGGCACTGACTGCTTCATACAAGTTCTTCTCCCGCTTCATATTACATGCAGCCCCTGTGCAATATTCAAGAAGTCAGACATTTTAACCCTGTATTTACAAGCTTCACTCCGGTAATAATTTCCCCTCTAAACTATACAGGTAAATATACAAATTTAATGGAACTAACCTAAGATGTCCAT
Organism: Dendropsophus ebraccatus; assembly: GCF_027789765.1. Classification (NCBI taxonomy): domain Eukaryota; kingdom Metazoa; phylum Chordata; class Amphibia; order Anura; family Hylidae; genus Dendropsophus; species Dendropsophus ebraccatus. The sequence continues at coordinate 171,697,589 of NC_091455.1, forward strand.
TATTTCGCATATTTTGTGAGTATATGAATGGGGTATACTATACACCCTCTAAGTGCATTAAATGTCAGGAGATTCTGGCAGGTATTATACTGTACATAACCAAACCTGACAAGATCCATGATGCATGAACAGGGAAAAAAAAGGTGTTTTCTGGGATTTTAGTATTGATGGCTTATGCTTGGGATAACTTGTAAAAGGTCTGACTCCTGGCTCTCCTGTGATCCGTGGGAAGGGGCATTACAGTTCAGTTGCAGTTGGCCGTATGCACTAACTGATGGAGAAATGTCGCTCCCAACCTGTCTTTTTTATTCCTGAGAGTAACAGTTATTGGGTCCCACTGTGCTACCAAACGGGTTTTGCTTTGGACCATGCCAGGTAACAGTCTAAATACCTTATAGGTACGGTACAATAGGATTAGGCAGAGGTAGTCAGGAACAGGCAAGGAGGTTGAGGCACAGGTTCTAGGTTAACTATCCAGGTCAGCAGCAGAAGAGTGTGATAAAGGAAGCATAAGGCAGAGATAGAAACCAGAAGACAGACATAGGTCAATACAAAGCTGGATCAGATACAAAGCACCTTCAACAATGAACTCAGACACTAAAGAGAGGGCAGTGCTGGCTTAAATAGGTGCTACAGAACGGTTTTGGGCTGTGGGCACTGCCACTTTAACTGATGGAGCAGGTGTGCGCACCCTATGGGCTAGGCCTGGAGCAGCATGGTGGCAGCGGCTGGGAGTGCAAAGCTGGATCTGACGGGAGAGGTTAAGTGACAAGATGCTGCTGTTACAGAAATTCTCCCAAATGTGAACATAAATGATCATTAGCCAACTGTATGCTGTAAGAGTGCCTTTTAGTAATGTGCCTACATTTATTTCTGCTTGGTAAGATATACTTTGCTTTTCCTTGACCTTTCAGTCTGTAGTGCAGTAAGTATTATTTTTGCAATAAGTGTGCTATTTGCCATAGGAGTGGCACCTGTAGGTTGTATTTTTCTCTTTACCAGAGTATATATTTATTCTGACATATATCTAATAAAAAGTTTTGCATGCAAGAGTGGCGGTGACCTATTTTCTATATTTGCCTTAAAGAAGAACAACCAGGAGGGCTATAGCATACAATAGCTGCTCCCTCCTGAATCCCCATACCAACACTTATGTTCTGTTATCCCAGGGACAAAGAGATAAAAGTTCACATTCACATGCTAACTGGCTTAAAAGGTGGGGAGCTATGTGAGCATATGCGTGGACATTGATGTGAATGGTGACTTGGATCACCAGAGCATAGACAAGAAGGATTGTCATGGGGATAGGGATACATACAGCTATGACATGCTGCTTTAAAGGCCCTATTACACCAAGCGATTATCGGCCATACTTGGCCAATTATCCGCCATATTTGGCTGATTATCAGCCGTTATGGCCGATAATGGGTCGGTGTATTAGCTAATGTTAAAAAGTAACGATGAACTGACATGCACGATGTCGGCTGATCCTTGTCTCTCAACATGTTGAAAAAAGAACAACGATAACGACAGTCTGCTGCCGGCAACAGCAGATCGTCTCTATCTCCTACAGATCTCTACAGTTCATCTGGGGAGTAACTCATGTAGCTCCCCACGGCCCCCCGCTTATACCTACTCACTTTTGGTGCATGTAATAGCGCTGGCAGTGAGCGGGAACAAGGAGCAAGTGAGCGCTAACTTCCTCCTCTAGAGCGGCCTGTGTAATAGGGCCATACGTGATGCATTTGGACAAATTATTGCACCATATATATATATATAACTTTTTCACACTACTTTTTAACACTTGTGTATAATAGGAAGTGGCCATTTTGAACTCAAACTTCCGAAGAATAGTAAAAATGAATTCAACTTTTATACTTGCTACAGTTTCATTTTCAGCAATTTTGTGTCTTTTCTTCAACTATATTCTAACAGAAGTTTAACTAAACTGTGGCGTCAGGCTCTCAAAGAGGTTTATGCTGGAACAAGGGGCATGAATGGGATCCCAGCCCAGAAAATCCTTCTGTCTGCAGGGAAGAACAAGGCCAAGTAAGAGTCAGAAGGTTTATGGTAAGATTTAAGGTGTTATAAATTATGGCTGTAATAAACACATCAGGTTCTTGTTAGTGTATTTTCAGAAATATGTAGGATAGGAAGGTAGATGATGATCCATCTGCTGTGCCAGTTATTAGTCTTAAAAAGTCAGGTCCTTTTTGATCTCTGACCCGTTTTTACACTCAAATGAACCTTACTTCTGTTCAAAACATATTCTGCATTCTTGCAGAAATTAACTGCGTAGGCGGCAAAGCCAAAACCAATCTGTGGTGCACAGAGAGCGGAACATCATTTTCTGTCTTTTATTAAACTCCATCTAATTAGCAGAACATTTCCTGTAAAAACATGATGGCATCTAGTTATCCTTCACATTTCTCTTACATATTAAAGGATAACACAGGGGCATAAGCAGGGTGAGGCCGGCCACATGACTGATCGATCCTTGTGAAGGCTCAGTAAACGAGCACTGATCCTGATGATCAGGGCTCGTTTACAGAGCCTCAGCCCAGTGTAGGACTGGGGTATCTAGGGACCACCAGAGAAAATGATCCTGGGGGCCCACCAGTGAAGAGCCAGTGAGAAACAACACTCAGTGTTTCTGCAGGTTCTAAACCTGGGGGCCCAACGAAACTGCCTCAGCCTATCTAATACAGCCTTTAGATGCAACACAGAGGGGTTCAGACACCCGATTTAAAGACCAGTAGTAAGGAGACTTATTTTTCAGGCAATACTCCATGGAAAAGCAGTATGTACATTCAATCTTATTGAAGATGAGGAACCCAAATACATTCATCTACAGCCGGGTAAAACTCCGGCTAGTATGCACACTTTTTCCATGGAGCATTGCCTAAAAATAATACTTTATAACACTAATCTTTTCAATGAGTGTCAGTATCACCTCTGATCTACAGATTATAGTTAAAAAGATTATCTCATGTAGACAACCCCTTCAGATTAAAACTGCTATAGCTACGGTGAGCTCTGCTCACCCTGCTACCCATAACCATTGCATCGGAAGTGTTATGTTTGCTGGGTGTATGGCTGTCTGTGTAATACAAAGATGATTTCTAGATTCCAGACTAGCCATGCAAGTAATATACAGGTGGCCTATGCCAAAGAGAGGACAACTGCAAAGTACAAGGGAATTAAGATCGGTGTACTCTCTGGTGGTTCTGGCCTGTCACTGTATTATATGGTCAGGGGCAAAACAAGAACATGTTGATCCCTATTGAAAATTCTTGAATGGCCCGACAAATGTGCTCTTACAGTGCTCCTGGAAACACCATATAGCGGCACAAGTGTCTAGGGATTGTTTAGTTGGACCTGTAGTTCATCTTGTGTATATGGCACTTTTTACATAATCTATTATAGAGTAGTATACAGCTTGCCCTAAATTACTGTATAGTTTTAAGAGAAAGCCTTTCAATGTAATGGGTTTGTCCTTTGATCGACCTCAGCCAGTGACTGGCTATACTGTACACTCATTTCCTGCAGGAATGATACGTCAGCTATGGTCAGAGGAGTGACTATGGCTTATGATTTATTTTTTTATTTTCAGATGGTTCCTGTTGATGTATAACGTTGACTAAAACATTAAAAATAAATAAAGCGAGTATATTGCAGAATTGGTTGCAATCACAACCCCTGCTGATTGTACTTTGCAAAGGCAGACTTATTTTTTGCATAAAATATGCTGCAAAACCAGAAAAAAAATGATATGCGCGGTGAAATTGAAAAAAAAACCACAATTCTTTTTCTTTGGTTTTTTTTTGTTTTTACGCCATTTGCCCCATGGAAAAACTGATGTGTTATGTATGTTCCTTAAGTCGGTACAATTAAAACAATATGCAACTTGCATAACTTTTATATTATTTGATGGCTTTTAAAAAAATAAAACCTTCTACAGCAAAAAAACGTTCCCTAAAATTGCTCCATTCCCATGCTTATAGCGCTTTTATCCTTTGGTCTATGGGGCTGATTAAGGTGAAATTTTTTGGGCCATGATATGTTCTTTCTATCGGTACCTTGATTACATATATGCGACTTTTGATCGCTTTTCATTACAATGTTTCTGGTTTTGATGCGACCAAAAATACACAATTTTTGCACTTTGGCAGGTCTTTGCACTTACGCCGTTTACCGCGCAAGATCAGGAATGTGATAAATTAATAGTTCACGCGATTACGTATGCGGCGATAACAAACATATTTATTTATTTATTTATTTATTTTATTTATGAAATGGGAAAAGGGGGGCGATTCATACTTTTATTAGGGGAGGGGGTTTTGTATTTATAAAAACACTTTTTTTTCCCTTTCACAGTAATTTGGGGGGACTTCTAATACAACTACACTGATCTCTCATAGAGATCAGGGTAGCTGTATAACACAGCACCGATCCATGAGATCTATTGCTTTGGTCTGCTTCAGACCATTGCAATAGAATACCGAGCCGGGATCAGCGCCATTACGATGCCGAGGCCCAGGTCGGTAAGACCAGGGGATCCTCCCTCCGCGGGGGGATCCCGCCACTAGGCACCAGGGATGGGCCTCAAATAACATAGTTAGATGCAGCTGTCATGATTGACAGCTGCATCTAACGGTGTTAATTAGAGGAAGCGGCGATCGGACCGCTCCCTCTAATAGCTGCAGTCCCGTGCTGCAGATAGCAGTCGCGATCGCGGCAGTTCAGAGCGGCACCAGAGGAAAGCCGGAAGGTGTCTGATCACTGGCAAAGTTTATCAGGTAGCAGTGGGTTAAAATGAGAGGGCTTTCTACCCAGTACCCAGTGGGGAAACTGGGGGGCTCGTATTAGCAAATCTTGCTCGTTCACCAAGTTACATTTTTTTAATTGTTAGCTTGTCTTACAAAACATTCTCTGACCCCAGACAACTTGTAATCCAAGGTTTCACTCAGTTTAAAAAAAAAAAAAAAAATATATATATATATATATATATATATATATATAATGAAATATAAAAATATTGTAGAACCCATTAAAACCTTTTAATCCTTCAATGACAAAAGCAAAATTCTATTTGTTGTCTGGGCTTCCATAAATAAATGCTGCTCTCTACATAAATGGCTTAAGTCAATCTCTTTTCCTCAATCTAGGTCATCCATTTCGCCGAGAGGTCCGCACCACCTGATCAACCTCGGATTGGAGCTGTATTCTCCGGTGAGCAGAACACTCATTATCATGAAGGTTCACAGATTCTAAAGGCAGAAAACAGGCTTCAGCAATGATCCCGAGGCTAAGCAGTTAATTGTAGCGCACTTTCGTGATGAGGAAGGATTAGAATTGGAGAGAAATAGAATATTAGATTCAGGCAAAAGCTTTGAATCTCACTCTGGATGAGGACACTGCTTAAGATCAGCCGTGCAAAAAATATCCCTTCAAAGCATTCTGAGATCCTAATAGCTTCTCCTGTATCCAGAGAGCAGATTAGATAAAGTCACATTTTATTATTAAAATAGGTATTACCCCGTATATAGTGCTCTATATTATCTGCCCGTATTCTGACTTCATTAATAAACTTATATCTAAGTACTGTACTGTAGCTGACATTTATTTTTCTTATCTCATAACTATTAAAAAAAAAAAAAACTACAGACCGCCGAAGCATTCACCCCTATGTGGCCCCTATCATTCACTAGTCCCTTTTTTCCTAATTGATGATTATATATGGCATTGGTGATAAAAGTTGCCAACTTAAGCTTTGTCACAGAGTTCCTGGCAATATTGCAGCCATATGTTTTCCGCATTTTAAAAATACCGTGCTGTATACTTTTTACTGCAAGCATATGTGTTGAGTAGCATAATTAACAACACTACTGAATACAGTATGGCGGCACATTAGAGCCTTTTCTTAAAGGGGTTGTCCACCGAAAATCTTTTTTCTTTAAAAATAAACTGGTGTCAGAAAGTTATATAGATTTTTAATTTACTTCTATTAAAAAAACTTAAGTCTTCTTGTACTTATTAGCTACTATATGTCATGCAGGAAATGTTTTATTTTCAGTCTGACACAGTGCTCTCTGGTGACATCTCTGGCCAAGACAGGAGAGGTTTTCTATGGGAAGCTTTTCGCTGGACAACCCCTTTAAATCTTCTTGTATGTTGGCTCAGTGGGTTCCAATGTACACTCACCGGCCACTTTATTAGGTACACCTGTCCAACTGCACGTTACTTATTAGCTACTATATGTCATGCAGGAAATGTTTTATTTTCAGTCTGACACAGTGCTCTCTGGTGACATCTCTGGCCAAGACAGGAGAGGTTTTCTATGGGAAGCTTTTCGCTGGACAACCCCTTTAAATCTTCTTGTATGTTGGCTCAGTGGGTTCCAATGTACACTCACCGGCCACTTTATTAGGTACACCTGTCCAACTGCACGTTACTTATTAGCTACTATATGTCATGCAGGAAATGTTTTATTTTCAGTCTGACACAGTGCTCTCTGGTGACATCTCTGGCCAAGACAGGAGAGGTTTTCTATGGGAAGCTTTTCGCTGGACAACCCCTTTAAATCTTCTTGTATGTTGGCTCAGTGGGTTCCAATGTACACTCACCGGCCACTTTATTAGGTACACCTGTCCAACTGCACGTTACCACTTAATTTCTAATCAGCCAATCACATGGCGGCAACTTAGTGCATTTAGGCATGTAGACATGGTCAAGACAATCTCCTGCAGTTCAACCGAGCATCAGTATGGGGAAAAGAGGTGATTTGAGTGCCTTTGAACGTGGCATGGTTGTTGGTGCCAGAAGGGCTGGTCTGAGTATTTCAGAAACTGCTGATCTACTGGGATTTTCACGCACAACCTATCTAGGGTTTACAGAGAATGGTCCGAAAAAGAAAAAACATCCAGTGAGCGGCAGTTCTGTGGGCGGAAATGCCTTGTTGATGCCAGAGGTCAGAGGAGAATGGGCAGACTGGTTCGAGCTGATAGAAAGGCAACAGTGACTCAAATAGCCAACCGTTACAACCAAGGTAGGCAGAAGATCATCTCTGAACGCACAGTACCTCGAACTTTGAAGCAGATGGGCTACAGCAGCAGAAGACCACACCGGGTGCCACTCCTTTCAGCTAAGAACAGGAAACTGAGGCTTAAATTTGAACAAGCTCATCGAAATTGGACAGTAGAAGATTGGAAAAACGTTGCCTGGTCTGATGAGTCTCGATTTCTGATGCGACATTCGGATGGTAGGGTCAGAATTTGGCGTCAACAACATGAAAGCATGGATCCATCCTGCTTTGTATCAACGGTTCAGGCTGGTGGTGGTGGTGTCATGGTGTGGGGAATATTTTCTTGGCACTCTTTGGGCCCCTTGGTACCAATTGAGCATCGTTCCAACGCCATAGCCTACCTGAGTATTGTTGCTGACCATGTCCATCCCTTAATGACCACAATGTACCCAACATCTGATGGCTACTTTCAGCAGGATAATGCACCATGTCATAAAGCTAGAATCATCTCAGACTGATTTCTTGAACATGACAATGAGTTCACTGTACTCAAATGGCCTCCACAGTCACCAGATCTCAATCCAATAGAGCATCTTTGGGATGTGGTGGAACGGGAGATTCGCATCATGGATGTGCAGCCGACAAATCTGCGGCAACTGTGTGATGCCATCATGTCAATATGGACCAAAATCTCTGAGGAATGCTTCCAGCACCTTGTTGTATCTATGCCACGAAGAATTGAGGCAGTTCTGAAGGCAAAAGGGGATCCAACCCGTTACTAGCATGGTGTACCTAATAAAGTGGCCAGTGAGTGTATATATATGCAGGTGCATACACCAAATTTAGTATTGAAATGTATAAGCACAGCCTAACTATTTTCTTAGTACTGTGTAAATGAATGAGAGAGGCTGGAGCACAGGGGCGTAGCTAATGTCTCCTGGGCCCTGGTGCGAGAGGCCAACTTGGGCCCCCCCCTCGTTTCACGACCAAGTGATGCTATTGGTGTGTGTATATATATATATATATATATATATATATACACACACACCAAGACAGATATTACCAATAACACCAGCATATTGGAAGAGGAAGTATTATCACCTTACATATTACCGCCATACTGTTACCGACCAAATCCTGTATACTGAGACCAATATTACCAGTAATACCAGTATATAGGAAGGAAACATTACCGCCACACCACAACCACAACCACTACCATCACCACCATATTGTTACTGACCAAATCCAGTATACTAAATCACCTCATCCAGTCATATAGAGGTGGCCCCAGCTCTACACAGGTTCTGTACACCATATACATTACAGTGCAGTTATATCAGGTGACTCACAGGAGACATCTTTTCTGATCAGAGTTCTTTCCTTTTCATCTTCTTCTCCATCTGTCCTGGGCCGTTATGAGAACTTCTCTGAGCCACAAATCCACTGAATCTGCCAGACAGACATTAGTCTCCTCACTCTGGCACCATCCACATCTCTATACACACTGCACATCTGTATTGACCCCTTTACACCCTCATTTAGTAGGTAGCCCTGACTCTATGTGACCCCCTAATAATATATGCCCCCCTCTGTGTATTCCCTCTCCCCCTATGTTGCCCCCCCCAATAGATGGCCCCTCTCCCCCCATGTTGCCCTCCTTATAGATGGTCCCCTTTCCCCCCTCCATATAGATGACCCCCTCTACCCCCTCCCTTATAGATGTCCTCCTCTCCCCCCTCCCTTATAGATGTCCTCCTCTCCCCCCTCCCTTATAGATGGCCCCCTCTCTCCTCACCCTCCCTTATGGATGGCCCCCTCTCCCCCCACCCTCCCTTATGGATGGCCCCCTCTCCCCCCCTCCCTTATAGATGGTCCCCTTTCCCCCCCCTCCCTTATAGATGGTCCCCTTCACCCCCCCCCCCTCCCTTATAGATGGTCCCCTTTCCCCCCACCCTCATAGATGGCTCCCTCTTTCCCCCCCACCCTCATAGATGGCTCCCTCTTTCCCCCCCACCTCATAGATGGCCCTCTCTTTTCCCCCCCACCCTCATAGATGGTCCCCTTTCCCCCCACCCTCATAGATTGTCCCCTTTCCCCCCACCCTCATAGATGGTCCCCTCTTTCCCCCACCCTCATAGATGGCCCCTCTTTCCCCCCACCCTCATAGATGGCCCCCTCTTTCCCCCCACCCTCATAGATGCCCCCCTCTTTCCCCCCACCCTCATAGATGGCCCACTCTTTCCCCCCACCCTCATAGATGGCCCCCTCTTTCCCCCCACCCTCATAGATGGCCCCCTCTTTCCCCCGCCGCTCAAAGATGCCCCCCTTTTTCCCCCCACCCCCGTGCAGGCTGATAAAAATAAATAAATTAACTCACCTGACAACGCGCTCCCACGTTGATCCTCTCTCCTCCTGGTCTGTCCCCGGCTGCGCGGCTGCCGGGGGTGTTGCGTCTTATCCCCGGCAGCGCGCACATCCCAGAGCTCCCTGGGCGCCGGAACCGGAAGTCAGGGCCCAAGGCGTGCAGGGAGCTCTGGGATGCGCGCGCTGCTGGGGATAAGACGCGACACCCCCGGCAGCCGCGCAGCAGCCGGGGGAAGACGGAGCCGGACTCTTGTGACCGCAAGCAAAACAATGCTTGCGGTCACAAGAGTGATTGATCGGGAGGGCCACTGCTGGAGCATTAGAGTTTACTTTTGGAAAGAGAGAGATCCATCTAACATCATTATTTAAAAGATGTACTGTTTCTCCTGGCAAACTCACCCAACCATTAAATTTTAAGGATAAAACATGTCCGCTTTCTTGCAGAAACAGCTCTTGTCCTGGCCATGATGTTGCAGCTCAGTTCCACTGACTTGAATGGAGCTACATTCTAATACCACACACTGCTAGGTTGGTTCTGTTCTTTTAAGAAAGTGGTTGTGTTTTGTCTAATCCTGGATAACTCCTTTAACACATCTACACTAAAAACTGACGGATTTTGCAAGACTAGATGTTATTCTAACAGCCCAGGTAGAAGAGGAAAGTTAAGGACAGTGAGCCCTAATGCTAGCAACCCATTCTATCCCTACCTACTTGTCACAGCTGCCCTAGTGATACTGAACAACTTGGAGGCGTTCTCTTCCTACACCAAAGGTGGAACACAAAACACAGACAAGACAAACAAACTATTAGAGATAGTCAGCTAGCAAAGGGTCAGAACCAGTGGGGAAGTAAAGTACAGAATCAGAACCAAAGCCATGATTAGACTGGACTTTGACATCCCAGCTACACACAGAAAAAAGCAGGAGCACCAAGTGTCAAGGAATGATGCCAAATGCAGAGGCAGAACTAGGGAAAAGTGATGGGTGTGGTGGAGAATCAATTACCAAGCAGAGGGAATAGAGTAGTGTTCAGTGTAAAACAAGATACTAAAAGAGCACAAGAATATAGCCAGGCACGCCTCCTGCGTTATTTTTTTGTGTCCGGAAGATGGCACAGAATGCTTAACAGGTGCGGATGTTACACAAAATCAAAAATATTCTGCTCTTATGCAAATCACATATCATCATGGTTAGAAACTGTAATCGCTCCATTTTAAAAGTTTCTCGGGTGACTCCAGAGTGTAGTCATGAAACATCATGTGTCACCTATGGGCAATGGTGAGAAAATACTTGGCCACATGCAGTACATATGTCTAATATATTGCGGTTTAACTGCATTTCTTTATTTACTTGCCAGTTTTAGCAATGACAACTTAACTTCTAAATAGCATAAGCTGTCAACCAACTGCAATGCTAGCTCATTGTGTGTTTTTACCCATAGGGATTTTTTAAAAATAATCAATTCTCTGCATGCTATTATCAGATTATGGTTTAGGTTTGTCTTTGGAGAATATTATATTATGATATTGCTATTCAGGCTACTACTTTTTGGTAGGCATAGTCTGGAAAAGATTTTTTTTAATAATATTTAAATGATCTTAGGGTTAGATAAAAAAAGATATGTAGTCACCAGCTACCAATCCCCCTCCATTGTAATTTAGTCAGTGCTGGTCCCCATTGCCAAACACTTTTGACACATAGGAAGTGCCAGCGGGGTGAGGCAGGTTACTGCTTTCTCCAGTGATTGACAGAACAGAACTTTCCAGTGTGTTCAGAGGAGAGCCAGAAGCTGTGAGACCATCCCCGGAGAACCCCTAAGTCACTGTCTTTGTGGCTGATTGACTGTGTAAGTGGCAAGATAAGATGTTAAGTCTTGTTTCCTGGGTCAGGGTAGTGATGGGCCCAAGAAATTGTTTGCAGGATTAAAGGGGTTGTCCGGCGATAAAAAATACAACTTTGTAATGTATGTTATGTCTGTGAATGGCCCCCTTCCCCGTGTTTCCCCCCACCCACGCTAGACCCGGAAGTGTGGTGCATTATACTCACCGCATCTCGTGTCGTCCACGGTCTCCGATCCTCAGCAGTGACGTCTTCTTCGGGAGGCCGGCGGATCTTCCCGAGTGCCGGCCACCCTCTGCAGCGTCATCCGAAGCTCAGCCGCGATTGGCTGAGCATAACTGTGCTCAGCCAATCGCGGCTGAGCAGCTGATGACGTGGCCGCTGCTGAGGATCAGAGACCGTGGTCGGCACGTGACAGGTAATGTATAGCGCACCACACTTCCGGGTACACGGGTGGGGGTGGTGGGACACGGGGAAGGGGGACATTCACAGACATAACATACATTACAAGGCTGGGTTCACACGCTGTAACTGTGCGGCTGTATTTTTTATGCGGCTGTAAATGTGCGGGTGAAACTCCGGCCGTGGGAAAAAATAGACATGCGGCTCAAAACATACGGTCATTTACTTGGAAATCTGGTTCAACTAAAAATAACAAATAAAATGTTAAGAAAGTGATGCAAACACCTCTGGATGCATCTGGGAAAGCAGGGAACACAGTTTACATGAATCGCTATTACCGGGGTTTGCGATCCTCTGCACTATAGCCGATGTCTCTCATGGTTAATATATTGAATTAATAAAACACATTTTCTGTCTAATAAAGTCCCTTTTATTGTTCAATAATTAAATGTAAACGATTCCATCATTTTGCAATTAAATATACTGTTAAAATAAATCTATATATAAATAAATGTATATTTATATATATATTTATTTTTTGACAGTATATTGAATTGCACAATGATGGATTCGTTAGAATTAAATTATTGAACAAAGAAACTGTATTTATTTAAACGAAAATGTGTTTTCTTAATTAAATATTAATTAGTACAGGAAGCTCTATAAGCCGGTAATTCATATTCACGGCAATAGAGCTTTCTGTACTAATCATCACTTTACTTTACTCAAAACATCAAATGTTTCTTCTAATTATGTTGTGACAATAGCATTATTAGAAGAAACATTTAGAATTATATGTGCGCTCAGCTGATTGGCTGTTCGGCTGAGCGCACATATAATAAGCCGGTCCGCAGTACAGTGACTTCATTGTGCTGCGGACCAGCGAAGGGGACCCTGTGCGGTTTTTTTTAATTATTTATTTATTTAAAAAAAAACACGCATAGGGTCCCCCCTATTTTTATAACCAGCCGGGTTAAAAACCAAACGACAGCAGCCTGGTAACACCAGGGTGGGAAGAGCCATTGTTTTAGGCCCTCCCCAGCCTAAATATTACCAGCCTGCTGCCGCCCGGTCCAGGAGCGCCAATTTTGACGCTCCGGGACCACTGGCACCCGGCTCTTCCCAGTACCCCTGGTGGCATTGGGTACTGGGGTAATAATAGGGGGTTAGTGTTAGCCATTTTATACCGGCTAACACTAGACCCCAACTTAGTAATGGATTCCGTCTATTAGACAGCTTCCACTACTAAGTCTAAAAAGTAAAGAAATAAAGACAAGACACAAGTTTAAAAAAATTTTTATTCAAATAAAAACACCCCCACACCCCTCATTGACCATTTTATTTAAAAAATTCAAAGAACAACCGCTGGTCATCGACGTAGTCCATGGAATCCGACGTAATCCCCAGGATACCGATATCTGAAAAACAAAAAGGGAGAAACACACAAAAAAAACACAAACAGGAGCACAACACCCATCATTGTGAGCGGTGTTGTGCTCCTTACAGTATGCAGCATCCTTACAGATCGCTGCTTACAGTCTGACCCCCAAGGGGTTAAGGGAGGATGTATTGCATCCCCCTTAACCCCCGGGGGGCCAGACTGATGTCAGACTGCACCCATCCCAGCAAGGAAGGGGTTAACTGACCCCCCCTTCCTTGCTGGGAGGGGTGCAGTGCCGGGGAGGGGGTGGGGAGAGCTCTATACTCACCCCGATGTGTCCTCTTCGCTGGTCCGCAGCACAATGAAGTGACTGTACTGCGGACCGGCTTATTATATGTGCGCTCAGCCGAACAGCCAATCAGCTGAGCGCACATATAATTCTAAATGTTTCTTCTAATAATGTTATTGTCATAACATAATTAGAAGAAACATTTGATGTTTTCATTAAAGTAAAGTGATGATTAGTACAGAATGCTCTATTGCCGGCATATGAATTAACGGCTTATAGAGCTTCCTGTACTAATTAATATTTAATGAATAAAACACATTTTCTTGGAAATAAATTCAGTTTCGTTGGTCAATAATTTAATTCTAACGAATCCATCATTGTGCAATTCAATATACTGTCAAAAAATAAATATATAGATAAATATTCATTTATTTATATATCTATTTTTTTTAACAGTATATTTAATTGCAAAATGATGGATTCGTTAGAAATAAATTATTGATCAACGAAAGTGTCTTGATTACAAATAAAATGTCTTTGATTAATTTAATATATTAACTATTAGAGGCATCGGCATTCGGCATCATTGCCGGCTATTTTTGAAGTACTCCGTACGGACCGCCTGTCAATCCACGGCCGCATGTCCAGCCGCAAATAATGGTCTTGTTCATTTTTTACGGGTCCGTTTACGATAGGGCCGTAGATTCAGAGATAGTGTGCACTGTGCAGCCGCATATCCTATACTTCCCAGCATACACACGAACCATCAAAAATACCGCCGCACAATTACAGCCGCACATACAGCCGCACTCTTACAACGTGTGAACCGAGCCCAAAGTTGTATAACTTTGTAATGTGTGTTATTCTGTGAATAATTTTTTATCGCCGGACAACCCCTTTAAGGGGTTAATCCCTTACCACACCATGTACAGAAAATAAAATATTAACATCTACAACTAGACAACAAGAAAAATGGAAGAGTATGTATCAATATAATTTTATATAGATAATAAGTTCTATCTAAGACTTTACACTGCAATTTCTTTCAGCTTCAAAGAAGTGCAGGTCTCTGCCTCTGAGTAGTAGCATCCAGTTGACTCAATTATCTCTCGCTACATCAACCAAAATTAAAGGCATCTTCAAGATCCCAGATGTTCACCTGTCAGAGACATGTTCTTGCACTATAGCACTAGCTTTCCAGATTTAGCTGCTAATCTACATTAAACAGGGTTTAAAGGCAAATAAAACTAATGGCATGTGTCCCTTAATTTGCTGACTGTATCATCCCGCACAAAAAACAACAACCTCCCATTGTATTCTCCTGTCTCCTGCTGTAATAAGGTCTCTGTCTCTCCCCAGTAAAATGTAATTACACCGCTCCTGTAGAATGTCACACTCCTCTTAATCTGAGATTAAATTAACTCTTCAGCAACGGTAAATGTGAAAAAAAAGTCATGTTGTTATTCCATGTATTTCTAGTAGCAAAAATATAAAAGAAAGAACACGTAATAGAAAATTCTGAGTGACCGTAAACTGTTTAAAATGACTGACAGATCAATTAGCCGAATAAAAATATTAATACCATCAACTTTGAACAATCACTTTCTATAATGCAAATATTTCTGCAAATAACCAGGGAATTGTGGATGGTAAAATTCAGCATCATATGGCACCCAAATCATTGTAATGTATAGTCCTCAGGGTAAGAATATCTCACTGTACCAGCTTCTCCACTTCAAATAATTAAGGGGGAACGGGGCGGGAGGGAGGATTAAAAGGGTATATGGAAAGGACATATTTTCAACATTTGAATGTAAAATCATGGCTTTGGTTTCAGTTGTCAGAATAAGGTTTATGGGGGCCCCCCAAGACTCCACCCACAAATGGAGATATGAGAATTCCGCTGTCCAAGTCCTTTGTTCTCAGAGAGATAAGTTGTGCTAAACATTCATGTGTCCAGGGAGAACATGAGAGATAATTGGCAGACAAACAGTTATTAAAAATGTCTACCCATCTGCAGGGGTGTAACTATCACTGTAGCAGCCATAGCAGTTGCTATGGGGTCCGCCGCATCAGGGCGCCTGGTGGCCCGCTCCTGGGCCACCACACTGGGCCCCCTGAGCAGTCATCATGTGCAGTTCCCAGTGGCGAGATGTAAATGTAAATGTCTCTTTAACTGCAAGCACTCCTGATTAGCCACCATACATTTTCGGGTCAACCATTTAAAATATTGCTAATGTGTGGCTATAGACATGGCAGAAAGCTATATTTTTACCCCTTTCTCTCCTATGACAAGTTATCATTGACTAATTTGGTGTAAATGAGTGAACATGATATATGTATTGCTGACATTCAGAGCAGACATGTGGCTAGACCGGTGCGTAAATGGGTTAATTCAGTGAGATGGTCTCTAGAGTTCTTTATTATAATTCATCACACACAATGAGGTCATAAGTCCTACTAGATAATTCAGTCCCTCCGGGTCATCATGCATACGAGTAACTGAGTAGAACAATATATTAAATTACGTTGATGTCTATTGACTGGGACTTCCTGTGTCACACATTACATTATAAAGTTCTCTAAGCTGGTGTCTCCCTTGTGTCCTTGTAAACAAGTCATTTCCTTAATCTAAAGGCTCAAGGATCCATGCTGTCTCCAATAGCTAAGATACCGAAGGATGCAGCAGTGCCTAACTCCTTGAAGTTATACTGTATGTTGTCACCACTAGAGACCCTTTAATAAAAACTTAGTACAACATTGTAGATGTGGCTGACTCACTTATCTGTTCTGAACAAACTGTTTGCTATAATTGGTTGAAAATAGCCCAGGCATATGACCATTGGATAGTCACAATGTCATGACTGTACCGATTGGGACCTTGGTGCAGTCCTCAGCTTGTAGGGATGGTCGAGACTGCACTTTTGGCCATGAATTAGAGCTTATTCTGTGTTTCATTTGCCCCAGTGTGAACACAGTTCAAATCCTTCTTCTCTGGTATTTATATTCCATTACACCAATCTCCTCCTTGTTGAGTTTTCTCTGGCCGCATCACAGCTAACCTCTATTTTGCCTAGGTGATTGACATCTTGTCTTTCCACTTATCCTGGCTGGATTCATGTGCTGGACCAGCCCCCCTGACCTTCTATATATACTTATTCTGTTAACCCTTTGCCAGCTATTAGTCTTATTTGTGAAGCGTGCTAGAGTATCTTGTGTTCTCTCTCTGTCTGCTGTTTCTAGTTTTCCTACTTTGGCTTATCCTGACCTCAGCTCTGTTACCTATTTCCTTGGATTCGGTTTTTGTACCTTGCTGCCCGTTGGGTTTTGAGCTTGGCCTGTTGACTATCCTGTGTATAATACTTTGTCTTGTTCTGTGTTTTCACCTTTATCACAAGTAGGGACCATCTTTGTGGTTGTCCACAGTCACCTAGGACTGTTGAGGCAAGTAAGCAGGGTCAGCTGGTGGGCTGGTGGGACCTGATTAGTAGGGCTCACTGTCTGTCCTTCCATCCCCTTCCCTGGCTATACCCTACCTACGGTCGTTACACACAGTACATGGTAGTCATAGGATTGGAGTTTACATTATAAGTATTTGTATTCCCTCTGTGTAAACAGGAGATTCATTGTAAAGATATTGCAAGTGAGAGCCAATGTAACTGATTGGTGCCCATTTGTGTCCTTGCACTGCCAATCAGGCTGTGGAAAGGGACCTTGTGAGGAAAAGGGAGTATGGTTCATCAATATATTGATATAACTATATATCAATATAGCCCATGGCTCACCATCTGCCAGGAAGCCATACTCCGCAGGGGGGTCTAGTGTCCAGAGCCCTCCAGGTCCCTAAGTGTGAAAAGTATCACTCTGAGAGGCCAACAGGCATCCAAAGCCCTGATAACAGATTCCCCTACCTAGATCAGAGCAAATATCTCCAGACTGAGTGGCACCATAATTCCATAATGAGTTATGGAATTTCCGTGCGGCCTAGCCATATGAAAAGTATATTTTCTGAATCGTCTGACCCACCCGAAGGTCCCTCTGTGTCTCACTCCTCTCTGGGACCCTGCGATGGGGAGATACGGAGAACTGGTAGACCGAGCTGGGTAAAGGAGTCGTGTTTGGTCTCCAAACGTTCTAGGGGCCCAGCCGGACCCAGTGGTACCAGAACCATCTCCCTATGACCCGATGTTAGGAAGATATGACCCACTTTGGGGTTATAGGGGTTTTGGGCTGTAAGCCCAAGGGGGAGTAGCTGAGACCAGCCCACACCTGGGAGGGGGGCGTGGCGGCCAGGTGTATATATCCCAGGGGCTAGCTAGGACCCATTGTTCTTTGTCCGGGGAGGCCATGATGATAGGTCGGAGAAGTTCCTGAAAACCAACGCAGCAAGCACACGCCTCCCATGCGTCGCTTTACCACCCAAATTACGGTAACGACCAATTGCTAAAACTGTCTGTGCTACCACCTGTACTTTGTCTCTGACCACTGTATATATTATCCTGTGTATATTGTGTGTTGTTTAGTGCGCCCTTAAGGCAATTAAATATCCTATTTAATCTGTGGCTGTTATTTTGTCTCGATCAACGTACCCACACGCCCTTGTTTGCAAGCTAACGCTATCACTCGGGGCTGGCTTCTGGCCCGATATAGTATTATTATATCTTAACGAGAAGCTGGTGGCAGCTTTACCAGTCTTCCTGTGCCCACGTGGACAGGGTGGCGGTGTAAATCAATACCCAGCTGACCTCCCGTACTCCTGGTAGAGTGTGGGACGTCACAGACCCTAAAAATGATTTGTAGGGCTCCGCTCTCCCAACAGAAGAGCTGATCTCTGAACCTTTTTACACAATTATGGAGAAATTTTTATCCCATTGCTTTATATGTTCCTATTCACACATCTGCAAATTTTGCGGATCCATGATCCATAAAAAAAAGAGCATGTACTAGTGTAGACCATAATTGTGGCACAGACACACTAATAGAAGTCTATGGGACCCGTATTTCTTGCAGACCTTGTGGACATTATGTCCGCAACATGTGCAAAAAATATGGATCCTTGATTCTAGCTAGTGTTATCATTTTAACAATTTCTTCTTTTTTACAAATACTTTCTACTTTTTACAGAGCCTTAAAAAATACAGAAAATACGGATGAAACTACGAATTAATTTTGCAGATTGCAGACAGAAAACTTGAACTCAAAATATGGTCCACAAAAATATACAGATGTATGAATGAGGCCTAACAACTAGAGATGAACAAATCTACAATAATAACAAAGCAAATTGCTTCGTTATTTCGGCAGTCGGCTTATCAGCTGGCTCCCTTTTAACTCAGTGCCACTCTTTCTTGGGTGCCTGGAAAAGCTGGATGCAGTCCTGGGAAACTTCTGGGACTTGATGCAGCTTTTCCAGGCACCCGGAGCGGCACAGAGTTAAAAGGCGACTGCCGAGCTAACGAAGCAATTTGCTTCATTATTACTGTAGATTCGCTCATCTCTAGTTTCAAAAATGTGGATATTTTCAGAGAAATACAGCAGCATCAGCACAAAGCAAAAAAATGATAACTGGTGCACATATCATCAAACCGGACCCAGGTTTACAAATTCTCCAAAATAAGCGAAGCGGACTGCAAATCCAAAGGAATTCAGTATTTATTATCACACCAGGTGCATGACGTTTCGGCTATCTCACACCTGGTGTGATAATAAATACTGAATTCCTTTGGATGTGCCATCCTCTCCGCCTATTTTGGAACAATATGGATACGCTACTACATTCTTTTCCCTATAAAAGCCAATAAACAATAAAAAGAATTTCCTCTTTTCATTTCACCCTCCCCCAAAAAGAGAAATAAATAGGTCTAGAAGAGCTCATGATTGACACCCACATCATTAAAATAACAACTGTACCATCTATATTCTGAACAACAAGGAGCCACCACATTTTTCTTTTTTATGCTCATTTAAACAGTCAAACAAAAAAATTTACAAATTTTTCTTTACACAAATTAAAAAAGGCGACACGGACCCATAACAATATCACAAGACTGGAACTTGTAAGAGGCTCTAATTCTAGGCCACAAAACGGAATAGATAATGAGGAGTGCATCCTAAAGTAACCATCACGTATGTGAGATGTCCGGATGGTAATGCAAGTAATGATATGACATATTGATTTCTCCTCCGTGTTGTGGTACACATCAATGGCGCTGCATCCACCATGCCTCGTGTTTCTTTGTAGAATGCATCTTGTCATTGATTTAAACTCAACACACAGACAGCTGCTGCTCTGATAGTCTGGGGAAGGACAGATGGCTGCACATAATGTGCTTTCATTGTCTTCTCGAGGGACCTGCTACAGACATCCATAAAACAATGCCTTCATTCCACAACATCAACCTGCAAGGCTTTGTTAGCTAGCTGACCATTGTATTGCTGCATTCCTTCCAACACTTCCTACAGGGGGCCAGGAGGCCTGACTGGCTTCTAAATTCGCATGTGGATACAAATGGAAATCTAGTTCCAGCAACTGCTAGGAAGTGTTATACACTCTATAGTACAACAGAAATGGAGAGTAAGCCCCCTCCTGGTGCGGGTTCATAACGCCATGTCATCAATATAAAACGTCCTTTAGCTCTTGTAGAAGAAGTGGGACTGGAGCATTTCGTGCTGCATTCTCCTTCCCCTATTGGTAACAATAAAGTCTCAGGAGATGGAGCCTGGTGCCGGTCCCCACTACTAATAAAACTGTGCAGCCTGAATTGAGCCCAATCCATTCATTGGCCCCATAGATATAGTTTTGGCTGTCTCTATATATTCCCTCACTTGCTATAACATAATACCCCTAATGTTAATATGATGTGCCTAATACAGAATAGAGCGCCCTCAGTTCACCTCTAACCCACCAAGACAGAGACATGCACGAGAGCTCTGAAGAAACTCCTGTGGTACTTGACATCAAGATCAAGACACCAGCAGCCGATCCCTGTAAGTTGTAAGGTGCGGCTTTCATTAATCAGACTTTGTTTTCTGCATGCCCCAGGTGCTTTATCAGATTGAGATCTAGTGAATTTGAGGACCAACCCAACACCATGGACCTGCTTGTGGCAGTGGTCTGAGGTCAGCATGGGCACTCTTACCAGTCAGCAGCTTCATATGTAGCAAATTTGGCGGGACCTGCTGCATGGTGGGCACAAAGTTTACCCCTGCATAAGCCAGGGGCGCACATTGGTAAATGTGCTCCTGTGTGTTTTGACACCTTTTTTACAGTTTGGGCTACGGTAACCCTTCTTTAGTATTGGACCAGATGCCTTCATTCTCCATGCATTAATGACTAAACAACCACTGTGTCCTGTGTTTTTTATTGGGCCCCGTTGACACAATGGAATCAGCGCTGAGATTCCACGTGGAAACCCCCTGCGCGGACTTGGCACCGAATCCTGCCTTCAATGTGTTTGAATGGGAGGGCTCATGAGCCTCCGCTCTCTGCACCTCTCCGCTCAAAGAATTCTTTAAGTGGAGAGGCACGGAGAGCGGAGGGGTGAGCCCTCCCATTCAAACACATTGAAGGCAGGATTCGGTGCCAAGTCCGTGCGGGAAGGGGGGGGGGGATTCCGCACAGAATCTCTGCGCTGATTCTGTAGTGTGAATGGGGCCTTAAACTAGAGCTACAAGGCAATTTTGATTGTGTGGCTTGAGGAACCCACATTGTGACATTTAAACTACAGACTGTTAATGTGGTCATGATGTAAGAGGCAACACAAAATGATAGTTTCTCGGCATTGACCTTACAAGTCATATGTGTCTCGATATGCTTGCAACTACTCAGCGATTTGGTTATTTTCTTTAAAGTCAAAGTCACATGACATTAGGTTGCAGACAAATCTGTTAAATCACAATTGGGCCATTCACGGCATGTATACATTGACAAACTGTCGAAAAGGATGCTGATATAGGTGTATGTACAGGCATGGGCCTCACTGGCTTTAACGGGTCATTTCCTGAATGTACAGTATACATGTATTTACTTGACTCAAAAGCACAGCGAGTCACACTGAGTGCAAGTAAAACATGTACATATAGGAAGTGATCAGAACATAGTTACTAGATGACTTGCTACTGCCCTGGGCAGTTCCAGACATGGACAGAGGTGGCAGCAGAGAGCACAGTGTCAAGACTGGAGAGAATACACCACTTCCTGCAGAATATACAGAAGCAGATAAGTACCAGAGGACTTTAGATTTTATAATAGAAGTAAATTACAAATCTCTGGTACTTTCTGGTACCATTCGTTTGAAAGGGGAAAACAATTGGTTGACAATCCCTTTAAATATACTTGTGGTGTCCTCTTGCTAGGATCATACACAATCTGTTAGTGTTATCTTCCTCTAATCAGAGCTATAACTAGCTGGATAACAGGCATAGCAACAACTACAGGGGCCCATCTGTGATCAGAGGTAAGATCCAGTTATCCCACTGAGTTCAACTGTTATCAGTTCTGAATAGAATCTTTAAGAACTTGACATAAGAGGATAACTCAGAGTTATTTTAATGGTGATTCCTTACATCCACAGGAAAACACTCTACAGAGCCATAGGCGGTTTTCTTTCCATATAAATCTAGCCTAATGTATGCAAGGTGTCACGGTGAAGTGGCCATTTGGCTGTCATCTTGTTGAAAACTATTTCATATAAGGAGATTAAGTGGGTCCCTATGGGAATGAAAAGTCTTATACTGAGTATATGTTCTAAATTATATCCTTCCAGCATAGGATAAAGCTAAGTCTGTCTTCCCATCTCTGGAACACAGCAAGTATAGAAGTCCAACACCTCCAGCATTTTCCTGGACACTTTCCTTAGATCATTCTTTTCTTAGATCTTCTTGGGATGAGACAACATCTTGAGGGATTTCTATTATTCATTCCGTACGTGGGAACCAACATGATGAATTCACTATGTCACAGAACTGTTTTTCTATCAACAGGTAAAACTGAAGTTTCCGTCTCTGAGTTTCCGTTCAATTACTATACCGGACATGACTTCACATATGTGTTCTGGGCCTCTGTATGGGGTCCCACCAGGCTTTCCATCACTCCTGACAGCAATTATATTTTAGCACAAAAACCTTACAGGGGTTACCTCGCCTTGGAAAAACATGGCCACTTTTTTCCAAAACAACATCCCTCTTGTCTCTAGTTCAGGTGTAGTTTTCAATTAAAGGGAACCAATCACCTAAAAACGTCTATTACGCTATGAGAATGTGCTGTAGCAATGTACAACCTGCAAACTTACTTTATAAACTTGGCACGCTGTATGTAAATTGTCCCCAAGTAGTCATCTAGGCAGTGAGCCGTCGGCAAGTAGTCACTGTCCCCTGGGCGTTCCTGTGTGGTAATCACACCCTGGGCTCTGGGTGTGATTCAAACTACATAATCGTGACTTCTACCAGAGGCGCCCTTTCCCTCATATCGGCACACCTACATTGCACATGCGTGGAACAGCAGGTTTGATCCGTGTTGTACTGCGCAGGTGCAGAATAGCCTCAAACTCATTGCCAGATCTCCGTCCCTAAACCTGCGCAGTATGGCATGGATCGGACCCGATGTACTGCGCATGTGCGGTGTAGTAAATACATCACAGTAATTATGCAGTTTGAATCTCACCCAGAGGGCGCAGGAACGCCCAGGGAACAGTGACTACTTGGCGACAGCTCACCACCCAGATAACTACTTGGGGACAATTTGCATACAGCGCGCCAAGTTTATAAAGTAAGTTTGCAGGTTGTATATTGCAGGGAGGGGGGTGTAACAGCATGTATGGGAAGTGTGCTGGGTGCTGCTCAGCACATTTCCAGAGAGTAATGGATGTGTTTTAGGTGATTGGTTCTCTTTAAGCTCCATTCACTTCAATGGAATGGAGAAACAAAACCTGCACCCAAACTCATGTTGTCTATGGAAGAAAGTGGCCATGTTTTTTGGGGGTTTTTTTTTAACGCTGCATAACTCTCTATGACAGACCCCATTAGAGGTTAAAAGGTTGGTGGTCATTTGGATCTGTTGCTTGTATACATTAATATAATTTTTACTTTCTTTTGTCCAATACATTGCAATACATCACAATCTGAACAGAGCAAAGCCAAAAAGCATGTCGCATAGTTCGAAAGGTATTTGTAAATCACAACACTAAAATAGTATAGTGCATGTTCTGGCCATATGTATATTGCAAGTCGTACCTTGTACTAGAAGATCAGTCGCCTTATAATGCCCTAACAATAGCCTCTTAAACCAATGCTCACATATGCTAATAATGAAACCTGAGCTCTTTCAGCCAAAGAAAAGCACAATAAGAGCTTGCATGTTGCTTCCTTATGGTTCTGTAAACTCATTCATTTACATTATGCCTGTGGGGCTGTGGTCTGGATATTTGAACACCCAGATCCCAACCTAAAAAAGGAGTATACATGTTTTCTTTTATACCACACTGACTCACTTTTTTATTTCACCTTACAACCACAAGGTCTGTGTAGGGTCTGTGTAGGGGAGTTTTAAAGATTCTTAAAGAGGTAGTCCAGTTAAAAAGCTATATAGATTTGTAATTTACTTCTGTCCGTGCCGACACGCGTCTGCCATCTTGTGCCAAACGTCATCTTCGACGTTTGGCACAAGATGGCGGACGCGTGTCGGCACAGATCAGGTATGTATAATGCACTACACTTCCGGGTACACGGGTGGGGGTGGTGGGACACGGGGAAGGGGGCCATTCACAGACATAACATACATTACAAAGTTGTATAACTTTGTAATGTGTGTTATTCTGTGAATAATTTTTTACTGCCGCACTACCCCTTTAAGCTTTCTAGTACTTAGCAGCTGCTTTATGTCCTGCAGGAAGTGGTCTATTCTTTCCAGTTGGGCACCGTGCTTTCTGCTGCCATCTTTGTCCATGTCAGGAACTGTCCAAAACAGGCAATGTTTTCTATGGGGATTTTCTACTGCACTGGACAGTTCCTGTCATAGACAGAGGTAGCAGCAGAGAGCACTGTATCACACTGGAAAGAATACACCACTTCCTGCAGGACATATAGCAGCTGATAAGTACTAGAAAATGGGAGATTGTTAAATAGAAGTAATTTACAAATATGTATACCTTTCTGACACCAACTGATTTGAAACAAACATTTTCACTGGAATATCCCTTTAGGGTACAAACCCACTTGACGTATTTGCTGCGTGAATCAGTCTTAAAAATAAGCAGGCAAAACGCAGGTTGGTTTTATACGATTGTTCTGCGTTAAAATACGCATATGCGTATTTTTGAAGCGTGAAGCTTGTTGTTAGCAAAGCATCAGTTGTTAACAACCTGTGCGAAAAACGCATGTAGCTTCATGCTTCAAAAATACGCAATTGCGTATTTTAACAACTGATGCTTTGCTAACAACAAGCTTCACGCTTCAAAAATACGCAATTGCGTATTTTAACACAGAACAATTGTATAAAGCCAACCTGCGTTTTGCCTGCTTATTTTTAAGACTGATTCACGCAGCAAATACGTCAAGTGGGTTTGTACCCTTAAAGAGAATCCCTGTATCATGTACCTCTCTCTTGGACCCTATACTCGCGATAACAGATTGTATTAGTTATGTACAGAATTTGCTACCTAATTTCGTGTTCCATCTAATTTTGTCATTCAGGCTAGAAAATTATTAAAGCTACACTAGAAAGGCCACATCAAAAGCCGCTGTCAGGTGGAAGAAGAATAAAATATAAAATAAGGTACTAATACACCTGCCATAATAGACAGACATAGATTTCATTCTTATTAAGGAAATCCCTACATTGACTTTTATCCTGCAATAGTTAACTATGATAAAAGTGACACTGTAACATGAAAGGGAAAATAGCCTGCAGCTCTTACAGGAAAAGAATGTTTGTTTTCTTCCTGCTTGGCACTGCTAAAATCCAGTTCTGACACATGTTTTCACTTAGGGTGGCATAGCTCCACAACAGATAGATCTCCTTCACATTTTTGCCCACTTGAAACTTGCAATTTACTTTATGTGATGTTCAAAGCATTGCCAGATGGTTTCCAAAATCACAAGATGGGACGTTCCCACAATAGTCTAGTATGGTTCTAGGGTATAACTGGGCTCATGTGCACAGCTTTCTGATGGGTTCAGATCCTATCCTTTGAGATTAGCTTGCTTAATGCTGTGTTTACACGGAACGATTATCGTGCGAATATGAACTATCGAATTTGAATGATAATCGTACGTGTAAACTCAGCAAACGATCAAACGACGAGCGAGAAATCGTTCATTTTGATCTTTGAACATGTTCTCAAATCGTCATTGATTGTTCGCAAAAAATCCGCAGATCGTTCCGTGTGAACAGTCATTTGCCGATTTCCCCAATGTGTTAGATAGGCTTAAGCGATCGCAAAACGAATTTTCCGTACGATATATCGTATTGTCTAAACGCTGATCGTTATGAAAAAAAAAAGTTACTCCGACATTGTTAATCGTACGATCGGGCATAATGCTGCGTTTAGATGGAACGATTATCGTGCGAATTCGCACGATAAAGATCGAGTTCGAACGATAATCGTAAGTGTAAACGCAGCGAACGATCAAGCGATGAGCAAGAAATCGTTCATTTTGATCTTTCAACAACTTCTCAAATCGTAGTTGATCGTTCGCAAAAAATTCACAGATCGTTCCGTGTGAACAGTCGTTCTCCCATTTAACTAATGTGTGAGATAGGCTTAAAGCGATCGCAAAACGAATTTCCGTACGTTATATTGTACCGTCTAAAGGCTGATCGTTATGAACAAAAAAACGTTACTCTGACATTGTTAATCGTACGATTGGGTAAATTATCGTTCCGTGCAAACGTAGCATTAGGAAAGGCCTAAAGGAGTACTCCGGCACGCCCCCCCCCCCCCCCAAAAAAAAAGAAACAGACATACACAGAAAATATACTTACCATCTCACTAGTGATGAGGGCGGGGTCAGACAGCTTAGTAACACACATTATGCTGCGTTCACACGGAGTGATAATTCGCCCAATCGAACGTTTAACGATTTCAAAGTAATTATGTGTTTTTTATAACAATCAGCATTTACATGGAACGATATATCGTTTGGAAAATTGGTTAATGCGATCATTTTAAGATCACTTAAGCCTCTCACACATAAGGTTAATTGGTGAAAGACTGTTTACACAAAGTGATCTGCGAATTTTTAGCAAACAACCAATGACGATTTGCAAAATGAACGATTTCTCGCTCGTCGCTTGATAGTTCGCTGTGTTTACATGAGCTCAAATGCGGTCATTATGGCGAAAATTCGAACGATAATTGTTCAGTGTAAACGCAGCATTACAAAGTTATAGAATTTTATAATGTGTGTTAATCAAGCACAAAAAGAAAAACGCAGCACTACCCTTTTAAAGTGAATCTTCACCTTTGTAAATACCTTCTTTTAACAAAAATAATTACTTACAGCAGAGAAACTTTCCAAAATCTTGACCACTAGGTGTCTCACTTTCCTGCAATCTGCTGTTATTTACCTGTTGTTAGGCTTATTATGTCTCTAATAACAGAGACAGAACACAAGGAATGGGGGCAGAGTTTAGCTACTGCTATGTGCAGAAGAGGAGAAAGAGTGGAAACCAGTGTTTCTACTACTGCATGTACACAGTGCTGCATCCTGAAAGTAATCTCAACCTCTATTTAATAGAAACATAGAAGATTATCGGCAGAAAAAGACCACTGGGTCCATCTAGTCTGCCCTTTTAGTATTTTCTTTCTTATTATCTTAGGATAGATATATGTTTATCCCAAGCGTGTTTAAATTCTGTTATTGTAGATTTACCAACCACCTCTGCTGGAAGTTTGTTCCAGGTATCTACTACTCTTTCAGTAAAATAATATTTTCTCACATTGCTTCTGATCTTCCCCCCAACTAACCTCTCACTGTGTCCTCTTGTTCTTGAGCTCAGTTTTTTACTAAAAACACTTCCCTCCTGAACCTTATTTAGTCCTTTAACATACTTAAAGGTTTCAATCATGTCCCCCCTTTCCCTTCTTTCCTCCAGACTATACAGATTCAAATCTTTAAGTCTTTCCTGATAGGTTTATTCCTCACACCCTCCCCCATTTTTGTAGCCCGTCTTTGGACCTGTTCAATTTTATCAATGTCCTCTTTTAGATGAGGTCTCCAGAACTGGACACAGTATACCAGATGTGGCCTCACCAGAGCTCTATACAGCGGGATCACAATCTCCCTCTTCCTACTGGTTATACCTCTAGCTATACACCCAAGCATACGATTTGCTTTCCCCACCGCCTGGTTGCACTGGTGACTCATTTTAAGGCTGTCAGATATCACTACCCCTAAATCCTTCTCTTCTGAAGTCTTTTCCAACACATTACTGCCGATGTGATACTCGGATAGAGGATTCCTCCTCCCCAAGTGCATTATTTTACATTTGGAAACGTTGAACTTCAATTTCCACTGTTTGGACCACTTATCTAGCAAAGCTAAATCATTTTCCATATTACTGACACCTCCAGGAATATCCACCCTATTGCACACTTTTGTGTCGTCAGCAAACAGACAAACTTTACCTACCAACCCTTCTCCTATGTCACTTACAAACATATTAAAAAGAATAGGACCCAGAACAGACCCTTGTGGCACACCACTTGTAACCAGTCTTTGCTCGGAATATACACCATTAACAACCCTCTGATATCTATCCTTCAGCCAACCACAAATCCACTGAACTATCCAGGGATTAAGTCCTTATTATCAACCTTATATCCTTATTATCAACACAATTCAGTGCTTAGTGTAATCCCTTCCTTGCTGTTCTGCTGCTGTTTCTTTTCTTTCTAGTCACATAGCACCTTGCACTCCAAGTGTATCAATTACCCCCTTTTCTATCCCCATGCCATCTATAGTAATGTACGACTGATTAAAATTTGATAAAATAAAAATCAGAAGCACATGACAGAGAGTGTAACTTGTAGTGGAGTGCATGGCTCCCCAGTGACAAACCTTACAGCCTCAGCATGATGTTGTACAAGCTTTGGTGGCTGCCACATGTATGAAGCTGCTATTAAGAGACATAAGATTTGTATAACATGCCTTATACTGTAATATAGTCATAAAAACAAGGCCTCATCAAACTTGCCAGCAGTCCGGATTTGGGCAGGACAATGCCAACAAAAGATGGAGGATTACGCAACTCTGCCCAAAACTGGGGCATTCACGGCCATTTTGGGAATTTCCACAGCATTTCCTATGCTAGGACTTAAATTTGTAGGGGTAGGGGACTTTTTTGTTATATGGGTGGGGAGGGGGCAAAATTTCTGTAACTGAAAACCTGTTCCTTTCTTATGAATGGCGATGTTTCAGCAGCATGTGTATAAATTCCTATAATCTCTATTCAGATGACTGGAGCATTCACAGAAATGTTTGCATCAAATTGTCAAATATATCCTAATAAAACCCTGATCTCTTATTGCAGTATAGGAGAACTGCCATATACTGTCCCTAGAATCAGCAGAAACCTTCCCCGGCTGAGTACATTCAGTCAGTAAGCTATCAGCAATCTCCTAGTTATATAACCATAAGCAGTATGACCCAGTGTTAAGTCACGTAATCTCAATAGTGGCCGGGAGTCTGATTGCTTAATGTCATGCAAAGAAAAGAAAGAGTTCTGTATATTATACAACACTGGACACACGAAATGTCTTTTTTAGACAAAAGTCTATGTGTAATTCAGCCTCCCATCTAATATTTATACAACATTCTAACAGTGTAATGCCCCTTGGTGATATCCCAAGGTCCAGGCCAACACAAGCGCTGGCAAAACGGCAACAAAAACATGAAACAATGGCTATGATGGCCGGTGTGTTATATGCAAGCACTCTTACTGTGGTTTTGCCGCAATCTCTTTTTCTTTCATAGAAATGATTGGAAATGTTCCTAGAGCTCTTCGTATGCAAAACTAAATGGGGCTTCTGTGAACCAGAGCTGTGAATGCTTTTTACATAGCTTTGCATGTTGTTATTCTCCCTACTGAGTGGGCTGCAGTCTAGGTATCCATAACATGAGACGTCATTGTGGCTGTGAACATGGAACGTCATCAGGAGAGCCAGGACAGTGAGTCATCAGGGTAAGGCCGGCGTCACACAGGTGTAATATGGCTGCATCTGTACTACTGACGCTAGTCCTGACCTCACCATGACCCCTATCCTGTGGGGTCATCAGTCAATTTGGTCAGAAAACCACTTTAATACATCTAAGGTATCTTACTGCTCATGCTCTGATGGTGTTAAATGTATACCAGCTCTGAGCTAGCATAGATTTATGGCATAATTTCCGTCAATTATAGTATATCTAAAGAACCACAGGAGGGCAGAAAGTCACAAATGTCTGCACAAAATGTGTGACACCACTATTAAGGTGTAAAAAAAGCCTAATAAATGCCCCCCCCCCACCCCCCACAGACACACACACACACCAAAATGTGATCCCTGCCTAACAGCCCTATTCCACGGGCCGATCAATAATGTAAACGAGCGCCGATCTGCTAGATTGGCGCTCGTTTACTGGGCCTATTCCACGGCCAATGATCATTTAGCGAGGGCTGCAGGGACATAGTTACCGATGCCCTTGCAGCTTACATTACCTAGCAGGGCTTCTCCTCCGCTCCGTCTTCATCCCAATCCCGCTCGCAGCATCAACTCCGGAGCGGCCTGTAATTGGCTGAGCGGTCTGACAGCTCAGTCAGGCCGCTCCGGAGTTGATGCTGCGAGTGGGACCGGGATGAAGACGGAGCGGAGGAGAAGCCCTGCTAGGTAATGTATGCTGCTTGAATCGTCGGTCGGCCCGTCGCGCATCGCTATTCCGCGCAGCGATGGGGGATAGGTGACCGATGATTTTAGGTTTGGGCCTAAATAAACGATCAGCCGATGACACGATCCCTCAGCACCAGCTCGGCCCACCCAGCCCGCCCGTTCTTCCTGTCCTGTCCTGTTGTGATAAAAGGAAGCTGCTATAAAGTGATCAGTACAGCATTATAGCGACATGTGACACCAGTAGAAAGAGGAGACAATAGCAGCTCCCTGTGGAATGACCTCACAGAGTACACTCAGTAATGTTTCACACTCATCTTAAGGGAACAGACTCTGTCTATTATCATCTATGTCCATGAGTCTTGCTGTAAAGCATGTCACTAAATGCTGTTAAAAAAAGCTCAGGCAAGATGGCCACCCCCATAACAATGCACAAAAAGTGAAATAAAAAAAAAAACCTAAAGTCAGAAAATAGAAACAGATTAGAATAAACGAACAACTTTTAGTATTGGTCTGTAATCAGTAAAATAAAATCTAGGGGACGCATTCCCTAGGGGATGTTGGTGACAAATATATTGCAGATTTTACACAGTCTTTTTTGTAGTATATGTTTTATTCTCTTGTATTTTTGTAATCTGTTTTGATGCAGTTTTCATTTATCATTTTTTCAAAGTAGGGATTTAGAACTTGGAAAAATGCTACAGAAAAAATAAAAACCACAAAAATACCATTACAAGTCATATGAATGTTTCATCATGTGATTTCAGAATTCATCATGAAAAAAGAAGCTAAAACAACAAACATACAGTAAAAGTGCAATGCGCATATACACACTCTTAAGTGGAGGGGGGATTCCCCTTTTTCTTTTTAGGAGAAAAAGCAGGTATAGTCACATGATGGGGGATCAAAGGTAATGTATAGTACAAGTGAAATAGTTGTCCATAACAATAATACACCCTTCAGAAAATGTATGGAGTATGGAGTACTTTTTCCAGCTTTTCTTTTCTACTACATTAGCAGTAATATGAAAATCTGCCATTGTAAAAATGAGTAAGGATGAGCCCTCGAAGGTCACATAAAATTAAATGAAAAAATATTTGCATTTTTTCACATCGAAACGGCTTAATATGCATTTGACTGGTACAGAAGGACCTCTAGTGGCCACAATAGTGATCTGCTGCCTTCCATTCCAGAGGTTTTGCACAAAGCTTAGAATTTCTAAAAGGTCTGGTGATTCAGCAGCCATCACATGAAGTGACACATGAAGTCTCGTTTTATACCACACAATGTTTTACCATGTATTACAGATCCCTGTTTTGCTGACAATGAATGGCTGATGTTTCTAGGCCCCTCACTAACCCTGCATGTAATGATCAGAAAGGTAATACGTAAGTCTCAGGTTAGCATAATAATGACGACTGAATGTTTGTTAAGAACATATAATACAGACACAAAAGTGTCTATATGAAACTAGTGTGAAATTGCTCTTGGAGGGGGCTCCAAAGTACACCACACTGAATATATAAAAAAACTTTTTACAAGGTTGAAAAAATGTTGCAACCAATCTTCACAGTTTGTGTGTTTTCACCCTTAGAAAAAACACCAGAAAGGTTTATAGAAACACATGGATATGAACAGTTCACTTAATTAGGCACTGCCATTTCAACAAAACTTTACATACATCAGTAGTACAGGTAAATAGAAGAAGCTATGTAATATATCTTATAAGACAAAAATGCTTCCTTGTCCTTTTACGCATCTTCCCTTTTCTCCATCCACTCATAGCATTTAATTTTGGTGTTGCCCATAAATTAAGTGAGTCCATGGGTAGCAATGGGAAAACAACAACAACACCAAATATAATAGAACGCCACAATCTGCTACGGTCTGGTTATTGATTGGGTACAATTAGGGAAATTTCACATAAATTTCTTTTACCTATAGCAACAATGTGATTGTTCATTGTTGCACAGGAATTGCCATGTTTATGACACAGAAATATAATATTAACTTCCAGTCTTCACCAGAGGTAGTATGGTGTAGTATGATGCCTGGCTGTTGCCTTACCTGTGCTTTCTACTAACACACTATACAGTCCCTGATTTATAGGCTACGCTATTTCTAGCTCGGTTCATAGTGGGGTTAGGGTTCCCTTCAATCAGGTTTCTGTTGCCTCTAATAGGCAAAAGACACAAATAAATCTAACAAACCAATTATGGGTCAGATGTTTCCTTTCTGATAAGTTACAAAACACATCAAAAAGCATTTGGCACAGACATCTTCTATGCAGAACAAACATGTCAGTGTGATAAGAGCATTAGGGTCCTATTACATGGCCTGACACGCTGTAAACAAGCTCTAGTCTCATAGATCGAGGCTTGTTTAATGAGCTTATTACAAGGCTCGACTGTCAAGTCAGGAAGCATGAAAAGTTCTAGGCTATGCTCATAGGATCATTCTTGTGTACTTTGCTTCCATTATTCATTGGCTCATTGAATCGGCCATCAATGTCCCTACCCATCGTCCCATTGTCCAGATATGCTGACTTTGTAGACAGAGCTGCAGACATTGTTAAAAGAGAAGTCCTTTGGAACAAAAAAATCAGAGGCAGGCAGGGGGGCGCGGGAACATATTAAAATCCACGTGCCCCTGTAGCGCTACTCTCACCCTGTCTCAGACAGCCGCCAGAAGTAATTTTTGCCCAGCTTCTGCATACGTCATGGCCCTAGTTTCTTCTACTTCAATGCCACAGCCCAGCTGATGGATTGCCCGCTTAGTCAGTCAGTGACTGCAGCAGTTTCCTGTCCCAGTCACTGATTGGCTGAGTGGGCAACCCATCTGCCGGGTCCATGATGTTGCAGCAGCAGGAGCTGCTGGAGGCCTATGATGGCAGATATCGGGAAGGCAGCATTGTGGGGGGCATATGGATGGGTAAGTATACTTTCTTTATTATTTTCCCTCCAGCCTGCCTGTGATTTTTTTAGTTTCATAGGACTTCCATAGGGAATCATGTAAATCTATTTAATTTGGTTTTTACACTAAATGGGTCAGGTGCCAAGAACCTGGACCACAGAATGTAAAGAGTTAAGTTGGGATGCAACAGCATCACCACTTACCTCCTCTGTGCATACAGTAAGTAGTGAATTGCACAATGCTCCTTACTGCAGTAGTAGGGAATCCCAGTTACAAACAAGGTTTTCCACTCTAGAGCAGAAAGCTTATGCTTCAGAGGAGGCACTGCCTGTACTGCTGCTGCTAAGCCGGCTCAGTCTCCAGCAAGGCAGGGGTTAAGTTTTGATGCTGTGCACAGAATCACCTCTTAACCCCCTTGGAGGAGCAGAACACCATAATGATGGGTGTTGTGCTACTCTTTTGAAAGGTTTCACAAACCACTGTATTATTCGTGTCTACTGCAGCCTTTAGCGACAATCACGTGACCGTCTCTAGATGCTGCAGTGCACATGAATACACAGACAGGAGCCAGGAAGGGTGAGTGAAACCTTTCTAAAGTTTGAGTACCGAACAAAACTTTGGGGGAAATTGTGGTTTGAATACCGAATTGTTCGAACACAGGGGTGTTCAAGAACCTGGATACCATAAGTACTTCCGGTGATTGGCAGCAGTAAGAGGTGACATGCCCCCCATCAGGTCCAGCCTTAGGGGTGTGCGAGCAGTGTGGTCACAAAGGGTGCTGTGCACTCCCAGCAGGAAGGGGGGGGCCACCTAAGCCCTTGTATCCGTCCCTCGCCTCGGCACAGCAGCCTTGCTGAGAGTCAGCAAGGAGAAATCTCCTCTCCCCCGAACATGTGACTGCAGCCTGGCCCCATGCCCTGCCCCCCACAACTTCTCCCAGCTCACAGATGCCCATAACCCCGTTCCCTCTCCGGCTGGAGACAGATCAGTAGTGCGATCCTCCGCTCTACCTCCTTCTCATTGGCAGAGACATCCTTCACTACTACTTCTGTGTGAGTATATGTATCTATCTGTCTCTGTGCATGTGTGTGTGTTAGTGGAGTGTGTGCGTGTTAGTGCTTATGTAAGGCTGAGTATAACTACAGCTCCCAGCATGCCCTGACAGCCTGTGTATAACTACAGCTCCCACCATGCCCTTACAGCCTGTGTAGAACTACTACTCCCAGCATGCTCTGATAGCCTGTGTAGAACTACTACTCCCAGCATGCCCTGAAAGCTTGTGTCGAACTACTACTCACAGCATGCCCTGACAGCCTGTGTATAACTACTACTCCCAGCATGTCCTGACAGCCTGTATGTGTATAACTACTACTCCCAGCATGCCCTGACATCCAGTCACCTCCAGCTGCCCCAGTCCCCCTCAGTCACCCCCAGTCTGCCCCAGTCACAGGGAGAGCACTCTTAAGCTGGGAAGCAATACAGTTGTTGTCTCAAACGTCATTAAAATAGTATCTGACGCTGCGAGAAAAAAATTCTGTTTATTTAGCAAAAAAAAAAAAAAAAAATTTAAAATCAAGATTTAAATCGAGAACTGTCCACATTTTTGTTTTAAAAAAAAAATCGAGATTTTATTTTTTGGCCATATCGCCCAGCCCTACTCCCAGCATGCCTCTGTGTGGCTGTGGTAGAACAACAGCTCCCAGCAGGCTCCTGTGTGGCTGTGGTACAACAACAACTCCCAGCATGCTCCTGTGTGGCTGTGGTAGAACAACTCCCAGCATGATCCTGTGTGGCTGTGGTATAACTACAACAACTCCCAGCATCCTCCTGTGTGGCTGTGGTAGAACAACAACTCCCAGCATGCTCCTGTGTGGCTGTGGTACAACAACAACTTCCAGCATCCTCCTGTGTGGCTGTGGTAGAACAACAACTCCCAGCATGCTCCTGTGTGGTTCTGGTAGAACAACAACAACTCCCAGCATGCCCGTGTGGCTGTGGTAGAAAAACAACTCCCAGCATGCTCCTGTGTGGCTGTGGTCACAGTTTGTGTATAAACAGTGTGCGCCAAAAGAATATTCTGCACAGGGCGCCATCTACCCTAAGGCCGGCCCTGCTGCTACCATTGTTTATGTCAGAAACTGCTGGGTTCTAAGCGAGTCCCTAACTCTGTTCTAGCGCTGTATCACCATACTGAGCAGGGTTTAGCAGTCTCCCCCCATGTACTGTATATAGGAGGGGAGGCTGCTAGAAACCCTCCTCTGCATAGCAACAGTGCTGTTCGTAAGCATTAGAACAGCAGGGGATTGGCTTTGAGCCTTTTTACTACTGCACCTCCTTCCATTATCTTCAGCCATGCCGCATCCTTTCATTGTGCATCACAGTTTTGCAGCACATCTACATTTAGCCCAAATATACTCTTCTTATCACAGGCTCCTGTTTGTTGCTACAGTGCGCAAATCTCTTCTGACAGGTCCTGCCCTGAGTTCTAAACAACAACCTTGCAGCAAGGGCAGCCCTGGGATGGCTTCAAATAAGTGGCATTAGATTTTCTGCAAGTTATCATAATACTTCTAACTACTAATAAAGCTTTGCTCCTCTTGCTTTGTTTAAATGTCATTACAAGATTCGGCTAAGAGTTTTCCAAATGGTCCCTTGCATTCAGCTGTCATAGACTTCCTTCATTGTGACTGCACTGCTTACGTTACAAGAAAAAGTAAGTGAACCCTTCGGCTTTCTGCACCAATTCCTAATAAAATGGGTTCTGTTATCTAAGTCATAAACATGTCAAAAGTTATGATTGGTCAGGGCAGGGCCGCTTTAACCAGAGGGCACATGGTGCACGTGCACCGGGCCCACTGGTTAAAGGGGCCCCCCCGAGCAGGCCGGCCGTTGCTATGTGCGACCAATGCGGTCGCTGTAACGCCTGGAGTAGTGGATCCACTGGACCGGCACCAGCGATGGCACAAACCTCACCAGGGAGCGGAGTCTAAGGGGCCGCTGGTTTTCACCAGAGCCCGCCGCAAGGCGGGATGGACTTGCTGCGGCAGGCGACCCCCAGGTCGCTACCCCTGGCTTGGTTGCTGGTGTCGGCAGGCGAGGCGTGGCAGGAGATGGCACAGGCAATGGTCTGCAGGTGAGAGCGCACGTGACAGGCTGGACACGGGAACAGGTGGAGTGACAGGGAAACAGGAACCAGGAACAGGGACTTGGGACCAGGTAACGGACAGGACTCAGGAACAGGGACTTGGGACCAGGTAACGGACAGGACTCAGGAACAGGGACTTGGGACCAGGTAACGGACAGGACACAGGAACAACAGGGAGCTGGGCCAAACGCTATGGGAAGCATGTAGAGGCTCCAACCCAGGGGACAGGGCATGCTGGGATTTATAGGGGAGTGATTAGGTGCAACTACCAATTAGGAGCGCACTGCCCCTTTAAATCTGAGACAGCCGGCGCGCGCGCGCCCTAGGAGGCGGGGACGCGCGCGCCGGCCGGCACAGCGGGAGACAGGAGCGTGGAGAGGTGAGGCGCCCCCCGGGGCCGAGGTGATAGCAGCGCCGGGTCCCCGACTATGGACACCGGGTGCTGCATGGGGCAGGAAGCGGTCGCGGCGGCGGCCCGGAACGCGGGACGCCGCCGCGGCCGTGACAGTACCCCCCCCCTTTGGCCTCCCCCTCTTTCTTGCCTGCAGATGGCACAGGAAGCCACAAAGTCTTTGACATCTTGAAACAGACTAGGCCACCAGTAGTGGCGAGAGATCCGTTGGCCGGTCTTACGGACTCCAGGGTGCCCGGCCTCCAACGAGGAATGACCCCACTTCAAAATACCTCTTCGAAGCGCAGGGTGAACATGAGTCTTTCCGGGGGGTACTCTCTGAAGCGAGGAGGTGACGACTGGTGCTAGGCGATCAGGCGGTAAAACATGGCAAGGGACTGTGGGTCTGTGGACGAGGACCTTCTGTAAGTTCTTCCGGTGGTGAGAGGACACGACCTTAGTCTTGGGTACGGGGAGAGGGTACACCTCGGCAGAGAAGGCATCCGCCGAGTCTTGGTCTTCTGCCGGTAGGCCGGATAGAGGCTTGGCCGGGACAGGAAATGACATAATACACTTGGTCTGAGGTGACTTGAGACACTGGTGGGAACAGTCCTGACCCCAAGTGAGAATCTCCCCGGTTCTCCAGTCCAGCTGAGGGGCATGTTCTTGTAGCCACGGGAGTCCCAGGAGGACCGCGGGGGAAGAATGGGGCAGGACGTAGAAGGATATCTCTTCTTGATGTGAAGGACCCACCTGGAGGACTAAAGATGCGGTCTGGTAGTACACACGGTCGGTAAGAATTTCGCCCGTGACCGAGGAGATAGTCAGGGGCCTGGCTAGTCGGGTCACGGGTAGCCGCCATCTTTGGACCAATGTTGCCGCAATAAAACTGCCTGCTGACCCAGAATCGAGGAAGGCAGTAGTCTGATGATTTCGTCCTGAGAGAGTCCGGATGGAAACTGGCATAGACAGACTTGGAATGGTGGCATTCACACCTAGGGACACCTGTCCCACCGGACCTAGGTGCGAGCATTTTCCGGATGTTTGGGGACGTAGGGGACATCCCAGCCGGAAGTGATCGGAACCACCGCAATAGAGACAGAGATTCTGCTCCAGGCGCCGGATTCTTTCATCAGGCGTCAGGTGAGCCCGTTCCACCTGCATAGGAATCTCAGGAGAGGGTTGGGACATCGAAAGGTCAGGATTCTGGAAAACCGGCGCCAGCTGGGGATGGCGACGGGAACGGGTTAGTAAATGTTCATGCCGAACCTCCTCCTCCCTCTCCGAAAAACGAGTATCAACTCGGGTGGCCAGTAGAATGAGTTCGTTCAGGGAGGTAGGCAGGTCTCGGGCAGCGAGCACGTCTCTCACACGACTAGACAGGCCCTTCTTGAAGGTGGCCAATAGGGCGGCCTCGTTCCAGTCCAATTCGGCTGCCAGGGTGCGGAACTGGATGGCGTAGTCACCAACAGAGGAGCTGCCTTGAGAGAGGTTGAGGAGAGCAGTCTCGGCTGAAGAAGCACGGGCAGGTTCCTCAAAGACGGAGCGAAACTCGAATAGGAAGGCCCGGAGATTGGCAGCAACTGGATCATCACGGTCCCACAGTGGCGTGGCCCAGGCCAGGGCTCTACCTTCTAATAGGCTGATGATGAAAGCCACTTTAGAGCGCTCGGTGGAAAACTGACTACTCAAAAGTTCAATGTGCATGGTGCACTGAGTCAAGAATCCTCTGCACAACTTAGAGTCCCCAGAGTACTTGCTTGGGAGGGCCAGTCGGAGTGAAGAAGAAGCGTCAGGAGGTGGTGTGCGCTGGGCAGTAGTCTGCTGCTGTAAGGCGGCAGTGAGTTGCTGGATCTGCTGTGACTGCTTCTGGATTTGTTGCGCCTGCTGAGTGACCACTCTGGCGACATCACGGAGATCAGGCACCTCGCCGGGATCCATGGTTGGAGCCTACTGTAACGCCTGGAGTAGTGGATCCACTGGACCGGCACCAGCGATGGCACAAACCTCACCAGGGAGCGGAGTCTAAGGGGCCGCTGGTTTTCACCAGAGCCCGCCGCAAGGCGGGATGGACTTGCTGCGGCAGGCGACCCCCAGGTCGCTACCCCTGGCTTGGTTGCTGGTGTCGGCAGGCGAGGCGTGGCAGGAGATGGCACAGGCAATGGTCTGCAGGTGAGAGCGCACGTGACAGGCTGGACACGGGAACAGGTGGAGTGACAGGGAAACAGGAACCAGGAACAGGGACTTGGGACCAGGTAACGGACAGGACTCAGGAACAGGGACTTGGGACCAGGTAACGGACAGGACTCAGGAACAGGGACTTGGGACCAGGTAACGGACAGGACACAGGAACAACAGGGAGCTGGGCCAAACGCTATGGGAAGCATGTAGAGGCTCCAACCCAGGGGACAGGGCATGCTGGGATTTATAGGGGAGTGATTAGGTGCAACTACCAATTAGGAGCGCACTGCCCCTTTAAATCTGAGACAGCCGGCGCGCGCGCGCCCTAGGAGGCGGGGACGCGCGCGCCGGCCGGCACAGCGGGAGACAGGAGCGTGGAGAGGTGAGGCGCCCCCCGGGGCCGAGGTGATAGCAGCGCCGGGTCCCCGACTATGGACACCGGGTGCTGCATGGGGCAGGAAGCGGTCGCGGCGGCCGCCCGGAACGCGGGACGCCGCCGCGGCCGTGACAGTCGCACAGGGCTCCAGCCACCAGCCTGTCAGGGGGGAGCGCCATGGATGGGTAATCTACTTACCCCTCCATGGCGCCCCCTGCAGGGCCCCCCCGTCCGCCGCTGCCCCCGTCCGCTGCTGCTGCGGCGCTTCAGCGCTGCAGCAGCAGCGACACTGACAGAGGCCGCACTTCCTGCGGTCACAAGAGGCCGCACTCTCCCTCTAGCGCCCGACGTCACTGAAGCGTCGGCGCGAGGGTAAGGGGAGTGCAGCCTCTTGTGACCGCAGGAAGTGCGGCCACAAGAGGGAAGAGAAGAGGAACGCGTGGACCCAGGTGAGTAACAGTGTTTGTTTTTTTCAATGTTATATAGCAGCTATATACTATTGGGGAGCACAGTGGGCTATATACTATGGGGGAGCACAGGGGGCTATATACTATGGGGGAGAACAGGGGGCTATATACTATGGGGGAGAACAGGGGGCTATATACTATTGGGGAGCACAGGGGGCTATAT
Source organism: Dendropsophus ebraccatus (assembly GCF_027789765.1). Classification (NCBI taxonomy): domain Eukaryota; kingdom Metazoa; phylum Chordata; class Amphibia; order Anura; family Hylidae; genus Dendropsophus; species Dendropsophus ebraccatus. The sequence goes on from NC_091455.1 coordinate 171,737,388, forward strand.
ACTATTGGGGAGCACAGGGGGCTATATACTATGGGGGAGCACAGGGGGCTATATACTATGGGGGAGAACGGGGGCTATATACTATTGGGGAGCACAGGGGGCTATATACTATGGGGGAGCACAGGGGGCTATATACTATGGGGGAGCACAGGGGAGCTATATACTATGGGGGAGCACAGGGGGCTATATACTATGGGGGAGCACAGGGGAGCTATATACTATTGGGGAGCACAGGGGAGCTATATACTATTGGGAAGCACAGGGGAGCTATATACTATGGGGGAGAACGGGGGCTATATACTATTGGGGAGAACAGGGGAGCTATATACTATGGGGGAGCACAGGGGAGCTATATACTATGGGGGAGCACAGGGGGCTATATACTATGGGGGAGCACAGAGGGCTATATACTATGGGGGAGCACAGGGGAGCTATATACTATTGGGAAGCACAGGGGAGCTATATACTATGGGGGAGCACAGGGGAGCTATATACTATGGGGGAGCACAGGGGAGCTATATACTATGGGGGAGCACAGGGGAGCTATATACTATGGGGGAGCACAGGGGGCTATATACTATGGGGGAGCACAGGGGGCTATATACTATGGGGGAGCACAGGGGAGCTATATACTATGGGGGAGCACCGGGGGCTATATACAATGGGGGGCACAGGGGAGCTATATACTATGGGGGAGCACAGGGGAGCTATATACTATGGGGAAGCACAGGGGAGCTATATACTATGGGGGAGCACAGGGGAGCTATATACTATGGGGAGCACAGGGGAGCTATATACTACTGGGGAGCACAGGGGGATATATACTATGGGGGAGCACAGGGGGCTATCTACTATGGGGGAGCACAGGGGGTTATATACTATTGGGGAGCACAGGTTAGCTATATACTATTGGGGAGCACAGGGGGCTATATACTATTGGGGAGCACAGGGGAGCTATATACTATTGGGGAGCACAGGGGTCTATATACTATGGGGGAGAGCACAGGGGGCTATATATTATGGAGAGCACAGGGGGGCTATTTACTATTGGGGAGAGCACAGGGGGGCTATATACTATTGAGGGGGAGCACAGGGGGGCTATATACTATTGTGGGAGAGCACAGGGGGGCTATATACTATTGTGGGAGAGCACAGGGGGCTATATACTATTGGGGGAGAGCACAGGGGGCTATATACTATTGTGGGAGAGCACAGGGGGCTATATACTATTGTGGGAGAGCACAGGGGGCTATATACTATTGTGGGAGAGCACAGGGGGGCTATATACTATTGGGGGAGAGCACAGGGGGGCTATATACTATTGTGGGAGAGCACAGGGGGGCTATATACTACTGGGGAGAGTGCACAGGGGGGCTATATACTAATGGGGGAGCGCACAGGAGGGCTGGACTGGAGGAGCACATGAGGGTCTATATACTACAGGGACACCTTAAAACTATGGAGGCACAGAGGGGTGTAACTATGTAGGAGTACAGAGGGGTGTAACTACTGTATAGGGGTACAAGGGACCTAACTACTGTATGTGTTGGAGCCTAAAATATTTTTCTGGCAGATTCTGGAGAGAAGATTCACAGCCAGGAGAAGACTTCAAGGTGGCCCAGGCTGGATGGAGAGAAAAAGAAAAGGTGACAGACTCTGATCGGAGAAGACGCCCCCGGTGAGTCACTGGATGTAACTGCACTCTGTTATAGGGTTGTAGTGTTAGGGGTCATGGTGTGGCGGTATTATGTAATGGTATCATTGGTGATATCTTTCTGTTTTGTTTAGTGCAGTTTTTATGTAATATGTAATCACTGAATGGTGGAAATAGTGTTATAAGGTAACTACTGTATGTATTGGGGCTCTTGATACAGTGTGGGGGCAAATTCAGTACATTATACAATGTGCAGAAAGGTAAGGGGGGGCCCACTCTTGAGGGCTGTGCACTGGGCCCACCAATGTATTAAAACGGCCCTGGGTCAGGGTTCGGTTGTTAGACCCCAACCCTCCCCATCTTTCTGCAACAGTTAGCTATAGTAGTTTGCCTACTGGGCCTGACTCCTACACCAATGTGGGAAGAGCAGTAGGTGTGGCTCTAATGATCATGGGGATCTGAACATCTAGACCTGAACTGGTCATATTTTTTGCTACATTTGTGTGACATGTGAAAAGTTTTTTGAAAGTGACAGTAATGCCTTAAAGTGACTCTGTACCCACAAACTTTCCCCCAAACTGCTTGTATCGTCGCATTGCTGCTTTTAATCTAAGATCTGTCCTGGGGTCTGTTCAGGAGGTAATGCAGTTTTTGTACTAAAAAACAACTTTTAAACTTGCAGTCATTTTTCAAATTGGCATGGCCTAGAGTGTATATGCCCGAGGCTGTCACCGCCTCTCCATCTCTCCTCTCTGCCCTCTTCACCTTTAGGAATGTGACGGTACAAGCGGCTTTGGAGTGGCAGATTGTGGGTACAGAGTCGCTTTAACACTTCGCATACACATCCACAGGGAGAATAAACATTTCCTGCCGGAGACAGATCAGCAGTGCGATCCTCCACTCTACGTCCTCCTCATTGGCAGAGACATCCTCCACTACTACTTCTGTGTGAGTATCTATCTGTGTGTGTGTGTTAGAACACTAATCCTTTTGTGGTGTCCCACTGTGGGTGTTGCTATTCTTTAAACCCCTCGTCTGTACTTGTCTGTGGTCTTGTTATAGCAGTTGTATTACCAAGGATGACAACTAGATGTTGCTGTAGTATGTAGCTAAAGTCTAGAAGCTGCACGGCTGAAGTATCTCAAGGGTTATTTGTATGTGTATGTACCAGATTCTGTTGTCCAGTATGATCACTCCTTTCTTCTATCCTATCATCTCTTTCTTTCCCCCTTCTCTATTGCACTCTTTCCACCCAACCACAGCGCATATTACACAGGGCCGCCGATAGGGCAGTACAAGTGGTACTGCCGTATGGGGCCCGGACCCTAAGAGACACGGGGGGGGGCCCGGCGGGCCCGCCGGCCGCCGCCCCCCGACCGCTACGCTAGGGGGGCCCGCACGGCCCCCCTTGCCAACTGTTTTTGAGCATCCCAAAAAGCTGCGGCCACGCAGCTTCTCGGGATGCACTGATCGCTTTAATGTTCCGCCCGCACAGCGGGCGGAACATTAAAGCGATCAGAATACAGGAGAAGGACCTGTCAGCGTCCTCCTCCTGTATTCTCTCCCATAGGCTGCCGGCACTTCATACCAGCAGCCTATGGGAGGCCGGGCCGTGGTCATGTGCCCCTCCGGCAGGCGTGATGATGTGACGTCATCACGTCTGCCGGAAGTCCCGTCCCTGCGGCTCGCAAGATGGAGCCCGAAGAGGAGGAGGAAGAGCTGCTGCCTGCACAGCGCGGATTAGGTGAGTAGGATGTTTTTTTTTTTTAGGGGCACCTCTGGGGGCATTATTAGTGTATGGGGGCACCTCTGGGGGCATTATTAGTATATGGGGGCACCTCTGGGGGCATTATTAGTATATGGGGGCACCTCTGGGGGCATTATTAGTATATGGGGGCACCTCTGGGGGCATTATTAGTATATGGGGGCACCTCTGGGGGCATTATTAGTATATGGGGGCACCTATGGGGGCACCTCTGGGGGCATTATTAGTATATGGGGGCACCTCTGGGGGCATTATTAGTATATGGGGGCACCTCTGGGGGCATTATTAGTATATGGGGGCACCTCTGGGGGCATTATTAGTATATGAGGGCACCTCTGGGGGCATTATTAGTGTATGGGCGTACCTCTGGGGACATTATTAGTATATGGGGGGCACCTCTGGGGGCATTATTAGTATATGGGGGGCACCTCTGGGGGCATTATTAGTTCATGGGGGCACCTCTGGGGGCATTATTAGTATATGGGGGCACCTCTGGGGGCATTATTAGTTCATGGGGGCACCTCTGGGGGCATTATTGGTGTATGGGGGCACCTCTGGGGGCATTATTAGTATATGGGGGCACCTCTGGGGGCATTATTGGTATATGGGGGCACCACTGGGGGCATTATTAGTATATGGGGGCACCTCTGGGGGCATTATTGGTGTATGGGGGCACCTCTGGGGGCATTATTGGTGTATGGGGGCACCTCTGGGGGCATTATTAGTGTATGGGGGCACCTCTGGGGGCATTATTAGTATATGGGGGCACCTCTGGGGGCATTATTAGTATATGGGGGCACCTCTGGGGGCATTATTAGTGTATGGGGGGCACCTCTGGGGGCATTATTGGTCTACGGGGGCACCTCTGGGGGCATTATTAGTGTATGGGGGCACCTCTGGGGGCATTATTGGTGTATGGGGGAACCTCTGGGGACATTATTAGTATATGGGGGCACCTCTGGGGGCATTATTAGTATATGGGGGCACCTCTGGGGGCATTATTAGTGTATGGGGGCACCTCTGGGGGCATTATTGGTCTACGGGGGCACCTCTGGGGGCATTATTGGTGTATGGGGGCACCTCTGGGGGCATTATTGGTGTATGGGGGCACCTCTGGGGGCATTATTAGTGTATGGGGGCACCTCTGGGGGCATTATTGGTATATGGGGGCACCTCTGGGGGCATTATTGGTATATGGGGGCACCTCTGGGGGCATTATTGGTGTATGGGGGCACCTCTGGGGGCATTATTGGTGTATGGGGGCACCTCTGGGGGCATTATTGGTGTATGGGGGCACCTCTGGGGGCATTATTAGTGTATGGGGGCACCTCTGGGGGCATTATTAGTATATGGGGGCACCTCTGGGGGCATTATTAGTGTATGGGCGCACCTCTGGGGGCATTATTAGTGTATGGGCGCACCTCTGGGGGCATTATTAGCTCATGGGGGAACCTCTGGGGGCATTATTAGTATATGGGGGGCACCTCTGGGGGCATTATTAGTTCATGGGGGCACCTCTGGGGGCATTATTAGTTCATGGGGGCACCTTTGGGGGCATTATTAGTATATGGGGGCACCTTTGGGGGCATTATTAGTATATGGGGGCACCTCTGGGGGCATTATTAGTATATGGGGGCACCTCTGGGGGCATTATTAGTATATGGGGGCACCTCTGGGGGCATTATTAGTATATGGGGGCACCTCTGGGGGCATTATTAGTATATGGGGGCACCTCTGGGGGCATTATTAGTATATGGGGGCACCTCTGGGGGCATTATTAGCTCATGGGGGAACCTCTGGGGGCATTATTAACTCATGGGGGCATCTCTGGGGGCATTATTAGTGCATGGGAGTACCTCTGGGGGCATTATTAGTTCATGGGGGCCACCTCTAGGGGCATTATTAGCTCATGGGGGCACAGCTGGGAATCCTACATACGGGGGGCACAGCAGGGGATCCTACATACAGGGGGCATCCCACACAGCGCAGTTACTATGGGAGCCTACAGGGGGGAGAAAGGAAAGGAAGTTGCTAGAAATGTGCGGAGCCTAAATTGTTTGTCTCGCAGGTTCTAAGGGGATGAAACGTATCTGGAAGGAATCATCATGGAGGTCTGGGCCGGATGGAGAGGAAAAGGGAAAGTGACGCCTCAGATCAAAGAAGACATCACCTGTGAGTCCCTGTATGACACTTTTCTTATTTTGTAGAACATCATTTAGTAGGGGCGCCCCGAGGTGACAGCTACTACATTATCTGTACTCAGAGATATCACTGTGTTATCTGTAGTGTTACATAGGACTGCAGGTGACAGCTACTACATTATCTGTACTCAAGAGATATCACTGTGTTATCTGTGGTGTTACATAGGACTGCAGGTGACTACTACATTATCTGTACTCAGAGATATCACTGTGTTATCTGTAGTGTTACATAGGACTGCAGGTGACAGCTACTACATTATCTGTACTCAAGAGATATCACTGTGTTATCTGTGGTGTTACATAGGACTGCAGGTGACTACTACATTATCTGTACTCAGAGATATTACTGTGTTATCTGTGGTGTTACATAGGACTGCAGGTGACATCTACATTATCTGTACTCAGAGGGATATCACTGTGTTATCTGTGCTGTTACATAGGACTGCAGGTGACATCTACTACATGATCTATACTCAGAGGTATCACTGTGTTATCTGTGCTGTTACATAGGACTGCAGGTGAAATCTACTACATTATCTGTACTCAGAGATACCACTGTGTTATGTGGTGTTACATAGGACTGCAGGTGACTACTACATTATCTGTACTCAGAGATACCACTGTGTTATGTGGTGTTACATAGGACTGCAGGTGATATCAGGTCATTTCTCCAGGTTGCAGAAGTTCAAACTTCATCGTGCCCTGGTGTGCTGGTGTCTGTATGTGTGTATACATGTGTGCTGGTGTCTGTATACATGGGTGCTGGTGTCTGTGTGTGAGATCAATTCTAGAGAACTGGCTCATATACCCCATTTTCCCCAGTGGCTTAAAATGTAACCTCTGTTATACAGTTATAGAATTGTAGAAATTAAATGTGAACAAGGTGCAATTCAAATAGACACTTACTTGTATAGCTGCCTCTTGTGCTCTGTATGCAGTGCATTATATTCACCCCTGCAACGTACAATTTATAGCGTGTCTACAAGCCCAGCAGGGCTCATTATGATGGAGACTAAAACTTATACAAGAGTGGGGTAGGGGTTCCCCTGTATTCAGAATGCTGTTGAGTACTAGGCAATGCCCCGTTTGGGATTATTGAATTTCGAGGGTCTATGCAGAGCAGGATAAAGACACCTCTGCTGCACAAACAGGATCTCCTAGAAAGCGTTCTCACCGCCATGTATTCGCTATCACTGGCTTGGGTGAGCTAAACTAGTCTGCCTGGGGGGGGGGGGGTGATTTGTATATGCTCACTAACATGGAACAGCCTCATTATATTAGCCTTATCAACATATTCTATGTTAGTGAGCATACCGGGGGGGGGGGGGGGGGATATTGGTGAACATATACAAATCAAACAGCCCCCCAGACCCTCGAAATTCAATAACCCCAAACGGGGCATTGCCTAGTACTTAACAGCATTCTGAATACAGGGGAACCCCTACCCCACTCTTGTATAAGTTTTAGTCTCCATCATAATGAGCCCCGCTGGGCTTGTAGACACGCTATAAATTGTACGTTGCAGGGGTGAATATAATGCACTGCATACAGAGCACAAGAGGCAGCTATACAAGTAAGTGTCTATTTGAATTGCACCTTGTTCACATTTAATTTCTACAATTTTATAACTGTATAACAGAGGTTACATTTTAAGCCACTGGGGAAAATGGGGTATATGAGCCAGTTCTCTGGAATTGATCTGAACCAAATTATACCTCCCAGCAAGGCGTGGGGCGAACACACTATTTTTTTTTTTTTTTTTATTAATGTGGGGGGCCCAGACACTTTGGTTGTATGGGGCCCCGAAATTCCTGATGGCGGCCCTGATATTACATGCTGGTTAGGAAGTTAGTCCCTTGGGTGAAGGAAGAGTCTTAGCCGAGCCTTGGTGGAGAAAAGACGCTGCTCAGATAAGCTCTACACCTAGGTTCTACCTGGGCCCTGCCCCTCTGCCAGGCCCCCTCTACCGTTAGTTCTTAGTCAGTACCCCACATGGGTAGGACACAGAACAGTCAGCTCTTACAAACCTCTTTCTTGAAGCACCAAACAAGCTGTATGATGCCCTGCTAAGCCCTTCAGGAGAGGACTAGCCTACAGATCACCTCAACCCACGCCGAGGACTGGGAGTCACTACAGTGCAGGACAGTCTCCGCAAAAGAGCCAAAGAGCTAGGAACTGATCCGGGTGGACCAAAGTTACTAAAAGTCGATAAACTTCATGTCACAGTGTGGGTGTTCTTAGGAAACCCTAACCATTCCGCTCATCCCAGGTAACAGGTTCTGGAGCCTGTGTCAACCATCAGTACGGTTCAGCCAAAGCTAGTGGGCATAAGGTGGTGTGAAGACTATATGAAAGGTCAAAACACAGGCACAGGTTGTTCTTTTACAAGTATTCTTCTATGCACTCCAACCTCCCGTCAGAGCACATTACTAATTGGGTTGAGACTCTCACGGCACCCTCCTCTCTACTACCTCAGCACAACCTTATCAACTCTACTACATCCTACTCAGCACTTATCTCACAGATCTGGTGGTTCTATGTACGTGTATTTATTGGAATTGTGTCAAGTGTATTTCAAGATTCGTTGTATTCCCTGCTGCACATTTACAGGTAGAAAACCCTGTCAACGTTACCAACTGAGTCTGTGATTACCCCCTACCACCTGCACAGCACTTGCACCGCAACCTTGGGACATTTCCCCTTTCTGTGGGTGGCGGGTCCTACCAATATTCGGCAAGGTTACTATACCACTCTGACCACCTGTGACTACCTGCAGCAACCCAACAGGACACCAACCACAGGGGAGCAGGGTACAACCGGCTTTATATTCAAAAAGCAGGTGTGCCATCACACCTGTGTGCCCACCTGGCACTGGCATTACGTGAAAAAAACCCTTAAGGTCCAGCTGTATCTCGGTCATCCACAAGAAGTGGCATCACACTTCCATCTAGTAAGTGACCGGCTGTCCCACCACTACAACATCCTCCGGGGGCATACCACAAAAGTTTTTTTCTTTGTGTGTTTTGGATCCCTGTCTTGTAGCATCACTTAATCTAATACCTCTTCACCTTTATATCATGGACAGCTGCCATTGCATTCTCCTGTAAAATGTTTAGATACATTTATTGTTGCCCCAATAATCTCAAGGTTCTCAGACCCTGCGGCAGCAAAGCCGCCCCAAACCATGATGCTCCCTCCATCTCACACCTGGGAGGAGAATTTGGAGGCGAAAGGCAAACTTTTTAAGACCAACTTCCAAGAGTAAGCCATTGAAACAACGTCTGAGATCTATATGATGACATTTTGGCCCAGAGAAACACCAGACATGAAGGGAAGAACACTATGAGGCAATGCTAATAAGTACTCTGTAGCTAAATATAAACTAGTATGTTACAGCCAGAATTGGATATAGTCTTGGTGTACCGTGAATGGCTGCAACAAGGGAATGGAGTTATAGATTACACAACAATTGAGGCTGCAGTTAGACAGTCATAATACAGCTCAGTGCTAGAGCTATATATTTATTAGAAAGAATAAGCACATATCCCTTCAGGAGCAAGCCGGGAAACCTTTACCAAATGTTTTAGTCAAATAAAAAAAATCTTTCTACATAGAGGAAGTTCCCCAACTCAAGTTGTTGACAAGGAGCATGTCTTACGCTGGTGAACCTGACAGATTAATGACAAAGTAACTTTTATTAAGGCTATGTTCCCATACAGTATTTTTCTCAGTATTTTTGTAACCAAAACCAGAAGTGACCTGAAAACACAGAAAGGCTGTGTACACACTGCTGAGTGGATGGCCACCATTTAATGGCAATTGCTGTTATTTTAAAACCATGGCAGTGTGGGAACTGTGTGGGAACATAGTCTAAGGGTGGTTTCACACATAATGGATTTCGCAGTGAAATTTGCTGTGGATCCTTCCCTGTCACTTTCATTGAGATTACATTGGGTTTGTCATCTGGACGTCACGCTCAGCCAATCAGTGCACTACCCCACTGCAGCCACGGATTGGCTGAGTGGGATGTCCAGATGCCAGGAACTCCTGAAGCAAGCCGGAGTGCGGAACCAGTAATGCATGTGTAGCAGACTGTAGTAAGATGTACTGAGCCGAGGGGAGGTTAAGGGGGCGGCCTTTTACATACTTGCAGCAGGATGACAATTCCGTTGTGAGTATGTAATCTTAATATAAAGGACAGTTATAGGATAACTCTTCATCTCTGTTCTGGCTCCCTCAGCACCCCCCACCTCCGGGATATGAAGGTGGTCAGGAGTAGGGGCCGTGGCTCAGGAGCCGTTCCTTCACTATACCAGGCCCCTTGTGAGATGTGTACAGGGAACAGGCCTGGAGCACATGCCACAAAGACTACAGGAAAATTTGGTGTGCGACACTGTGAAGAGGAACGGGCAGAAAAGGACAGGGGAGAAGGGGACCATAGGAGTGGACAAGTCAAAAAGTACATGAAGAGAAAGAGGAATGGAGATAAGAATCTGGTACTTTTTAAACTTTTTTTATTCATGATTGGCTGGAATACACCTTCAGGCTGGGTTCACACTACATATATTTCAGTCAGTATTTTGCAACCAAAACCAGGAGTGGATTAAAAACACAGAAAGGCTCTGTTCACACAATGATGAAATTGAGTGGATGGCCGCCATATAACAGTAAATAACTGCCATTATTTCAATATAACAGCCGTTGTTCTAAAATATCAGCAAATATTTGCCATTAAATGACGGCCATCCACTCAATTACATTATGTGAACAGATCCTTTCTGTGTTTTCAATCCACTCCTGGTTTTGGTTGCAATATGAGGACCACAATACTGACTGAAATATACGTAGTGTGAACCCAGCCTACTTAAGTTGATATAATAAGTTATAAGGATAAGCCAGTCCCAGGAATGGCCATGTGTAGCACTACATTCAGCATTCCCTACTGCAGAGAAAATTCTCCAATCAAGATTAGCTGTTTGTCCACAAATTGAACCAGAAATGGGTCTGTCCTTTAGTCTGTCTATTTAGGCCCTTTTCTTGTTCTGTAGAAGAATACAGCTTTCCCTACACAACACTTATGTTTGGTGATACCATTTGTAACTCCTTAAGAAGTTTATCATAGACATTTATGGCCTATCCTCCTGACCATTCCTTCTATACCTGGACAGGGGCTGCCAGCAGTTAACTCACCAGGTGGGTTGGGGGTCCCCTGTTCCCAATATAGGTGCGAGTCCAAGTGGTTATGTCAGACCTTTATGGCATGTGCTGTGTATACTTCCTAAATGTCTATGATAGGAATGCCCTTTTAGAACAAGGGAGAGACTGATCAATGAACAATTCAAGCTTCCCCGGTGCTGTTTTTGAATCTAACATTAATATGTATGCCTTACTACACACATATAATACAAATGGAAAAACAATGAAGTCATTCCTGCTCTATAGCAATTTCTAGCAGAAATACAGAATATTACTACTAGTAAGGGTTGCCAGGTAACACATAGGCTCTTGTTGGATAGAAGCTAGTGAAAAAAAAGATACATTTTTTTTTAACAATGTATATTCCTTACCCAACTAATGCGGGGGAAATACAACTGACCCGGAAGGTGACCTGGAAAGTCGGAACCCTGGGCATTGATCATACAATGAAACTTACAAAATAAATTTGTAAACCTGTATTTTTATATGATATATGACACTATTGAAAGTTTTCAGAATTAAAAGGGAATCAATCAGCCCCATTGTGCTGATAAGGTTCCCTGGTGCACAGTATGAAGCTCCAGTGCAGCTCCGGAGAAAATTTTATTTTAGTCCGCTGGCATGTGGCAAGGAGAGGCGGGCAGACAGTCATCTGGATGGCTCCCCGCCAGTGTGTAGTCCCCGCTCTCTGCCTTTCAGTGCAATTGGAGGGGATGATTGACAGGCAAAGAGGCCCGTTACTGGCCTTTCTCCTTGTCAATCATCCCCTCCAAGCGTGCGCTGGCGGATTAGAACTTCATTTTCTCCGGTATAAATCTTGTGCTGCAGCCGCGACTGATACGTACTGCGGGCTGCAAAGGAAGTATATACTGTGCAACAGGGAACCAAATCAGCCCAATTGGGCTGATTGGTTCCCTTTAAGTCTGGCTTCTGAACTCGGCAGTGACCATTGCTGAGATATAGGAAACACAAAGTGAAAAGAGACACAAGGATTATACATACAGACACAGAAGATTGTGACAATGTAGAATATAAATTGGTATATGTGGTAGTAAGGTGTATGGTACTATTATAAATATCAGTGTAGTTCACAAAGTGTGACCAAAGTCCTACTCATTGCTAACAGTGATGTGTATATCAGCTACAGTCCATTCTACCTAATAGATAGTCTCAGGCTCAGAAATAGACTGTTCATTCTACCTTTTGTGTTTGTCGTCTTTGTCTATTAATTCTAAAATCAATGTTCCTGATCCAGGAGTGGTCTACGTGTTTGGTTTGCAGATATTACCGTCACTAAGTACAACAATAAACTTTGGACTTTCAAAATCAATGAGATATAAGAATTTAACTCCGGGATTCTATAGGGATTCGGCAGAGGTTGTTTCCATAGTTACCCTGCCCCCCTCATTGCTTAAAATGTCAGGAAAGAGAACAAAGAAGTGATATATACATTGAGATTCCAGTTATTACAGTAGAATATGCATTCATTTATTTACACTATATTGTGACATAGTGAAGGAACCTATAGACACTAGTAAGCCATCTCCTCCCGCGCTACAAACAAACAAGCCCACTCCTCTACATTCTTCTCTCTACTGCTGCCAGTACCTGCGCTGACGCTTTTATTCAGTGAAGGTCATTCACAATCTCCACATTTGTTGTTTGCTTTGTGAATTATACATTAAGAGTTTCCTTTATAAAACTGTAGATCTAACTAGAATAACTCATAGTGGAACCTGGAACATGTGACTGGTAGCTCAAGCTGGTAATGCTCTTCAGCTGCCATAGAGTTTTACAGAGATAGGCTATGTTAACACAACGTTTTTTTTCAGCTCCATTTAAAATAACGTGCGTCATTTTGAGTCTAAAATAACGGTCGTAATTTAGCAGCCTGACCCCCCTTAGTGCAATGACGGGTGTTGGCACATTATTCTAGTTTGGGATTACTAATTGGACTTTGGGTGCGGCTTAATTGAAAAGTCCATTGAATTTAAGAAAAGAAAAGAAAAACATTTCTGGTGAACAACCCCTTTAAGCTTTTAGTATTGGCTTTTTTCTTTATGTATGTGCAGGAGTTTAGCCCTGCATAAAAAATGACATCAGACTTATACAAAAAGGTTTTAGAAAATATTAATATCTAAGGCTTTAATACATTTAAAAAAAAACTACTTTTGATATGGCAAAGAGACTACGGCTAGGTTCACACTGCATTTTTGCAATACGTTTTTTTCATCCGTTTTTTGAAAAAAAAACCGGATGAAAAACGGATTGCAAAAACAGATGCATTTGTGTGCATCCGTTTTGATCCGTTTTCCCATTGACTTCCATTATTTAAAAAAATGGATCAAAACGGATCCATTTTTTTTTTTTACGGGCACAAAAACGTTGCTGACACTTTTTTTTTGTCCGTTAAAAAAAAACAGATCCGTTAAACATATGGTAAAAACGCAGTGTGAACCCAGCCTAAGCGAGAAGACGACCACACTGCTGCATGCTCCTCTCCCCACTCTGTGTCTGAGACCTAGACTGCCCCTTAGACTTGCATTGAAATTACTTTTAGGTCACATGACACAGAGCTGGGAGTAAATGTACTAAGTGTGTCCCGGCTCTCTCTCTCTCTTTGACATATTTAAAATTTTCTTTAATGACAGTGCCCATTAAAATATGTGTATACTACTTGCTCCTCAGTAGTCAGAATAATTGTAGCCTTTGGCCCTGAAGGAGTTTTCCTCTTTCTTCCCTTCTCATTTCTGCACTCAATATTTGTTACTTTTTCATCTACCAAGTTATATGTCATTGCGTATTTTATGTAGAAATATGTAGAAGACGGCACTTCCGTGGCGGTGGTGCTCGAGGCGTATTTTATGACATTTTCATACACTTCTGTAGATAACCACAGAAAAGGTTAGTTACTTAAATATGAAAAAAAAAAGTCAAGAGCGCGGGTCTTCAAACTGCGGCCCTCCAGCTGTTGCAATGCTACCATTCCCATCATGCCTGAACAGCCAAATCCAAAGCTTTAGCTGTCCGGGCATGATGGGAATTGTAGTTTTGCAACAGCTGGAGGGCCGCAGTTTGGAGACCCACGCCCTAGCGTGTACAGGGAGGCCTGAGTGCTGAGAAAGTAAGGTTCATCATGCTGGGCTTTCATGTCATATCTTTTTCTTCCCTGGGAGATAACCTCCACCACAGCAAGTGCCCCCTACACACACACACCTATGACAGCAAGCACAGAGGGGTGTCAGCAGGGGCGGATTAACTTTACCATAGGCCCTGGGCTGTTCACCAAGCCTGGGCCCCCCCACCCCACTGTAACTATGGCGGCACTAGCCTGGCGTTCATAGTACAGGACAGATAATGTCAAGATGTCCTGATTTGTGCAAAATTGCCATTAAAAAAACAGTGATTTTTTGCAAATCATGGCGGAAGTGTAGCCAGGAGACAGTACACCACTGAAAGTATAAGTCTTTTTGGGTGGTCATGGGCCCAAAACGCCTCTATTATAATCCACTACTGGGTGTCAGCTTTGCCAGCAGCTATATAGGGTACCAGGAACTGCAGGGCTGAGACAGCCCTGCAGTTCCAGACTCAAACATTGGTAGCAGCAGAGGGGGCTGTGTCACCCTTTACTGTTGCCACTCATTGGACGTCAATATGTAAATAGAAAATGATACATTTTAATAAAGTTATATTGCAAAGTATGACAGTAATGAATTGATAGTTTATTTTCTCCAGAGTACTCCTTTAAAACACAAATATATATTATGTTAGGAGACTGCACTTCTGTATAGGCCATGGGTGAACTACTCTTCAAACACCAGTTACTTACTGTAACTTATTACACAAAACCTCCCTCTATTCAATCTCTAAAAACACTGAAGCACCTGTGTAAAGTGCCGGAATGATACAGAATTTTCATTGTCCTCCACTTAACAGGAATGCCTGGCCTGTGCTGAGACGCCACGCTTTATTAACAACGCTGAAAAGAATCTTACACCATGTATCACTCCTGATCTCTCGTATTACATAACTCAGATCATAACTCACATATTAATTACACATGACAGGTCTACAACTTCTGAATTTTATGGCGAAAGGTTAGCCTTTGTTTAGAAGGTCTGAACTGTTTCGGCCTTTGATTTGCTTCCAAGTAGTGAAGAGCGAATAGTGAAATACTCGAATATTCGATATTCGTACGAATATCTCCCGTATATTCGAATATTCGATCCCATTAAAGTCTATGGGAACAAGTATTTGATTATTGAAAAAAATCTATTCGACCACTTGGGAGTTAAAAAACGGAAGCTGGGGGATTTGAACCCTTATCGAATATTTATTGAATATTCTGCGAACTATTCGATAATATTTGATAGATCAAATACCTTACTATTCGATCGAATATCTATTTGATCGAACAGTATTCGCTCATCACTACTTCCAAGGAATAAGAAGGGGGGGGTATGAAATCAGAAAACTGTCTGGTTTTACTGTATAAGGGTAAATGCACATGTTAAGGATACACTGCGATAATACACTGCGATATTTCCATACAGAAATTTACACAGCAAAGTAATCCATCTAGTGTGCATTTACCCTAATAGCTTTTTATTGTATGAGTCTATAACGGCACCTAAAGAGATGCATTGGGCCTCTACTGTACCTATGTACACCTTTACTTCCATACAAAGGCTTATTCTCTTAGACTTTAAATCAAATGCTCCATTGTATTCTGTACTATGTTACATGAAGGCTGTATGTATTACTAGCTTAATGGATGTCAAATTACTGATAGGGTATATTCAGACGTAACATATCTACTATAGGTTTGCTTCTGCAGATTTCTTGCTATATAAATCAATCCAAATAAATAGCTGAACACAGCAGGAGATCTTCAGCTTCATATCCACAGCAGATACATACATGTGAATATACCCATTTAAAGGAAACTTTTTTTTTTTATACCATAGTCCTATACAAACTGTCTACATCTTAGTGACCACTAGAGGTCACAACTACCTTCCATTTCTTGCAATACTGACCTGAGACAGTCACTGCTTATATGTTCCTGAATGTGTCACTGTTAGGAGACAGAGGAACTTCAAATAAGGAGATGCTAATAAAGAGTGAATATTGTGTAAATGGCTGTTATTTACTCATGTCATTTTTTTATGTCTTATTTTGAGTTATTTTTGTAATTTGTTATTTAGATTAACCCCTTAGTGACTGAGCCAATTTCCATGTTTAAAAGGCCTTGACGCTTCAATTTTTTCACCTACAGACCTACATGATTACTTATTTTTTGCGACACCGGTTATACTTTGAAATGACAAACTTAAGTTTTCTACAAAATATTCTGTGAAACCGGGAAAAAATTATTTGTGCAGTGAGGAGTTTCATTTTTACGCTGTTTGTCCTATGGTAAAACTGGCATGTTAGCTATGTTTCTCAAGTCAGTACGATAACTATGATATATAATTTGTATAACTTGGCTGTGTGAGGTGTCATTTTTTTGCGCCATGATCTGTACTTTCTATTGATACCTTGATTGAATATAATGCGACTTTTTGATAACTTTTTATTACAATTTTTCTGGAATTGATGTGACCAAACATGCACAATTTTGCACTTTGGCGGGTTTCTGCGCTTACGCCGTTTACCGTGCAAAATCAGGAATAAGATATGTTTATTTTTTTTTTTATTTATCTATATCATAAAAATCAAAGTCTGTCTGTCTGTCTGTCTGTCCTCTATAGACTTCCAAACGCCTGAGCCGTTTGACCCCAAATTTGGCCCACAGATACATTGGGTGCCCGGGAAGGTTATTGCGAAAGGTCCCGTCCACGCCAGATGTACAGGAGGGAAGGGGGAGGGGAAAGAGCGCCCCATAGAGATGAATGGGAAAATCTCCTCACTGCAAACACAGGTGATATAATTAGCTGCAGCAGACACGGCAGTTGGAGCCTTAGCAACCAATAGGATTACTGCTTTCATTTTCACAGGGAGCAATGGTTGCTAGGGAAGCTGCCTCACAACATCCACAGTAATAACTGGTAGACCCCCTACTCCATCTATACAGTACATGTATATACAGGACCCCCTACTCCATCTATACAGTACATGTATATACAGGACCCCCTACTCCATCTATACAGTACATGTATATACAGGACCCCCTACTCCATCTATACAGTACATGTATATACAGGACCCCCTACTACATCTATACAGTACATGTATACAGGACCCCCTACTCCATCTATACAGTACATGTATATACAGGGCACTACAGGTATACCAAACTGTGACTGGATAACACTGCCATACCAGACCTGACCAATACCGCCATACCGTGACTGGATAACACCGCTATACCAGACCTGACCAATACCACCATACCATGACTGGATAACATTGCCACACCAGACCTGACCAATACCGCCATACACCAGACCTGACCAATACTACCATACTGTGACTGGGTAACACGGTCATAACACACCTGACCAATACCGCCATACTGTGACTGGAAAAAACTGCTATACCAGACCTGACCAATACCGCCATACTGTAACTGGATAACACTGTCATACCACACCTGACCAATACCGCCAGACTGTGAATGCAAAACACTGCCATACCAGACCTGACCAATACTGCCATACTGTGACTGGATAACACTGCCATACCACACCTGACCAATACCGCCACACCAGACCTGACCAATACCGCCATACTGTGACTGGATAACACCGCCATACCAGACATGACCAATACCGACACACTGTGGCTGAATAACACTGCCATACCAGACCTGACCAATACCACCATACTGTGACTGGATAACACCACTATACGCCCCTCGACACCAGATTTTCTGGCAAGTCTGAACGGGAGGGTACTGCCCCTCTGCAAGGTGCTACCCTACGCACCAGACCATGGGTGACTAATGGTAAATACGACCCTGCAGGTAAACAGGACACTGACACTTAATACCCGGGCAGCGCCGGGTACATTTTCTAGTTATTTATAAAATGGGAAACAGGGGGGTGATTTAAACTTTTATTAGGGGAGTTTTTTTTTTTTTAAATAAAAACACTTTTTTTTTTACTGTACACATTAATTTTTAGTCCCCTTTTATTACTGAACTGATCTCTCAGAAAGATCAGGGCACTATACTATATATAGTATATCTGCTGTACCCCAGATCTACAGATTGCTGAGCCAGGATCAGCGTCAGTGCGATGCTGAGCCCTGGCCCGGTAAAAAGACATCTCCCCTCCACGACACCAGGTATAGGGGACACCAGCTATTTAAATGCAGTTGTCAGCTTTGAAAGCTGCATTTAAAAAGCTAATTAGCGGGGCCATCGGTCGTGCCGGCTGCAGATAACAACTGTGAGCCACGTACTGCAGAGAGGGCTTTTGCTGTGAGCCCACTGCTTCCCCTAATGGCAACAGTACAATCATACTTGTCAAGCGTCGTTAAAGCGACTCTGTACCCACTGTTCTTCCTCCCCCAACCACTTATACCTGTTTGTAGCTCATGTGAAGTCCATTCTTCTGGTATGTTTCGGAACGCTGGTAGAGGTTTCGTTCGGCTGAAAAATAAACTTTAGTTGAGGAGATGCTGCGTCTAAGAGGCGGGGCAGAGAGCGTTCGTGCCCAGGTGAAGCGCCGCCTGTGTGGTCCTGGTCTGCGTCTCCCCCTCCTCTGGTTCCGCCCTCTGCCCGCCCTCACAGGCCAAGTTGTTCTTGCGCCTGCGCCGTGCTTGTAACCCCCTGGCGCTGTTGCCTGACGTTGCGGGTTGTGGGTCACGCTGCGCATCATCAATGTTGTCTTAGCGACGCCCTTCTGCCTGGCCCGCCTCCCATGTCAGTGTGAGACGCCTCCCGTTGTCCCAGTCCCGCCCCTTTGTCTGTCTGCGGCCAACACGCCCCCGCTTACGCTCTTTGCATCAGTCCTCTCCTCGGCTTTACATCACATGCACCTTTGAGCACCGTAGCGCACGTATCCCGCGCAGGCGCAGTGAGGCGAACGGTCTTCTCCGGCCAGTGTAAAGCGTCACTGCGCCTGCGTGGGATACGTGCGCTATGGTGCTCAATGGCGCATGTGATGTGAAGCCTAGGAGAGGATGGATGCAAGGAGCGTAAGCGGGGGGCGTGTTGGCCGCAGACGGACAAGGGGGGCGGGACTGGGACAACGGGAGGCGGCTCACACTGACATTGGAGGCGGGCCAGGCAGAAGCGCTTCGCTAAGACAATGTGGATGACGCGCAGCGTGACCCGCAACGGCGCCAGGGGTTACAAGCACGGCGCAGGTGCAAGAACAACTTGGCCTGTGAGGGCGGACACAGGGCGGAACCAGAGGAGGGGGAGACGCAGACCAGGACCACACAGGCGGCGCTTCACCTGGGCACGAACGCTCTCGGCTCCGCCTCTTAGACACGCCATCTCCTCAACTAAAGTTTATTTTTCAGCCGAACGAAACCTCTATCAGCGTTCCGAAACATACCAGAAGAATGGACTTCACATGAGCTACAAACAGGTATAAGTGGTTGGGGAAGGAGGAACAGTGGGTACAGAGTCGCTTTAAATGGTTAAACTAGTTGCAAAAGTGGCCATAGGATTAATTGTTCTGGTAAATGTGGATGAACTGTAGATCTTCCCTTGCAGAGCTGAATCCTTTTTTACATACAGTGATCTCTCAACATATGATATTATTGGTTCCAGGAGGACCAATATATGTTGAGACCAAAACTCTATGGAAAACTGGTAATTGGTTGTAAAGCCTCCAAGATGTCAACCAAGAATGAGAAGTAATGAACATTTAAAGAAAAATAAGCCAATAACTAACATGGATAAAACAAGTCCTTACTCAACAGTCAGAAGAAGCTACTGGAGAATGTAAATGACTTTCTATGTGGAGCACTGAAGCATTTTCAGGGTTCTATACAGATCACATGGGGTCCCAGAAAAATGAAAAGAAGATGTCCTCACCTGGTGCCCAAAGGAGCAGCTCATCCTGGTACAGGTAAAGAGCAGTGCAGGGCATGTAGTATCACACTGCATTGTAGGGAGGGGATACTTGACACACAGCAGTACAGGACATGTAGTATCACACTGTACTGTAGAGAGGAGATACTAGACACACAGCAGTACAGGACATGTAGTATCACACTGTACTGTAGAGAGGAGATACTAGACACACACAGCAGTACAGGACATGTAGTATCAACCTGTAGTGTAGAGAGAAGATACCAGACAGCCAACCAGTGAATGCCTTTCACTAATACTGGGCATATACCAGTAAAATGGCCATTCTTATTGGTTTATCATCAAGTTATTTACATGCGCCGCAGATCCTGACTGTCTGTAGCATTGTATGTTGAATCTGGTCTCAAGTCACGATTGTGCAGAATCGCTCATTGTATGGTGAAAATATTGTAACCTGAAGCCATTGTAAGTTGAGGGACCACTGTAGTTCCCTGTACATGAAAATTTTGACTTGTCTTGCACAATTATTTATAAATGTATTTTGCTATGTTATGTTTTTGTTCTCTTTTTCACTGCACATGCAGCAAAACGGTGGTCTGTGATGCCCTAATGTTTCAACATGTTGGGTTGTAGTGGTTGTCACTTGGTGTGATCCTGTGTCAGGAAACACAGGACAGGGAAAGAACAGAAACCTGACACCCATTTGAACTTGTAAATACTGTTCTCGTCTTGTTAACATTGTACTAGCTAGATTTTTTAAAATTGTACCTGTTATGAAAATGGTTTCTAAAGGAATTAACAGGGGTTGTGATGGCTTTGCAATATACTCACTTTATTATTTTTAAGTTTTCCATGTTAAGTTTATGTTATACCTACAGCCAGACTATGGTCCATGCTCCCTCCATGCTGATATTCGGTCCTTTTTTTGTTCAAAAATATGCAAAAAAAGAGCCTGTGGAGCCTCATTTAGGAGTCTCGAAACACAGGACTAGCCAGATATCCCTCCGGGAAGGGCCCAGCCAAGGCGCGGCTCCAAAACCACCATATTAAGTGGCCCTATAAGTCAATGTAATGACAAGGGAAAAACCAAGGCTAGGTATGCATCCACAGACAGCTGTTTCTGGGTGTTGCCCCTCATCAGTGTGTAGCAAGATTCTGGCTAGGTGGGAGCAATGCCTAATATCAAGATCAATGTTTTTAAAAAAAAGCAGATTGCAAAAACGCAGTGTGAACCCAGCCTTAGCATCACTCATATGTGATCATTGCACCACTTAGAGGTTGTCCTGTAATTACATGTCTCAGGCAGTTTCTCAGTTTTTATTATTTTTTTCTTTTAAGACTCCCGTGTCTGGATATTACCGCTACATACTTGTACTAGCGCCTCCTATTCTATTTTGTTTCCTTCTCCAGGATGACCACCTTACAGTATGTGTCCTAGTGGACGCACACGCCCATACACACCTGTGTTTTTTTCTCACTAAAACTGAACATATCAGGAGATTATTTTGAAAAGCAATTAAAAAAAACACTAGATCTAGATGAAGAAGCAGGTTTAAAAAATTATACCAAATGAAAAACTGTTCCGTTACAGAGAAATGTATTAAGTAATCATGGGATGAAGTCTTTAAAACATCAACTAGAAAATCATATTGCATATGCTGCAACTGTCAACTATGAGAGGAAGATGGCACCGGATAGAAGATAGTAAGAGACTGGGAAAGGCTTACGGATCCGATTAGATCAGTAAATAAACAGCACACATAGATAAGGCCCAGACTTGCTCGGAAAAAGGGTGTTTTTATGTCCGATACTTCAGGCTAAAATCTTTATAGTTACATCTCTAGTGATTTTTCTCATTACTGCCTTTATGCTAAACTGACATTAACCTGCCCAAAGGAAAAGGAGCCTCGGATGTGACTGAAGTGCCTACTAATCTGTTTGCCAATGAAGGTCAGAGAAGTATGAACTCAAATTGTCTGTGAAATCCATGAACTGTGTTATTTCTGGGAGTCACATTTTACTAAATCACATTGATGCTTTAAGCTCTAAAACAACCAATGCGTAGAATCCTGCCTGCCCTTATTAGAAAGATTATAGCTTATTGATATGTATCTGGAGAAGGTTTTCACTATTTATTTAGGATGAGTCTGCACAGTGCCAGTCTACTTATATATGCACAAACTGCTCTTAACTATGATATTCGGCAATTATTCACAGTACATTTGAGGTTGTATCCTCTCAAAATAATGGTGCAGGTGTCTGTAACAGTGACAGCCCATAATCTGAGCACAGAATAGGGATCAGTGTAGATGTCACTGTAGATGTTAGATGTGTAGATGTTACTGTACTGTAAGCAGTTTAGGTGGAAATTTTCTTTAAAGGTTTTCCTATTATAGTAGGAGACAGCATGTCATTAGGATATACCATACCTACTGCAGCGGCCCCATCTATCCTCGGAATGTAAGGGGACACAACCCTTCAGGTCACGAAACGTATCTTTTACATAAATCAATTGCAACAACCGCCGTGAATAATGCAAAAGATACGTTCTGTGTGAATGAATGGGATACATATAGGGGGAGATTTATCAAAGGGTGTAAAATTTAGACTGGTGCAAACTGCCCACAGCAACCAATCACAGCTCCTCTTTCCTTTCAGCACTGCATAAAGCTGAGCTGTGATTGGTTGCTGTGGGCAGTTTGCACCAGTCTAAATTTTACACCCTTTGATAAATCTCCCCCATAGTATACACTCCGACCAGGACTCCGGAGATTTCCATCGAGGAATCCCACCGTGCTCATTGTGCTGCTGTAAGTCAATGGAGAGGGAGCGCGCTCGTCCGCTCCCTCTCCTCTCCGCTCAAAGAACTAACACTTTAGTTCTTCGAGCGGAGAGGGGCGGCAGCGGACGAGCGCGCACCCTCTCCATTCACTTACAGCAGCACAATGAGCACGGTGGGATTCCGAGATTTCCGTCGCCGAATTCTGACGATCTTGCTCAGTGTGAACTGGCCCTAAGGGGCTGCTGGTCTTCACCAGAGCCCACCGTAAGGCAGAATAGGCTTTGTGCCACCCCTGGTTTGGTTAGCTTGCGGCAGTGGACAAGATGTAGCAACGTTGACAGGGAGCAACCAGAGACAGCAGCAGGGAAGAGAGCAATGGGCAGAAACACAGGCTAGGGACCACTTTATTAGGGTAAGGACACAGAGACACTAACAAGAGAAGAGGGCAGGGCAAGGTATATATATATACAGATGACTTCCAGGTAATCAGCAAATTAAGGGCTCACTGTCCCTATTTAATATAACTGAGCTTGTGTGTGCGCTCCCTAAAGGGTGGGGACACGCATGCCAGCGAGGAGGCAGAAGAACAGGAGCAAGGACGGCTAAGGGATCCCGTGGGAAAGCTGTGCTGCAGACGGATCCACACCCCGACATCAGGAACATAGCGCCTGCCAGAGCATGAGAGGAACGAAAAAACTGCCTAAGGCAGCAGCCACATCAGTGCCAATGTATCTGGAAGATGGTTCTTTCATGAAACTTGTGTCTCCCAGACTCTGGCATGGTTCTTATGGTCTGTACTGCAGGGTTGCTGAAACTTTCTGACCCACAGACCTTGCCTGGTGATAGTAATTGTACAGCTTTAATTACTGCTGATGACCTTGCGTCTCTTTGCTTTGTAAATACAGGCTATACCAGTAGCAATAAATTTGGGGATTCCCAATGCTTAAAGGGAATGTGTCATCAGAAAATTACATTGTTTAAATTATGTTTTCATGTTAAACATAACAATTTTTTGTGACTTTTTTTCAAATGTTAAATTTTTCTATCTATATTATAAAATAATCCTGAGATCTTGCAGTTTCCATTCTTACCACTGGGGCTAAAACTAAGCTGAGACTTCCTGTTGTGTCTGTAGTGATAAGAGGAGGCTGCTGTAAAGTGATCTATATAGCATTACAGCAACATGTCATACCAATATGTAGAGGAAATAGTAGCTCACTGTGGAATGACCTCTTCAAAGGTCACAGAATATACTCAGTGATGTTTCACATGCGTCTCAAGGGGACAGAGTGTGTCTATTGTTGTCCATGTCCATGAGTTATGCTGTAAAGCAGGTCACTAAATGCTGTTAAGAATAGCCCAGGCAATATGGCAGCCCCCATAACAATGTACAAAAAGTAAAATAAAAAAATACAGTCAGAAAATAGAAACAGACTAAAATAAAAGAATATGTTTTTAAATCAGACCCTAATCAGTAAAAAAAAAAATTTAGGTGACACATTCCCTTTAAGTCAACACTTCTGTCATAAGGTTCATAGGTAAAGCCTTCATAAACCCTTGAAACCTGCATCCAGTCTAGCTTGTTCTATTGTACTGTGGGAAACAGAGGATCCAGCTTTACTATAGGTATGTGACAATCCAGAATTGATATCTCAACAACACGTAAGGGGTTAAAATACCAGCAACTTGTCTTGCCCCCTCTGTAAAACGGTCTATGGGTTAGAATAAGGTCCCTTAGTTACTGTCCAAAAAGGTGTATTGGTGGTCACTAAGCTGTCAAAATCAAAAGCATGAATGCTCAAAAAAAAAGTGCAGATTTCAACTTCCCATCACCTTAAAATCACCTAATTTTCTGCTCTGCATCCCCTCTAAGACACCCAAACTTTCTCAATGGATATATGGACGAGGTTGTTTTGAACTAACCCTTTAACAATAATATTTGTAAGCATGTAACCAGATTATTAGATCTGTGGCTATTGTCGTTCCTTGTTAGATCAGAAAAAAATAAAGCTGGAAAATGGGAACGCCTCTTTGGTGTCAAATGGGGGGGGGGGGGGTCAATGCACAAACTTTATGGGGACTTTTATTTGGGACGCTGCTTTTATGACGTTATACCACTCACACAATAATTGTAAATCGACCTAAAAAAACACCCTGGTGTCCCAGCTGTGAACATCTGTCAGAAAGTGTTACATACAGCAGTGACACTCACCTTTTCCACAGAACTGTTTCCTCCATTAGACACCGGACCCCGCTTTGATTCATTCTTTTTTCGGCTTAGTCTTCTGGAATCCTTTTCTTTTACTAAAGACGCATATCCAATATGTTCATAAATAGGGTTGGTTGTCATTTTTGCAATATATTCTGCAGCTTTGTTTTCTATATACAAGGTAATAAGGCCATCAGTAACCAAGTCATGTATTGACTCAAACCTCTTCTCTCCCACAAAGTGCTTTCCATCATAGAAAAGTCTGTAGTTCAGTGTTTGGTGACCAAACCTGAAAAGACAATAGAAATGTTGGGAAAAAGCATTAAAACCTCTAGCTCTACCTTATTACAGGAATAGGTATTAATTCAATTTTATCTATTTCACCAAACGGTGGTCTTCTTGTAGGCCATAAGAAGCATGTCATATAGCGATACTTCACACAATACTGGAAATCAGTCCTTATAAGCATCTGATACAACTCAGTGGAGGGGATTAACTAAAAACTCACTAATAAAAATGCTCATTAGTATGTCTTTGTTGAATGTAGATCTTGGGGACAAAGAAAGGGAGATCAGCAAGGTACTGTCAGTGGATCAAAGAGGTGAGTACTGCTTTTTTTTTTTTTTTTTTTTACATTTCTTTTAATTTAGTCTGTCCCCTTTGTTATTTTATTCCTCTGAGCAACTCTATTAATTTGAACCAGATATCATGTGAGCAGTCCTATGTGACCTCTGCTTGTCCTGCAAGCCCTGACTGATAGATCTCTTCCTACCTCTAAACCGACCAGCACCCAAACTACACAGGGCTGAAAGCTGGACCTTGTTACTGCAGCTTAGCTTCCATTCATTTAAAAGGGATATCCGGAGAACAGGAAAAGTCCTACCATTTTCTGATCTCCGACCACTGCACTTCCCCCCCTTTGCCCATCCGTGCAAGTAACTTCCGGAGACGGGGCTGTGGACATTGTGTACAATGTCCAATGCTGCCCAATGTTGTTACAACATTGGTAATTTCAGGCAGCTATTGGTCACTGCCGCAACAAAGGGCCCTATTCCACCGGATGATTATCGTTCGCATAATCGTTAACGATTAACGATCTCAAACGACCGCTAGTGCGAAAGACCTGAAAACGTTCACTCATTTCCATGGAACGATAATTGTTACTTATGATCGTATTTGCGATCGTTTCTTTGCTTTTGCGTTTGTATCTACTGCGAATGTTTTGCGAACGAGCAACAATAAAAATAGGTCCAGGTCTTATAAAGTGATCAACGATTATCGTTTAGATTTGAACGATTTAACGATAATCTGAACGATAATCGTCTGGTGGAATAGGGCCCAAACTCCATGACCCTCTTGTCTGCAGTAGGACCTTTCCTGCTCCCTGGATATCCCCTTTAAATAAGAGCTGAGCTGCATGTGCCAAATGATCGGGCGTTGACATCCTGACAATCAAAGACTGATAAACCATCCTGTGCATAGCTCATTGGTTTATTTTGCCCAGAAACTCATTTAAGTCTATGTATATGCTGGGATTTGGGGTTGTCCATGACAAAAACAAAGGATATATGAAGAAGTTAACCAATACAGAATGACATTTAGGGTTGGCACATGGTAATAAAGGTAGGCATTTGTTTTAAGGCAATAATATTGTTGAATATAAAATTATAGCTAGAGATGTTATAAATGCTGAATAAGCGTCATAACCCCAAACTGGAGGGGCTTGGTTTTAAGGTACATATTTTATTAACAAAAACCACCCCTCCCCCATCATTTAGCTGAAATTGCTTCTTGAAGGTGCTATGTATTCATTTTCCAGTAAGCAATAAAAGTACTGTCATAGCTAATAATAGTTGGTGAATACATGTGAGATGCTGTCCAAAACCAGGCAAGAATTAACCACAGGACATGTTTATTCTCCTTGAACAGCCAAGTGAATATCCTGGTTAGGTTAACTCATACTATTGGAAACAAGGAGCGGATTCTTAGATGATTCATCAACAGATAAACCAAATCAATATATCATTAAGCTAGAAAAACAGAGGCTAAATGGATTTCTAGCTGCTGTCAGACCTCAAGCAATACTCTGAGATTATCTACCTTAAGGCCAATGTGTAGCAGCCGGGTTGCCTCTGACTTTCTCTGATGAGGTACGATCCTTCTGCAGAGCACAGCAATGCATCTGCCTGTTCCCGAGATATGATTCCATGGAACCTGAGGAGTAACACAATAAAAGTTAGCACCATCAAAACCATCATCAAAGCAAACCTGATTACTAAAATAAATGCAACACTCCAAAACTTTAAATAAAAGTTGAAAAAGGGACACCAAACATTCCCCCACTCACCGATACCGGTACCTTTCTAGAAACACTTACTGGGTACAATTGCACCCTCTAGTTCAGCTTTCATAAGATATCATACAGGTGCACAAACTTAAAAAACTTCTCCATGTGACATGTGCACTTCACAAAATCACATATGACCATCAGTCTGCAGTTATCAAATTACTTGTTTGGCCACTTGACTGCCAAATTGTGTGAACGCTGTTGATTATAATTTAATTATTGGTTAACCACGGGTCTGTTTCCAGTGAATTTTCTGCACCAGAAACCGCATATTTAATAGCCGCGTGAACGTACCCTTTCTGTGTATAAATGTCATAGATGGGGTTCCAGACAGTATTACTTGGGTGTCTATTCATCTGAATGGCCCCCTTTAATACTACATCACCTCTGCAGAAGCTGCATGATAAAATAACTAAAAGGTTGTCCATGAAATAACCCTTCTATCTGTACCTTGGGAATCTTCAAACGCAATCTACTGCTTCTGAATTGTAATATACTTTACTAACATGATTGTTTTTACCAAGTCTATACCATAGGGCTATGAGAACAAGTCACTGAGATGTTTGTTCTATAAGTGCAGAAAACTTTAAAATACTTTGCTGACCACAAGTTGTGTTCCCATTTTAGCAGTCTTCCTGTTTTTTTACCTTTAAGGAGGTAACACAATAATATAAGTTACATGCCAAGGCCCCACCTATAATGAACAGTCCACTGCTGAATAAGAACAAGGTTTGACAAATAAGCCCCGCAGGAATAAACAGTTCCCTTTCAATTGACCATAAACAGGGTCTATGAATGAGCTTTATTTTTGTCCATTTAGGAAAGAGAAGTTTAAAGAGGAAACAATAAATGGATACTTGTTTCAGGCTTATACTTGACAATACCCTTAGGTGAAAGACTTCTTTCCACTAAAAACAACATGTCAGTAATGAATAGTAAAATGATCCTGAATTTTATAGACCTTAAATAAATATATATATATATATATATATATATATATATATATATATATTACACAGAGAGAGAGAGAGAAGCAATAGTCCCTTAAAGGGGTTGTTCACTGAAAATTTGTTCTTTTAAATCAACTGGTGCCAGAAAGTGCCAGATATTTGTAATTTACTTGTAATTGTCTTCCAATACTTATCAGCTGTCGTATATCCTTTAGGAAGTGGTGCAAATTTCTGGCACTTTCTGGCACCAGTTGATTTGAAAGAAAAAATTTTTTAGGTGAACTATCCCGTTAGCAGTGAAAACTACCTTCAGCCTTAAAGGGGTAGTGTGGCGTTTAACATTTATTCACTAAATAACACACATTACAAAGTTCTACAACTTTGTAATGTGTGTTATTTAAGTGAATGGCTCCCTTCCCCGAGTTCCCCCGACCCCGGAAGTGTGGTGCATTATACTTACTCCATTGCTGTCGAACCCAGCCGCTATCTTGGGTCGATGATGTCATCTTCGGGAGGCCGGCTGAACCGCTCCAGCCGTCCCTTATGCCGGCCGGTCGGTGAGTATAATGCACCACACTTCCGGGGTGGGGGAAACACGGGGAATGGGGCCATTCACTTAAATAACACACATTACAAAGTTGTAGAACCTTGTAATGTGTATTATTCAGTGAATAAATGTTAAACGCCGCACTACTCCTTAAAAGGGGTATTCCAGCCACAGGATAGGAGATGCTTATTATCACAGGGGATCTGAACAGCGGGACCTCTCCCTCCCTAGATCTGGTTGACATATGCACCAGGAGCCATTACTGGTACATAAATTAAACTGGGCTTTAAAAGCAGTGGGGGAAAATCCTTACGTTAGGGTTACACAACAATTCGCATGGGTGCCGTATTAGGGCTCAGGGTTCAAATTGTAAGTAGTAAAGACTCATGATATGATCATGTGCCTCAGCCTAAGCATTCACAAAAATGCATGCTTAGACCTAGTAATTTATTAGTAAATTTTAAATAAGATTTGACAGAAATATCAGAATCTGGCCAAAAAGAGACACTGTGTGAACACAGCCTAAACGACAAAACTAGAAAACTGAACAAGCACATTTTGTGAATTGCAATCCATGTGTCAAAAGTGTACAGGTCGCTTACGTACTCCCTTCCATAGTGCTTTGGTCTGTTCTCCACCTGCAGGGAAAAGAAAAATACAAATAAATATTTAATAAGTTCATCTTTTTGTCTCTTTGTTGGTTAGTTCACATTTGCTGCTTCCAAAATCTAAAGCGCTCCAGAATATGGCGCTTTATAAATAAGTTACCACTATTCCTCTTTCTACCATAGGAAAGATGTAATGCTAGAAAAAATCCACAAAACAAATCTCACTTCTTTCCAAGATAGAAATCACCCACGCTGTGACTACAGAGAATGATATGAATTGAATTTCTTCCAGTGAAAAACATTTCCCTGAGATATTCAGAAGCTAAACACAGTGGTGACCGCTCCTGAGATTGGAAAACGTTTATGTGGTTACAAAGAACAAATGTATGACAAAATACAACGACATATACAAGTACTAAATCGCCTTCTACTTTTATCCATCTTTTAACCCCTCAAGGATAAACCCACGTTCGGACCTCAGGGCCACAGAATTGTTTTTCTTTTTTCATATAGATATACCATTATTTATTGTTTTTCTTTCACAATTATTGACACAGCTTAAAGGGGTATTCCAAGAAAAATTAACTTGTCCCCACAGGTGATCCGCCGTGATGTCCGTCTCACGTACATGGGTACGGCACGAGACTTGCGGCGCTATTCATTCCTATGGAGGTGCCAGGGAGAGCTAGACAGGCACAATTCAGGCTTACTCTGCTCTATCTGGCACCTCCATAAAAAATGAATAGAGCCGCGGGTCTCGTGCCGTACCTATGGCTCTGTTCATAACACAGAAGCTGGGGGCCCGTGCGGAGATCACCAGGGGTTCGGAGGTCGAACCCCCGTGATCTCTGACTTGTCCACTATCCTAGGGGACAAGTAAATTTTTCTTGGAATACCCTTTAAATAAAGTATCTTGGGCCACATGTACAGAACATACAACCTTGGTGCACATTATGTTTAGGTGTATTGTAAGGCATCTAATTTTGGAAAGATGTTTCCTTTTTTTAACTGTAAAGTGTCCCCATCACTTAAAAAATATGACATGCCAAAAGTTTAAATCAGTAGGGGTCTGGGTGTTCAGATGCCCAACAATCAGAAGTGTTCAGCTGAGTTCTTCTCTCCCCATAGACTGCTCTGTAGACTTAGGGCCCGTTCACACTATAGTGCCCACTATTGTCTTTGTATATTTTTACAAAAATAAGAATGTGTTGTGGAAGTTCTCATTGGTGCATAGCAGGGGGAATCTGAGCTCCTCTGCTATGCACTTTGCTATGTTATGTTCAGCTCTGCAATGCTGCCTCCTGCAGTGAGATCTGACAGCCCCACAGTGTCAGGAGCTGTCAGTGAAGATGGATTACTGCTGTGTGGCCTGTCACTTCAGAGACTGGCTCAGAAGTTCCAGGGGCATCTGTGGGCAGCAGCGAGAAGGACACCAGGAAGCGTAAAGAGGTAGGTATAAAGTTTATTTATTTTTTTTACACAGTCATCAGCAGTCGGACACACATCATTATTACACATAGTGGTGCGTGCCCGGCGTCCGATGATTTTTAAGCTGGAATAAATTACAACAATCAGCCGATGATCGTTTCATCAGCTGATCGTTGTCTTTAGTACACCGAGCGATAATCTGCTAAATCAGTCTAATTTGAAGCAGATTATCGCTCCATGTAATAGAGCCCTTACCCAGAGAAGTGGTCGGAAACCTAGACAACGAGTTGTAAACAAGACAGACAGCTCATAATGCCTAGCAGAAAAGCAAAGGGAAAAGGTAACTATAACTAATGGCAAAGTTTCTAAACTTTTAATGCCCTACACCCTTTTAGATATGGCTTGTGTGATCAGAATACAACTTAAATGTAATAAAGAAGAATTCTGCAGCAAACAGAGCAAATCATTCTGTGTTATTCATGCATGAAGGGGTCTGTTGTCGTGCCAAGGAAAGTGTTCTTTTTCCAGATACATCATACTCTGGCTCTTGTGAAGGTCATCGCCTAATAGGATGTCAGGATGCTCAAACCACCTTAAGCCCTTTATGTACTATTACAGCCAGGTGCAAAAAATGGTAGCTAGTAGACTAGTAATATTTTTATGTATAGAATGAGAAGAGTCTACACAACCAGTCTACCCTTTTCATTGAAATCCTTTAAATATTGTGACAGAATTTTTCTGAGCGAAATTGCCACTTTGCAGCTGACCTTTTTCGCAAAATGTGCTAAAGGCCGTCTATTAAACAGGCATCATGTCATGTACTTCACGCTGGAAAACCATTTCACCTCACATTCTCAGGTCTCTTTACCATTACTTATTCTCCTAGACAGATCTAATAAATCTTTACGATCATCCAAATCTCCTTTATAATTCATTCTTTATTGATCAGCAACTGGAAATACTACAATCCAAGACTTTTCAGTTCCTTCTACTGTAAGCAAATGCAAAACAAAGTATGGTTTTCTCTTGATAGCTCAAAAAAAACTCTTTACAGATGTGTCCATCTTCACCTTTCCTTTAGTTTAGTTAAGGGCTTACATTTCTTATGAAACCAATTGAACCCAATATTGCAACCTGCTATCAGAAAATGCTAAATATTCATTTATTTTTATAAATAACTTTGTAAATGTTGCAGGGACATGTCAAAACTTCTGATCTGTCAGTTTCTTAGTGTTCAGATTTCCACCAATATTTAGAGATAGCCAAGAGAAAGGACACACCTGAAAGCTCCTCTCCACAGCTCCCTTCAATTCCCTTTTTTTCGTCACAGGACAATTCTGTTTATAGGTTAAAGGAGCTTATCTGCAGGGAGAGGAGTGCTCAGCTGTGCACGTCTACTGGCTATAACTAGAGCTTGGTGGGCGAGACTTATAACATGTCAAACGTTTTTGTACATATGTGAATCTATATGTGTAAGAACGTATGTGTATGTGTAATATGCATTCAGAGGTAGAGTAAGGCTTTGTGAACTTCTAGAGGTTTTGAACATTTTAGATAAAAAAGCAATATAAAGGAAGTAAGTAATCTTAAAAGTGTCACTGTCGTGAATTTTTTTTTTGCAGAAATCAATAGTCCAGGCGATTTTAAGAAACTTTGTAATTGGGTTTATTAGCTGAAAAATGCATTTTTATCATGAAAAAGCAGTTTGAAGTTCTCCCCCCTGTCTTCATTGTTCTCCTATGGAGAGAGCTAAAAAAAAGACCAAAAAGGGACAACAAAGAGTTAATCTACAAATACCTCACCCCTTATCTCCTTTGACAGTCAGCACTGACCTCTCTGAGCTCTGATTACAGCTGTCACCCAGCTCCATGCCTGTAATCCTCTGTTATCTGCTTTCTGCTATCGGCCCTCCCCCTCCCCTCTCTATAGAACAGACTGGGTACGTCTGATGCAACAAGTCACAATTTCCTGATTTTTTGCAGTGGATGAAAAGAGGAAGGGGGGGGCTGGGAAAAGGCTTTTTAAAAGCAGATAATGGCATATTTGGCTAATAAACCCAATTACAAAGTTTCTTAAAATCGCCTGGACTATTGATTTCTGCAAATATATATATATATATATATATATATATATATATATATATATATATACGACAGTGACTCTTTAAGGTAATAAATGAGGTTCAGCACTATAAAATAATATCATATCAATAAAAACTCTGTAGTCTCTCAAGTACCGTTTCCCCGAAAATAAGACATCCTCCGAAAAAAAAGGCATTGTGGAGGATTTACAGGATAGGTAAAATAAGGCATCTGCCTGAAAATAAGGTATTCCCCGAATGTAAGACCCCTACAGGTGGGGAGGGGGGGCTGTAGGGGGGAATGAGGTGGTGGGAGGTGGCTGGCTGGCTGGTGAGGGCTGTCTGGTTATTCTGGTTTGGGATGGCAACTACTGTACAGTGTACAATAAATGTTTCTTTTTTTGTTCTACAAGAAGTGTGAATTCTTCTTCATTGAAAAATAAGACACCCCCTGAAAATAAGACATAGCACATCTTGGGGAGAAAAAATTATTGTAAGACACTGTCTTATTTTCAGGGAAACACGGTGTGTGTTTCTTGTGTTTCATCAACACAATGGGACTGTCAATTCTCTCATACTGACTAGTGGGTGAACTGAACATCAGTCCTTATAAGGCCACAATTTTGGCTTTCATGTCACATTTACAATGGCCACCTGGCAAAAAGTGATGAAGACATATAGAAGCTAGTAGTTAGCTAGTGACTATGTTTGAGTAATCTCCTGAACATATCATTGTTTGATCTCAAACTTACAGTACGTGTCGGAAATGACCTAATCATAGTGACCAACTTACTACATTTGGGCCATTGAAGTTAATGGGGCTTGTGCATGTCCATACACATCAACATCCCATTGTGACAGGTTACCAATGTATAGGTGCCACAGAAGGTTTGGCATGAATCCAGCCTAAGAAGCATCTGCCGTAGACTCATAGTCTGCTTTAAAAAAACATTCAGCGACTAAAAGGCTATAGAAGAGTAAAGGGTTTTTGTATACTATCCACTAGAATATACCATGTTTTGTATGTCAAGATCCAACGACTTGTTTTGCACTTCTCCAAAGGAAGATATATGGTGGGCCAGGAATCTGTGGGAGCTGCTCGTGCTTGTTAACGATCAAACAATCCTCCCTACTGGTGGTCTGTCTGGTCCATCTGACGCCTGTCCATCTGACGCCCTCATATAACTTCTGCTCCTAATACCTACTAATAGCTTGGGCAGAACAACCAAGATCCAAGATAGCAGGCAGTTTATCAAAAAGATTGTTTGAAAGTCTGTCAACTAGGCAAAATGTTGTTTAGAGTGTCATAGGCATGACTAAAAACCAATAATCTCCCACCAAGAGGTATACTACCCAAAAGTAGCCTCTACAAGCCTTGTATAGGCCAGCAGGGGAAGCACTTTACACTTTCTTGCGGTTAGATCCAGTGTCTGATCAGACCACACCTGTAATTGTTTACGTACAGTATATGCCTGAGACCTGCTGAGTTTTACAGCAGTCCGATATTACTATCTGGGTGCATTATTATTGTTTTTATTGAGTTTTATTATTGTTTTTATTGAGTTTTATTATTGTTTTTTTATTGAGTTTATTTGAGGTATTGAGGTTTAGTTTATTTTATTTAGTGAGTGTATATATCTGTATACCGAAAGTGAATTCTAAGCAACATGCTGTTGAGGTTACATAGAAATAACAAACAATTCTAGGATGGTAGATTTTAATAGCCAGTTTAGATAGAAATCTTCCCAAATGCCAAAGCACAGAATATTTATGCAAAAATTCGGAAAATCAATACAAAATGAATAAAGTACTGTAAACAGCAAGCAGATGAAAAGCTCAAATGTATTAAGATTTCAGTCAAAGAGCCATTAAGGAGATCACGTTCCATGAGGATTGAGGCCGGGCTTTTCAACCAAGTGAAACATTTGGCGAGGATGGTTCATCCTTCTTGATCTTGTCCTGAATGATGAGTCCCTTGCTTCTCCAGCTTAATTAATATCTCAGCTTGTATTTTAGGTGATCGCCCTGAGATAGTATAAGCTTTATGTAGCATGACACTTGATGTATACATAACTACCCCATTCTGCTGGGAGTACCTGCTCCATTACAGCTTATTATTATCCTTATTCTTTCCTTTTTCACATGACATCACTGTCCTATCATGGACGCCCTTGACTGTGTTCAACAGGTAGAAGTGGAAGTCTACATGGCTTCTCAACTTAAAGGAGTATCACTAGGATATGCCATACCGTTATGTCTGGAGGGGTGCAACTTCTGGGGCCCCTGACATCACGTACACAAATCAACACAACAATGGAGTGTAGGTGCAATTTCAGTTAAGGAACGCTATTTAAACTTTTTAAAGGAAGGTCAGACCTATTTCTGATCTCTTTGCAGGTGTTGTCTAGTCTTACATAAATAAGGGGTAATGACCATGAAATGTTATGTAACTGTTTTTAAATGGCTCTCTATTAACAGCATCTAGAGATGAGCTTGGCCATTGAATCCCATTGACTGGAAAAGATGGATGCATCCATAGGGCTGCCTGGAAAAGATGGATGCCCCACTAGGGCTGCCTGGAAAAGATGGATGCATCCCTAGGGCTGCCTGGAAAAGATGGATGCCTCCCTAGGGCTGCCTGGAAAAGATGGATGCCTCCCTAGGGCTGCCTGGAAAAGATGGATGCCTCCCTAGGGCTGCCTGGAAAAGATGGATGCCTCCCTAGGGCTGCCTGGAAAAGATGGATGCATCCCTAGGGCTGCCTGGAAAAAATGGATGCATCCCTAGGGCTGCCTGGAAAAGATGGATGCCTCCCTAGGGCTGCCTGGAAAAGATGGATGCCTCCCTAGGGCTGCCTGGAAAAGATGGATGCCTCCCTAGGGCTGCCTGGAAAAGATGGATACAGCCATATGTCTCCTAGTGTGTATCTTTGTTTTCCAGGCAGCTCTAGGGTTGCATCCATCTTTTCCATGCAGCGGGATTTAGTGATCAGGTTTGAGTTCAACCAAGCTTACTGTGTGTTCGCCCATCCCTAATAGTATCTCCTCTTGCTGTTAGGACCATGCATTTTTTTTTACTTATAAATTGCAGCCCAATCATACTCCGTTTTCATTACAACAGTATCTACAGTACATAAGCTAACTTATCAGACTGAACACTACCAATTACTTATTCTAATGTGTCTCATAGAAGTCCACAGAAATCCATAGATACATTTCTATTCTTCTTACTCTGTTTAGAAAGGTAACTCATCGCTTATCAGGCATGGATAACTTTTATCCCTACTAGATGAGAAAATATACCTGAGAAGATCACATTAGACCATCGCTTATTTCCAGAATGAAATCACTCAACCCCCTATGGCAATGCCAAGAGGTTTTATTGGATCACTGGAAATCTGACATAACATTCTAAGCAAATGGAGATTATTTTAAATGACAGTTGTCTTTGAAAGCTTTGTCAGAAGAGCTGGAAACAAGTGGTTGTCTAATCATCACCAAGAACTCTGTGTATATGTGAAATATCAGAAAACCATTTTAACGTCATTTAAAGGGGTAGTGCGGCGGTAAAGAATTATTGACAGAATAACACACATTACAAAGTTATACAACTTTGTAATGTATGTTATGTCTGTGAATGGCCCCCTTCCCCGTGTCCCACCACCCCCACCC
Source organism: Dendropsophus ebraccatus (assembly GCF_027789765.1). NCBI lineage: Eukaryota > Metazoa > Chordata > Amphibia > Anura > Hylidae > Dendropsophus > Dendropsophus ebraccatus. The sequence continues at coordinate 171,773,818 of NC_091455.1, forward strand.
ATGTACGCGGAAGTGTGGTGCGCTATACAGTTATGCACAGTTATGCTCAGCCAATTGCGGCTGAGCAGCCGATGACGCAGCAGAAGGCGGCTGGCACTCAGGACGCTCGGAGGGATTCAGCCCGGCCGTCCGAAGACGACATCGCAGACTGAAGATCGGAGACGAGTCAGCACGTGACAGGTATGTATAGCACACCACACTTCCGGGTACACGGGTGGGGGTGGTGGGACACTGGGAAGGGGGCCATTCACAGACATAACATACATTACAAAGTTGTATAACTTTGTAATGTGTGTTATTCTGTCAATAATTCTTTACCGCCGCACTACCCCTTTAATGGATCCCCTGATCCCTAAGGATCTGTTGAAGGGGTATGCTCTTTACCTAAACTTTTATTAGGTGATGAAAGAATGCAAATGTAAGCAATTTTGCAAATGGTTTGCATTAGCAAAATTGCTTGTTTTGCCTTTTGGCCCCTTTTCCTTTCACTATAGTTGACAGCTCATTGCCTAGGTTCTCGACCAACGCTTTGTGAGCAGTGGCCAGGCTGGGACATCACTCAGGTGGATGGGACTTCGGGAGATCATACGTCTATAAGGCTTATGGGTTATGTCTGGAGTCCCATAATCGCTCCCCCCTTCCCCCACCAAACCGGAAACCAGGGGGGGACAAAGAAATGCCAATTTGAAAATTCTGCATAAGAGAATACCCCTTTAAACTTTTAACGTTGTTTGGATTCAGTAATGATCAGTGGGGCTATGGTAATTATAATCCATGCACAGGTAATGTGCTACAGACTGGAATTTGGAACTCCCAACATCATCATGTCAGTACAGTAACATGAAGATTTAAAGTTTTGGAGCATCATGAATAATGATGCCGGGAGTTACCAACTTCGTTCCACAGCCCACAGTCCCTATTTACAGACCTTGGGCCGAACGCGTGAATGCCCCCAAAGTGTTATTTGGCTTCTCGCCTAATTCACCTGGTCAGGCCACTATGGTCAATGGGCGACCACGTAGGAACAAGGAAAAAGCTAAACATAACTAACATGAGACGTGGCACAGAGCTTTCGTAGTCTCACTGCCACATTATTCTAGTCATGCATGAAGGTAACAGTGGTCAAATACCTGCCAGACACTGGTAGCATATGTTATTGAAGTAAACCCCTTTAATTTCCATTTTTTAGCAATTTTAGCACAGCCATACAGTATACTTCTCCTGAAAGCTTGCAGATTATTCTAGCATATGATTTGCTTCCTCCTTATACTTTAATTTCAGTATGTAAATAACTATTAAATGTGAAACTGACATCTCTACACATATATTTACTCTACCTCTAGAGATATGACACTCCGCAAGAATTTCTATAAGCATTAGGAAAATGGCTTTGACCCCCTTGGTGAACTTCACCGATTGTTTTGACAATATGAATTAACGGCATAATTATATATGGTCTCAGCAGGTATCTGCGGAGCACCGTGTGAATTCAGCCATATTAGCATTGTAAAATAGAGACAACTTTTGTTTCAATCAGTCCTAGATTTAGACAACCTTAAAGCACTTTCTGCTAAATGAAAAGTTGTCTAAATTTTAGAGTCTTTGATGTGCAATCCTCGAGATACTTTATAATTATGAAATGCAAATACAGCGCCTTAGGATATAAAACAGGAACTCATCAAAGTGCTACAGAGAGGTCGGCAGCTGTTCCTAAACGCCTTTCAAAGACTCTGAGATAGCGGTTGATTCATTAACCTAAGGAATTATACAGCAGCTGGACCTGTGACTAGGTGAGAATCTAGAATGTTCTAAAAAGAATGCATATGTTTATAGAGGACAATACTGTGCTCAAAACTATACAGAAAAGAATTGGAGTATAATTCACAGTAAACTGCCCATAAGTGCACGAGGAGATGCAGCACTGCAATTTATGTGTATTTCCTTCATTTGACCATCCAAGCTTCTGCACTGAAGTAATATAAAAAAACTGAAATTCATACACCACTCCTGACTAAAGGCTAGAGCTACATATGACAGTAAATTACATATATATTGCATAACCAAAATACTGTGTCATTTGTCTACTACTCACTGTCAGGCAGCTTTGTTCCAGTTGGAACCAAATTGCAGAGAAGTTCGAAGCAGGTCCTCAATTTGAATTGAGGTCAGTAATTGCAAAGTTATATATGTCTTTTGACCAAAAATCTATCAAATTTGGATTTTGGGTGACTGTCGTGTCTTGGTCAAGGGCGTACATACAGCAGACAATGGGGCACTTGGAGGGAGGTGCTTAGCCTTGGTTTGTTCCATTTGTTTTGCTTATGCTTTAAAACTGGGCAGCACTCCTGTAACATACCCATTTGCACTTTAACAATGACCCTAGCTGTCTGGTTTAGGGTAACTATGGCTACCAGCCTCACTGTAAGCAGGGCTGGATAGCCTATTATAGGGCTGTGATGCCTTGCCAATCCCGCTAAGTGACGGTGTCCATGCACAGACAGCAAGTGGGAAGCAGCAGGAGGGGCTGCCCGAACAGTCCTTAGATTGTTAGACTGCCCATTGAAGTCAGCGGCGGTCTGCTGCATTCACTCCTATAACACGGAACGCCGATTGTGCATGTCGGCTGATTGTTGCTTTTTAACATGTCCAGTTACACAAAACTATTATCAGCCAGTAATCGTCCAAGTAAGGTGGATACTTGTTTCATGTAATAGGGCTTTTAGACAATGCTGCCCAGGTATGGGCTTGAGTATGGGCTGTGTGTTGTAGGCTAGTGGAGATGGAACCAAAACAGGTAACTACATTACAGCTCAGCTCAACTCCCCAGTGAACTGCATAGTCAGCAAATAAAATGATGGGGCACTGACCTAAGTATTTCTGTCAATCTTCTGTCAACCAAAATCAGAAGGGGAACTGAAAGGACAAAATTATAATGGACGGTTTTGCCCAGTTTCTGTGTTTTCAATCAACTCCTGGTTTTGGTTGAAAAAAAAAAAGACTGACAGAAATACTATGTGTGAACATAGCCTTAAAAAGCATCAAGAAATAAACATCAGACCTTTCTGTCCTAGGGGGTAAAATCTATTAATGCCACCAGTTGCAGTCACATTATGTCGAAAGTCTTAATGACAAGTGACATTGTTGACAATCATTAAATGTGATATCACAATGCAAAATGACAATCTTTATGTTGCTGTGTGGCCCTAGCCTAAGAGCCTAGCTATTACCACAAGTCAAATTAACTATGACTTCCAGAACCAAGTTCCCACCCCCACCCCGGCAGTAATTCTAATGGCTAATTCCATAAGTGCAGCTGTACCTTCACAAAATGTTACAGCAGTGTCTCCGCTCTTCTGCAAGAACTATTTTTGTGTAATGTTTTTACTACATTGTTTATATGACAATATAAGCAATCCTACAACGTTTTGACCCCTACTGAGGTCTTTGTCAAGTGACATACTTGACAAAGATCTCAGTACCTCAGTAGGGGTCGAAACGTTGTATTTATGTAGACTTGGTCACCAATAATGTTTTGGAAGATTATCTTTGGATGCTGTTGGACTTCACATATACGACAATTATACACCCACTAGAGGATTGTGGGTCTACCAGGGGGCATCCAGCAAGTACTAAGGATGGAGATCAAAGGGACCATTGGTGCTGTTGAACCTACTTCAATTTATAGCCAATATAAACAATCAGTCTGAAAAAGTAATAAAGTATCAATATATAGTGCAAAATTATAAAGACAACAAAAGTGTGAAGGTACGGCACATCAAAGTAGTAATATTTTATCTATCAACATAACATTGTCCTCTGCAATCAGCACCTCATTACGTCGGATGGAGTTCAGCTCTGTTGCCCATTCAGCAAGGGAAGGGCAGGCATGGGATAACCAGCCTGGCAGCAGTCAACAGGTGTCTCAAGAAAACTTTTTGATCTTTGCAAGAGAACGAGGTAGCAGGTTCAAGAGAGCTATCTGGGGAGTATTAGTGAGTTTCTAGCCAGAGTAGGAATTGCAGACTCCAAAGATCTTGTCCCAGAAGGTTTTAATGCCACCAGATGTGTAACATTATACCCTCCAACAGCGATCAGATACTGTCGGATACATCCAGTGAATGTCCATGGGACAGCAATACCACTGAGATGGGATCTTCTAGTTCTTTTCTGTAGCATTGGCGGCCAATGAGTGTTCATGCGTTAAGGTACAGAAATTCTAAATATTATCACTGCTGAAGGTGGTAGATAAGTCTCTCCTTCCCATTTAGAGAAAAAAAGAACCATACCAGTATTGCAGTGATCCTGCAGCAGGGGCATCAGAAAGGAACCACTCATCAAAATTGCTTAAGAGAGTAGTAGGTGCCGGGGAGGTCTAAAGACTTTAAGTGCTCATAACAGATCCAGGAGAGGTTCAGAATGGGAGAAGAAGCTTCTAAGGAATCAAATGTGGGAATGGAACATTGATAATGACACAGGACATGTGTCAGACAAGGTCTAGATTATTGGTCCAAGATCTGGGGGTTACTGCTCTTGGAGGGAAAGCAAGGATTTGTAAAATGAGGGTCATTGGGCCCAGTGAATGTGAGAGATTAAAGTTACACGCCTACCTGTCCCAATCTTAAAGTGTATGGGTTACTAAGAAGGGCCATCAATCCATATTGCTAAGCCAGGGTTCTAAAAGTAGATCTAGTGGTAAAAAATGGTTTTCAAAGAAACCCACAACCTGTGAGGACTGTTATGGGCCTAATCTATCAAACAAAACAAGATTGTGGCCTCATGGGATACTTTCAGATCAGACAGGCTTCTCCTCTCCGCTATATATAAGATATTTAATGCCTCTCTCTTATAGAGATTTACTATGTTTGCTAAATCTTTTAAATTCTGAGGAAACAGAAGGTAGTGTAGTATGGGGGGAGGTCACATAGAACAGAAGGTCGTAGACGTGTAAGGCTGTCTTGTGGTGGGCCTGCCCCACCATCACTTCTCTAATGTCTGCGTTTTCACATAAGACCACTGCAATATGCTCCATGTTATGTACGTACAATAAGAGAGATAAAGGGCACCCCTAATGCGTGCTGTTTTTGATGTGGAAGGCCACTGAAAAGATGCCACTGACCCAGATCCATGCGCTTGGGTTGAAGAAGAAGGCCATCGCTCTCTCAATAAAAGTAGGACCCAAGCCTATCTGCATGAGGGTATGTTGGAGGAAGCTCCAATGCACCCTGAAGAAGGCCTTCTCAGCATCGACGGATAGAATGTACATGGGAGTTTTTGTTCTCTGGGAGTAGTCCATTAAGGTCAGGGCCCATATGGTATTGTCCTTGGCTTGACCATACCCAAATGAATGGCAAGAAATTTTGCATACAATTTGATGTTCCAATTTAGTAATAAGATAGGTTGGTAGCTCCCACACTGTTGAGGATCTTTATTAGGTTTGTGCAGGACCACCACATCGGCCTCCAATATATGGGAGGGAAAACCAAGGGAAGGGGCAATAGCAGTAAACAAGTCTGTAAGAGAGGTATTAGCAAAGGTTTAAACTGTTTATAGAATGTTGCGGTAAAACCATTAGGGCTAGGACTTTTATCATTTTTGAGAGAAGTGATGGCACAATCTAATTTCTCTACAGTGAATGGAGAATCTAATGCCTCACTATCAGCTTGGTCGATATGTGTATATTAAAGAGATTGAAATTATAAAAGCTAACCTGAATTTAGTGCCCTCACAGTATTCTCAGCATCATCATCCACTACATCTCAACCATAATTACAGCAGTGCCCCCCTTGCCCCCCAGCAATCATCACAGTAAATTAACCTCTTTCCTCCAGTAGTTGCAGCAAAGGCTCCCACCAGCTATCACAGCAATTCCCTTTCCTTCCCTTAGTAGTGCCTGTAATCTCTCTTTTTTTCCCCTTCTTGCAGTAGCAAGACCTCCCTTCAATCCCTGTGTGATGCCAACAATGTCTCTCCCTCTCTGCTTGCAGAAGGTTGTATGTAATAGATTACTAGCTACAACACCACAATATCCCTTAGCACTAGATATCTGTCCCTGCACCGCTGGGATTTCATCTTCATCTTTTCCTATCAGATAGAGTAGGAGTAGGACTAATTTCAAGGTAAAAATTTTGCAATTGACTTATAAGTATGTTTTTTTGGTGTGTTGTAGGACTGTAAAAACACGGGAGGACAAACTATCTGTCAGATTAGGAATCCAATGTTATGCATTTGACATGGAATTATATAACATGTATTTAATATATGAAAGCATTAAAGGGAAATGATCAGCAGGTTCACATATACGAACCGCTGATACGTACCTGTTACGGCAGAGCTGCACATTCCGGTGCTGGTCTTCTTTTTTTTTCTATGTTCCGCATTTTAGAGTATTTAAAACCTAAACAAGTATGACTATTTAGTGCATTCTCAACACGCCACATAAGAAAATAAGACCAGCACCAGAATAGTTATATATCAGCAGGTTTGTACATACCAACTTTTAGTTTCCCTTTAATACGATAGTACTGAATGAAAGTGATGCATGGCTCAGTATGAAGTTTATCAATTTAGATTATTCATTAAAAAAAAAAATTACTGTGTGTTAGTCTTTGGATATACAGTATAGAGTACTTTTATATCACATACTAAAAAGACAACTTTTGCACAATAATCATTTGTGCTTTATAGTCTAAATGATAGAAAATGGGTGAGTAAATGGAAATGTACTGTTCAAAATGCAATATTAATGTTTGAAGTCAGCCTTGACTTTGTAATACCATGTTCAATGACTTTGAAGCTGTTGCATAATCAGGAGTGGCGCAGCGGGCACCTGCTGTTTTTGGGATTCTGGCACGTCACTCTGCATTGTGATCAGTGCTCCATGGACTGCTGCCATCCTAATAGAGTTTCTGATAAAACTTAGGTACTTTACATTTATACAACTTACAAAACCAATGTCATTCAACAATGGCACTGAATGCCGCCTGACACGTGACACTGAGAAGAGGACACTTACTTTTCACCAGAATTTATACTGTGAGATAATATGGATGTTGAAAAACTAAGGTGGAGAAATAAAGGGCAGCATGGTCTAAAACCAACTATAAATATTCTGTGATTGTTAAAGGCTACCTGCCCACCAGTAATCAAATCCCGAACGATCGAGCTAGAGCATGCTAGAGTCCTGCTCATCTCTACAGGTCAGGTAAAACCAGTAAACCCTAATGTGGTAAGAGGCCTCTGGGCCCCCTGGCTTATAGGCCTGGACGCAGCAGCAACTGATATAGCCACACCACTTGTATCCTGCTATACAAAAATGTCTGTGATTGTGGGAAACTAAACGTGAAAAGGACTCAATACCTAATGCTACCTCATAGAGTAAGGGTCCTTCTATACACACAGATTATTTGACAGACTTTTGAAGCCAAAGCCAAGAACAGACTATAAACAGAAAACAGATTGAGCATTTTTTTTGCTTCAAAAATCTGTTAGATATCTGTTAGGAACCGTCAGCAAACAGGTAGAGCAACACAGAACAAGTGAGCCCTGAACTGGCACCCAGACCCATATCTCTACCTACTTACCACACTCTGCCCTAAATGGCACTGGGTACCTTGGAGACGGTCCCTGTCCTGAGTAGGTGAAACACTGAATAAGACAAGACAGACAAAATACAGCAGTTGATGGTCCGGGAAAAAACTGGCAGGTAGCAGAGGTCAAAAGTCAAGCAGAAGTCAGGGCACTTCAGAGGACGCAGGAGTTGGCACAGGATTCAGGACAGGTAAGATACTAACAATATCTGTGTGTGTAAATGGACCCTTATATAAGTGATTTCCACTCCACACACAAACCTTATTGGTCTGGTCACTTACAGCATCAAAACGAGGTTAATATTAAGGGAATTTAGCTCCCACTAAACAAGGGAAGCAGGGACGCTGTTAAGCCTCACCTTGTGAAATAAAATGACTAATGCTGGAATCACATCTAGCATTTTTTTTTCTTTTAAATTGCCACTGGAGTTTTTATGCCAAAACCGGAAGTGGATCCAACAGGAAAGAGAAGTACAAGTCCTCCCTTTATATTTTCCATCCCATTTTAATCCACTTCTGGTTTTGGCACAAAACACTGCAGGGGCAGTTATCCCCCCAAAAAATGCCGTGTGAAAAACCAGCATAACGGCAGTTTTAGGGCATGCAGAAAACTAATACCCAAATGAAACACTTAAAGGAACACTCCATCTTGATAAACTTCACATACAAATATATCAATCTGTCAACTGTAATTTGTGTTGCAAACTGCTTCCAGGATATAGAAAATGCTTTTATGGTACAAAAGAGTCAAACAGGCTTTTCCAAACTTTTGAAAAGCGGGAATGTCTCCTCTCTTCCCTCCCACGTCCAAAGCAGGGTCAGGTATAGGAGGTGTTACAGCTTGCTGTACTTCAGGAGCTTGGAAAAGCCTCTCTAATTCTTTGTACTGTAGAATAAAAGCAATATATATATATATATATATATATATATATATTGTGGCATGGTGGGGCTGTAAGAGGCAGTTCTATGCCTCTGGAGTGGGAATTGGAGTTCAGGTGGAGCTCCTGGTCCAGATACTCCACTCCAGCCTTAGAGCTAATGAGGCTCTGAAACCACCTGGTGGAGCTCTATTAGAGACTCCAGAGCTTCCCAGGTGATGGATCCCAGGTGAAGACTCCCAGTGTAGGAGAACACAGGCAGTGCTAGGCCTGTGGGGGCTGCAGACAAGTCTGGGTGAGACCAGTGGAGCTGGTGATATTGAGCATTAGGCTCATAAGTGACAGCTAGGAAAGCTGTGGTGTTAGTCAGTGGCTAGACGGCCTAGGTTTTATTTTATTGGCAGTGTTGCCTATGTCTTGTGTTTTCTTTGAACAAATAAATAAAGCTGACTGAGGTCAGTATAAAGCATAGAGCACTAACTGGACTGCAATTTGTGATGTGCCAACCATCTCAGGCCCAGGAGATGGCGATCCCAGCAAGTGAGTAACCCCCAGATTGTCACTATATATACATATATATATATATATATATATATATATGTGCCTTGTGTCAGCAGTATGAAACCCGATTGCAGCTGACAGATTCCCTTTAAAGCTACTCTGTACCCACAATCTGACCCCCCCCTCCCAAACCGCTTGTAACTTCGGAAAGCTGCTTGTACTCCAAGATCTGTCCTGGGGTTCGTTCAGCAGGTGATGCAGTTATTGTCCTAAAAAAACAACTTTTAAAATGGCAGCCCCGTGTCCTACGGGCGTGGCCTAGAGTGTCTGTGCATTAGGCTGGTACAACCTCTCTGTCCCTCCTCCCCACCCTCCTCATCATTAGGAATGCTCCAGGCAGATTGTCTCCTATTCCCCACCTGTGTGAATACTGAACATGGGCTGGATCGGTAAGGCACCTGTGCAATGTTCAGACAGGAGAAAATGTTCCAGTGGCATTCCTAATGATGGAGAGGGTGGGGAGGAGGGACAGAGGGGTGCTGCAAAGTTAGGGCACAGATACTCCCGTTGGGCAGGGGGCTGCAAGTTTAAAAGTTGTTTTTTAGGACAATAACTGCATCACCTGCCGAACAGACCCCAGGACAGATCTTGGATTAAAAGCAGCTATCAGAAGGTACAAGTGGTTTAGGGGGGGTCAGATTGAGGGTACAGAGTCGCTTCAACGGATGTAACATATCTATCTATCTATCTATCTATCTATCTATCTTGTTTGTAAGTTAAAATGACATCTTTAAAAGTTTGTAAACCAGTGTGATTGAAGACCACTCACCTCTCGTGGTGATACAACTCTTCTGGGCCTCGGAGCTTCTTGCTGCAGCTGATATACTACAGATAATTGAGAACAGAAAAAAAATTATACCATGTTTAGCGATCTCTTTCTGAGTATTTTTTCCAAGAGGCTGTAATCTAAAACATCTGCAAACATTTACGTTCTGAGGGCACGTTCTTCTTTATAATACATTAGACTGAATTAATATCATGTTTGAGCCATAGTTCAAACATAACTCCCATAGACTATACTTTTTTAGTTATATTTTTCAGTGCCAAAGAGATGATGCAGCCCTTCAGAAACACCGGATGATACACTTCATACGTAATCCTGGTAGAAATCTGAGAATATATCACTGTACAATACACACATATTGCCCCCAAAATCAGAATGTAGCCTAATTTTCAGGAAAAATTAACAATTAGAAACTACACATACAAGTGTTTGAGCCATTAAGCCGGTGAATACACATCATGCCTCTCATCTACCCGCTCAATAGATGAACATGACAGCTTGGCAAAAACAAAAACAAAATGAATAGAGATTGCTAGAGAGTTTAGCTTGCAGTTATTTCAGTCTAGTTGAATCCACACATATTGGCTGTGTACCTGTATAAAACATATATTTATGCATAAATGAAGCATGTAAAGCTTTTTGCTTGATCCTGCTTTGCTCTTAAAGAGGACCTGTAGCCAATCATTCAGTTTAGTAATGTACATTTTTTATTACACTGACCTGTTAGATCAGTGCTCTGCTGCTAATGCCTGCCACAAGCAGACTCTATCACAAGGCCTAGAAGAGACCTCAGGCTGCCATGACAATTACATCACAGGGTGCCATTGGACTACCACCGAAGCAGATAAAAACATTATCACTGTTCATGACGACTAGAGATAAGCGAACCTCGAGCCCATCCGAACCCGAATGTTCGACATTTGATTAGCGGTGACTGTTGAACTTGGATAAAGCTCTAAGGCTATGTGGAAAACATGGATATAGTCATTGGCTGTATCCATGTTTTCCAGACAACCTTAGAGCTTTAGCCAAGTTCAGCAGCCCCAGCTAATCAATTGCCGAACATTCGGGTTTGGATGGACTCAATCCAGGTTCGCTCATCTCTAATCACAACATCTTAACAAAGTGATCTCCAATGTCGGTCATTACCAAGTGCAAACAGCACCCACCAAATGTGATGCAGGCCTGGCACCTGACACATAACGTACATGTATGTTATGGGTCATTAGAAGGTTAAACAGCCTAGAGTGCTCAGATCATACACCTGTTTTTTAGTTTTTTGATATAGCCTCCCATTCCTGAGATATGTGGGTGTACAGTTTGAACTAATTATCAATAATGGGAGTGACTATCAGGCATGAGATGAAAGGTATGTAATCAGGTCACCCTAAGCTATTTAATGGTAGTAACTTTTTTATTTATTTAATTTTTTTAGTTGGCTACAGGCCCTATTTAAGGAACTACTTAGTAAGAATAACACTGTCTTGAACACTACAACTGGCACTTCTTAAAGGAGAAGTCCAGCAAAATTTTTTATTAAAGTATTGTATTGACCCCCCAAAGTTATACAAATCACCAATATATACTTATTACGGGAAATGCTTATAAAGTGTTTTTTTCCCTGCACTTACTACTGCATCAAGGCTTCACTTCCTGGATAAAATGGTGATGTCATGACTAGAGATGAGCGAACCTCGAGCATGCTCGAGTTCATCCGAACCCGAACGTTCGGTATTTGATTAGCTGGGGCTGCTGTTTTCCACATAGCCTAAGAGCTTTATCCAACTTCAGCAGCCACCGCTAATCAAATGCCAAACGATTGGGATCGGATGAACTCAAGCATGCTCAAGGTTCGCTCATCTCTAGACCCGACTTCCAGAGCTGTGCGGGCTGTGGCTGCTGGAGAGGATGATGGCAGGGGGACACTGAGGGACACAGGGCACTGGAGGGACACTGAGCATCCCTCTGCCATCATCCTCTCCAGCAGCCACAGCCCGCACAGCTCTGGGAGTCGGGTCGTGACATCACCATGTTATCCAGGAAGTGAAGCCTTGATGCAGTAGTAAGTGCAGGAAAAAAGCACTTTATAAGCATTTCCTGTAATATATAGCTGAGAGCTCAGGAGTGCCGTCTTCCACACCACTTCCTCTCAGCTATACCTTGCATGCGGCGTCTGGCCAACGCCTTGAAGATCGAGCACCCTCCTCTGCTAAATCCTGCCTGCTGTCATCCCACCTGCTTCATGGTGAGCTGTATCTCCTCTTTTTATATTTTTCATGTTTGCTGCAATTTCCTGTAATAAGTGTATATTGGTGATTTGTATAACTTTTGGGGGGCAATACAATACTTTAATAAAACATTTCGCTAGACTTCTCCTTTAACCCCTCTGCAGATTATGACCGGGGGTGGTTATGGAGCCGTAGCTTAGCCGATTTTCATAATTTTACTATATATCATAGAAGATCAAAGTCAGATCGAAGTCAGACTTTGCTATGAATCTGTTTATATGCACATAGAGATAACTATATAATCTATTTATGTATATATTATTATTTACTTATTAAGCAAATCTCTTTTTATTGATGTTCATGTAATCAGTAACAAAGCATAAAATAAAACAGGACAGTGATTTAGTCTACTGCACATATTTTATATTAAGTCTAATACCAGTAAAAGATTAAAGGCATGGCTGTGATACGGACAGTAAATATAATCATTTAAATGAGTGAAGCTATTGCAGGGATGTTGTCCAGAGTCGGCTGGATTGGAAGACATACTGTAATTATCCAGATTATTTCCCCACCACAGATCGGGGAAATTATGATTGTTGCATTTTCCTCTGGATGCTCAAAGATTGTATTGTACAGTTTCAGCAGTAATATGATACATCACAGTCAGGAATATATATATTTAGAAAAAAATCATGTGCGTCAAGAGCAGTGGTGCATAACATTTTTAATGTGAAGGACATATTGTTAGATATATATATACTACTGTACAGAGCCACAAAAATGTGGACATATTATTTATTCTAACCTAATGATCTTCTTACATGGGTTTCCTATGAAGTAACCTGCCTCCACTACTTTTCACCAGGCCTTTCCTGCATGACAGCACATCCCCAGGCAGGGACCAGGGCATAACCAGTACAACAGTGGGGATTAGACTAAGAATATGAGCTCTGGGCAAGGTTTGAGTTACATAACATGTAATATGGGAAGACAGTCACTACTACACAACACAATTACAATGTATCATAACTGGTCAATGCAACCTTGCATCAGTGTCAGTGGTCTAACATTGTTGCAAACTTGTCAGTAATTGCTTATTTGCTAACAAATTATGTGTTTTATATATATATATATATATATATATATATATATATATATATATATATATATATATATAAAAAAGTACAAGATTGCTCAAAAATTTACAGTGGTGTGCAAAAATTGGCAACTTTTTACAACAGTTTACTGGTAAGGTATTGATCCATTTCTCCTATAATTTCTAAGGAATTTAAATGTCATTAAAAAGTAAAAGGGTATGTTCCCTTAACATTTTTTTAAAGTCTAAATGTGACATGTTTTTGGACACAAATAAAGTTCTTTTTTTTTTGCAATAGTAAATCTGGGTTAATGTGGAGAAAACATCAATTAACATCACAAAAGAATTGCAATGCATTACTGTATGTATTGCAGTGCTGAATTTACAATACTGCTGGTCATCACCAATTGGCTCTAACATATAATGGGTCTTGCAGAAAAACAACCTTACTTTGGAGCTATTCAGTTGCCACTAGGGTTTATTCTCACACTACCTACTTGGCCTTATTCATGAATGTCCTGTGTATCCAATGGGAACAAACTTTACACTGCAACGTAGGGTCAATGTAGAGACATGCTCTCAGAATAATTTCTTCTTGTAGGCCTAAGGAACCCAATAGAAATCCCCACCATGGATCTCAGACTTGGCCTCATGTCATATGCATCTTCTAACACCTTGTATGAGAACCTATGTAGTCAGCGACATGTCACAATGAATGACAAGGCTGGATGTCATAGTCGGCCATGTAGAAAATGATATAATGAGGAGAAGTCATTAGGTGAATCATACGACTAAGCGCTATTCGTCTTATTTCTCCCTGCAAGATCTCCAATGATGGTTGAGACATAATTGTTTCCGAGCAGCGATCTGCAGCTCGACAGGAAAGTGCTTCACTATGAAAACATTAATGTTCAGGGACAATAGAAAACTACACAAATGAGCATCATTGTTGTATCTCTATGGTAACACAGGGATAATTGTTTTCCGGAGGACCTGGACCATTCCATTATAGCTGGGTGTAAATGTCTCATCTGACAATGATAACATTACCTTATTCATTATCTTTCTATAAAGCTTGGCGATTACTTATAGTGGAATGACTGACGCATGGTAATGATATAAAGATGTTGTTCTTATTTGTCACAGAGAACAAAGTTCCTCATCAGAACCTTATTCAGTAGATTACAGCTTTATATTAAAGTAAAACAACCACCAGACCTAACGTTGATGGCTGGTAGTCACACCACCAGTATAGGAGGTGTCTGATTAGAAAAACTGAGAGTCCTCAGTTCAAACATTCTCTTCTGTATGCCAAAAATGAGCTTCCCTAAATCCCAATAAGCCTGTCAATTCATTTGAGTTACAGTTAGTATGAGTTACAGTTAGTAATGATTGAAAAAAGACACGTCCGGGGAGTAGCTACCATACAGGCAGGTCAGGCAGCTGCTATGGGGCCCGTGCAGCAGGGGTTAAGCAGAAGATAGTCTGCTCCTGTACCTATGTATTTAACCATAAGGGCTCCTAATGGGCCCTTATAGTTAAATACAGTCGACTGACAGAGCAAGCGGCATTGGCTTTCTGCTCTGTCAGTCACTCTTGTTGCTGCAGGCAGGACTCTGCCTCTAGCAACAAGAGATTTTATTTTTGGTCACTACATACTACCCCTTTTGATTCTTTATCATGTGATTCAAGGTTTTCTATTGTAGAACTGGGGGGGAAAAAAACTTCAGAAAAAAAATGTCAATATGCATATGAACATTTTCTGGCATTTTAAACCCCTACCCTACAAGTCTGCGGGGAGGGGGGAACACCTACATTCTTGTTGAATTTTTTTTTTAAAAAGCCAAACTGAACTGAACTGAAACTGAAGGAAAAATCTGGCCAAGTAATTTTTAGTTTTAAAGGTAGGGGCGGGGTTTTTTATGTTTTTCCATGCCCCTGCCTTTGAAGAAAAAAAAAAAAAGGCTGGCCAAGTACTTTTAAAGGCAGGGGGGGGGGGGGGGCATAAAAAACGATTTTAACTCACCTCTTCCTGTGCCTCTTCAGTGCCGGGTTGTCGCTCCGGGACCCCGGCTGGCCCGGGGATCTCAACCAGAGCCGACATCACGACTCGGTTGATTGACTGGCCAGTCAGTGACTAGGACGGGACGCCGCTGCAGTCACTGATTGGCCGAGTGGCCAGTCCACCAGCATTTTTGCAACCCAGGGGATCTAGTCCTCACAACTTGGGGAAAATTTCTCCTGGCAGGGGTCCATGGCAGGCAGGCACAGGGAGAGGTAAGTAAGAACTGATTATTATGTCCCCCACCCCTTTCCTTAAAAAAACAAAGTAGTTGGCCGTATTTCTCCTTTAACCCTTAGGGGACACAGCCAGTTTTCATTTTTGCGTTTTCGTTTTTCCCTCCTCGTGTCTATAAGGCCATAGCACCTGCATTTTTCCACCTAGAGACCCAAATGAGCCCTTATTTTTTGTGCAACTAATTGTACTTTTCTATGGCAGATGTAATTTTTGCCTAAAGTGTGCCGGGAAACCAGAAAAAAATTATATGTGTGGTGAAATTGAAAAAAAAATAATGTTTTTTTTTTTTTTTTATTTGAGGGGGTTTGTTTTTACTCCGTTCGCCCTAGGGTAAAACTGACTTGTTATATATGTTCCTTAAGTTGTTACAATTACAACGATATGTAACATGTATAACTTTTATTTGATTTGATGGCTTGTAAAAAATTAAAACCTTTTAAAGAAAATATATGTTCCTTAAAATCGCTCCATTCCCAGGCTTATAGCGCTTTTATCCTTTGGTCTATGGGTCTGTGTGAGGTGTCATTTTTTGCGCCATGATGTGATCTTTCTATCGGTACCTTGATTGCGCATATAAGACTTTTTGATCGCTTTTTATTACAATTATTCTGGATTTGATGCGACTAAAAATGCGCAATTTTGCACTTTGGGATTTTTTTGCGCTGACGCCGTTTATCGTGTGAGATCAGGAATGTGATTAATTAATAGTTCGGGCGATTACGCACGCGGCGATAGCAAACATGTTTGTTTATTTATTTATTTATTTTTATTTATAAAATGGGGAAAGGGGGGGGTGATTCAGACTTTTATTAGGGGAGGGGATTTTGTGTTATTAAAAATACATTTTTCTTTTACTTTACACATATACTAGAAGCCCCCCTTGGGGACTTCTAGTATATGCACTCTGATCTCTCATAGAGATCCATGCAGTATAGTTATACTGCATGAATCCATGAGATCGGTGTTCTATTGCTTTTGGCTGCTGCAGCCAAAAGCAAAAGAATGCCGAGCCGGGATCAGCGCCATTACGGCGCAGACCCCGGCCCGGGATGAATGCGGGGATCGCCCCCCCCGCAATCGCGCCGCCACTAGACCACCAGGGATGGAGATGAGCAAGTATTTAGAAGCAGCTGTCGCGGCAGTTCAGAGGGGGGTCGCCGCGCGACCCCCCTCTGAACTCCCATAGCGGCACGAGGACGTTCAGTAACGTCCTGGTGCAGCTATGGGTTAATATAAAGTAGATAGTATACACTTGTATTAGTTGTACTGAACAGTAACTCCCAATGGGCACCAATGACTAAATTTCATCCAACCTTGGTGTAGTAAAATAAATGCCATAAAGTTCTCTCATACAGTTTATGGTTGGGTTCACACTATGTATATTTCAGGCAGTATTTGGTCCTCATGTCAGGTTCTCATAGCAATCAAAACCAGGAGTGGATTGAAAACACAGAAAGGCTCTGTTCACATAATGTTGTAATTGAGTGGATGGCCGCCATATAAAGGTAAATAACTGCCATTATTTCAATACAACAGCCTTTGTTTTAAAATAACAGCACATATTTGCCATTAAATACAGTTACAAACCACAAAGTAATTGCAAAGTAACCTGATCATGTGTTTTGACCATAAAATAATCCAGTCTTTGAGAACGCGTTTAGCTACTGGAGAGCAGTGTATACACATGTTAACTCACACCGCTCATATTTCAAAAGAGGTGGCAGCTAGTGATGAGTGTACTTACCTAACATTCAGGTTCATTCACACCCCAACCCTCTGCATTTTGCTCCTGGTGGCTGGGAAAGTTGGATGCGGCCATAGGCTGTTGTCACGGCCGCGGCGGCATCCCGTGCTCCGGGCCACCGCCGCGACCTCTCCATGCAGCCGCCGGGGTCCATGTGCAGGGACCCGGCGCTGCTACTAGTTCGGCCCCAGGGGGCGCCTTACCCCGCCCCGCTCCTGTCACTCCCTGTGCTTGCCTGGCGTGCGCGTCCCCGCCCCCTAGGGCGCGCGCGCGCCGGCTGTCACAGATTTAAAGGGCCAGTCCGCCCTTAATTGGTAGTTGCTCTGGTCACTCCCTATATAATCCCAGCATGCCCCACCACAGGTGTTGGAGCCTCTACATGCTTCCCATAGCGTTTGGCCCAGCTCCCTGTTGTTCCTGACCTCAGTCCCTGTTCCTAGTCCCTGTCCGCTGCTTACCCATTGTTCCTGAGTACTGTCTGCCACCTGCGGTTAAGCCTACAGACCTCTGCCTGCACTATCTTCTGCCTACTGCTCCTGCCACGCCTCGCCTGCTGTCACTGGCAACCAAGCCAGGGGTAGCGACCTGGGGGTCGCCTGCCGCAGCAAGTCCATCCCGCCTTGCGGCAGGCTCTGGTGAAAACCAGCGGCCCCTTAGACTCCGCTCCCTGGTGCGGTTAATACCATTGCTAGTGACGATCCAGTGGATCCACGACTTCAGGCGTTACAGCTGTATCCATGTTTTCCTGGCAGACATAGGGCTGCATCCGACTTCTCCAGCCACCAAGAGTCAAATGATGTACGCTCAGGTTCAGACAAACCCGTACGTTTTTTTTAGTTTACCCACCACTAGTGGCAACATGTATCTGTGGTGCCACAGATTGAGTGAGTGATGATAGATCAATCATCTGAGCAAGCACCTGTGTTATTAGGTAGGAATATCTGTATGTGTATTTTGTGGTGCAGTAATCGTGCACCACCATGTAGCACCATTACCACCATATACGAATGCACTCTAAGGATTCCTGTACACACCAAGTTTGCTCACTCACATAGTAGCAGCACATACAGGAAACATGTGCATGTTCCTTCAAAACCAAATTAGAGAATACCTTGGTTACACAATGCCATACTGATCCCTTATATAAATGGACCCTTAGTGTACATCCACATAGAGCAATAAGAGTACTGTAAGACTCAACCCAAAAGTTTTCTAGGGAACAATACTATCATAAAATAGTATCAAAAGGGCACATCACAATTTTCTGCTTAGAGAGCTAAACACTCTCAGCAGGGTATAGCATTGTATCAGTCATAATAACTGTATGGGTAAAACTGCATCAAAATAACATGAAGGATCTACAAATACATTATGTAAATGAGTGCGGCAAGACCGGCAGGCCAGCTTATTCATGAGCTGGGAGCTCTCCCTCTCCCCAGCCTCTGACTGACATCTTTTTTGCATCCACGCTATGAGACAGATGCTGTCAATCAGAGCCTGGTGGGTGGGCAAGCTCCCAGCTCATGAATAAGCCAGACTCATGGACTTTCACTCTATTACAGAATGCCATCACTGTGATACTGTGTCTTCTATTATATTTTACTAATAAAGCAAATGCTACTAACATAACATAAAATGGAACATGATTTCCATCAGTAGCACAAGAAATTGCTAACAGGACGACTGCTTTCATAAGACTTCATTTATTATGTATATTCGACCTAAAGAGAGAAAAAAAAAAAAGAGACAGCCTCATAGACTTAGGGTACTATTACACGGAATGATGATTGTCCGAAACCGCTCGATTCGGCCGATTATCGCTCCGTGTAATAAATACAACGATCAGCCTATGACAACCCAGGGAAGGGCCCGCATGAGGAGCCCTGCAGCCTGGACAGGTAGTGTATAAAGTTAAGCAAGGGCTGCAAGGACATCAGTAACGATGTCCCTGCAGCCCTTGTTAAATGATAATCGGTTCGTCTAATAGGGCCAGAAACTGAGCGCCGATCTAGCACATCGGCGCTCGTTTACAGTTATTATCGGGCCTTCATTGGCCTGTGTAATAACACCCTTACAATATGAGTCTGACTCATCCCATCACACAGAGCTGGGAGAGGATCGCAATCCCAATCGGTCAGGGTCTGTACACTTAGATCCAGACTGATAAAAACATGTGACATGTCTCTCTGATATTAAGTTAATATTGATCCTACAGCGTCCATAGTGAATGTATTTATATATCAGGGTAGAGGAGTACAATGCTTGACCCAGGGATAGGGTCTTTGTCTTGACATAAGTTCACGTTGCTTTAATACGGATGCTGTAGGAAATCTTCTTCAATATCAGAGAGATATGTCACATGTTTTGATCAGTCTGGATCTGAGTGAACAGAGGTGCACTTCAAAGGGTATAGTGCCCACCACAATGATAGTGGGCCTCCAGCGTGCCTCCTACCTTACCACTGAGTGGCCACTTGAAATTTTACTTCCACAAGGTGCTGTTGGACTTCTTCTTTATCTATCGGAATGTCTCTCTGATATGTCAAAAGTTTTTTTTATACCGACATTAACACTTTTAGGGGAACCTGTTACATTGAAAAAGCACCCTTACCTGCAAGCAACATGTTGTAGAACAGGAAAAGATCAACAGATTAAATATAGTGATGTGGAAAAATATTAATAGCCTATTTATTCTGTGTTTAGGAGTCTTACTAATTGACTGACAGCTATTGCTTGAGTGAAACCACCCACTGGACTCCTAAACTTAAATAAGCCTGTGTTTCAATCAATAAGATACAAGTTATAACGAATGATTATTATGGTGAGTTGGCATGTGTTCTCGCTTCTCACTTGATAAAAACTTGTATGAATATTCTGCATGACTGATCATTCTGCTCTGCCATAAGTCCTGGTGGTATCTGTGTAAAGGAATTCTTAGGACCCTGGAAAGGCAATTGCTTAATGTAAAGCTATATTCACACGTCCATAGTTGTCCATGGTGCACGGACCTATTCATTGAAGGATAGTGATCTATGACGCAATGTGGGTCCGTACTGTTTTTTATATTTTGTGGCAAAACATACGGATGTGTTAATGGGACATTACAACTAAGTGGTCTGTAGTACTGTCACAATTGTGAAGAGAACTACGAACATGTAAATAAAGCCTAAACCTGTGAGCAGCCCAAACCATATCACAGCACATGCAATGCTATAGTGAAATACCAGGCCACAGAGGACTCCGTGTAGAGAATACACTGTGACCCAATAACTGTACTCATTCAGTATAAACAAAATGCTAACATTAATTATCTCTAGGATTCACAGATATACACTTAGTCTAGACAGGAAGGAGATAAATAATATTCAGGTAATACTTACAATATGATTTCCAAATAGGGGGCTGGTATTCCTCCGCATCTACAAAAAAAATAATCAATCCATTACTTGACTGTGCTGGGAAGCGAATAGATTATCAAATTCATGCCTATCCTGTGGGAACCGCTTCAGGTTAGAAAGACAGACATATTGATAAGAAGCATTTATACGGAAAACAATACACCTGCATTATGCACCAACATGTCAAACAAATAACAGTAATAACTCTGAGGACTACATACAGCTGCATTGGTAAATGGTCACTCTGATATGTTCTTTCTTCTAAAGGGCCAATAGATAACCCATGGAAAGTGTGTCTTTCTTTTCCAGGACCAAATGATGACAACAGGACTTATATGTCAACCCTATGGGCTTGGGGAGTACAATATGTGCCTATCCTTATTAGGCCCACAGAGTTGAACTGAATGGCAGCCCACATGTTCATGTATACATGCGGCCTCACTGAAATGGGACCCCCATCCTCAAAGTCTTCCAGTACTTCAGTTGCTGTATACCCTGCAGGAAGTGGTATATTCTTTACAGTCTGACACAGTGCTCTCTGCTGACACCTCTGTCTGTAACAGGAACTCTCCAGAGCAGTAGCAAATCCCCATAGAAAACCTCTCCTGTAGGGATGGTCCGAACCGAGTTCGGTTCAGGTTCGTACGAACCCGAACCCTCGGTAATGATTCCTGCTGTCTGCCCGCTCCGGGGCGGATCCAGCAGGAGGACCGCCTGGAAAACTGGGATACAGCCACAGCCATAGGCTGTATTCCAGTTTTCCAGGTGTTACTCCCGCTGTATCCGCCCGCTCCACGGAGCGGGCAGACAGCGGGAATCTGCTGCCGAGCGTTCAGGTTCATACGAACCCGAACCTCGGCAGGTTTGGACCATCCCTACTCTCCTGGTCTCCAGACTGGAAAGAATACACCACGTCCTGCAGAACATACAACAGCTGATAAGTACTAGAAGACGAGATTTCTAATAAAAAGTAAATTACAAATCTGGCACTAGTTGATTTGAAAGATTTTTTTTAACTACCCCTTTAAAGTACCCAGCTGGGTGCCCAGTAGTCACAGTAATCAAAACTCCAATCACACTTATGCTGCGTTTACTCAGACAGATTTATCTGACAGATTTTTGAAGCTAAAGCCAGGAACAGACCATAAACAGGGAACGGGTCATAAAGGAAAGGCTGAGATTTCTGCTCTTTTCAAATCCATTCCTGGCTTTGGCTTCCAAAATCTGTCAGATAAATCTGCCTGTGTAAACACACCATTACAGGTGATGATCGTTGTTCATTGAAAACTAATGGTGCATTTACACAGGCAGATTTATCTGACAGATTTTGGAAGCCAAAACCAGGAATGGATTTGAAAAAAGGAGAAATCTCAGTCTTTCCTTTATGACCCGTTCCCTGTTTATGGTCTGTTCTTGGCTTTGGCTTCAAAAATCTGTCAGATAAATCTGCCTGTGTAAACGCATCATCAGAAACTAAATAGGCTTTAGGCATTGTAGGCTATTGGCCAACAAAGCTATTGAATCCACCCTGTCTATATCAATTTCACCTTGACAAGCAATGACCATATGACCCAGAATGGAATGAGCATATGAAGGTCAGTGTGCCCTTGCCCATATTTGCCTGGTGGTGACACCCGGTCTAATAAAACTGCAGCCATCTCTGAAGAGTAAGTGCGTCTTTTACTTTTGAACAGCAATACAATCAGCCCTTTATATAAAATGAGCTTCAGTTAATGTAAAGCTCTCTGTTTTAAGTCGGCTTCTGTATACTCCATGCACATTATTGTACACAGTCACCAAATGTAATTTACTTGTAGAAATGGATATCATTATTTACGATTCCACAAAGACATGTATATTAAGCCAATGCAGTTCATGGCTACTGCCAGTTATGCGGCGGCGACGACTAGATGGATAGGTTTTTCGGACCACTGCAGGCTGTGCACAAAGCCGAAGATTAAATCCATATGTCACTGTTGTTTTCAAATTATATTTAGTCTCTACGCATTGAAAAAAGCAGCCAAAGTAATAACTATACTAATGGTCCCTACGTGCCGACTAAGGGTGACTTTCCACATACTGTAAGTAAGGAGACACATCCTTGTACTGTTAGCGGCTTGTATCACAAAATGACCAAATTATGCAGAATATGTCTTGTCTATCGTTCCCCATACAGAACCATGTGTTGATCCTTATCTCTATCAGTGATATAGTCTGGTCTCGCTGATTGGAAACAATGCTGTAAGTGTAATTCTTGAGAGTATTAGCAATATAGCCTAAGGCCTCATACACACAGCTGCATACTGTATCTTACTGTATATGAAAGCACGTTTTTTTTATTTTCACATTACATTGCATGCTGTAAATTTCCCAACAGCAATGCTCCTACAGAATAGAGTGTCTCTATGAGACTCTATAGGTATACAGAGTATCTACTGTATGATTCCCTGCATACAGTACATGCATTTTTTCACACAAAATTACACTAAGCTCCAGCCCTGACATATACGTATTTCCCTCTCAGGTTGCTGTGATCAGGTGATCCTTCTCTAATCTGGACCAGGTCAGCCCAAAGTAAATATATTGTTTCCTGGTTTATTCATTTTTAATGTGAAGAACGGGCAGTAAAAGCATAAACAACATTGAAGTTTTTCCATCTGACAATTTTATTTTCATTGCCAAGATGTCCACTTGCTGTAAATACTTGGTACCAGATAAACCACGGAGAAGTATTTGTGTCCCAGAGAGAATAGTAAATGATAGATGTACGTTTTACATCCCAGCTTTTTATGGTGGGGGTGGGGAAGGGAGTTCTTAAAGGAGTTATCCAGCTATACAAAAACATGCAAAACAAGAGTCCGTGGAGCCTCAGTTACGAGTCTCAAAACACGGGATAGCCAGATATCTCTAGCCTGTTGCCAACGGGGTGCCTCCATGATGGGGAGAGCACCACACCACCCTGAAAAATGTGGTGGTGCTCTCCCCATCATGGAGGCACCCCGTTGGCAACAGGCTAGAGATATCTGGCTATCCCGTGTTTTGAGACTCGTAACTGAGGCTCCACGGACTCTTGTTTTGCATATTTAAATTTTTGGGGGCATCAGTGGAGACTCTTGATTGAGTACTTCATTGGAATTTTTTTCGCTGTTCTCCTTGAGTTCAGTGATTACTGTGTTTTGTTGGTTGATTTTTCATTGCCCCAACTAGCCAGAATCCTACCCCACACTGACGAGGGGCAAAAACCCCGAAACGGCTGTCTGTGGGTGGAAGCCTGCCTTTGCAAGCCCTTGTCATGATCGCAATACTCGCACCTTGAGTTAGACATTGACAAAAGGGGCCACCCTGTTGTTTCCCTGTCTATGTTCCAATACTCGCAACCGAGTGGGACTTAAGGGGTTATTTATCAGGGTGGTGTGGTGCTCTCCCCATCATGGAGGCACCCCGTTGGCAACAGGCTAGAGATATCTGGCTATCCCGTGTTTTGAGACTCGTAACTGAGGCTCCACGGACTCTTGTTTTGCATATTTACATTTTTGGGGGCATCAGTGGAGACTCTTGATTGAGTACTTCATTGGAATTTTTTTCGCTGTTCTCCTTGAGTTCAGTGATTACTGTGTTTTGTTGGTTGATTTTTCATTGCCCCAACTAGCCAGAATCCTACCCCACACTGACGAGGGGCAAAAACCCCGAAACGGCTGTCTGTGGGTGGAAGCCTGCCTTTGCAAGCCCTTGTCATGATCGCAATACTCGCACCTTGAGTTAGACATTGACAAAAGGGGCCACCCTGTTGTTTCCCTGTCTATGTTCCAATACTCGCAACCGAGTGGGACTTAAGGGGTTATTTATCAGGGTGGTGTGGTGCTCTCCCCATCATGGAGGCACCCCGTTGGCAACAGGCTAGAGATATCTGGCTATCCCGTGTTTTGAGACTCGTAACTGAGGCTCCACGGACTCTTGTTTTGCATATTTAAATTTTTGGGGGCATCAGTGGAGACTCTTGATTGAGTACTTCATTGGAATTTTTTTCGCTGTTCTCCTTGAGTTCAGTGATTACTGTGTTTTGTTGGTTGATTTTTCATTGCCCTAACTAGCCAGAATCCTACCCCACACTGACGAGGGGCAAAAACCCCGAAACGGCTGTCTGTGGGTGGAAGCCTGCCTTTGCAAGCCCTTGTCATGATCGCAATACTCGCACCTTGAGTTAGACATTGACAAAAGGGGCCACCCTGTTGTTTCCCTGTCTATGTTCCAATACTCGCAACCGAGTGGGACTTAAGGGGTTATTTATCAGGGTGGTGTGGTGCTCTCCCCATCATGGAGGCACCCCGTTGGCAACAGGCTAGAGATATCTGGCTATCCCGTGTTTTGAGACTCGTAACTGAGGCTCCACGGACTCTTGTTTTGCATATTTAAATTTTTGGGGGCATCAGTGGAGACTCTTGATTGAGTACTTCATTGGAATTTTTTTCGCTGTTCTCCTTGAGTTCAGTGATTACTGTGTTTTGTTGGTTGATTTTTCATTGCCCCAACTAGCCAGAATCCTACCCCACACTGACGAGGGGCAAAAACCCCGAAACGGCTGTCTGTGGGTGGAAGCCTGCCTTTGCAAGCCCTTGTCATGATCGCAATACTCGCACCTTGAGTTAGACATTGACAAAAGGGGCCACCCTGTTGTTTCCCTGTCTATGTTCCAATACTCGCAACCGAGTGGGACTTAAGGGGTTATTTATCAGGGTGGTGTGGTGCTCTCCCCATCATGGAGGCACCCCGTTGGCAACAGGCTAGAGATATCTGGCTATCCCGTGTTTTGAGACTCGTAACTGAGGCTCCACGGACTCTTGTTTTGCATATTTACATTTTTGGGGGCATCAGTGGAGACTCTTGATTGAGTACTTCATTGGAATTTTTTTCGCTGTTCTCCTTGAGTTCAGTGATTACTGTGTTTTATACAAAAACATGGCCACTTTCTTCCAGAGACAGCACCACTCTGGTTTCCAGTTTGGGTGCAGGTTTTGTACCTTAGTTCCTTTGAAGTGAATGGAGCTTAAAGGGGTTATCCAGTGCTACAAAAACATGGCCACTTTTCCCCCTACTGTTGTCTCCAGTTCAGGTGTGGATTGCAATTAAGCTCCATTTACTTCAATGGAACTGAGTTTCAAAACCCCACCCAAACTGGAGACAACAGTAGGGGGAAAGTGACCATGTTTTTGTAGCGCTGGATAACCCCTTTAATTGCAAAACACACCTTAACCAGAGACAAGAGTAAAGCTGTCTCTTGTAAAAAGTAGTCATGGTTTTGTAGCACTGGATAACGCCTTCAAGCATACAGAATTCTGAGAATCCCGACAACATAGACTCGATTTACATATCTGTAGTGCGGTCTGTGCTTGCGGACCCCCAACTACAGACAGTACTTTGGGATGTGCATCTGTAACTGACAGCATTTGTGTGGACCCATTCATTTTACTAGATGGATCCCGGATCCAACACGGATCCATTGCACCTACAGATGTGTGTATGGGGCCATAGGAAACAATGGGTCCTTATTCTGTCTGCATAAACAAATGTGTGAAAGGGACCTCAGAGGTAACAAATAAATTGTTATATAATGATGGAAAGTGTCACTAACATTTCTATCACACATCACTGTGCAAAGGTTTTAGGGAGGCATCTGGTTCATAATCTTTTTTGTGCACCAGGACAATGACCCCCAAACATCCAGACAATGTCGCTAACAACTATCTTATGTATAGAGAAGAACAAGGAGTCCTGCAAGTGATGATATGGTTCCCACAGAGCCTTGATCTCACCATTACTGAGTCTGCTGAGTTCCATCCTGAACTGTATGCAGGTTACCTAGAAGAACTGAAGTTGTTTTAAAGGCAAAAGGAGGTCACACCAAATACTGATCTGATACTGATTTAGATTTCCCTTCTGTTCATTCACTTAGTATTTTCTTAATATAAAACTAAATTATGTTTATCTTTGGAAGCTTTCTTACTTTTCCCACACCTGCCAGCTCCTACCATCTCTACTTGCTGACAGTGAAAGGATTCCTGCTTATATCCAAAATCTGAAGACCTGTACAGATTGCTGGATTACGGCCGAGATTATGTACAGTATATTACAGCAAACGACATCTCTTAGAAGTCATAGATCTGTATTGTTTTCCGAGTACTCTTAGCAACTCTTATTACAAATTGACCAACTTATGCTGAATGTGTCCCAGATTTCAAAACTTATCTCTCACGGGCATGTTAATCACAAATGAATTGTTCCTCTGTTCTCTATGGGGGAGAAAAGGGTTAAACCAGTGAGCTCTAGCTGTGGCTTATCTCTTCAAGAACAAAGGGTTGGATGGTGACTTTTCATCACGCAACCCCTATCATGACATTATCTGTCTTGGTTGTTCAGGGGTGCCCCAAACACCTCATAGTGACAGGTACAGTGGACAAAACTATAAAGTGTATGGGGACCTTAAAGGGGTTATCCAGCGCTACAAAATCATGGCTACGTTTTTCCAGAGATAACCCCACTCTTGTCTCCAGCTTGGGGCGGGGTTTGGCTGCTCAGTTCGATTAAAGTGAATGGAGCTTAATTGCAAACCGCACCTGAACTGGAGACAAGAGTGGGGCTGTCTCTGAAAGAAAGTGGCCACGTTTTTGTAGCACTGGATAACCCCTTTAAGTTCCTCAATGTTACATACGGAAGAAAAGATATGCAAACTAGCTCTCACACCAACTTAGGAAGGTAGCTTTCCCTTCAAGTCAGTCACCCTAACTAGGAGTCTTACAGGACTGACTTGGGGTATATGGCAAGCCAAAATTCTCTCCAAAAGGAAAGACTTTTTGGGTCATTTTAGTTGCCTTTGAGTCCGCTTTAGTTCTAATCTGTCTTTCTTATGCCCTAGGGCTAAAAACTGTACTCAGAATTCTTTGTGCGGTCTGACTAGTGATATGTGCAATGCTAGAACTATTTCCTCATTGTATGCCCCTCTTGATGTACCCCATGACCTTATTTGCCTTGGCAGCAGCTGTCTGACACTAGTTGCTACAGTTGAAATTACCATTAACTAAAATTTCAGATTTACCCAGTGCATTTCCATTAAGTCATCTTGGCTTGGATTATCTATAGTGCTAGTAATATGGTCTTGTCTTAAGAAACCAGTCCCCTGTACTACTAAGGTTGGTTCAGAGACAGAAAAGGGGGTTTATTAGCTAATAAACTGGGCCATACAGCAAGCCCCCCTACCAGCATGTCTCTGGCACAGTGCAGGAGGAAGCACTTTGCTATGTCGAGACCAACTAGAAAGTAGAGGTTACAGATGCCAGGGCTGGCGCACATGTGTGAGAACGCTGCAGCTTTCATGATTACAATCTATTAGTTATTCTCAATAAAACATGTTTTAAAACAAAGTAAATGACTTTTCGTCCCCAGACAACCCCTTTAAACCTTCATTCTTTTCCTTTCCATCTGGTTAATTTATTATCTGTAAATAAATCGCAGGCATGTTGCTGGCACACACATATTTACTGCTCGCATCATTTTATCTTCCTCAATCTCTAAATCCAATTACGCCCTGCCTGTCTTGTCACTTTTTCAGTAAAGTAGAAAAGCTGCTTGAAAATACTGATTACACGTGATTTTCTTCACCTGCCAAGTCGATATTTTTCTGCATCCGACAGAGCATAATGTTGTGCCGAATCAGAATGTTAAATCAATTACTGACGTACAACATGTGAGAAAAGATCGGCCTTGAATTTCTGTGCTCGCATCACTCAGGAAAAAGTTCTAGGGCAAGTAACAACCTGTTTCTGTGTCGGTCAGGGTCTATGCATATACAGACCCCCATCAATCACTATGACCAGCTGGGAGAAGTACTTAGCTGAGTGTTCCTCTTCTAAGCTCACTGCTCTTCCCTTCTTGTTGTAGGAGACAGGTTCTATAGCAAGCGTATGGAGTCTATCTCCTACAACAAGACTGGGTGATACGGGAGAGGAGCCCTCAGCCCCGTGATTATCCCAGCTGGGGGTCTTAACAGACACAGACCAATTAAAGCCTTTGACATGTCATCAGATAAACGTATGTTGAACCCACCAATCCCAGCAGAACCAGTCAATCATCTAATATGTGGCCTCCAAACTCTCCTAATGTCAGATTGGGGGAGAAAAGGATCAGGCAGCTGGATTTCAACTTCCAAGTCATTTTATTCTTGGAGATATAAGGTGTAATCTGGCAGAAATTTGGGGCCATATTATATGGTCCGATACGATGGGTAAGCAAACACTGATGTGCACTCCCTTACAGAGCCTAGTATACAGCTCAATTATTGTGCAGCAAGAGCTGTATGTATTGTATTGGCACTCCAGGAATTTATGTAGAGGCGGACTGCCTCTACATAAATCCTGTGCACACGGGCGAAAACCTACGCCAGCTGAGGACTGGAGTAGGTCTTCGGCGTATCTTTAAGATACAAAAATAATTAATCGTGCCCCATTCCGCCCCCTTCACACCCGAGCAAATACCCCCCCGGCGCACCCGGCGGAAAGTGCCGATTTGCGAATATTTTATTCGCAAATCGCCCATTTGCGTTTAAAATCATTCGCAAATCGGCACTTTCCGCCGAAAAAAAAACATTTCGCCGCATAATACATGTCCCCCTATGTGTTTAAGCTCCGGCCGAGATCCCATAGATGCCCGGCCAACGTATTTTTTATAAATTTATACGGCCATTGTTGCAAATTGCAACAATAGCCGTATAAATACGAAAAAATACATTGTGTGAACATAGCCTGTAGCTGTCATTTATTTTTTTTCCGCACAAATCAAATGATTTTAAGAAACCCTATTAAGCAAAAAAAAACGCTTTCTGTAATCAAAAAGCTGTTTTGCAGCCTCCCCCCTTCTTATCTGATCATTATCAGGCAAAGTTGGCTTCATTACAGAGGAGCAAAGTGAAGACAGGTTTGCTGAGTCCATTATAACCTATGGAGTGGGGAGGGGACAAGGGGGATGAGTGAGAAGGAAGAGGAGACAAGTAGCTCTGCTGCTTGGAGACTTTATGGGCAGATAAAACGCTGGATTTACAGGTCAGAAAAGTCAGTACTGATCTGGAAACTTGGTGAGCAAAGATTGCAGGATGATGTGCTCTGCAAGGCTGCCTTTTCTCCTCTCCGTGCTCACTCATCCCCCTTCCCCCTCCATAGACCATAATGGACAAAGAAATTCTGCTCCTTCTGAAGTGAAGGGGGAAAATGTAAAATTGCTTTTTGAGTACAGTACTCTCTTGCTTAATAAAAGCTTTTACAGAGTTTGTTAAAATTGCTTGTACTAATGATACTTGATTGATAAGAAGTGACTATTAAATGACAGTTACACTTTAACAATGCAGCCCTGGCTTTATATAGTAAATAATAAGTTTTATACTTACCTGTTCACGCTCCCCGGTGTCCTTCTTGCTTTTCCCTACTGAGTGCAGTGGCTTCTAAAACTTCACCAGTCTCTGAAGACTGGTGTGCAACTTTTGTTGCCTTGGTATATAAATGCAGCCAGAGATGTCCTGGCAATGGATTACCAACCTGTCCCACTGCTATAAAAAAAACCGCACTCTAGCTATATGGCATATGGACACCATAAGGAGGCCAAGCTCAATCTCTCTGCCTATGAGCCAGATGAAGAGCCACCAATAAGCAACAGTTCTAACTCTAAGAGTAGTATTACATGGGCTGATGAAGGCCATTAATAGATGTAAACGAGCGCCGATCTGGGCCTATTAAACGCCCCGATTATCGTTTAACAAGGGCTGCAGGGATATTATCTTCTGTGGTATCTTCAATTGTTTTGAGCCCAAGTTATAATGATATATTCTAATTAGAGGCTTTAATCCCACAAAAGTCATCATTCATATAAAATAACATGATCTTCTACGGTAAGAAATATTGTCTAAAATAAAGAATAAAGCGGAGCAGTGAAGTGTAGTAAACACACCATGATGGAGGGAGAAGTGTCTGTGATTGATTAAAAAGATGTCTGCTGTTGCCATGGTAACACGCTCTGAATTCTGTCAAGTTGAATCATGGTGCATTGCAGGCACTATGTACAAAGTCAAAGATTGTTAATGCAGACAAGTAATAAGCATCAAACCTCTTCTGACTTCCTCTAGGAAGTTTCCCATAATAAAGTGATAGTAAAGCTATGTTTACATCTGTTAACAGAAGTCAGCCATTGTTAGGATGATCCAACAATGTGCTACCTACCTGTTGCAGCTCAATTGACTTTTACGGACCACGTGTACTCCAGTTTTATTTTTGTTTTTTAGTAATGTTCAGTGGACTTGCCAAACTGTTCGAGTTTGGCATTTGACTGGAGAAGCTGAATGCCACCCTAGGGAGCCATAGGCTGTATCTATGTTTCTCTGGTATCCCTAGAACAGCATCTAACCTCTCCAGCTGCTGGGAGTCAAATGCAGAGGGTTAAGATTGAGATAATGTTGTCATACACGTACAGTTTGGCAAGTCTGCTTTAGGGTGCATTCACACGTACAGGATCCGCAGCGAATCTGCATCATCAAATCTGCTGCGATACAGTACGGTTTTGTACTTTTGTTTTTTTTACTGGGGGATTAATACATGACAGATTTTAATTTTGTGTGGGTGATGTTATAGCTTGTCCCTCCCCAAGGTTATTTAATGGACCATTTAGCCCATAGTGAGCACCGTCTAGTTTTGGTTGTTGTAGCCAGGACTTTGTTACTGTCGTCTGCTCCTAGATTGCTCCTACCTTTTTGTCTCTTTGTTCCTGTATCATTAGCAGCATCACCGGGAACCGCATCAAGTTGCTAAAAAGGAGCGCACCCCGCAGATGGCCCTGGGACAAGCTTTCTCCATCAGCACTGGTGGGAGGTGCCTGTCGGTACCAACAGTATGTGTTGTGTGTTCTTTCCTAGATATACGAGCAGGGCACGGGGGATTCAAATACCCCACCATTCATCAAATAGACAGTTGCAGTCCAGGTCAGCTGACACCTGTAGTACTATAGAACTCATATTGGACTTGATTGCTGCTCCTTATTGGATGATATATTATTTTATTCACACTACATTATTTCATGTCTCTACTTATGGCCCCATGTTTGTACACTGCAAGGGCTGTTTTTAGTTAACCTCAACAATGTTATATACCCACTGTAAGCTGCTGAGTATTTTTTTTTTCTAAATTTGTAGTATACTGTATTTTCGTTTAAGTTTTGCTTTGCTAAAAGACAAAATAGCAAAATTAACACAATATGATGCTACATTAAGTAACTATAAACTAAAAAGACTGGCACTTGGGGATCCCATCTAATGCATTAGCGTCAGTTATTTTTGTACTTGATACTGCATATTTTCGTTCCAATTTTGCTATTTTTCGTTTACCAAAGCAATTTTTTTTGCTTATCTCTACTTGTAACTACTACAAATCCGAGCAATCAGATCAATAATCTGCTTTGAGGAGTTGATTATTTATCCTACAAATAGTTATTTTTGGTAGTTAGGCTGGTTTCACACTGCATTTAGGTGGTACGTCACAGTGACCCATCAGCATTCCAACATAACAGAATCGGTTAAATATTGCTATATATATAAAAACCTCTTTAATATCTATCACTGCACAAAACCTTTGACATATCGTAGAATCCATTCAGAAGTTTTGATCAGTAAGAGTCTGGATGCTGAGACCCCCACTGACTTTTAAAACAAATGGGGAAAAAGCTGAGCACTGTCTATCCAGTCTTTGGTAATCCAGAAGAGGGCAAGGAGAGACAGCGACTAGCTGAGCCCTTCTCCTCATTTGGTTCAGCGCTCTGTGGGGGTCTTAGCAACCAGATTCCCACTAATCAAAGGTTATGACACGATTCTTTGACATATCAAAAATTTGTAAATAGAAACAACACAAACAACAAAAACATCAGCAGACACACGGATCTCACTTGCAGATAATGACTTCTTGTGTCTTAAAAGCCAGATCTACTATTTACCTGAGTAAATAATGTATAATCACTATACCTTACTTTTTAACAGTGTCTATACACTTTCAATAACTGTTGGCCCTGCTGACAGTTCTCTATCCCGTCCTCCCCCTGCACATGAGGCCATGCTGAAAATGTATGCGTTTCCTACGTGAAGGGGTAAGCCACAGCTTATTTCTTTGTGATCTTGGATTATCTTTAAGATATTGGTGGAGACTTGGGAAGCCTCCATACACCTTACACTGACGGCTGAACTTGCTGCTGGCGAGGTTCTACCACTGGTTCCACAACCGAGCCAATGTGACATTGAGCTGCTAATGTACATGAAATGAAGACTACAGCTGTCCAGACACTGTATGTTATGCCACCCCACACCGTAATCCTGGCAGAAGGACCATTTTTTTTAAAAAAAATCAAATCTTTATTTTTACTATTTTATAAAAAAATTTACAAAAATATTTTATAAAAGGGATGCGAATATAAATACAGATTCAACAATATGTACATTCCAAGTCGGCAGAAGGACCAGTTTAACATTCTATCTTAAAAGATTCTTTATCACATTGCCCATGTGGTTTCCAGACTAATCTCCAGCTATCTTTGCACTCCAAGCAAAAATGGGAATCACTAAAGAATATGGTGGTCCTCCCTTCCATATTCCATTGCTTTCTTGCTCTGTACCATGATAGCCTTTGTGTATGAGGTCAATGGAACACCTGTAGCTGTCTTGTAGTGTAGTGCAAGCCTTTCAATGGCTTGTATAGATACAGTCAAATGTCCAATGTATGTTATGTGACATCCAGTTGCAGTAAACAGGTTTAGTAAAAATACCAGATAAAATAGCATACCATTCTGCTTTATTTTGTCAAAAATAGGGAAACCATGCCAAAACTTGTCAGACCTTTTTATAGTCAATAAAGGCTGTTGTACTGTTTCCAGCACGTAATAGGTCTCCTGGCATCATTTCTTACTGTTCCTCGGCTCCATTGACAATGAGAAATACAACTCGGGTATTAACCCTACCTTAAACTACTCAATACAGTCCTCCATGCTGCTGCTGTTTTTGAGGGTGTGCTATAGATATACAGGTAAGCTGGATTCCCATCTTTGAGTGTGCAGTGTATGAGACACACCATAGCATCTAATCTCCAGTCACTAGTTTAGGGACAGCTGATAATTAGAGATGGTGCCTGCAGAAGGTAAAACTGGTGAAAACTGGTGCTTCCTGCCATGTACCCACACAACAGCTTATCCTAAAAATTTACCTGAGGACACGACTGCTGCACGCTTTATTACCAGAAATACAGAAAACCCTTTATATAATAGCCGTATTAAAAAAGGTTTGGTTGCCAACAGACAGAAAAAGTTCTCTAATAATGTAAGTTTTCAATCTACCGTAGGCGTAGCGGGCTACTGGCAATGTGCTCATGCTAGGCTTTCAATAGGCAGCATAATGTATGATCATAGCCTTGGGGTACTTTTATGTCATTTGTGTGAGTAGAGGGTACTTAGCTCAGCATCATTGAGAAAAACAGGTCTATAACAGCAGTAAAATGAAGATACAATTCCTACGGTAATTTAAGCAGAGTGAATCAGTAATTGAAAACTATATCCTGGGGGCTCGTGAGCTGATTCAGTGGGACCCCACTAATGATAAATAAGAGCCTGGGGGTTAGAATGAAAGTTAGAAACACACACACAGCCAGAGATGACGAGACATGGCGTTCTGCATTGAGAAGCTTTCCTAAGTGTATTCAGGCTCCTTAGGAGGTGTCGGCTACGTGAATGGATTAACAAAGTAAAATAATTACCTGGATGTGCTAATACATGGGATAATGATCTATACTGATTTTCACATTTATGGCTATTGTTCATTTCTACCTATGTCAAGTGTGCGGAATTAAAAAACAAAAATCAAACCGAGCGGATCCAGCTCAAGCCTCGTAGGACAAAAGAGTCCGTAATTGAGGATACTACTGAGCACTAATGAAGGCGACTTCTTATACGGTGCCCCCGCTGACCTGAATTAGCACCGCCAATGTCTTAACCCAACAGGCGAAACAATTCATATTCAGGTCACGCTCTTCGATCATAACACTATAGATTATTATACAGTATGATATGTCTGATAGAATGGAGCCGAAGACTTAGCACATGGGGCTGAGGAGAGCTGCAGAATCAAATGTGTAGCTTGAGTAATGGAGAAAACATCTGCTGCCTCATTACTGGATGATAGAACGGATCTTTAATGCCTCCAAGTGTTTTTATGGATATTACTGCAGATTGTCAGCCCAATTCTCAACAGAAGGAAACCAAATGCCTGTATTATCCCGATATAACAAATGAATTATGCAACTCTGCAGCAAACGCTGCTGATAGACAAGGATGAGATACAAAACGGGTGAAGCTTCTATCTTTGATCTTTGGTTATATTATACAGGAGATGCAGACTATAGAAAGCAGTGGTGACAGATTGTGCCCCATGTAACCCCAGGGGGAAGGGGGGGGGGGTATTTATTGCACAAATGACATCATCACACTACCCATTAAGTCATTTAGGAACACCAGCATCTCTGTCATAGCCCAGAACAGTGTGCGTGTGGCTTGGTTTACAAAAATGTTAACCAATTGTATAAAATATGACTAACATTGAAGGGATCTAATCACTTAAAAAAGGTAGTAATGCTATTAATTCTCTCTAACAAACTTTGGAAATGTATCTGTATAGCCTGGCTGCCTGTCAGGTGAACCCTGAATGTTTACTTATGGTCCCAGGCCATGGTTTGGCTGTAATCTTGCCACTATGGGCGTGACTTACCGCTTTTTGTTATGCCGCGTCACCTAGAGGCCATCCTAGCAGCGCGTACCAATGTCAACGTATTAGCTCCCGCGGACATGTGCAGTGCAGCTGCACCCTATTGTACTACACATGTGCGAAATAGCCTTGGACTCGGCAGTGGGAGTCGGAGGCTATTAGGGTGCGGCTGTACTGTGCATGTCCTCTGGAGTTAATACTTTGGCGCTAGTGACATGGTAAGACAAAGAGCTGTAAATCACACCCATAGAGGCGTGATTACATCCAAACCATGGCCTGGATTCATCCAGATCAGGTAGGGTTCGTCCCTAATATGCAAGCGGCTGACCAAACAAGGAGGGTTATAGACTTGATCTATCTAGTGCAATCCCAATGGGCCCAGTCTTCCTCCAAACAAGCTTTATGTTTGTCTTTGGATTTACATAAAACTTTCGATTCTCTAAACTGGGATTACTTATTTTATGTTCTTGAGCGATGGGGATTTGGCTCTAAGGTTTGTCACGATTTTCCATGGACTTTACTCTGCTCCCTTCGCCCACGTTAACATAAAAGGCCATCTGTCTCAGTCGATCTCGATAGCTCGGGGCACAAGCTTGTCCAAAGACTCCCATAGATTTATTGCCGTAGATGCCTATGCGTAATAGACCTCCAATTCTCTGCCCGCTCCTCTCTTCCGCACTGGCGCTCTGGGATCGGCTGCGCAAACCATTTGGTCTCAGCTCTAAACACATGCCTGCTGCTCCGATTTTTGGCCATCTAGAATTTCCGCCGGGGATACAGTCTAGACAGTTTCAGTGGTGGGTGGATAAGGGTTTATATAGGATTGAAAACTTTTTTTGCCAAAAGGGGGTTCGACCTAAAGAGCATTTTATTTCTCTATATAAGATGCCAAGGGAAGAGTATTTTAGATTCAACCACATCTTTCATTTCCTTTCGGCCGTGCAAGATAGGACAGATAACGTGTCAACCTCCACGTTATTTGAAACTTTATGTATGAAGTATGCTTCTGGGGGACACCTGTTGTCCAATATATATAATATTCTCATAGCCCCTACGGATAAGCTGAGTTATATGGCCCAGTGGGAACGCGATCTCTCCTTATCCTTCTCCACACGAGAATGGCAAGATATGGCTATGAATACAGCTAAGGTTTCCATCAATGCCGCCCTGGTTGAAGCTAATTATAAAGTATTCATGAGATGGTTCCTAGTCCCTGCTCGGATAGCAAAAATGGTTCCTAATTACTCAGCTAATTGTTTTTGAAACTGTGGTTTGGAGGGGACAATGTATCACACATGATGGACCTGTGTGAAGGTTAAAAGTTTCTGGAGGAGGATTTTTAATGTTATTCTCGCTAACTCAATGTAATGTTAAAATGTTACCCTCTAATGCGCTGCTAAATGTGAAAATTCCAGGGCTCTCCAAACCTTCTCAACGGTTTGCTTCCTTTTTGTTTTTAGCGGCCAAGATTGCTATCGCAACCTCTTGGAAAAAGGCCCTGGTGCCCAAGTCTAAATTGAATTGGATCATGGTCAATGATCAACTCCATGCGATCCTCAATGATAAAGAGGAAATGTTCCTCAAAGTTTGGCCGCCCTGGATGTCATATTTAGATCCGACATCTGATACTGAGAGAGTTGCTTAAAGTGTCACTGTCGTGAATTTTTTTTTTGCAGAAATCAATAGTCCAGGCGATTTTAAGAAACTTTGTAATTGGGTTTATTATCCGAAAAATGCATTTTTATCATGAAAAAGCAGTTTGAAGCTCTCCCCCCTGTCTTCATTGTTCTCCTATGGAGAGAGCTAAAGAAAAGACCAAAACAGGACAACAAAGAGTTAATCTACAAATCCCTCACCCGTTATCTGTTCTGACCATCACCAGTGACCTGTCTGAGCTCGGATTACAGCTGTCACCCAGCTCCGTGCCTGTAATCCTCTGTTATCTGCTTTCTGCTGCCGGCTAACTCCCTCCTTCCTCCTCCCCCCTCCCCTCTCCCTAGAACAGACAGGGTACGTCTCCTGCAACAAGTCACAATTTTCAGATTTTTCAGAGTGGATGAAAAAGAGGAAGGAGGGGGGGGGACCTGGGAAAAGGCTTTTTACATGCAGATAATGGCAGATTTGGCTAATAAACCCAATTACAAAGTTTCTTAAAATCGCCTGGACTATTGATTTCTGCAAAAAAAAAAAAAAAATACGACAGTGACTCTTTAACTGGTATGAGGGATAGGGGACAGGCTGAGCCACCCCCCCCCCCCCGTCCCTGTCTCGTGGGTGTGTGTGTGGTGTATTTGTTTTTGTTCTATGTGGTTTGGCTTGGTTTGGTTTGGCTAGTTATGAGGTTGAAGTTGAAGTTAGTAGAAGTCTATAATACTGCATCTGAGATTAAAGATTGTAGTTTGGGATTGGGACTTCTCATAAGAGCGATTGAATGCTGATGTTTACTGTGTGAACATTGTTAATACTTCTACGTTGTATTCGCATAATTGGCCCCTGTTGGGCCTTATCTTACAGCCTATGTTGGGCTTCTGTGCTGTATATCCTTAATCTGAAAAAATTTAATAAAATTCTTTGAAAACAAAACCATGGCCTGGGGCCGTGACTACTTGCAGCCCAGATGACTAGAGGCCCTCAATTTGTATACAGTGCGGAACTTGATATAAGTGAACTTTTGGGGTACACCTGGCTGGAAGCCAGGCAATACAGATACAATTATAGGCTGGGTTCACACTACGTATATTTCAGTCAGTATTGTGGTCCTCATATTGCAACCAAAACCAGGAGTGGATTAAAAACACAGAAAGGCTCTGTCCACACAATAGTGAAATTGAGTGGATGGCCGTCATATAACTGTAAATAATGGCCATAATTTCAATATAAGCCGTTGTTTTAAAATAACAGCAAATATTTGCCATTAAATGGCGGCCATCCACTCAATTTCATCATTGTGTTAACAGAGCCTTTCTGTGTTTTCAATCCACTCCTGGTTTTGGTTGCAATATGAGGACCACAATACTGACTGAAAAATACTTAGCGTGAACCCAGCCATAGGCTGCGTTCACACTACGTATATTTCAGTCAGTATTGCAACCAAAACCAGGAGTGGATGGCCGCCATTTAATGGCAAATATTTGCTGTTATTTTAAAACAACGGCTGTTATATTGAAATAATGGCCGTTATTTACTGTTATATGGCGGCCATCCACTCTATTTCAACATTGTGTGAACAGATCCTTTCTGTGTTTTTAATCCACTCCTGGTTTTGGTTGCAATATGAGGACCACAATACTGACTGAAATATACGTAGTGTGAACCCAGCCATAAAGTGTTTTAGGGGAAATAAATAGGGTTACTATATTTTCTTTTATGTATTAAGCTGCCCATAAAGTAGGCTTTTCAGATGGCCAATTTCTGAATGACTCAAAACTTTACGGTTGGTTTATCAAGTATTTTGGTGTTTTTGTCTATGGACTTATTTGGGCTTCAACTAATGGGATACAGATCTGTCAGCTGGCATCTCTGTCTTGACAATTAAAGCACCCAACCATGATGGCAAGTTAGAGGGGGTTTCCTTAGAAAATCAGTACTTATTATGTGATATGTACTGTATATATACAGTGGTGCCTTGGATTACGAGCATAATTCATTACGGGACCGTGCTTGTAATCCAAATCCACTCTTAAACCAAATTAATTTTTCCCTTAAAAAATCAATGAAATGCAGACAATTGGTTCCACACCCTAAAAATGATTTTTTTATTCTGAATAACATGTAAAACAAATGAAACATTTAGAAACAGCTGAATATGTCATATTATAAGTTACTCTACAGTATAACAATCAGTATGTGGAGTATAATGTACAGCAAGTCCATAAACCTGAAAAAACTGCTGCAGATTGTAGATACCGGAAGAAAATTCAGATCCCCATAATGTAGTAGCGTAGTACAACAGGTTAGAATATTAGAAGTCTGTGTGATCACATGACAACAATGGGGAAGGATGTGTGTTCCGCATGGGCCAATCAGGAAGTGAGAATCACAGAGCTGTTCAGGAGGAAAGTGACAGACACTTTTCTATACAGCAGTGTGAATGGCTGAGTGTGAGTGCAGGCATATTATAGCAGGAATGGAGAGGATCGGACAAACAAGAGCTGACAGAGACTGCAGGGAGCATGAAGGAATGAGCAGGACATATGTGGGCACATGAATGCAGCACTCTCTGACAGGGGAAAGAGGGGTTACAGCTATGAAGAGATTACCTCCACAGTCCTGTCCCCTGATGCAAGCCCCAGCCTGAAGTGAATCTGCCATTAATTAGAAGGTGGGGGAGACTTCCTGGGTCAGAGTACAGTGCTGTAGACCCCGCTAAGCAGACCATGCCCCTCCCCCGCTCCCCCTCCCACCCACTACAGGGAGCTCTTAAACCAAAGCAATGCTCTTAAACCAAGTTACAATTTTGAAAAACCGTGAGCTCTTCTTGCAAAATGCTCTCAATCCAAGTTACTCTTAAACCAAAGTACCACTGTGTGTGTATATATATATATATATATATATATATATATATACACACACTACCGTTCAAAAGTTTGGGGTCACATTGAAATGTCCTTATTTTTGAAGGAAAAGCACTGTACTTTTCAATGAAGATAACTTTAAACTAGTCCTAACTTTAAAGAAATACACTCTATACATTGCTAATGTGGTAAATGACTATTCTAGTTGCAAATGTCTGGTTTTTGGTGCAATATCTACATAGGTGTATAGAGGCCCATTTCCAGCAACTATCACTCCAGTGTTCTAATGGTACAATGTGTTTGCTCATTGGCTCAGAAGGCTAATTGTTGATTAGAAAACCCTTGTGCAATCATGTTCACACATCTGAAAACAGTCTAGCTCGTTACAGAAGCTACAAAACTGACCTTCCTTTGAGCAGATTGAGTTTCTGGAGCATCACATTTGTGGGGTCAATTAAACGCTCAAAATGGCCAGAAAAGGAGAACTTTCATCTGAAACTCGACAGTCTATTCTTGTTCTTAGAAATGAAGGCTATTCCATGCGAGAAATTGCTAAGAAATTGAAGATTTCCTACAACGGTGTGTACTACTCCCTTCAGAGGACAGCACAAACAGGCTCTAACCAGAGTAGAAAAAGAAGTGGGAGGCCGCTTTGCACAACTAAGCAAGAAGATAAGCACATTAGAGTCTCTAGTTTGAGAAACAGACGCCTCACAGGTCCCCAACTGGCATCTTCATTAAATAGTACCCGCAAAACACCAGTGTCAACATCTACAGTGAAGAGGCAGCTGCGGGATTTTGGGCTTCAGGGCAGAGTGGCAAAGAAAAAGCCATATAAAAGAAAAAGATTAAGATGGTCAAAAGAACACAGACATTGGACAGAGGAA
The DNA here is from genome assembly GCF_027789765.1 of Dendropsophus ebraccatus. Lineage (NCBI taxonomy): Eukaryota > Metazoa > Chordata > Amphibia > Anura > Hylidae > Dendropsophus > Dendropsophus ebraccatus. Next base: position 171,814,616 of record NC_091455.1, read on the forward strand.
GACCGGAAAAAACTGTTGTGGACAGATGAATCCAAATTTGAGGTGTTTGGATCACAAAGAAGAAAGTTTGTGAGACGCAGAACAAATGAAAAGATGCTGGAAGAATGCCTGACGCCATCTGTTAAACATGGTGGAGGTAATGTGATGGTCTGGGGTTGCTTTGGTGCTGGTAAGGTGGGAGATTTGTACAGTGTAAAAGGGATTCTGAATAAGGAAGGCTATCAATCAATTTTGCCATGCCATACCCAGGGGACAGCGCTTGATTGGAGCCAATTTCATCCTACAACAGGACAATGACCCTAAACACACCTCCAAATTGTGCAAGAACTATTTACAGCAGAAGCAGGCAGCTGGTATTCTATCGGTAATGGAGTGGCCAGTGCAGTCACCAGATCTGAACCCCATTGAGCTGTTGTGGGAGCAGCTTGACCGTATGGTACGCCAGAAGTGCCCATCCAACCAATCCAACTTGTGGGAGCTGCTTCTAGAAGCGTGGGGTGCAATTTCTCCAGCTTACCTCAACAGATTATTAGCTAGAATGCCAAAGGTGTGCAATGCTGGAATTGCTGCAAAAGGAGGATTCTTTGACGAAAGCAAAGTTTGATGTAAAAACAATGTTATTTCAAATACAAATCATTATTTCTAACCTTCTCAATGTCTTGACTCTATTTTCTATTCATTTCACAACGTATGGTCATGGAAAACACAAAATTGTTTGGGTGACCCCAAACTTTTGAACGGTAGTGTATATATGTATTGTGGTGAGCTGCTGCATTTTTCTGTGTTTTTGCAATTTCAGATATAGCGACGTGCTCCTGCCTAGTGTGAATGGTGTTCTAGGAGCGCTGACCAAATTTGTCTTTTTTTCTGTCTTCCAGATGGGAGGATCGGCTGCCTCTACTTGGTCATGCACTCCACCTATCCCACCCAGGTGGTGTAATTACTTTTGCCTGTATAAGACGGATCTTGCATGCCCAGAGCATAGGCGTATTTCATGCCATGGAGAGGCCATAGTACAGTGTAGGTATGCCCCGGTATGAGGCCATCGTAACCTGGTGGGGTAGTTTACACTATTTGCAAATGGTAACCAAGAGCCTCATTATTTTTGTGGAAGTTTTTTTTAGCAGTTGGGGGGCTGCTTTTAACTATTTTCATGTCTGTAGTGGGTCTGTATCTTGCCATTGCGGTGAGCTGTTAAATTTTTCTGTGGTTTTGTGTTGGCTCATCTCTAATCACACCCATACCTGGCTTCCCCTGTGTGAGTCCACCAGGTTTTACGAGGTGTAAAAAATATCTTCCCCATAATAAAGAATTTACTTTTTTATGATCTATTACCTTCTGTGCATCTCCTTCCTGCAACTAATTAGAAGTTACCGCAGTCTCCCCAAGTTTTGCTTTAACACGTTCATCATGCGATGTTGCATTCTACCCCCCAGTGTATTTTTGTTTATACTAGGCGAACACTAATGTATGTAAATGTATTCAAAGTAGCCCTGGATAGGGAATTCTACCACACCACACATTTCCAAACTGAGAGTGTTTGAAAATGAATCTGCCGATGTACAAAATCTGAAAATACATTATTTGCAGGTGAAGCTTCAAGTGATTTTCTTTGTTCTTTCCTGTCAATGTTTCTCCTTCAAACAAAGAAGAGAAAACATTATAAATAAATACATTCTGCATCGGCTGTATTTTCACCCACAGTGGGATGAGAAGAATTTTAGCCAAGTCATATAATTACACATATAGCCGATGGACAAATAGTATAGTGTTTGCTTGTATATAGCTCTGTGTAATGTAGATGTCTATTCTACAAATATACAGTATAAGGCTATGGCCACACATAGTAAGAGACTGGCCGGGTCACGGAGTGGCCGGTACTTCAGTACCAGCCGGATGATCTTTAGCGTCCCCACAGCACACAATGGAGCGTGCAGTCAGAGCCGCTCGTTCCATTATGGGAACTGACAGGGTTTTCTGCGGCCACTATTCAGTGAATAGCGTCCGCAGAAAACTGACATGTCAGTTTTCTACGGCGCCACTAGGGATCCCGGCCGGAGTGTATACTATGTGTATACACTCTGGCCAGGATTCCCTCAGCCTGCAGCACTACGTAAGAACCGCAAAAATCACAGCCGTTGTTTCTGCGGAACTTACGTAGTGTGAACATAGCCTAAGCAGGGCCGTCTTAACAAAACGATGGGCCCCTGGGCATAGCTGTGAACTGGGCCCCCCGACCCAAGATCAAGTCCCCGCATCCCCCCTACCCCCAACCTTGTGCTGTGCAGCCCCATGTGGGTGTATATTGTACTGTATAGTTCTGTATGGGTGTATATTGTACTGTATAGTTCTGTATGGGCGTATATTGTTCTGTTTGGGTGTATATTGTACTGTATGGTTCTGTATGGGTGTGTATTGTACTGTATGGTTCTGTATGGGTGTATATTGTACTGTATGGTTCTGTATGGGTGTGTATTGTACTGTATGGTTCTGTATGGGTGTATATTGTACTGTATGGTTCTGTATGGATGTATACTGTTCTGTATGGCTCTGTATGGGTGTATATTGTACTGTATGGCTCTGTATGGGTGTACTGTATATTGTACTGTATGGTTCTGTATGGGTGTACTGTATATTGTACTGTATGGTTCTGTATGGGTGTACTGTATATTGTACTGTATGGTTCTGTATGGGTGTGTATTGTACTGTATGATTCTGTATGGGTGTATATTGTACTGTATGGTTCTGTATGGGTGTCTATTGTACTGTATGGTTCTGTATGGATGTATACTGTTCTGTATGGCTCTGTATGGGTGTATATTGTACTGTATGGCTCTGTATGGGTGTACTGTATATTGTACTGTATGGTTCTGTATGGTGTACTGTATATTGTACTGTATGGTTCTGTATGGTGTACTGTATATTGTACTGTATGGTTCTGTATGGGTGTACTGTATATTGTACTGTATGGTTCTGTATGGGTGTGTATTGTACTGTATGGTTCTGTATGGGTTTATATTTTACTGTATGGTTCTGTATGGGTGTATATTGTACTGTATGGTTCTGTATGAGTGTGTATTGTACTGTATGGTTCTGTATGGGTGTATATTGTACTGTATGGGTGTATATTGTACTGTATGGTTCTGTATGGGTGTCTATTGTACTGTATGGTTCTGTATGGGTGTATATTGTACTGTATGGTTCTGTATGGGTGTCTATTGTACTGTATGGTTCTGTATGGGTGTATATTGTACTGTATGGTTCTGTATGAGTGTGTATTGTACTGTATGGTTTTGTATGGGTGTATATTGTACTGTATGGTTCTGTATGAGTGTGTATTGTACTGTATGGTTCTGTATGGGTGTATATTGTACTGTATGGTTCTGTATGAGTGTGTATTGTACTGTATGGTTCTGTATGGGTGTATATTGTACTGTATGGTTCTGTATGGGTTTATATTGTACTGTATGGTTCTGTATGGGTGTATATTGTACTGTATGGTTCTGTATGGGTGTATATTGTATTGTATGAGTGTATATTGTACTGTATGGTTCTGTATGGGTGTATATTGTACTGTATGGGTGTATATTGTACTGTATGGTTCTGTATGGGTGTATATTGCTCTGTATGGTTCTGTATGGGTGTATATTGTACTGTATGGTTCTGTATGGGTGTATATTGTACTGTATGGTTCTGTATGGGTGTATATTGTACTGTATGGTTCTGTATGGGTGTATATTGCACTGTATGGTTCTGTATGGGTGTATATTGTTCTGTATGGGTGTATATTGTACTGTATGGTTCTGTATGGGTGTATATTGTACTGTATGGTTCTGTATGGGTGTATATTGTACTGTATGGTTCTGTATGGGTGTATATTGTACTGTATGGCTCTGTATGGGTGGATATTGTATTGTATGAGTGTATATTGTACTGTATGGTTCTGTATGGGTGTGCATCGTTCTGTATGGATGCATATTGTTCTGTATGTGTGTATCCTTCTGTCTGGAGCAGTTTTGCAGCATCTGTGGGTGGGGGGGGGGGGGTCATTCCTCTCCTTCAATGCTCAGGAGCAGAAAAAATAAAACAAAACCACAAATAGGAACCAAGCCTAACATGTGTAACGATAGATATCTATCTATATATATATATATATATATATATATATATATATATATATGTAAAAATAATCTTTACACATGTTAGGCTTGTTTTTGTTAAACCTGGCCATACATGCAGTCTGGGGGGGGGGGGGGGGGTACAGCAGCCTCAAGTGTATGGGGATACAGCAGCCTGAAGGGGAGAACACAGCAGTCTGGGGGGGAGGGGGTGCACATTGCAGCTTGGGAGGTACAGATCAGCTACAGGTGGACAGGGGCAAAGCAGCCTGGGGGAGAGGGGGCAGCTATGGGGGAACAGGGGTAGGGGTGTGTGTGTGTGTGTTCTTCTCTCAGCCCAGATCTGCAGACTCCCACCTCTTCTCTGTCCCGACCTCCCTGCTATCTACAGCCCCAGGTACCTGACATTTCCTGCAGTGGAGCACAGGACAGGAGGGGGATGGTCAGGAAGCCCTGTAGCTGGAGGTTAGCAGCCTGTAGCCTCCTGCTCTCCGCACTGCTGGTCTTCTGCTATGGCAGCACAGGCTGCAGCTGCTGTGAGGCCCCGCACATAACCATCCCAAGGCCTGCTGGGGGCAGGAAGTCCGGGCCAGGAGGAACATGGGACCAGTCCACAGGGGGCGGGGCTTAACGGAGGGGGAGGAGCTTCAGCCGCCCACATCACAGGCCGGCCCTGCAGCTTATTTATGTGAGGAGAGGAGAGCGCTGGGGCAGTGCGGCCCTGTAATGTACTGGGTAGAGGGGGGCACAGGGTGGCTTATCAGCTTCCCTTCCTTTCTGCAGGGTAGGCGACTGCCACTGGGGCCCCTCATGAGTCATAGGCCCCCGGGCAGCCGCCTACCCTGCCCAATGGGAAAGACGGCCCTGAGCCTAAGGCTATATTCACACAACGTAAGTTAAATATAAATCACAGCCGTTGTTGCTGATTTGCAACACGGCCGTGATTAATACTTAACTTACCTTGTGCTGCAGCTAGAGGGAATCCCGGCCGGAGTGTATACGCATAGTATACACTTGATTCAAACATTGTATGATTTGAGAAAACTTTAATAAAAACTGAATGTGTTGAAAAGGTTGAAAAGTTGTTTTTAGATTGAATATCGGCCCCAGGAGACAGACAAACCCTGCGACCAGGCATGGATTGAGCAGGACAATAAAATGGTACCGGCAGTTTGGGGGGTGTTCTCAGCGGTACAGATTAACTTTAAAGTGTCACTGTTGTTATAACTTTCTAAATCAACAGTATAGGTGATATAAAGCAAGTTTGCACTTTACATTCACAATTTTTTTGTTATCATGGAGAACACAGCACTTACTTCCTGTTTTGTGACTTTTTTTTCTCAAAGAGTCAGAAAACAGGAAGTCCAGTGTATCCCCTTCCTGCCTTTAGGAGACTGGACCTGGATTTTGTATATTGCAAACTTGCTTTATTTCACATCTACAGTTGACGACAGTGACACTTTAAGCATTTATCTCCTTGGGGAAAACTAGCAAGCTTGTATAGGGAGTCTTAAGGCCCTATTCCACCAACAGATCTGACGACAGATTATCTGCCAAAGATTTGAAGCCAAACCCAGGAGTGGATTTGAAAAGAGGAGAAATCCAGTCTTTCCCTTGAAAGTCTTTTGACTTGTTCTCTGATTATAGTCTGTTCCTGGGTTTGGCTTCAAATCTTTGGCAGATAATCTGTCGTCAGATCTGTTGGTGGAATAGGGCCTTTACAGGGAATGCAATGCTGTCTGGGATGCTGTCTGGGATACCTCTTATTGGAGGTACAGTATCTTTCCTTTAAAGGGAACCATTCACCCCAAATATGCCCCTAATGATAAGGAAACGTGCTGGTACATCACCCAGAACGCTTCCCAAACATCCCCTGTACCCTCTGTGCCCACCTTGTTTACGCCATAATCTTACATTTCTGAAGTCCCGCACTGTATGGTAATTAGCTGTAAGTAGTCATGGTTGGCGTATGTAGTCATGGTCCTGGGCGTATCTAGGCAGGGTCCTGGGCGCCCAGAGGGGCGTGATTGAAGACCTGCATTCCGCTGACGTCACCCAGGGCCTGTGTTCCATGTTGTCAGTGCGACCACGTCTTTAGCACGCCGCGCATGCGCAGTACCGCAGAAGAAGACGCTGACATACTGCGCTTGCGCTGCGTGGTAAAGACGTTGCTGCGCTGCCGACATGGAACGCAGGCCCCGGGTGACGTCAGCACAATGCAGGTCTTCAATCACGCCCCTCTGGGACCCTGGACCCTGCCAAGCTACGCCCAGGACCGTGACTACATACGCCCACCATGACTACTTACACCTAATTACCATACAGTGCGGGACTTCAGAAATGTAAGATTACAGCGTAAACAAGGAGGGCACGGAGGGTACAGGGGTGTGTTTGGGAAGCGTGCTGGGTGATGTACCAGCACGTTTCCTTATCATTAGGGGCATATTCGGCGTGATTAGTTCCCTTTAAGCCTATGCACCTTGAAATATAATTATTAACCCAACAAGAATCTCCTTCAATAGGGCAAATACAAAAAGTTTTATCAAGGTTCTTGATCCTAATCAGAAAAGAGTTCTGGCCAGCAGACTTTAAGCCCTATAACACGTATTGGTTATCACCTTACTTGACCGAGCCGTTCAGGCCAATAATCGTTTCATGTAATAGGACATGCATGTTGGCTGATCGACATGCATGTTGGCTGATCGTAGTCTCCTAGTACATGGAGAAGTGGCAGCAGCAGACCGCTGCTGACTTCAATGGGCAGTCCAAACAACCTAAAGATCATTGGGGTGGCCCCTCAAGCTGCTCAAAGCTTGCCATATGTATGTGCAATAGCACAGGCAACAAGCAGGGAACAAGGGGGAAGCGAACGCTAAGCTGACAGGTCACCCTTGCTTCCACCAGATTTTTGTGCCATGTAATACGGCCTTTACAGTATGTGTGCACCAAATGGGAATACCACCCACAGTTGACACTGTGAATAAAGGCGCATATTTTTGCAACATATTTTAAAGGGGATCTCCAGTCAAAATGTAAATATAATGTCTGCCGGCAGGCAGGTGCAGGAACATAATAAAGAAGCTCTACTTATCCGTCCCTATGCCTTGTACTTCATGGCATACATTTCCAAAGGCAAAGATATGCCATGTGAGCCCACCCTCAACTGTATATTAAAGGGAAATCCAGCTATACTAATACCAGGGGTTTTTTTTTTTATAGAAATAAGTTGTGTGCAGTTTGTGAATATCAAAGAGAATGCCAATGCAAAATTCTACAAAAATATTTTAAAAAGGGGAAAAAACCCTAATATTTAATAACTCGCACAGCACTAGGTGGCCGCTGGGATGTGACTCCAAATAATTGCACAATGTTGTAAGTTCTTCAATACACTGGTTTTGATAACACTTTTTCCAGCACCAGGGGATGATATCTAGAGCCGCTGCCGTTATCTGTGTATGTCAGGAATTTATTCAGTGCTGAATAGGATTTAATACCATGTGCTCAGACACCATGAAGAGAATTTCATTCCATATCAATATTGCCTTTTACTTTGTGCTGGCTCCAGACTTGTAGCTGCCTCGCTCTGCTTGTATGTAATGCATCAACCATTGTATAAACGATTTATATGAATAAACATAGTGAATCAGGTCTAACAACCCAATATAAAACCTGGCAGAGGATGTCTGCTGTGTGTGATAAATCACGGGCAGGTCTGATAAGAATGAAAGCCGTTCAATCAAACTGTACTGACGCTTTTTCAGCAGAAATAAGGTGGAGATTTCTAGGCACAAGAATTCTGGCACACAGCGCTCCCCAAAAATGTAACTACATGGAGGTTCTATTCTGGGGTCTCCGTCCCATAAAGTTCAAATATAACATGTATATTAACATGTATATTAATATAACATGTAAAGACTTGGCTAAGCCAGAAAACTAGCCCAGTGGCACAATTCCTGTTGTACAAGGGTGGCAGATTTATTCCTGCTTATGTGCAAACCAACCAAGAATGGGTGCACTAGGGGCATTTTCTTATCACTGGCGCCAATAAACTTTTGAGGAGGTAATCAAAAGTACATTAAAGGCCCTACACTGGCCGATTTAGAGGAGCAAGCAAGAACCAAAATGTCAGGTCAGCGCTGGGGGCCGCAGGGGGCTGCCCAGGCAAACGTCAGATCATCCGGGCAGCCCATAGGGGATAGTGGCAGTCTGCTGCTGCGGCTCCTATTTTACGGGGCAACATCGTTGTCTTTCGTCTTTCAACATGCTGAAAGACGTTAAAAGACAACAATCAGCCGACATCGTGCATGTCGGCTGATCATTGCCTTTTATTACATAAAGCAATTATCGGCTGTAATGGCCAAAAATCGGCCAAACACCGGCCGTTAATGACTTAGGGTCCTATTCCACGGGCCGAGCAGGGCCCGATCAACGATTTAAACGAGTGCCGATCTGCTAGATCGCCGCTCGTTTACTGGGCCTATTCCACGGCCCGACAATTGTTAGCAAGGGCTGCAGGGACATCGTTACCGATGTCCCTGCAGCCCTTGTTTCATACTTTACCTGTCCAGGCGCAGGTCTTCTTCTCCCGGTCCCGCGCCGCAGCAGCAGCTTCGGAGTGGCCTGTCTGAACTGACAGACCGCTCAGCCAATCACTGGTCTGAACCTAAATGAACAATCAGCCGATGACACAATCATCGGCTGATCGTTCTCTCTATTCCACGGAGCGACAATCGACCGAATCGGGCCGATTCGCCTGATTATCGCTCCGTGGAATAGGCCCCTTAGTATTAGGTCCTATAGGGTGACTTCACACATAGGTGTTTTGTGGCATTTATCTGGTCTCCAAAAACAACCCAGAAAAACTGCCAAAGATGATCTTAGCATTTCTTTCAGACAAAAAATGCCATACCGGAGCAGAAGCAGAGTATAGTCTGAGTCCACCCTGATTTTATTTTGGAGGCCTAAGCCGAAGAGAGGTGCGATTGTTTCATGCAGGAACCCATCCGATGACGTCACCCTATGGCTATGCTCACACGACAGGATTTTGCATCCATCAGGCTGGCTTCACACTGCCTTACAATTTTGAAAAATGCCAAGAAAAACTCCACAGCGTTAAAAGTTAAAAATGCCAATGCCATGCCCCACATTGGCGTTTTTCTCTGGCATTTTTTGGGGGCATCAAAAAAGCCAGACAAAAAATGTGTGTGACAGCAGTCTATAATAATCATGATCATTATAGGCAGCCATCATTAGCAAATAACGGACATCTTTTTGGAGGCCATTGGCAATGTAGGCCACAAAATTTGTATTGTGTGAACATAGTCCATCAGGGATAAGAGACTTACACAATCTGATCACAATGTGAGCTAAGAACTTCAAATCTGCATATGAAATACATTTATAATGCCATTAAAACAATCTATATACTCATTATATTCATATGCCTTAGTGCTCACAGTATGTTTCCCATTTATTTTCTGCACTGTATATTTGCCAAAGCAGTTCCCATCCCATTTAGCATGACGCTCAAAGATACTGAACCAAATCTGTTATCGCTGAAGAACAGCTCACCGAACATGTGCAACAAGACAGACACATGCGCATCTAAGAAGAAAAATCATCATAACATCCTACATCCTAACAGAAATTAATTATACACGTCTCCATAGATTTTGGAATAATGTAAACCAATCATAAAACAGGTCTAATGAAAACCGTGATTAGCAAAAAAAAAGTATGTAAGAAGTATCTGTTGTGCGACAGTACATGTGGCATCTGTAATGTCTGATGGCTTACAATTCACTTAATGTAAACTGAGGAAATATAAGCCAATGCGTAAGACCCTGTGCACACTGCCATGTTCAGTCTGTTCAGTCCTTATTATGGCTGCAATTCAGATTGTGAAGGAGACTGATAATAATAGCTCCCAAGCCCCAGTGTTATACCCAACCAAAGTGAGAAGCTGTTTCAGGTCAGTAAGGTGTGGCTCTATATAGTTATATTGACTGTATAATGAGTTGATGAGAATATTAGAGTATACAAGACCTCCTGTGTACTGTATGTATCTTACTGCTTGTATAATCCCATATAGGAATAAATAATCAATGCTGACAATAAAGAAGACCCCTGATAGTCACTGGATGCTGCAGAGCTGTGACTTTTCTCCATATAAATGTTACATATACACACACAGCTACACAGGATAGGTGCTGGTGTCATTGTGACATCAATAGAGACCTCAGCATCTGTATGTTGGCCTTAGAATTTTCAGCCAGCACTTGGTCAGATACTGTTTAGTTTCTTCCAGAGAAGCAGCGATACACAGCATCAGAGATTTTTGTACGCCCTGTACAGGGCGTGTTTAGTGGAAAAATGGTCACCTACACACCCTAAAAAGGACATTTACCTAAAACCAACAGCCAAGTTTGTGGTAAAGAATTCAATGGAGACAACACAGCACCAGTGAGGAAGACCATTGTGAGCTCCAGGATGCGGGCGGAACCTACTGATCCTCACCAAGGAAAAGCACCCCTGGTGCACCTGAAGAACACTCAGACTATGGCAGAGAGGAGCGTCTCCAGGACAACTGCTACGACCCGACTGCCAAAGATCAGGAGCAGCAGCCTGGTGGAGCTGGGAGAATAAAGGTGGAATGGCACATAACAACAGATTGCCAAATGTCCCCATACCCAGCACTATGGCAGCGAAGACATCGCAAGGAGGGAAAGAGGTGGCTACAGTTCAAAGATTTCCTGTCCTGAACAAAAAACAGAGTCCCTGCCCCCCAAGATACTACCTGCCACCATTAGCCTCCAAGTGTGCCATTACCATAAATAATAGTCGGAAGAAGCAACAGCAGCCAATACATGGAATTCTAAAGATGGATGGAGCCAAATCCCATAAAAAAAAACAAAAAAACGTGAGATTTAATAACCATCTCAAAATTAAGTACATTGAAAGAAGAGGCCCAGACTGAGGAGAGGAGAGGATAAGAAGAAGAGAGGACACAGCATACCTTCACCCCTAAAGCCATTCCTGTTGTAAAATACTTTACCTATTACTGAAAGAAAATTTATAAAACACGCAAAAAAAAATTAAAAATGTTTGTCCTTTTCTGTCCTGTTCTGCTTATTACTGTTTATGGTGACAAATGCTTCTAATTTCCTATTTGTGTTTTTGTATGTGACATTAATCCCCTCACCACCCTAGACCACTGCCCAGGGCGACTGACACTATCCTAGTTGCTTCCGGCTTATAGTATGCAGAAAGCTTCCAGGTGCCCCCTAATGGTTGCTGCAGGTGGATGGAATTGTACCTATCATCTTTATGTTTATACTGGGGATTGTGGTCTTTGTATTATAAAATCTGTATTCCATCCCCTATAAAGAGGTAGAGGTTGTCCAAATAGCAGGAGATGGCTAAAGCCTTCTGCTCCCTGGCACTCACTTTCTGTGAATCCACTTCTTGGAAGTAAGCTATCTGAGGCATGGATTCACACACATGCAATGATATGATCGGGACATACACTTGTCCACCTATTAGTTCCCACATGTGAATAATCCATATCTCAGCTCTGCCTATACATAAGATAGCAGCTGCTGTCCACTAGGCACGTGTGTATGGTGTGGAGTGAGATGGAAGCGGGCTTGGTGACAGCATGTATGTGCCGGCGGCCATGTCTGGTCCTGTTTTGTTTCCATGCATACGGTCATGCAAAGGGACCGCCCAATACCAGTTGGGTCGGCGGTTGTAATCAGAGCCAACCAATCTTTGTACCAGAGCTGATATATAAGGACCCCTGGGCCCCCTCCGCATTACCCCCTGATGAAGCAGGAGTGAATGGCGTTGGAGTGTGAGGTGGGAGCCATTATTCTGGGACACCAGGTTTGATACGTCACTGCACTAGCTTTTGTGCATCTTTATAAACATCTGGTATGTATCTGTATGTTGACCTTAGAATCTTCAGCCAGCACTTGGGCAGATACTGTTTGGTTTCTTCTCTCTTCGAGAAGCAGCGATATACAGCATCAGAGTTTTTGTTTGTTTTTTGTCTGTTTGTTGTTTGTTACTGTAATTTGGACCCTTCTCTATATAAAGGGGGTACAGTTCAGCCATGCCTGTACGCGGCGACTTTAGTAGAAAAATGGGAAATACACCGCCAGTGAGGAAGCCTATTTTCAGCTCCAGGATGGGGGCAGAACCAAGGGATCATCACCAACGGGAAGCTCCCCTAATGTACCTGGAGAAGACACAGACCATGGCGGATAGGAGCGTCTCCAAGACAGCACCAATGGCCCATCTGCCAGAGATCAGAAGCAGGTGGGGGGATTGCCGGAACGTGAGAGAAAACCACTGGGAGAGTAAAGCTGGAACGACATATAACACCAGATTGCCAACTGTCCCCAAACCAAACACTATGGCTGCAACAACTACGCAAAGAGGAAGAGAGGCGGCTGCTATTAAAAGATTTCCTGTCCTGCACAGAAAACAGAGCCCCTGCACTCCAAAATACTGTATGCCACATCAGCCTCCAAGTGTGCCATTACCATCAATAATGGGAGGAGGAAACAACAAAAGCCAATACATGGTATTCTATAGACGGATGCAGCCAAAGCCCACCACAAAACACATGTGAGATTTAACACTCAAGTCAAAATTAAGCACATCGTGAGAAGAGGCCCAGACTGAGAAGAGGAGAGGACACAGCATACCTTAGCCCCTAAAAGCCTTCCCTGTTAAAATATACTTTACTTTACCTGTTCTAATTATTACTGTATTACTACAGTGGGGTTAACTACAGGAATATCTATGGGGGGGGGGGGGTTAACAACAGGTGTACCTATGGGGAAAGAGGGTTGTATTCCACAGTGGGATTCCCTTTACTAATACTACACACATAGATAGATAGATAGATAGATAGATAGATAGATAGATAGATAGATAGATATGGTATTAGTATAGGGAATTCCACTGTAGAATATATATATATGGGGGCACAAAGGGGCCTATATTATATGGAGGCATAGGGTGCCTATATTATATGGAGGTATAGGGTGGCTATACCATATGGAGGCACAGGGAGGTATATATTATATGGGAGAAGAGAGGAGGCTTGTTTACCATATGGGGACAAGAAGCAGCCTGAATACTATTAGAGAAGTCTATATTGGGCATAACTGCCTATATGGGGGCACAGGGGGGCATTGTTAATGTGTGGAGCAGTACATGGGGAGTTTGTATAGAGATAATTCTGAAGCAAGAAGCCTAAAATGTTTGTCTGACAGATCCTGTGGAGACAAGTAATGGACAGAGAAATCTTCATGATGGGCAGAGCCAGACGGAGAAGAAAAGGAACAGAAAACAACTTTGGCTATGAAAAACCAAAAAGCCGGTCCCCGTGAGTTACTGCACTATAGTCAGTTATGTCTGCTTATTGCTTCCTCCCCCCCCTCCCCAAAAAAAAAAAAACTCTTACTTTTGATATTGTGACATTGCTGAATAGCAGCCCCCTCCCTATCAACCTCCCCAGTGACCTCATCAATCAGACGCAGTGTTGCTGAATCCATTTACTGTTACAGAGCCCACCCACCTTCAGCACCTCTACCAGCCACCGTCCATTACTCATGCAGTCCCCACAAGCCACTCCTTCCATTTCAGCTGCCACACCAGCCACTATCTCGGATATCTAAGGATACTGATGGGGGAACCTTCACCAAATCGAAGCTCCCTGTCAGCTCAGAAAGAATGGCCTGTACTCTGCACTGTTTAAATGTCTTTTGCAGAGCTATTTGTGAGGGTTTCTGGTTTGGGACCCCCTTCCAGTACTTGGGTCCCAGTTCTTGGGCCATCAGTCCATCCAGTTCCCGCAGCACATTCATGCCCAGGATCACAGGCACATCAGGGTTCATAACATCCTCCACCACCACCACCCCCTTGTCCTTCATGGTACATCCCCAAACCTCAGTGTCCGCACACATAATCCCAGCCTTTTGTATAGGAAGGTTATTGGCACCCCTCAGCCTTAACCAATGGGCATACCCTTGAAAAGTAGTAGTTGAGAAGTGGGTTTCAAAGGCAGTCCTGGTAATAGTGGTAACCTGCGATCCAGTATCAATTAAACAAACTAGGTCAGCCCCATTTAACTTAGCTTTGATGACTGGGATCTGCCTTACTATGTCCATTGCTTCCACCTTGGGGCACTCTATGGTTTCCCCTGCAATTTGCCCCTCAATCACAGGTGTCACTAGTTTAAATCCTTTTGCCACATTGGCGTGGACAGTCTCTTCCTCTGTGACCTTCCTGGTGGCATGTCCAGCACTTCTGCTCTGTAGATTGAGATCGCCAGCCAGACTGTTGCCTCATTTGTCTAGGTGGTTCATAATTATGGACTTGTGGGACTGGTAGCTCCTTTCTGTGGTTAAGTGCTACCAGTATCACTTTCATTTCTTCTTCTAGTGACATCATCCTTGCCTCTTGATTGTTCTCTTCACTGGGGGGCAGACTCTACTTGTGGGGCCACTGTTACTGTTTCAGTCAGTTCTTCCTTCTCCAGGATAATGGCCTCATGAAGAATTCTATGTAAGGTAAGCTGTGGTTCTAAATTAAGTCTCTTTCTAAGGGTCCTGTTCAAAGGCTGATTCTTGAGGCCCAGTAAGAATTGATCAAGTACCACCAGTTCAGCATTGGTGAATGATGCAGCCTGCTGTTCTTCCTTTTTCTGTAGCACAGCCATCAGCTCCTGCAGGGCAATTGCCTACTGCGCCAGAGTCTGATCTTCTTTCTGGAGCCGAGAAACAAACTTCTTCCTTAACACTGCTTCAGAAGAGACATCGCCATATACATCTTCTAACAGACTGATAATCTGTTCAAAGGTCTGTCTGCATTTAGTCGGCTGTAGCATAACAGTTTTCCTAGCATCACCTTCCAGTGTACTCAAAGCTAGTTCTGTCTTTAGGTGCTGGGCTACATTACACAGCCTGACTGTGCCCTCCAGTCTCTCCTTCCAATCTTCCAGCAATATATTTGTGCCATTAAACTTTGGGAGGTGGTTCAGCAATGCCCCCACTGAAACTGCATGTGGTGCCTCCCTCTGTGAAGTTGTCACTCTCTCTGATGCTGATTCACTGTCCACCCTACCGACTACGCCACTTGTAATGTACTGGAGTGCAGTAATGGACAGATACTGGCTTATGAAGAATATAACCGGTAATATGAACAACAAAATACAAGGCGAGATTTATTAACCCCTTAAGGACAGAGCCTGAAATGGCCTTAATGACAGAGACAAATTTTATGAATATGACCAGTGTCACTTTAGTCATTAATAACTTCGGGATGCTTTTACCTATCCGGCTGATTCTGAGATTGTTTTCTCGTGACATATTGTACTTTACATTTCTGGTAAATTGGAGTCGATAATCATAACAAATCTTTATGAAAAAAACCCAAATAATGTGAAAAAATGTGAAAAACTGCATTTTTCCAACTTTGAAACTTTTTTGCGTATACAGAAAGTGGTTATACCACATAAATTATATATTAAATAGCATTAGCAACATGTCTACTTTATGTTGGCGGCATTTATTAAACGATCTTTAATTTTTTTTAGACAATAGGAAGCTTAAAACATTAGCAGCAAATTTCCAAATTTTCAGTAAAATTTCAAAATCAGATATTTTTAGGGACCTGTTCAGGTTTAAAGTGTATTTGAGGGGCCTGTATGTTAGAAAGCCCCACAAAGCACCCCATTTCAGAAACTGCACCCCCCACACTCTGCAAAAGCATATCCAGAAAGTGTTTTAACCCTTTAGGGGAGTCACAGAAATAAAAGCTAAGTGTGTAAGAAATTTGAAAATTTTAATTTTCTGTGCAGAGATTTTATTGTAATCCAATATTTTTCATAATTATAAACCTATTACCAGAGAAATGCACCCAAATAATTATTGCCCCGTTTCTGCAGTTTATAGAAATACCCCATATGTGGCCCTATTGCGCTATTTGACGCAACCACAAGCCTCAGATACAAAGGAGCGCCTAGTGAATTTCAATGCCTCCGTTATATTTGGTCATTTCTGACTGTACCACTTCAGGTTGGCAGAGGCTCTGGGGTGCCAAAACCTAAAAAACACCCCTAAAGGGACACCATTTAGAAAACTACACCCCTCAAGGAATGTAACAAGGGGTGCGGTGAGCATTTGGACCCCACAGGTGCTTCACAGATTTTCCGAACAATATGGCGTGAAAAAAGAAAATTAATTTTTTACACTAAAACGTTGTTCTAGCCTTCAATTTTTCATTTTCTTAAAGGGATAAGAGGAAAAAAAAGACACAAAATGTGTAGCGCAGTTTCTCCCGAGTACGGAAATACCCCACATGTGGCGATAAAGTGCCAAGGGGGCGCAGGACGAGCCTCCAAAGGGAAGGAGCGCCAATTGGCTTTTGGAAGCTTAATTTCACTGGAAAGGATTTCAAGGGCCATGTTGCATTTACAGAGCCCTCGTGCTGCCAAGACACTGGAAACCCCCCACAAGTGACCCCATTCTGGAAACTACACCCCTCAAGGAATCTAACAAGGGGCACAGTGAGCATATGGACCCCACTGGTGACGGGCACAAATGTGGAACAATGTGACGTAAAAGTAAAAAATTTCATTTTTTCACTTTCATGGCACAAATGTGCCCGTCATCAAGGGGTCCATATCCTCACTGCACCCCTTGTTAGATTCCTTGAGGGGTGCAGTTTCCAGAATGGGGTCACTTGTGGGGGGTTTCCAGTGTTTTGGCAGCACGAGGGCTCTGTAAATGCGACATGGCGTTCATCATCCATTCTAGCCAAATCCAACCTCCAAAATCCAAATGGCGCTCCTTCCCTTTGGAGGCTTGCCCTGCGCCCACATGGCGCTTTATGTCCACATGTGGGGTATTTACGGACTCGGGGGAAATTGCTCTACACATATTGTGTGTTTTTTTCTCTTTTAACCCCTTGTGAAAATGATAAATTCAAGGCTAAACCAACATTATAGTGTAAAAAATGTAATATTTCATTTTCACGCCACATTGTTCCACATTTGTGCCCGTCACCAGTGGGGTCCATATGCTCACTACACCCCTTGTTACATTCCTTGAGGGGTGTAGTTTCCATAATGGGGTCACTTGTGGGGGGGTTCAACTGTCTTGGCAACACAGAGGCCTTTTGAATGCAACATGGCCCCTTAAAATCCATTCCATCCAAATCCAGCCTTCAAAAACGAAATGGCGCTCCTTCCCTTCGGAGGCTTACCCTGCACCCGAATGGCGCTTTATGTACACAAGTGGGGTATTTCCGTACTCAGGGGAAATTGCTCTACACATTTTGTGTTTTTTTTTTATCTTTTAGCCCCTTGTGAAAATGAAAAAATCATGACAAGATTAATGATTTAGAGTAAAAATTTTACAAAAATTACACTAAATGTTGGTCTAGCCTTGATTTTTTCCATTTCCACAAGGGGTTAAAAAAGAAAATTAACACAAAACGTGTAGGGTAGTTTCCCCTGATTACGAAAATACCCCATATGTGGGCATAATGTGCCATATGGGCACAGGGCAAGCCACCAAAGGGACAGAGCGCCATTTAGAGGCTGGAATGGAGGATGGAGGCCATGTCGCAATTACAAAGCTCCTGTGCTGCCAGGACAGTAGAAACCCCCGACAAGTGACCCCATTCTGGGAACTACACCCCATAAGGAATCTAACAAGGGGTGCAGTGAGCATATGGACCCCACTGGTGACAGGCACTTACGTAGAACATGTGCCGAGAAAATAAAAAATACTATTTTTTTCATTTTCACGTCCCAAATGTGGCCGTCACTTGGGGGCCATATCCCCGCTGCCCCCCTTGTTAGATTCCTTATCGGGTGTAGTTTCCAGAATGGGGTCACTTGTGGGGGGTTTCTACTGTCCTGGCCGCACAGAGGCTTTGTAATTGCATCATGGCATCCTCTAATGGGAATGGCGGCCATACCTATTTAGCTGGGAAAAAGGGACAGTTCTAATTTATTTGGGGGTATTAGGCCAATTATTAGTTTATAAGGTTGAAAATGACAGGTGTCCATCAAATTCAACCTGTGTTGATCCAGAGGAAGGCAAAAACCCCTCGTGAGGCAGACGACAGTAGCCTCATCAATGGGAAAAATTCCTTCCCGACTCCATAATGGCGATCAGAATAATCCCCGGACCAACGTGACCCCTGAAATAGGAATAAGGGACAGAATTTAGATAATGTAGAACCCCAGTGACGTGTGGTGCGCCTTGAAGCGATCCAATATGCAGAGGCCAGGGCGATCAGGACAGGTGTCACACTGGAAATGGTGTCCTTCCTGTTCCCCCGTTATGCCACACTTTGCACTTCTTCTGGGGTCTCCTGTTCTCCAGTGTGGGGGACGTCACCTGGAAAATGTTGTCCTGGTGCGATACGGGGTCCTTCATATCCAGAAGCGCTGGGTCCGCTCCATGGCTGCTAAATATTAGGGCGCTATTACTACTTCTGATATGTTCGGATCGTGCCGCAAGCTACAGTAGCTCGGGCAGCGAGGGACCGGAAGAGGGGGTGCTGGTATAAATGTTATCCCCGTACAGGTGGTGACCTTTATCCAGCAGTGGGAAGATCAGTTCCCGGACGATCTTCCCACTTGTTCCGAGGATGGGGGGGGGGGGCATCTGGCGGCTGGATTCGAGTGTCCCTTCCTTCATACACTCTAAGGGTACGTGCACACTGCGGAATCGCGACAGATAACCCTTCGTGCATTCCGCAGTTGGCACCCGCCGGCGGACTGATGCAGGCGCACGTCTCCGTCCGTGTCATAGACTCCATTCTATGCACGGGCGGATTCCGCTCTCCGTCCAACGTGTTCATTCTTTGGATGGACGACGGAATCCGCCCGTGCATAACATGGAGTCTATGACACGGATGGAGACGCGCGCCTCCATCAGTCCGCCGGCGGGTGCCAGCTGCGGAATGCACAAAGGGTTATCCTTCGCCATTCCGCAGTGTGCATGTACCCTAAATCTGTAAGTGTACCCAGAGGTACTCTCACAGAGTTTGTAGAATTTCACACCATACCGTCATCTCTTATTGGGACGGTACTGGCGGAAAAGACGTGTCTGGGGGGCAGCGTACGCTACGCTACCCCCAGACACGTCACTGGATGATGAGGATGAATGGAGGAAAGAACGATCCCCCCCATTCATCCTTTACTGGCTGTTTCGGTGTCGGAGGCAATAATAACGTATCCCTCTGACACCGAAAACACCCTGGGGGCCATCTTTATATGGGGACTAGTATATGGGGTATGTAGTGGTGTAGTGTCAAACTTTATTCAATGTAGTGTGGTGTAATGTAGTGTTTTTTACGTGTTTTTTTTACAGTAAGTATAAAAAAAATCTACGCCAACAAAGGAGTTGCTGATAAATGCCGCACTTATGTGCGGCACTTATAAGCAGACCGTGGCAGTAGAATATAGAAAAAAAACACCCTACGCCAAAAAGGAGGAGTTGCTGATTAGCAGCGCACTTTCGTGCGATGCTAATCAACACTCAGCGGCGATAGGGTGCGGAAAATAGAAAAAAAAAAATTGGGGAAAAAAAAAAACACTTTTTCTATATTCTGAATATCCCTGTAGCTGCTTATAAGTGTATTACACATATCAGCCGCTAGGGGGCAGCAGAGCGCAAAATCCGGAAAATGACGAGGCTGGAGCCGAAAATAGCCGAAAGAAGACGACGAGGACCGCCGGAAAGACCCGAAGACCGAACGGAATGACGGAGGACGCCGCGAACCCGGAAGCCGCCAATCAGGAGCCCGGGACAGGTGAGTAATGTACAAATACCTGCTCTGGACCCCTCGGCTACCTAGCTGAGGGGTCCAGGGCAGGTATTTACTATTTTGTGGGACTCTGTTTGCCGTGCCACCGGCCCGATCGCCGTGAACGGCCGGCCGTTCACGGCGATCGGGCCGGTGGCACGGCGATCAACATTACTTTTTACAGTAATGGCGGTCGGTGCCGTCCTCGGACAGCACCGACCGCCATTTTTTTCCGGGTCATCGGGTCACCGATGACCCGGAAAGGTTCCGATTGCCGCTATTGGCTGATCTGAATTGATCAGCCTATAGCAGCGATCGTAAGCACGGGGGGTGTTAACCACCCCCCGTGCCGAGAAGCTATGATGGCCTGCTATGATTTATAGCAGGCCATCTTCCCCGACCGCTGTGTGTGAACACGCAGCGATCGGGGAAACATCGGGCGTAAATTTACGCCCTGATGCGCTAAGTACCAGGGCGCCAGGGCGTAAGTTTACGCCCGATGTCGTTAAGGGGTTAAACTGGTGTAAAATAGAATTGTCTTAGTTGCCCCTAGCAACCAATCAGATTCCACCAGAGGCAACTAAGACAATTCTACTTTTACACCATTTTGATAAATCTCTCTTAACAGTCTTAACATAAATTAAGTGGGTAGTTTTGGAAGTAATAACCCTGTCTTCGGCCGCACGCCTTTGCAAAGGGAGTCTCCCTCTCCTTCACACACCGTCTCCAAGGGATAAAGAGAGCACCATGTCCCAAAGTGTGGCCCCACTCACTGGTTGGGATCTGCTGGTGGCTGGTACTGGACCTCCTGTCTCCCCTGGATCTGTGACACACACTCTGCCACAGGTCTGTAGCTATGTTTTGCAGGTGTCCTGAGCTGCCATACGCCTTGGGTTAAGCCTGGTTTAACCCTTTTCTCAGACACAGCTCTTACTGCTCCCTCAGGACATATATTTCCAGCTAACACAGCAGCTCTTCCTGTTTCCTGGGCTTTGAATCTACCCTTCTCCTCTGGGTCCTCTGCTGTGTGCAATGAAAGCAGCTCCCTCTGCTGGCCAGGAGGAGCGCCTGCGGCATTATGCCTTTCTACCATAAGAGCTGGAAGAATAAAGCTGTAACGGCATATAACAGCAGATTGCCAACTGTCCCCAAACCCAGCACTATGGCTGCAACAACATCGCAAGGAGGGAAAGAGGCGGCTGCTAGTAAAGATTTCCTGTCCTGCACAGAAAACAGAACCCCTGCACCGCGACATACTACATGCCACCATTAGCCTCCAAGTGTGCCATTACCATCAATAATGGAAGGAAGAAACAACAAAAACCAATACATGGTATTCTATAGACGGATGCAGCCAAAGACTACCACAAAAAACATGTGAGATTTAACACTCAAGTCAGGATTAAAGGGGTACTCCGGCCCTTTGCTACAGCCACAGAATGGCTAAGCTGCCTTGAGACGCCAGGAAGCGGCCGCATGATAGGGGTACCAGGTGGCGCGATCCAGGACCCCGCTCTGGAACGGGGTAAGTAAGTGACCTCCACCGTCCCACCCCACCCCATCCCCGGCCATATTTGAAAAATACCCCGAGGACGGAGTACCCCTTTAATTTCATTGAGAGAAGAGACCCAGAATGAGAACAGGAGAGGACACAGCATATCTTCACCCCTAAAGCCTGCCCTGTTATAAAATACTTTACTTTACCTATTACAAAAAAAAAAAAAGTTTTCTCCTTTTCTTTCCTGTTCTACTTATTACTGTTTAAGGGATTTACCACAGTTGGGTTAAAGGGTTATCCAGCGCTACAAAGACATGGCCACTTTCTTCCAGAGACATCCCCACTCTTGTCTCCAGCTTGGCCGGGGTTTTGCTGCTCAGTTCCATTGAAGTGAATGGAGCATAATCGCAATGCGCACCTGAACTGGAGACAAGAGTCGTGCTGTCTCTGAAAGAAAGTGCCCATGTTTTTGTAGCACTGGATAACCCCTTTAACTACAGGAATATCTATGGGGAAGGGGGTAAATAACTACAGTGGGGTTTACTATGGGGTTGGACCATATGGAGGTACAGGGATGTCTATATTATATGGGGGAAGAGAGGAAGCTTGTCTACCATATGGGGACACAGAACAACCTGAATACTATTTGGAAGCCTACATTGGGCATAACTGCCTATATGGGGGCACAGAGGGGCATTGTTAATGTGTGGAGCAATACATGGGGAGTTTGTATAGAGATGATGATGATTCTGGAGCAAGGAGACGCTTTTTTTTTGACGGACACAAAAACGTGGTCGAATTTTTGTGTCCGTTAAAAAAAAAAAAAAAAAAAAGGATCCGTTTTGATCAATTTTTTAAATAATGGAAGTCAATGGAAAAAAACGTATCAAAACGGATGCACACAACTGCATTCCGTTTTTTTTTATTTTTTTGCAAAAACGTATTAAAAGCAGATTGCAAAAACGTAGTGTGAACCCAGCCTAAAATGTTTGTCTGACAGATCCTGCAGATACAAGTCATGGCCGGAGAAATCATTTTGGACTGAGCCAGACAGAGAACAAAAGGAACAGAGAACAACTTTGGCTATGAAGAACGTCACAGAGAAGACGCCTCCTGTGAGTTACTGCAGAATAGCCAGTTAAAAGTCTGCAAAACCTGTATACAGCTGGATCTACCTCTATACGGTACTCTATATATAGTGAATATTGTTCAGTGACAGTATAGTGGTATTATCCAATCACTGTATGGTTAGGTTAGTGGTGATGGTGTGACGGTATTATTTGTCCTGTGTATACTGGTATTATTGGTAATATAAAAAATGAGTAATAAATGCAGGCCCGGATTGATAATATGGAAAATCTGGCAAATGCCCAGTGGGCAGTCCTGATTTCCAGTCTGGTGGGCCGCCCAGGCTGCATATTTAAATTCTGCATTAATATAAATTGATGGCGCAGTGGCTGCCATCACCCTGCTTATTAATCTGCCCTAGAGGGCTGCTGAAAGACACTGAGGGCCACAGCCGCGGCCAGACACTTCAGTCACTTTACCCCTGTAACGCTGTGATTGTGGATTACCTGCTGCTATCTGATCTGATGATGAATTATCTGAGTCCCATCATCTTCCTCCTTCTCTATGGCTGCCGCTGCCCCCATTCAGCTCCACCTGCTCTGAGATCCAGCCATGAGGTCAGTCAGAGGTGTTGTGGAGTTGTTAACCCCTTATGTATTCTCTGTTCATCACAGTTCAAACCACAATGGAGCTTTCATATTAGTTTTACATATAAGAGTGAGTGACTTTTGTATCCTCTGTACTGAGGTTCTCTCTGCTTCCTGGTGGCTGTAGAAGACATTTCACCCACCAGGACCAGGGCCGCTTTAACCAGAGGGCACATGGTGCACGTGCACCGGGCCCACTGGTTAAAGGGGCCCCCCGAGCAGGCCGGCCGTTGCTATGTGCGACCAGTGTGGTCGCACAGGGCTCCGGCCACCAGCCTGTCATGGGGGAGCGCCATGGATGGGTAATCTACTTACCCCTCCATGGCGCCCCCTGCAGGGCCCCGGCGTTCGCCGCTGCCCCCGCCCGCTGCTGCTGCGGCGCTTCAGCGCTGCAGCAGCAGCGACACTGACAGAGAGAGAGCCATTGGCTCCCTCCCTGTCAGTCACTCTTGTGGCCGCACTTCCTGCGGTCACAAGAGGCCGCACTCTCCCTCTAGCGCCCGACGTCACTTGAGCGTTGGCGCGAGGGTAAGGGGAGTGCAGCCTCTTGTGACTGCAGGAAGTGCGGCCACAAGAGGGAAGAGAAGAGGAACGCGTGGACCTAGGTGAGTAACAGTGTTTGTTTTTTTCAATGTTATATGGGAGGGGGAGCTATATACTATTGGGGAGCACAGGGGGCTATATACTATGGGGGGGCACAGGGGGCTTTATACTATGGGGGAGGACAGGGGGCTATATACTATGGGGGAGCACAGAGGGCTATATAATATGGGGGAGGACAGGGGGCTATATACTATGGGGGAGCACAGGGGGCTATATACTATGGGGGAGCACAGGGGGCTATATACTACTGGGGAGCACAGGGGAGCTATATACTATGGGGGAGCACAGGGGGCTATATACTATGGGGGAGCACGGGGGGCTATATACTACTGGGGAGCACAGGGGGCTATATACTACTGGGGAGCACAGGGGAGCTATATACAATGGGGGAGCACAGGGGGCTATATACTATGGGGGAGCACAGGGGGCTATATACTATAGGGGAGCACAGGGGAGCTATATACTATGGGGGAGCACAGGGGAGCTATATACTATGGGGGAGCACGGGGGAGCACAGGGGAGCTATATACTGTGGGGGAGCACAGGGGGCTATATACTACTGGGGAGCACAGGGGGCTATATACTATGGGGGAGCACAGGGGGCTATATACTACTGGGGAGCACAGGGGAGCTATATACTATGGGGGAGCACAGGGGAGCTATATACTATGGGGGAGCACAGGGGAGCTATATACTATCGGGGAGCTATATACTATGGGGGAGCACAGGGGAGCTATATACTATGGGGGAGCACAGGGGGCTATATACTACTGGGGAGCACAGGGGAGCTATATACTATGGGGGAGCACAGGGGGCTATATACTACTGGGGAGCACAGGGGAGCTATATACTATGGGGGAGCACAGGGGAGCTATATACTATGGGGGAGCACAGGGGAGCTATATACTATGGGGGAGCACAGGGGAGCTATATGCTATGGGGGAGCACAGGGGAGCTATATACTATGGGGGAGCACAGGGGAGCTATATACTATGGGGGAGCACAGGGGAGCTATATACTATTGGGGAGCACAGGGGTCTATATACTATGGGGGAGAGCACAGGGGGGCTATATATTATGAAGAGCACAGGGGGGCTATATACTATTGGGAGAGCACAGGGGGCTATATACTATTGGGGGGAGCACAGGGGGGCTATATACTATTGGGGGAGAGCACAGGGGGCTATATACTATTGTGGGAGAGCATAGGGGTCTATATACTATTGGAGAGCACAGGGGGGCTATATACTATTGGGGGAGAGCACAGGGGGGCTATATACTATTGTGGGAGAGCACAGGGGGGCTATATACTAATGGGGAAACGCACAGGAGGGCTGTATATAACTGGAGGAGCACATGAGGGGCTATATACTACAGGGACACCTTAAAACTATGGAGGCACAGAGGGGTGTAACTATGTAGGAGTACAGAGGGGTGTAACTACTGTATAGGGGTACAAGGGACCTAACTACTGTATGTGTTGGAGCCTAAAATATTTGTCTGGCAGATTCTGGAGAGAAGATTCACAGCCAGGGGAAGACTTCAAGGTATGTATTGGGGCTCTTGATACAGTGTGGGGGCAAATTCAGTACATTATACAATGTGCCGAAAGGGAAGGGGGGGGGGGGGCCCACTCTTGAGGGCTGTGCACTGGGCCCACCAATGTATTAAAACGGCCCTGACCAGGACAGTCACCTACTAGGAGATAGAAGGTCCCTGGGTACAGGAACAGGCTTGGAGGAAGAGCCAGGCCTCACCAGTGAAGGAGAATGGCACAGTACAGGTAGGAATAGGAAGACCCTGAGAGGGACTGTCAGGACTACCTGTCACTGTATGTGATGCTGCAGCTGCTGAGGTGCCGTATATAAAGTCCTGCCATTTGCAATTAGTGTGTGGGCAAGAGAGACATTTATGTGTGGTACTGCAGCGGCTGCCCAATGTTTTAAAAGCAACAGTGTCACTGTCAGGCAACCACCTCAGTGCCCCACACAGATGCAGGTCAGCAGACATCGGACTCCAACTGAAGCTAAAGAGGGTGGCAGTAACATGTAACTGCAGCACTGCACCAGTATATTTACTGTGGAGGATATGACTTGCATTATGTAGGGTACCCTCCGTACTATATGCCCTCTAAAGCCTGTATAGTGTCAGTTGGACTATTATATTCTTGTAGCACATACTGTGGCTCTGTCATGTCATGGAGCACATTGTGCAGCAATATTATATACTGTACTAAGGGCACAGTGTGTGTGCTTCAAAGCCTGTATGGTGTCACTACCGGTATAACTTCCTTGAGGCGCAGCATGTAGCAGTATTACATTCTGGAGACACAGCGTATAGCAGTATTAGGCTATATGAACACTTTGTAAGAGACCTGCCGTTCCATGACCTGGCCGGTTCACAGAACGGCCGGTCTCTGAAAAGATCATCCCGGATGATCTTTAGCCCCGCAGAGTTCTGATGCAGGCGCATCCGTGCGCGCCCGCATCAGAACTCTCCACTGCACACTATGGAGTGTGTGGCCGGAGCCGCTTGCTCCATAGTGTGCACTGACGGTTTTCGGCAGCTGCTATTCAATGAATAGCGGCCGCAGAAAACTGACATGTCAGTTGTTTGCGACGCCACTAGGGATCCCGGCCGGAGCGCATACTATGTGTATACGCTCTGGCCACGATCCCATAGACGGGAACATTTTCTTAATAATCGTTGTACAACAGCCATGGTTTTACGAAAATATATGTTGTGTGAACATAGCTTTACTGTGGTGTACCCCCGGTGTGATGTTATTTTGGAGGATCGGCCAGTCACTTGCTAGGTGGTGAGGTGTGACACCACTCCTGTGGTGGTTGGCAGAGATACAGCCGGACCTTGGAGTGTTACTTTGTGACGCCAGTGCTGGGTAGGCACACAGGTGTGATGGCCCGTCTGCTTTTAGTTGACAATGCCGGTTGTACCCTTTTCCCCTGTGGTCAGTATCTTGCCGGGTTGCTACTGGGTCTCTTGGAATAGGATGATCACGGATGGCAAGATTGGTTGGTATAGTGACCCTCCCGGACCAGAACCGCCACCCACAGAAAGGGGATTTGTCCCAAGGTTGGGGTGTATGCTGTGTCGGTGGATAGCGAGAAATCACAGAGTCTTTTTAACGTGGATAAGCTGAGTTTACTGAAAGTTGCAAATGTGCAGCACGTCACAGAATAGTACAATGTTTCTTTAGATAAACACTTGTAAATACACGTAACAATAGTTCTGAATAAATACTTTACAATACAGCAACCAGATCTGTAGTAGAAGCAGTGGCGTAGCTACAATGAAGGCAGGGAAGGCGACTGCTATGGAGCCCCTGCAGGAAGGGGGCCCGAGGAAGCCTGCCCTGCCTTCATGGTAGGTACCCCGATCCCCCAGGGGTCCAGAGAGGAAGAGGAACCCCCACTGCACTGTTCAGCCCCCTCACTGTAGTGCTGGGTGAGGGGGCTGAACAGAGGAGCAGGACCTGCCAGACGGCACAGGAGAGGGATGAAGGACCTTTGGGTCACATGACCCAAAGGTCCTCAATACTTCTATGTGAAGATCAGCCCGGACTACAGGAGGAGGAGGGGGAAGCCTGGGAGCTGTAAGTGCTGTGTATGTGTGTGAGTGTATATATGTATCTGTGGGTATATGTATATGTCAGTGTGTGTATATATGTATTTGTGTATATATTTATATGTCAGGGTGTGTATGTATCTGTGTATATATTTATATGTCAGTATGTGTATGTATCTGTGGCAATGCAATGTCAGCAATGTCTGTAGCACTGGTGTATATGTGTGTGTGTTTGTGTATGTCAGTAGTGTCTCAAGTGATTGACAGGTTTGCTCCCAAAGATG
Source organism: Dendropsophus ebraccatus (assembly GCF_027789765.1). NCBI lineage: Eukaryota > Metazoa > Chordata > Amphibia > Anura > Hylidae > Dendropsophus > Dendropsophus ebraccatus. The sequence continues at coordinate 171,842,256 of NC_091455.1, forward strand.
TCCTGCAGCAGCTTCTATTAATGCTGGGCTCTAATAAAAGAACCCACCACTAATATCTGCTGCATTTTCTTTTATTTCTGGTTGAGTATTTCTTATTACACTGAGATGATTTCCCTGTGTACAGTCTATTCATGGTGTATACATCAGCACAAGTGTAATCACATTACAGCATATATATGTGTGTATGTCAGTGGCGTATCTGTATATACGTTAATGGTGCCTCTGTGTGTGTATATGTGCGTCATTGTCTGTGTTTGGCGGGGGATGGGGGTGGGGGACAGGAATTATGGGGCCCCATACAGTTTTTTGCTATGGGGCCCCATGATTCCTAGCTACGCCCCTGAGTAGAAGTGTAGTGTAGGATATAGTCGTGGTGACTGAGTAGTGCTGAGTAAAACGAAGAAGCAGAGTAGTAGAGAGGAGAATGCCACGAGAGTCCCAACCCATGTACTACTGAGCTCTGCCGGGATGTTGGAGGATGAGGTAGAATACTTAGATGAAGAAGAAGAATAAGAAGAACACCTGTGCCCGTGTAATGACTTTGACTAGTCTTCACAGCACCTTATGCCCAATAGACTTGGCTGAAACTTCCTAGAGGGTGACACAGGCCCCAAACCTGATTACCTAGGATGAGCGGAATGCTGAGGATTTCCTGCTGACACCCGCGCTGTAAGATAGACTTGATAGGGTTATTGCAACTTTGCTCTATCTAGATCAGTTCCTAGCTCCTTGGCTTTTGTGGATACTGTCCTGCTCTCTCACACTCCTTGTCCTCGGCGTGGGTTGAGGCTGTCTCTGGCTTGTCCTCTCCTAAGAGGGGTTTAACAGTGCATAGTGCTATGTAGCGTTACTGTGAAGAAAGTTGTTGGAGGTGTACTGTCTTGCATCCTACCCCTACGGGGTTCTAGCTAAGACTGAGCTTTGAGGGTACGGGGACCTGGCAGAGGGCCAGGGCCCAGATAGGACCACTGTGGAAAGCTATCTAGCCTGCGTCCTTCCTTCACAATGCTTTAACACAAAAGACCTAGTTCCTTCTCCACCTCTGTGACTCACTTCCTCTAGCATGACTAATGTGCGCTGTGAGTGGGTGAAGAGTGCAACAGAGGAAATAAGGAGAGAGGTGATAGGAGAGAAGAAAGACAGATTCCTACTGGTCTGCAGATTCTGGTAACACATAGGCTACATTCCCACATTCCGTGATCCTTACGGATCACGGACGTGGAATGCATGTACCGGAGTCCCCCCGCGCCCGGACAGCATCTGTAATTAGATGCTGGGAGCGGGGGAGACTGTATTCATAAGCGCCGCGCTGTAGTAACAGCACCGCGCGGCTGATTCATTACAGTGCAGCGCTTAAGAATACAGTCTCCCCTGCTCCCAGCATCTAATTACAGATGCTGTCCGGGCACGGGGGGACTCCGGGACATGCATTCCACGTCCGTGATCCGTCAGGATCACGGAACGTGGGAATGCAGCCTTAGAGAAACAATAACCCTTTACATCCTTCAGCTGTGCAGCTTCCAAATACACATATACAATACAGTGACATCTAGTGGCGAAACCTTTGTACTACTTTCATCACCACAACAGTGCAATAAGTACAGACTTTTGCGAGGGGTGTATACAACTGCAACACCCATGGTAGGACACCACATTACATCCTGGAGGCGCAGCGTGTAGCAGTATTATGTCCTGGAGGCGCAGCGTGTAGCAGTATTATGTCCTGGAGGCACAGCGTGTAGCAGTATTATGTCCTGGAGGCACAGCGTGTAGCAGTATTATGTCCTGGAGGCACAGCGTGTAGCAGTATTATGTCCTGGAGGCACAGCGTGTAGCAGTATTATGTCCTGGAGGCACAGCATGTAGCAGTATTATGTCTTGGAGGCACAGCGTGTAGCAGTATTACATTCTGGAGGTGCAGCGTGTAGCAGTATTGTGTCCTAGAGGCACAGCGTGTAGCAGTATAAAATCTTGGAAGCACAGCGTGTAGAAGTATAACATCCTGGAGGCACAGCATATACCTCTAATATGTCCTGGAGGCACAGTGTGTAGCAGTATTACATCCTGGAGACACAGCGTGTAGCAGTAATATGTCCTGGAGGCACAGCGTGTAGCAGTATAAGTATTATGTCCTGGAGGCGCAGCATGTAGCAGTATAAGTATTATGTCCTGGAGGTGCAGCATGTAGCAGTATAAGTATTATGTCCTAGAGGCGCAGCATGTAGCAGTAATATGTCTTGGAGGCGCAGCGTGTAGCAGTATTATGTCCTGGAGGTGCAGTGTGTAGCAGTATTATATCCTGGAGGCGCAGCATGTAGCAGTAATATGTCTTGGAGGCGCATCGTGTAGCAGTATTATGTCCTGGAGGTGCAGTGTGTAGCAGTATTATATCCTGGAGGCGCAGCATGTAGCAGTAATATGTCTTGGAGGCGCAGCGTGTAGCAATATTATGTCCTGGAAGCACAGGGTATAGCAGTAATATGTCCTGGAGGTACAGTGTGTAGGAGTATGTCATAATGAGGTTGGGGGTGTTCGGATGGGGCAGGGCTGAGAGGGCTTGATATTGTATGTGGGCTGGTGGAGTTGGTATGCAAATGCTGCTTTAACGTTTAAGTCTGGCCCTGCCCGTACAGGCTAGGTTTCAATGCAGTACACACCGCAGTGTAGTGCCCTAACACCTAAGCAGTGATGTGTAGACATCACTGTGTCTGTGTTTGGCTCAACCACCAGGGCCAGCAAGTAAGGGGTTAATGAACCCCTAATAGTGAGTTTACACAGAGAGATTCATCTGATAGATTTTTGAAGCCAAAGCCAGGAACAGACTGTAAACAGAGAACAGGTCATAAAGAAAACACTGAGATGTCTTCTCTTTTCAAATCCATTCCTGGCTTTGACTTACAAAATCTGTCTGTGTAAATGCACCCTTACCTGCTGGTCTGGACACTGAGCAGAGCTATCACACAGCGACAAAGTGAGCAACCTGTGACCCGCAGAGACGGGGATAGCAGCAGAGAGCTACAGGTTGCCAGAAGGGGGCCATGGCGGGGGAGAGCTCATGCAGCGGCCATGGAGGCGGAGAGCTTATGTCTGGGTTTGTGTGTGGCGCCATCGCCTTTCAGCCTTCTCCTCGTGGGAGACTCAAAGGATAATATTGTAATAAAAATTGTAATAAAAAGCGATCAAAAAGTTGCATATGCGCAATCAAGGTACCGATAGAAAGAACACATCATAACGCAAAAAATGACACCTGACACAGCCCCATAGACCAAAGGATAAAACGCTATAAGCATGGGAATAGAGCAATTTTAAGGAACATATATTTGTTAACAATTTTTTACAGGCCATCAGATAATATAAAAAATATACATGTTACATATCGTTGTAATCATAACAACTTGAGGAACATATATAACAAGTCAGTTTTACCCCAGGGCGAACAGCGTAAGGGCCCTATTCCACAGTAACGATAATCGGCCGGATCGGGCCCATTTGGCCCGATTCGGACGATTATCGTTCGGTGAAATAGAGAGAACGATCAGCCAATGATCGTGTCATCGGCTGATCGTTCATTTAGGACCAGACCTAAAATCATCGTTCCCCCACCGTGCATCGCTACGGTTGAATAGCGGTGCGCGGCGGCCGACCAACGATTTGAGAAGAAACAGCAGCATCATCATACATTACCTGGCTCCAGGGCTTCTTCTCTGCGCTGTCTTCATCCCCGGGTCCCGCGCGCTCTATCTTCTGAATGGCCGGTCAGCTGACGGAGCGCTCAGCCAATCACAGGCCGGGACCGCCGCGGCCTGTGATTGGCTGAGTGTGGCCTGTCAGCTGACCGGCCATTCAGAAGATAGAGCGCGGGGGACCCGGAGAGGAGACGGAGCGGAGGACAAGCCCTGCAGCCAGGTAATGTATGATGCTGCAAGGGCTGCAAGGACATCGGTAACAATGTCCTTGCAGCCCTCGCTCAACGATCATCGGGCCGTGGAATAGGCCCAGTAAACAAGTTGACATCGTTGATCGGGCCCTCCTCGGCCCGTGGAATAGGACCCTAAAAACGGGGGAAAAAAACAAATAAAAGAAATGCAATTTTTTTCTCAATTTCACCACACATTGAATTTTTTTCTGGTTCGCAGTGTACTTTATGAAAAAATTCAGCCTGTCATTGCAAAGTACAATTAGTGTCCCAAAAAATAAGGGCTCATGTGGGTCTCGAGGTGGAAAAATGCAACTGCTATGGCCTTTTAAGCACAAGGAGGGAAAAACGAAAACACAAAAATTGAAATTGGCCCGGTCCTCTAAGGGCTAGTAACTCCTCAGCTCTGCTACATCTGAACAAGACCCCCTTCCTCCCTTCCTTTCTCCCACCCAAAGTAAGGGTGCCAGCAGCTTGGGTTAACCCCTGTACGACTGTGGCACGGCTCCCCAGCTGCAGCTAATCACTACTGATTCTAAATTATAGGGGGAGATTTATCAAACATGGTGTAAAGTTTAATTTCTGTGAGAAATGAAAGGTGGAATCTGATTGGTTGCTAGGGGCAACTGACTCAGTTTCACTTTATACCAGTTTCATACATTTCCTCCATTGTCTATATAGGTTATAATTTAGATGCAGAGCTGGGAAGCCCTGCTGCAGTCAGAGAGGGGTTAACCCAAGCAAATTACTTGGGTGTGGGGGGGATGGGGGTCAGCTGGGGGTGTGTGTGTAATGGATGGGGGTCAGCTGGGGGTGTGGGGGGGATGGGGGTCAGCTGGGTGTGTGTGTGTGTGTGTGATGGATGGGGGTCAGCTGGGGGTGTGTGTGTGATGGATGGGGGTCAGCTGGGGGTGTGTGTGTGATGGATGGGGGTCAGCTGGGGGTGTGGGGGGGGGTCAGCTGGGGGTGTGGGGGGGTCAGCTGGGGGGGGTGGGGGGGGGGTCAGCTGGGGGCGTGGGGGGGGATGGGGGTCAGCTAGGGGTGTGGGGGGGATGGGGGTCAGCTGGGGATGTGGGGGGATGGATGGGGGTCAGCTGGGTGTGTGTGTGATGGATGGGGGTCAGCTGGGGGTGTGTGTGTGATGGATGGGGGTCAGCTGGGGGTGTGGGGGTCAGCTGGGGGTGTGGGGGGGGTAAGCTGGGGGTGTGGGGGGGATGGGGGTCAGCTGGGGGTGTGTGTGTGATGGATGGGGGTCAGCTGGGTGTGTGTGTGTGTAATGGATGGGGGTCAGCTGGGGGTGTGGGGGGGATGGGGGTCAGCTGGGGGGGGGTGTGATGGATGGGGGTCAGCTGGGGGTGTGGGGGGGGTCAGCTGGGGGTGTGGGGGGGTCAGCTGGGGGGGGTGGGGGGGGGGGTCAGCTGGGGGCGTGGGGGGATGGGGGTCAGCTGGGGGTGTGGGGGGGATGGGGGTCAGCTGGGGATGTGGGGGGATGGATGGGGGTCAGCTGGGTGTGTGTGTGATGGATGGGGGTCAGCTGGGGGTGTGTGTGTGATGGATGGGGGTCAGCTGGGGGTGTGGGGGTCAGCTGGGGGTGTGGGGGGGGGGGTAAGCTGGGGGTGTGGGGGGGATGGGGGTCAGCTGGGGGTGTGTGTGTGATGGATGGGGGTCAGCTGGGTGTGTGTGTGTGTAATGGATGGGGTTCAGCTGGGGGTGTGGGGGGGATGGGGGTCAGCTGGGGGGGGGTGTGATGGATGGGGGTCAGCTGGGGGTGTGGGGGGGGGTCAGCTGGGGGTGTGGGGGGGTCAGCTGGGGGGGTGGGGGGGGTCAGCTGGGGGCGTGGGGGGGGATGGGGGTCAGCTGGGGGGGGGTGTGATGGATGGGGGTCAGCTGGGGGTGTGGGGGGGGTCAGCTGGGGGTGTGGGGGGGTCAGCTGGGGGGGTGGGGGGGGTCAGCTGGGGGCGTGGGGGGGGATGGGGGTCAGCTGGGGGTGTGGGGGGGATGGGGGTCAGCTGGGGATGTGGGGGGATGGATGGGGGTCAGCTGGGTGTGTGTGATGGATGGGGGTCAGCTGGGGGTGTGTGTGTGATGGATGGGGGTCAGCTGGGGGTGTGGGGGTCAGCTGGGGGTGTGGGGGGGGTAAGCTGGGGGTGTGGGGGGGATGGGGGTCAGCTGGGGGTGTGTGTGATGGATGGGGGTCAGCTGGGTGTGTGTGTGTGTAATGGATGGGGGTCAGCTGGGGGTGTGGGGGGGATGGGGGTCAGCTGGGGGGGGTGTGATGGATGGGGGTCAGCTGGGGGTGTGTGTGTGTGTGTAATGGATGGGGGTCAGCTGGTGGTGTGTCTGTGATGGATGGGGGTCAGCTGGGGGGGTGTGTGTGATGGATGGGGGTCAGCTGGAGGGGTGTGTGTGTGATGGATGGGGGTCAGCTGGAGGGGTGTGTGTGTGTGTGATGGATGGGGGTCAGCTGGGGGTGTGTGTGTGTGATGGATGGGGGTCAGCTGGGGGTGTGTGTGTGTGATGGATGGGGGTCAGCTGGGGGTGTGTGTGTGATGGATGGGCGTCAGCTGGAGGGGTGTGTGTGTGTGTGTATGATGGATGGGGGTTAGCTGGGTGTGTGTGTGTGTGATGGATGGGGGTCAGCTGGGTGTGTGTGTGTGTGTGTGTGATGGATGGGGGTCAGCTGGGGGGGTGTGTGTGATGGATGGGGGTCAGCTGGGGTTGGGGTGATGGATGGGCGTCAGCTGGAGGGGTGTGTGTGTGTGTGTGTGTGTGATGGATGGGGGTTAGCTGGGTGTGTGTGTGTGATGGATGGGGGTCAGCTGGGTGTGTGTGTGTGTGTGATGGATGGGGGTCAGCTAGGTGTGTGTGTGTGTGATGGATGGGGGTCAGCTGGGTGTGTGTTTGTGTGATGGATGGGGGTCAGCTGGGGGTGTGTGTGTGATGGATGGGCGTCAGCTGGAGGGGTGTGTGTGTGTGATGGATGGGGGTCAGCTGGGTGTGTGTTTGTGTGATGGATGGGGGTCAGCTGGGGGTGTGTGTGTGATGGATGGGCGTCAGCTGGAGGGGTGTGTGTGTGTGATGGATGGGGGTCAGCTGGGGGTGTGGGGGGGATGGGCGTCAGCTGGAGGGGTGTGTGTGTGATGGATGGGGGTCAGCTGGGGGTGTGGGGGGGATGGGGGTCAGCTGGGGGTGTGTGTGTGTGTGTGTGTGTAATGGATGGGGGTCAGCTGGGGGTGTGTGTGTGATGGATGGGGGTCAGCTGGAGGGGTGTGTGTGTGATGGATGGGGGTCAGCTGGAGGGGTGTGTGTGTGTGTGATGGATGGGGGTCAGCTGGGGGTGTGTGTGTGTGATGGATGGGGGTCAGCTGGGGGTGTGTGTGTGTGATGGATGGGGGTCAGCTGGGGGTGTGTGTGTGATGGATGGGCGTCAGCTGGAGGGGTGTGTGTGTGTGTGTGTGATGGATGGGGGTTAGCTGGGTGTGTGTGTGTGTGATGGATGGGGGTCAGCTGGGTGTGTGTGTGTGTGTGTGTGTGATGGATGGGGGTCAGCTGGGGGGGTGTGTGTGATGGATGGGGGTCAGCTGGGGTTGGGGTGATGGATGGGCGTCAGCTGGAGGGGTGTGTGTGTGTGTGTGTGTGTGATGGATGGGGGTTAGCTGGGTGTGTGTGTGTGTGATGGATGGGGGTCAGCTGGGTGTGTGTGTGTGTGTGATGGATAGGGGTCAGCTGGGTGTGTGTGTGTGTGATGGATGGGGGTCAGCTGGGTGTGTGTTTGTGTGATGGATGGGGGTCAGCTGGGGGTGTGTGTGTGATGGATGGGCGTCAGCTGGAGGGGTGTGTGTGTGTGATGGATGGGGGTCAGCTGGGGGTGTGGGGGGGATGGGCGTCAGCTGGAGGGGTGTGTATGTGATGGATGGGGGTCAGCTGGGGGTGTGGGGGGGATGGGGGTCAGCTGGGTGTGTGTGTGTGTGATGGATAGGGGTCAGCTGGGGGGGTGTGTGTGATGGATGGGGGTCAGCTGGGGGTGTGGGGGGGATGGGCGTCAGCTGGAGGGGTGTGTGTGTGATGGATGGGGGTCAGCTGGGGGTGTGGGGGGGGGGGGGGGGTCAGCTGGGTGTGTGTGTGTGTGATGGATAGGGGTCAGCTGGGGGGGTGTGTGTGATGGATGGGGGTCAGCTGGAGGGGTGTGTGTGTGGGGATGGGGGTCAGGTGGGGTAGTGTGTGGGAGAAGGCAGTTATCTGGATGGGGGTCATTCCTTTTTACTGACACGGACTGTACTGCACATTGGTGAGTATTGAAGCCGGGGGAGATTCATTCTTTGGACAGACGACGGAATCCGCCTGTGCATAGAATGGAATCTATGACACGGGCGGAGATGCACATGCCCGCCGCAGTCCGCGGGCGACGGATTCCACAACGGATTTTACGTCGCTTTTCCGAAGTGTGCACATAACCTTACATGGCAGCTGGGGGCCTACCAAAAAACTATGTGGCACCAATTTTAAGTTTAGTAAGGGTGCCCTCAGACACACTTTTTGTCTGACGTTTTTCAGGCCAAAAAACCCCGACAATGTGGAGCATAGCGTTTTTTAAAAATGCATTTACGTTTTTTCTGGCATTTTAGCGTTTTTCACTTTGTGTGAATGATCTTTTTTGTGGTTTAGGCTACGTTCACATTAGCGTTTGACCATCCGGCACTATTCAGTCTACCTTTTCCGTTTTAGAGTAAGCAAAACGGAAACTGTCGGATCCGTTAAAATCCCCATAGATTCCCATGCTATTTTAGTGTGCTCCGTTTGCCCTAATTGTGCTCCGTTTGCATGCAATCCGTTCAAGATCCGTTTTTTTGAACGGAAGAAAAAATAGTGTTTGCAGTATTTTTCTTTCCGCTTAAAAAAAAACGGATCACGAACGGAAAGTGCACTTCCGTTTTTTTTTACATTGTAGTCAATGAGGACGGATCTAAAACGGAAGGTATTTCCGTTCACATCCGTTTTTTTCATCTGTTTTTGCACTGAGCATGCGCAGAAGCAGCAAGAAACCAAAGAAGAAAAATAAACTGATAGAAAAACGGATGCTGACTGATGCAAACGGATGCAAACTGATGTACAAAAGTCAGGTTTTTTTAAGCCAAAATACAAATGGACCATTAAAAAAAGATGAACATTTTGCATTCCGTTTGCATCAGTCTGCTCATCAGTTTATGCTCATCTGTTTAATTAATATAGACGGATCCGTTAGAAACAAAGAAAAACGCTAGTGTGGCTGAGCCCTTAGGCATTTTTGTGTGCTGAACTTTTTTCCTCTGCATTCACCTTGACCTACTGTAGATGCTGGACAACAAAAGGTAAACAAAAGGGCCATTCGTACAGCAATGGCATTTTGGACACAACCAGAACAATCCCATTGCAGTCTGTGGGAGAAAAAAACACAACAGTTTGCCAAACGCCACATCCTCAGCATTCTGCATTTTTGACAGACTGCCATAGAATCTCAAAAACGCTGTGTGTAAGGCAGATCATAAACTTTCATAGACTTCCAGCTAACATCTGTCCGCTGATGTTTTTACAAAAAAAAAAAAAATGGCGTTTTTATTGAGGTTTTTAAAGATTTTAAACCAGTGTGAAGCCAGCCTTAGGTAGGAAACGGACTAGACATTTTTCAAATGGCACAATACCCATTTGATGTGTCCTGCTATGGCTTTCTTTCAGGGCAGCATGACGTCTTCCAGTGTGGTTTTTGCAGTTTTTTTGCAGCAGGGCCCTGTTTTCAGCTTTTTTCCCCATGGACCTCTATAGGGGATATTGTTATGGCATTTTTCCCCCCAGTTCTTTTATAAAAAAACAGGAATCATATGATAAAGAATCACGATAAGAAAAAAAAATACAAGGATAAAATGCCAAAATGCCAGAAGATTTGACTAAATGAAAGAACACAGCATTAAATCTGTGCCGTAAAATCAGCTGCGGATCTGCTGCAGATCCGCAGCAGATTTCATGCTGTGTTCATTCATTTAGTCAAAGAAGTGACAAGTATTGAATCAAATTACCATATGGGGGCACCAACATTGACTACTAGCAGAGTAACTACTGAGTGGGGCACTACTGGAGGGATTAACAACTATATAGGACAATTATGGGATTACCTAATGTGTGGGGGAAATAATGGGGTAACTACTGTGTGCGTGCACTATAAAAGCGGTATTCTGATCAGAGGAAATACCTATTGAATCATTCCTCCACCTGGAGACTAACAATTTGTTTCATACTTATTATCTTTGCAGTCTCCATTCCCCAGTTCTTTTTTTGTAAACTTTTTTGTAAAACATTTTTGCACATCCAACATACAAAACTTACACAAAAAGCCCATAAACACAGGCTACATCAAAGTAATACATGGTATCAGCAAAATACCTGCCGCTTTGTGCGGAAGACAGAGAAAACTGAGTGCGAACTGTTCTCTCTGTCTCCCCGTCCTCCCCCCTCACTTGAAAGACGACTCAAGTAAAGAGCTTCCTGGCTGGCTGTTTCTACACTCTGTGATGCTGGAAGGGTTAAAGGGGTATTCCCCCCCAAGAGCTAAAAAAATTAAATGCCTCCAAACCTAGCTGGTCTTACTCACCACTAGCTGGTCTTACTCACACACTGGAGCGGCGTGGGCTGCGGGCGGCCACCGGGTGAACTGGGGGGTGCACAGTGTGGGGGAGATGCATGGGGCAGGTGTGCTCGCTTGGGGGGCGGAGGGGGGGTGTCTCTTGCAATAAAGGCAGCCCCCGCCGGCGTCCACAGGTGAGCCGCACAGACTGTGTGGGTTCACACGGAGGCAGGACTGTTGTGCCGCACGCACTGGGAGACCTGGGGAGGAGGAGGTGGGCGGCAGTAAAAAGAGCGCCGCGGGCGCCGGGTGAGCTGCGGGCTGGCCGACGGGAGACCTGGGGAGGGCTGCAGTGGAAGGAGCGCCGCGGAGCCAGGTGAGCTGCGGGGGGGTCTGTGTGTACGCCGGGGAGGGTCTGTGTGTACGCTGGGGAGGGGGGTGCTGCACTGAACGGAGCGGGCAGACGCCGGGTGAGCTGGGGGGGCAAACACTGCGGGTACGCTCCGGCGGCTGGCGGGGATACACAGTACTGGTGAGCTCCGGGGGGAAATACACAGTGGATCAGGGGGATTTGGGAGCTGGTGAATGGGGTTGCACAGTGAGGGGGCTGCTATCAGAGAGGCAGACGGCTGCAGCTGTCAGAGTCTCACTGTCCTCCCTCACTTCAGTGGACTGGGTTAGGAGCGCTAACCCAGCCCATTGAAGAGATGGAGGACACGTGATGCCGTCTCGGAGGGTGCGGGCCAGGAGCAGGGAGCGTGTCGGGTTGGACTGAGAGCTGATGATTCTATGCAATCCGTGGGGGTGAACGCATCTAGATAACAGCAAAACTGTGCAGAATACATAATAACTTGATATTGGAAAGTTGAAAAGCTACGGGTGGGCAATGTATTAAAGGGGTTGTCCGGCGATAAAAAATTATTCACAGAATAACACACATTACAAAGTTATACAACTTTGTAATGTATGTTATGTCTGTGAATGGCCCCCTTCCCCGTGTCCCACCACCCGTGGACGACACGAGATGCGGTGAGTATAATGCACCACACTTCCGGGTCTAGCGTGGGTGGGGGGAAACACGGGGAAGGGGGCCATTCACAGACATAACATACATTACAAAGTTGTATAACTTTGTAATGTGTGTTATACTGTGAATAATTTTTTATCGCCGGACAACCCCTTTAATACAAAAATAATTTGGGGGGAAATAAAGGGGTTATCCAGCGCTACAAAAACATGGCCAATGTTCCCCCTACTGTTGTGTCCAGTTCAGGTGTGGTTTGCAATTAAGCTCCATTTACTTCAATGGAACTGAATTTCAAAACCCCACCCAAACTGGAGACAACAGTAGGGGGAAAGTGGCCATGTTTTTGTAGCGCTGAATAACCCCTTTCATCTGAGGTCAAGATGCTGGTGATTTCACTGTGATTAATCCTCCCAGCATTACAGAGTGCAGATACAGACAGCCAATGAAGCTGTTTATGTGTTTAAATGAGCCTTCTCGGAAGGGAGGTGGGTGAAGGGGATTCAGAGCAGAGACAGAGAGCTCACACGCAGCTTTTTGTGCCTTAACCAGAAAGTAGCAAGCTCAAAACTGGGAGAGACACTGAAAAGGTAATAACAAGTATACAAATAAAAGTTCAGCTCACTGCAGTTGGAACTAAATTAAAGGGGTTATCCAGCGCTACAAAAACATGGCCACTTTCCCCCTACTGTTGTGTCCAGTTTGGGTGGGGGTTTGAAACTCAGTTCCATTGAAGTAAATGGAGCTTAATTGCAAACCACACCTGAACTGGACACAACAGTAGGGGGGAAAGTGGCCATGTTTTTGTAGCGCTGGATAACTCCTTTAAGCCCGTCTGGTGCATGGGAGTGAAGTGTCCACCATGTACAAGAACAGGATAAAGTAAGTTAGCAATCCAGGGAACGGTCCATAAGTTTATTCACTCAAAGCTTCATAAAAACAGACTTCATGCAGAAGAGACACGGCGGACATGTTTCAGTCAACAGATGCATGATGCTATGAATGAGATCTGTTGATCGAAACATGTCAGTTGTGTCTTTTCTGCATGAAGTCTGTTTTTATGAAGCTTTGAATTAATAAACCTTAGGACCATTCCCTGGACTGCTGGATGACTTCAATGTAAGGACACTATTATGGGGAAGCTACTGTTTGGGGCAGTATTACGGGGTACTAGGGAAGTAATACTGCATGGACTACAGAAGGGGCATTATTACCATTTGGGGCACTGTGGATGGGGAGTTTGTATATAGGTAAATAGGAGGTGTTATAGAAGTCCAGATTCAAAGATGTTTGCCTGGTAGATGCTGTGGAGATGAGTTGTGACCAGAAGAAGTCATGCTGGCGGTCTGGATCAAGTAGGGAAGAGGAGAAAAAAAGACTCCAATCAGAGAAGACATCACCTGTAAGTAACTGGATGTACAGTAAGTGTGCTGTAATATGCCCCATGTATGTTCTGCATATAGGGTTTTGTATACAGTATGATGGTATTACTTATAGGTCATTAGGTGGTGGAAATATATGATCAAGATATGACAGTTTAAGTTTTTCCCCTGTATAGTGTTATTATTGGTAATTATGACCAGTATAATGTGTTTTATTTAGTAAGAGTATAATGGTTATTATGTGGTGGTAATATTTGGCCTTCCTATAGAGTTGATCATAGTCTACTCAATATGGTGAGTAACAATATGTTAATACTATGTACAGGATTATACTTGTTCCTTGTATACTTATATATTGGGATTTGTCTATTAGGAAAGGAGAATTTGTGATCTGGTTGCAAAATCAAATGTACATGGAGCAGTAATAGCACTAGGGAAAAGGTTTGCATGGAGTTGAGGAAGAGTTTTAAAGAATTGGGTAACCAGAAGGGTTACTCTTTGAGTGATAATAGTTTGTATCAGTAAAAGGGCATTTTAGACGGTTATGGGTGAGTTGTAATACCACAGCCTTGCCGCCTATGAGAAGGTGTAAAATTGGATGCCACTAGAAATAAGTATTGGTAACTTTGTAAGCTCTCAGTTATAGAGGACATAATGAATAGAGAGAACAAGAATAAAAAACTGAAAACTGAACCTAGTATGAGTGAGAAGGACTGGAATCCTGATGGTTGGCAAATGACCATTATGTATGGCGGCTGCGGCCCTAAAGGGAAAACCAGGATAAGAGTGCAGACTGGAATGACGTAGCCTAGAATGATAGGAATGCTCCCAATCTGGGTTTTGTGAATGTCATGGCTATAGTCATCTCTGCAAGTAGTAATTGTTGAGCTGTTTTAAATGGGCTGGGTTTTTTTTTTGCCTATGGCCGGGAAGGAAGTGGATGAGGGCACTAACGTCCACTTATCTCCCTGGTTCCAGCGCCAGGTCCCGGATCGCTCCGATCCGCGTTTCCCGGCTGCTTCCTGGTCCCTGACGCGGGCAAGAGCCGTGACGTTTCAAGTCCGCTCAGCCAGTCAGTGACGGAGGTGGGATCCCGCTTCCATCACTGACTGGCGGAGCAAACTTGAAACGTCACGGGACCCGCCGCTGGAATCGGGGAGGTGAGTGGACGTTGTTGCCCTCAGCCACCTCCTCCCCGGCCAGATCGAAAAAAAAGCCCCTCTGCCAGAGTACCCCTTTAAAGCAGAGTATAGCCTGAGCCCGCCCTGATTTTATTTTGGAGGCTGAGGACTAGGCCCAAGAGGTGAGATTTATAAGCGCAGGGACCCATCTGATGAGGTCACCCTATTGGGGAGAACAGCCTCAAACGATTTGTTCAGAATGTGTGCTAAGAACTTCAAATCTATATATGCAATACTTGAATAAAAACATTAAAGGGGGTAGTTCACAAAAAAAGAAATCAGTTTTAAATCAACTGTTACCAGAAAGTGCCAGAGATTTGTAATTAACTTCTATTAAAAAATTTTGTTTTCCAGTACTTATCAGCTGCTGAATATCCTGCAAGAAGTGGTATTCTTTCCAGTCTGGAGAGCAGTAAAGGTTTTCTATGGGGATTTGCTACTGCTCTGGACAGTTCCTGACACGGAGGTGGCGGCAGAGAGCGCTGTGTCATACTGAAGAGAATACACCGCTTCCTACAGGACATACAGCAGCTGATAAGTACTGGAAAACTTGAGGATTTTTAATAGAAGTAAATTACAACTCTCTGGCACTTTCTGACACTAGTTGATTTAAAAGAAAAAAAAAATGGTGAACAACCCCTTTAAAACAATCTATGTACTCTATTTATATTCATATGCCTTAGTGCTCACAGTGTGTTTCTGTGTTTATTTCCTGCACTGTATATTTGCCAAAGTAGTTCCCATACCATACAGCATGATGCTTAAAGATACTGAACCAAATCTGTTATCACTGAAGAACAGCTCACCGAACATGTGCCACAAGACAAGACACATGCGGATCTGAGAAGAAAAACCATACACACATCCCATTTTAAGGTCTAATAAAAAACATGAATTTCAAGAAATATGTAAGAAGCATGAACCATGCAACAGTAACTGTAACATCTGTAATGTTTGATGGCTCACAATTCACTGAAGGTAAACATGATGTAAAATGAGTAAATCTGAGCCAATGTGTAAGGCCCTGTGCACACTGCCATGTATACTGGCCGCATTTTACAGACTGAACGCAATCCCTGTGAATGAGACTAATAATAATAGCTCCAGAGTGCCAGTGTAATACTCAACCGAACTGAGAAGCTGTATCGATCTATATAGTTATATGATGACGCATTAATTGTATGATGAATTGATGAGAATTTTAGGGTATACAAGCCCCCCTGTGTACTATCCGTATCTTACTGATTGAAAACCCACCCAATGGGAATAATCAGTGCTGAAATATGGGAGAATAAAGAAGACCGCTGATATTTAATGTATCCTGCACAGCTATGACATTGTTCCATATACATGATACATATGCACACACAGCTACACAGGACTGGTGCTGGTGCCATTACATTATGACATCATCAGTGACCTCACAATACAGTTATGGCAACCTTACAATTTCCATCCAGCACAAGAGCAGATACTGTTTGGTTTCTTCAGGAAAGCAGCTATATTCAGCATCACAGACTTTTGTTTGTTAATATAATTTGGACCCCTCTCTATTTAGCCTACCTATGGCAGATAGGAGCGTCTCCAGAACAACAGCAATGACATCACTGCCAAAGATCAAAAGCAGCAGCCTGGTGGGGGATTGCCGAAACGCAATAAAAAAGCCCTTTATATAACATTGGAGCGTGGAGAGTAAAGCTGGAATGGCATACAACACCAGGTTGCCAAATGTCCCCAAACCCGGCACTATGGCAGTGAAGACATCACAAGGAGGTAAAGAGGCGGCTGAAAGATTTCCTGTACATCCCAAAATATAATATACCACCACTAGCCTTTAAGTGTGTCACTGCCGACAATAATGGGAGGAGGAAACAAGAAGAGCCAATACATGGTATTCTAAAGACTGATGCAGCCAAATCCCACCGCAAAAACCGTGAGATTTAATACTCATCTCAAAATTAAATACATCGAGAGAAAGGACCCGGACTGAGAAGAGGAGAGGACAACTGTTACCAACAGAAAGGACACAGCATACCTTCACCCCTAAAGCCAGTCCTGTTATAAGTACTTTACCTATTACTAAAAAATGAAATAAAACACACAAAAAAAAAAAAAATTACTTTTTCTTTCCTGTTTTACTTATTTTGTTTATGGTCACAAACACCTGTAATTTCCTTTTAATGTTTATGTATGTGACATAGGGCTGGGCGATATTGACCTTAATCAATATCGCGGTTTATCGCACATGTAGCCGCGGTAACGATAATTCAACGATAATTATGACACGCCCCTTTTTGCAAACCACACCCACACCACACCCACACCAAACTGACGACATTTCGATTAAAAAAAGTAAAAAAGAACTCACTGAGCAGCAACCCGTGGTTAGTCTATTATCATTATTATTAGTCATTATTAGGGGACCTGGACATGTATATACAGGTATACAGCCTCTACAGGATGTGTATACACAGGGGGTCACATAGGGATTGTTGTTTATGACTATACGGGGGTGGGAGGGGGGGGGGTGGCTAGGGGTGTATTACTATACAGGAGGTACATAGGGATGGAGGTACGGGTCTATACATGGGAGTGCATATGGATAGAGATGTATGACTATACAGGGGGGGGATAGGGGATGTATGACTATACGGGGGGGATAGGGGATGTATGACTATACAGGGGGGGATAGGGGATGTATGACTATACAGGGGGGGATAGGGGATGTATGACTATACAGGGGGGGATAGGGGATGTATGACTATACAGGGGGGGATAGGGGATGTATGACTATACAGGGGGGATAGGGGATGTATGACTATACAGGCGGGGCACATAGAGATAGGAGTGTATGACTATACAGGGGGTGGATTGGGGTGTATTACTATACAGGGGGGACGGATTGGGGTGTATGACTATACAGGGGGGTACGGATTGGGGTGTATGACTATACAGGGGGGTACGGATTGGGGTGTATGACTATACAGGGGGGTACGGATTGGGGTGTATGACTATATAGGGGTGTATTACTGTACAAGGAGCACAGGGAGGTGTATGCTGGGACCTGTAGTCCCCTCAGTACAGGACTGTAACATAGGAGGAATAATGGGCTGCAGCAGGCAGGATGCCACACACAGCAATGTCTCCTATAAGTTATCCTGCCTGCTGCAGCCCATTATTCCTCCTATGTTACAGTCTTGTACTGTACTACAGGAAAGCCGCCGCCAAGTGCTGCTGTGACATGGCCGCGTCCCTGCACACACAGGACAACATGTGCAGCGCTCGCCGGCCGGCCGGGTGTGTGTGTGTGTGTGTGTG
The DNA here is from genome assembly GCF_027789765.1 of Dendropsophus ebraccatus. Classification (NCBI taxonomy): domain Eukaryota; kingdom Metazoa; phylum Chordata; class Amphibia; order Anura; family Hylidae; genus Dendropsophus; species Dendropsophus ebraccatus. The sequence goes on from NC_091455.1 coordinate 171,859,672, forward strand.
GGTGGGGGCTCGGACGGGACTGATGCCGGTCCCCCCTCCCGGACCAGTCCCATCCGATCGCCCCCACACCCGGCCGGCGCGGCCATGTCACAGCAGCACTTGGCGGCGGCTTTCCTGTAGTCCCCTCAGTGTGCAGGGACGCCGGACCGGACGGGTGGTGGGCGCTTTGGCAGGACAGGTGCGGTGGGACGGAGCTTCGGACCGGACGAGTGGGTAGGGCGGACAGGTGCGCGGACCGGACTGGCGGTCGCTTGGGGAGGGGGAAGGGGAAGGGGAGAGCATTCTCACTTGGACCCTGCTGCTGCTCCTCCACCTCCCGCTGACACCAGCGCTAGTGCCGGGCCGCTTGTGTGTGTGCGGGGGGCTCTGACAGGACGGGCGCAGGGACACAGAAATACAAAAATACCGCAGATACCGTCCTGGCCAAGTTGAAGTCGGTTAACCGACGCCAGTGACGGTATCGGTATTTTTGCGGTATACCGCCCAGCCCTAATGTGACATAATTCCATTTATTATTGGTTATTTTGCCCTTGATATAATGGGGTTTATTTAGTAAGAGTACAATGGTAACATGTAGTTCTTATGTGGTGGTAGTATCTGGTAATTGTGTAGCGGTATTGTTTGACCTTCATAGCGAGTTGGTGAAAGTCTACTCAATATGACACCCCTACCTTCATTGGAACTGAAGGCCGCTATATGACACCTGCTGAGTATCGTGTGTAGATCTAATTCCTATTAATGACATACAGGTTCAATAGTCAGCGGCCTCAGCAACTCTACTCTCATCCCATGTCAGATCAGTCACGACAGTACTGTCACCTATATACTGCCCAGAGGAGCTGCATCTCTCTGCACCCGATGTTGGGTCACGCATAGCAGCACTGTCATTTACACAATCCTGTTCTGTTTTTTAACCTTATTTGTTTAAGATTTGCAAATAACTAAAGAGGTTCTGCTCCAGGCCAGCAATGAGGGGACGGGTGGGGCCTTTAGCTATATGCAAAACTGAAACAAATACAATGTTTAAAAACTCAGCTCTGTGAGCAATCAACAAGTGAGATAGGACTTCTGACTTGTTACTTCTGACAAGTCAGAGATCACTTCATTTTGTTACCTGAGAAATGCAAGCTAGGTGCTGCCTAGCAATTGAAGTGAAAGTGAAGCGCAAACTAAATAGGGACTTGTGATACTTAATTACTGACATTTCAGAGATCAGATATCACACATTATTTTACCAGAAGTCAGGTATAAGTCATGATTTGTCACAAGTCATTTGTTATTTGTCAGTAGTCAGAAGTAATTTGTCAGTAGTCAGAAGTAATTTGTCAGTAGTCAGAAGTAATTTGTCACTTTTGGCAGGCCATAAAGTGACTTCTCCATCTGCTGTGGCCTCTATGTGCTTTGTCTGCCCTGCAGATTATCCCACCATCACAGATGAGAGTAGGTGGAGGGGCCGTCAGCAGCAGGAACCCTGACATGAGTTGCTGAGGGCAGGGGAAGGTTACATTGGTTTTTAAAATGAACTGGTCCTGCCATCCTGAAATACAGAGGTAAATGTCTCTGTGGGCAGTTCCAGCATCCCCTTACAGCAGTATTACTGCCCTGATTGTGGCCCTGCACACAGAGAACACAGAGCAGAAATGTCTGTCAGCTGGGCCCCCCCCCTGCCCCATACATAGACAACCACCACATTAGTTGCTCACAGTGACTAAATGACAAGTTGACACACGGGCGCTCGTCAACATCTTCAGTGTCTGACAAACATCTTATGCTCTTCATGTTTACTTCAACTTTCTTCCCTTTTCCTATACAGTAGCAATCCCGCTGTTTGGTGTCATGTGCAGTAAAGTGAGTAAGTATGTAGGTTGCCCCCCCCATATGTAGGATCCCCCATATAGTAACAATATCCCATTCTATAACCCCCCCATATAGTAATAATGCCCCCTGCTGTGCCCTCATATAGTAGTAATGTCCTGCTGTGCTCTCCATATAGCAATAATGCCCCCTGCTGTGCCCTCATATAGTAGTAATGCCCTGCTGTGCTCTCCATATAGTAATAATGCTCCCTACTGTGCCCCCATATAGTAATAATGTCCCCCACCACATAGTAATAATGCCTCCTACTGTGCATTCCCTGATGCCAATGCTGCTGCTGTACACCCCCATACAGCAATAATGCCCCCGGCTGTGGGTGAGACAGATATATCCCGCCACCCAATCTATTTAGCCTCTCTAGCTATATAACCACATTTTACTGCTTCTGTTACTGAGTAAACACTGCTTTACCTTTATCAAGGTCAGCAATGAATTCTATTTACAATGCAGGCCGTGTCCAGGCACACAAGGTTTCTGTTTGACTTTTCATACATATTGTACATTTTAAATACTTTACTTCTTATTTCAAAGTAAATTTGGACTTTTTGCAGAAGGAAGTGAAGATTTTATTCAGAGCCTTTGACAGCTGAATTGTACAAGATGCCGTTTGAATGGCACAGACAAGGGCTATAAGGCGAAGCAGAATAATTGCTCTTAGCAAAGTAAACAGGAGGTGCAAATAAAGTACATGTTTAATTTTCTTTTAGTTAAAGATGAAAAATTTGCCAAATAGATTTCCTGAAACCTTGTTTTCTGTATAAAGGTAGGTTTACACTGAGGAAAAGAGGCGAAAATTCCCAGGCCTCTTTTCCTTAGTGTGAATGTACCCTAATTCCATATCTGCACACACTGGGGTAATATTACTTAGACTACAGTTTAATTTTTCTAGTATTGTTTGAAAATGAGAGCTGAAATCTGATTAGTTGATATGTGGAACTGCTCCCATAGATTTGATAAGGGCAGTTTCACTTATAGTGGGGCAGATTTGCTAATAATATCTAATACTTAGGCAATATAAACATAGACTAAACAGCCTAAATATTTGCACCTTTAGGCTATATTCCTGATACGGGATTTTAGCATGCAAATCACGGCCATCTTGATAATGACATCCATAAATAAGGATCATGAAAATTATTTACTACTCTAATTTCGTGCTAAAATCCAGTAGTGGGAACATAGCCTCAGACTGTTTAGTAATCTATACACTATACATGGACAGGTAATCTGATAAAGGGGTAAACCTGAAACACGTTATTGTTGGGAACCAAATAAACTACCTAATTTACTGGAACTGTAAGGGTCCATTTACACAGAAAGATTATCTGCCAAAAATTTGAAAAATCTCTGGCTCTCCTTTATCACCTGATCTCTGTTTTTGGCTTTGGCTTCAAATCTTTGGCAGATAATCTTTCTGTGTAAATAGACCCTTAGTGCTTTTATACCCATATTTCTCTGCCGTAAGAGGACTACTCCAATATCTTAAATTTGGTTCAAAAAGAATGGGAAACATAAGGAAAGGCTTTTTTTCTTTCAGCTCAAAAACTACATCAAAAGCTGCAGAGAATCTGTCCCCATATCAAGCCTCCCTTATTCAGGATCACAATAAAGTATATATAAAAAAAGGATCAAAACAATATAAAGAAGCCACAAGCTGACACTGTTAGAATAAGCTCCGTGTTTGCTCCACAGAATTTCTTTTATTATATTCTTCATCTTTTAGAGTCAAAGTTTGAATCTTTTATTGGTGCAGAACTAAGTGTCTGTCTCTTCAGTCATTTAGTATATAGTCTTTAATTTACGCTGGGTACACTGTGACCTCTGTTCTGTAAATGTCCTGATGACTACTGCCAAGAAGACACAGTCATTTTTTTTCTATATCATGCCAACTGATACATAACTATCACTTATTCTCCTGATTTTCTCTTTACAAACTTGTTGAAGGAGCTTTTAAATCCCTGATTTTTTTTCAAACAGCTAATAATGGTACAAAACAAAAGGAATAATAACTTACTAATTCTCTACCATGGTCTCCTAGTGGTCTCTATTTACCTAGCTCCAGGAATGTCATGTCATCCTTCATCCCATTACCCAGCTACTGCATTGGCTGCAGCAATACTATGCCAACATGTAATGCCATTGCTGAAGCCCAGTAAAAACAGATGGCGGAGGAGGACCAGGCAAGTATTGGTACAAGAGCACAAAGGGTTTTGTAAAGAGAGTATCATTCCTTATACTATTATCAGCTGTTTTGTAAAACATTTTAAAGCAACTCTGTACCCCCAATCTGCCCCCCCCCCCAAAAAAAAAATTTGTACCGTCAGCTGCTTTTAATCCAGGATCTGTCCTGCGGTCCCTTCAGCAGGTGATGCAGTTATTGTCCTTAGAAAAAACTTTTAAACTTGCAGCCATGTGTCAAATTGGTGTGGCCTAGAGTGTCTGTGCCCTAGGCCTGCACCACCTCTCCATCCCTCCTCCCCGCCCTCTTCGTCATTAGGAACGCCCCTGGCAGGATTTCTCCTCTTCATCACATGTGTCTTAACGATCCAGCACATGTGCAGTGTTCACCATTAGGAACGCTCCATCACTTGTCTGAACACTGCACAAGCGCAGACAAGTGATGAATAGGAGAGATCCTGACAGTGGCATTCCTAATGATGAAGAGAGCGCTTAGGAGGGACGAAGAGGCGGTGCAGGCCTAGGGCACAGGAACTCTAGGCCAAACCAATTTGATACAGGGCTGCAAGTTGTATTTTAGGACAATAACTGCATCACCTGCTAAATGAACCCCAGAACATATGTTGGGCTAAAAGCAACTATCTGACGGTACAAGCAGTTTGGAGGGACTCTTTAAAGGGACTGTTACAGTGTGCCTCATAAGAGCTGCAGAATACTTCAGGGAAAGTGCAGTGTTTGCCAGAAGATCTCCAGCAGATGTCCCTGACCGTCAGAGCAATGAAGAAGAGGCAGAGCCAATGGAGGGAGAGTCCCATGAAGAAAAAATGGTGGTGCTCTGTGAATGATCCGAGGCAAACCAAGTAACAGGTCAACTTAAGCCAACTGTATGAAATATGGCAGTCACCTAATATAATGCAATTTCACCCCTGACCTTGCAGAATATTGATGTTTTAAGGCACAATATACAAAAGGTGTCAGAACAACAGCACCTGGTGGATAGTCTAGTATTCTACAGAACAAAGTCATCCTAGTGGCACATAGTCCACCAACATAATTATTCCATAGTCTAAACACCATGCGCTATGCTATATCAAGCAAAACTACATGTAAGGGTGATGGGAACATTGCATTTCTTTGATAAGTCGGGATGAATAAGGTGAAATGCTATCACTTTATAAGATGAGAATTCTCCTTTAAGTTTCGGTGATATCAGCCTTACTGGAATTACCAGTGCTTCGCAGTAGTGGTAGTTTCTGCATGTAGATAATGATGTTCCTATTCAATATAGGCAGAAATTTTAAATCGGTAAGAAACTAAAAAACACTAGGGTACTCTGTAGATCTCAGATCATTTCACAGCTGCTGCATACACAGGGGAATGAGTAGGTATAAGGAGATACTATAGTATTTCCCTCCTGACTTTCTATTATCCTAGGATGCGCAGGAGAGATTCAATCCTGGCGTTCTCGGCAGCATACTAGTAACACAAGAGATAGAGCCGACAAGGGTTGTAATTAAAAGTTAGGAAATTGACAAATTGCTTATAGTTTATAAAGACACATACTTCACTGCTATCTTCTGACACCATTATTTATAGCCGTACAAATGCAATGTAATGACTATAGAGTTGCTTAGTGCTGCATGTAGCCTGAATAAAATTCTATGTGATACAAATGAGAACGCTCTGTAATCATAACGTAAACTACCATAACCACTGTAAAAAGTATAAAAAATCACAGAAAAAGCATCAGATAAGTTAAAGTGTATTATAGCCATAATAAGGTTGTAGGAGATTGCTTATTTCTTCTGTACACAGTACTACTCTTGTCTAGGGGTCGTATCTTCACTTAATATGACTGAGCTACAATACCACACACAGATCATGGATAAGAGTAAAGGCCCAAATCCACGGAACGATTATCAGCCGTATTCGGCCGATAATTGTCCCGGGGAATAGAAGGCAACAATCAGCTGACATGAACGATCGTTCATGTCGGCTGATTGTTGCAGTTGTTTGTTTTTCAACAAACAACTCATATAGCAGCGATCTGCTGCTGTTGTCCCGGGAAACAGGAGCGGCGGCAGCAAACGCCGCTATATGCTTTGGCCGCCCAGGCGATCTAGCGATCACTCGGGCAGCCTCCCCACGCCCCCCCCCCCCCCCCCGCCCGTCTCGCCCGCTCATTGCTGACGGGTGGAATAGTGGCGGCAGTGAGCGGGAAACGAGGAGCAAACGAGCACTGACAGCACTCGTTTGCTCCCCCAGTCGGCCCGTGGAATAGGGCCTTAAGGATCCCATGTTTGCATTAAAGAGTCTCATAGGTTGGCATTGGCTTTACCATTCTGCGAGGAGGAAGATTTGTACAGTCCTTTTCTTCTAACAGAAAAAAAAGTTTCTACATCTTCTCTTCTATCAGAAAAAAAAGTTTCTACACCAGCACCAGAATAGGATTCTTTACTGTAAGAGCAGTGAGACTATAGAATTCTCTGCCATGGTGATGGTGAACTCAATAAGCAAGTTGACAAGGAGCCTGGATACATTCCCCAATCTGTGCCGTAACTTTCTCTGCAAGTGTCAAAGAGAGGTAGTGGTGCACTTCGGCCCGCCTCACCACTACTTCCTCCTCCCAGCTTCTCTTGGATATTCATTGCCCCCATCTTCCGAGCCTCCTGGCAACATCATCTTTAGCTGCGCATGCGCCGTAGATAGCAAGGGCCGCGTGCGCTCTTGCCAGTTCACGCATGCACCCTGGTTCTGTGCATTGTGCGCACTCCTGTGGGCTGATTTGCTCATGCACCCTAGTGTGTCGGAGCATCGCAGGCGCACTGAGGGCCAAAGCAGGCACACTGAGGGCCAAAGCCTATGCCCTCAATTGCTTCACTTAATGTCGCTCCGACGCACTATGGCGCGTGCGCGATACGGTCGACAGAAGCGCGCACAAAGCACAGAACCAGGGTGCATGTGCGAACTGGCAAGGGCGCACGCGGCCCTTGCTATCTACGGTGCATGCGCAGCTAAAGATGACGTTGCCAGGAGGCCCGGAGGACGGGCACAATGAATGTTCAAGAGAAGTTGGGAGGAGGAAGTAGTGGTGAGACGGGCCGAAGTGCGGCATGAACGCATCACCACTACCCCTCTTTGACACTTGCAGAGAAAGTTACGGCACAGTGTGGGGACAAAGTACAGCACCCATCGGAAAAAGAAAGGTAACACACGTACCAAGAGACACACACCTTCATCACACTGTCAGCATCTCAGAACCAGAACAGGTGCTGACAGATTCCCTTTAAAGAGGTTATCTAGGTGTAAAAATGATATCATATATGTCGGCACAAGGAATACCACCGTGCGTCTCTGAAAGGAATATAAGTGCAATAAACCTAAAAATAAATAATTTTATCTATAATATGAAAGATAATAGATACTAATTATGTATTCTTCATAAGCCCCGCTTGCTTAGTAACAAGACATAGTAACATCACTTCACTCTGCAAATGATTTATTCAGAATGCTAAATGCAGATAGACTGAGATAGGAAAAAAAATGATTGAGACACTTTGCCCCTGAGGCTGTTTCTCCTCCATAAGCATTCTTGGGTACAGATGCACTGCGGGAACATTTTGTAATGGAAAATCATCTGAACTTTGCAACAGATTCAACTAAGAAAAGATGACAAAGCAAAAGCTGTCACAAAATGACACGTTTGGCATCTGTTGTTTGATGACTTACACAGAATTCATCAAGTATTTGTCTAAGTGATACATGAGAACGGGTAATCTGTCTACTTGTTATTGATGTACTAAAAATCTAAAGAAGACACCATAGAGGCCACTGCTAAAATCTGTAATTAAAGGAGAAGTCCGTTGGTTATAAAATCCGGCAGTTGACAGGGACTGAATTGAATACAAGTACTAACTTGTCTCTCCCCATACCCACGGTGACCAGCGGAGAAAATGACCAGGAGAAAATGCCTTCCGGCATTGGGTCCCTCAACCGATCCTGCCACTCACTGCAGGCACGGGGAGAGGTAAGTTAGTAATTGTTATTAATTTCCCCCCCTGAACCTGATGGTTGCTGGATTTTATAATCCACTGGACTTCTTTAAAGGGATTATCACAAGATTGAAACCTATGACCTATCATGTATCTGAATGAAGGTAAGTGAACTGCTGGAATCCCTACCGATCAGAAGAAGAGAGTCGCTTGGTCCCATATTGAGTGAATGGGTCAGTGTCAAGTATGCACTCTGCAGCTCCATTCCCTCTCTATGAGATATTCCAAAATTGTTAACATCCATAGTTGGCTAATTTTGGTAGCCCCATAGGAAGTAAATGGAGTTACAGCCAAGAAGGCATGCTGCCACTATATTCACTCAGGGGATGAGAGACCTTCATTCTTGTGATCGGTGGAGGTTCCAATGTTTGGATCTCCACCATTCAGATATGGTGGAACCAGGTCTTCATAATGTGCATCTGTGTCTGTTTTGATGTGCTTAATGATCTTATGTACCTGGTTGCTACAGTTTCATTTACTGTGGACAATGGTGCATGAGAGACCACCAGGGTCCTTGTAAAGACCAACCCTTTTAAAAACTGAGATTGGCCCAAAATTAATCTTAGAGGGTGACTGTCGTAAAAAATAACTTTTGACATGTCATCACTGCTGAAACCCGCTGTGATCAGAATATATAGCCGGAGATTCAGCCTGCTGTGAATAGGAGACATAGCTGGCAAGAGCGCATGGTAGCAGGGCAGTCAACTCCAGAGAAACAGCCAGAAAGTGGATCGCGCTGCTGCTGTGCTTTCTCCTCGACTATATCTCCTGATCACAACGAGTCTCAGCACTGAGAACCTCTGCAATCAATAACTTTTGACATGCCTGATGCATCATTTTTACTATGCATAAGGCTGCGTTCACACTACGTATATTTCAGTCAGTATTTTTCAGTCATTATTGCAACCAAAACCAGGAGTGGATTAAAAACACAGAAAGGGTCTGTTCACACAATGTTGAAATTGAGTGGATGGCCGCCATATAACAGTAAATAACGGCCGTTATTTCAATATAACAGCCGTTGTTCTAAAATAACAGCAAATATTTGCCATTAAATGGCAGCCATCCACTCAATTTCAACATTGTGTGAACAGATCCTTTCTGTGTTTTTAATCCACTCCTGGTTTTGGTTGCAATACTGACTGAAATATACATATACTGACTGAAATATACGTAGTGTGAACGCAGCCTTAGGATGCACAATGCCTTGGAATTAATATGTCTGAAAGCTTATAATATTATAGAGAATAAACTTAAAAAATCTTTTATTATGTTTTTCCAGTGACAGTAGTATTATCATAGCTGCTGGGCACATTCCTAGATCTGGTACCTGCTTTCTATTCTGGTCATAGGCCAATGATTCCACATCAGATGGTATAACATTTTATAAATACTAAGCAACAAGGCTGCTACAATATAAAAAAACAACAATGTTTAGTGTAGCATCTGCAGTGACAGCTTGTACCCGCTATGTATATACAGCATAATGTTTTAGTGGCTTCAATGCTCTACCATCCCCATTATGTCATACGGTAAATGAATTTCATTAGAAAACCCAATTACCACTCACATTTTGAATAGAAATGATCCATAAACATTTACTTTTATGGCCAATAAAAACAGATGGTAAGACCGGTCCTTACCAATGCGCTTCAGAAACTGCAGAACTAGAGGAACAATGTCTCATGTCTGGTGGGAATGCCCACGTGTCCAGTGTTTTCAGTCACTTATTATACTTTGTTACTGGAGTTAATCTCAGGAAACATCATGCTTTACTGCACACCCCAATTCCAAACATGGCCAGAGGTACCAAGAAGCTCATCTTCTTCTTCTCTAAGCTGGCAGTAGCGAGGAGCTGGAAGACACAGTCAATCTCACTAGAGCTTGTTAAAAATAAGCTGAATTGGATCACAGTCAATGACAGATTAAGAAGCATTCCCGCTCTCACACTTTTGAGGCAATTTGGCAACAACCTTGGCTGACCTACTTAGACAATCTGTCCTAACCTAGAGACTATTACTACTAATGGAGTGGAATGTTATAGGAATCTTCCTTCTCTTCCCTATATTGGTCCTGTCTGTCGCTCCTGTTTATTTTTAATAGTCAAGGGCTGTCCCTAAGACTTCTTGTTCTTTACTGTTGCACATTCAGGATTACGCTGTTGTAAAGTCGGTGGTCCACTTTCATGGGATACTACTACTCCCAGCATGCATAGCGTCTGGGAATCCATATTACATGGTCTATGCTTCCCTCCAATAAGGTGCATCTGCTTCCGTCACTACCACCCCTGGCTCTACCTGTAGGGTGCGCACGTACTCTCTTTTTGACCCTTAAGGGGTTATTACGTATTTCCTAACCTTCCTCTTCCAGTCACCTACTATTACCTGTTATATCAGACAGTCACCTGTCCACTTTGCCCTGAGAAAATGCTCCATAGTGTTTCAGTGGAGGAGTATGTGCATCTGTCAATGTCCCCAGTCTGTTTCTTGACTACATTCCCCCTTGATCCTCTGTAATATTTTCCCTTTCTTTTAATCAGACAAGTAAGTTTATAATCGTTTAGTGTAATAGGGCCTTTACCTATGATCCAGCTGGGTGGCACCACCTGGCCACATGTAGCAATCCTGATCAGTATAACATTAACAATTTAAGAAAAATTCAATGAGGTTGTTTTACAAAAAGAGTGTAGAACAGCACAATTTGATGTTTTCATAACCCATCTACCTGTAGTCAAGCTGAACTGGGTCAGGGGCGCCGTGCTAGAGTCTCATGTTGGTCCGTGGATGGGGTCTGTCTCTATAAGGCATTTATGGCATATAGTATCCTGATGTTTTAAAGTTACAGCTATTAATCACTGTGATGTTATATCATGGCATACATGTATTTAGACCACTGTCTAATCCCTGCTTCTATCACACACCCGGGTGAGTGATTGACAGCTTAGTCAATCATAGGCAATCGCATAGCCACACCGTGATGTTGCATCTGGAAGAGCCGGGTACATGACGTACACAGTTTCCAGCTGGCAGCAGGACACGGGAGCGGGCGAGTTTACTTTTTTTATTCTTTTCCTGCATCCCCCTGCCTTCCTCTCTTTTTTAAAATAGAATTGGGGGTGCTTAAAAAACTGGATTACAACCAGCGACAGGTCACCAATGTGGCCAGCGATTGGCTGAACCACCAGTGATTCCTGTGGTGTTGACATGTTAGAGGAAGCGGGGGCTGGGGGTCATCAGAACAGCATCTAGGGGGGATCGGCACATGAGTATATTTTTGTTCTTTATTTTTAAATCACTCTGACTCTATAAAAAAATGCCATACTGCAATACTTCTTTAATGTCATGATTGATCGCTTTACGTAATCTATTACTGTAACTAGAATGAGGAAAAAAGACTGGAGCCCTTTAAGAAATTACCTTGGCCTTGTCCACCTACACACATACATATTTGGTCCTATAGTGTTCACAGCATTACAGAACTGAAAAGAGGAAATACGGTAAGCTTTTCTCTGGTGTATGGTTCTACTAACTGCTTTGGTTTCCTGTTAAGATATGCTGGTAATTCAGTCATTGTTAATATGTTTTACACTTCTCTTGCACGCTTAAGCCTCTGCGAATGTGTTACTGTGACCTTTAAAACTTTACAACTCATTGAGGAAATGTTTGCTTCAATATTATAAAGATGCATATCCAGTGACTATATAAAAAAATCTCCAGACCAGAGCCAGAATATTTGTAAACACATTAATATAGAAAATATAGTCATTCTGGATTACTTTTCTAACCAGCAAATTCACATCAATGTCAGCAAGGGTTACTCATGTTTTTACTGCATACATCAGCAAAGATAAGCATTTTAAGGGGAACTTGTCTTATTGTATAAGCAGCCTGATCTGCCAGCATAATGTTATACAGTAGGAAGAGCTAAGCTGATTGGTATTAGCAGTATAGCTGTAGTATACTTTTTCATACAAAGTTGTCACTCACTGACTACCCACTGGACTCCTAAGCCCAGAATAAGCAACCCATAAGATGGAGGATAACAAGCTGATCACTAAGGGGGGAAAATTATCAAGACTGGCGTACTCGTACACCGGTCTCAAATTAGGCCTCCTCCCCTATTCCCTGGCCAAATTCACTTAGAGGCGTATGCCTCTCAGTAAATCTGGCCAGCGGGGCACCCGAACCTGCGCCCGCCATACCAAATTTGGATCATGATTTACGCATGTGAGCATGATGAATGCGCCGCGGGAGGAGGCCATGCCTCCTCACTGCCTTGCCACGCCCATAGCCCCGCCCACCCATCGGGCGAGCGGGGGTTACGGCAGGCGTGCGCCAGGGAAAAGGGGCGAATCTGCGCCTTCTCACTGGCGTACGCCCCTGCAGCAAATTTCGAAAATGTGCCCCTAGGAGTCTGACCCTTGGAGGTTCCAACAATCCCGTTAAAGGAGCCAATTTAGGAGTGCTTACACATATGTGCCACCACAGCGGCCTGCACTCCATTCATTCTCTATGGGGCTGCCATGAACACTGAACTCTGTCATACAGTGGTAGTTTTTGTATAAAAGGAAGAATCCTAGTACTAACTATTATACAGATATATTTAACAATGGACTGCTATGGTGAAACGATCAACAGCAGACATGTCATAATCACATTTAACTTTAGATTTTTCACTTTTCACTGCATATGAACAGAAATAGATTTATGAAATGGAAGCTTGACATCTTGATTTGCATATTCTTATTCCCAAAAGCCTTAAAGAAATAAAGGGAGACATAAGTCTGCCTGAAAACATGACGATTATCAATTTCTTCAAAATAAAGGATTTTGTAGAATTTCCTTTTCTGCTAACCTACACCTTATGCCGTGCTGCAAACACTGAAAATAACAATTTAATTTAGCATTTAATATAGAAAAGGACTGGCCAATGTGGATAAAGTAGAAATCCAGACATTAAGCAGCAGCAGTGAAAAAAATACAAGACGTGATATGGCCTTCACCTCCATGATCTCAGCACCATCACTGTCTGCATTACAGTTTTGTATAATTTTTAAGGCTATGTTCCCACGCAGTATTTTTGCTCAGTATTTTGCTACCAAAACCAGGAGTGGATTGAAAACACAGAAAGACTATGTTCACACAATGTTAAAATTAAGTGGATGGCCGCCATTTAATGGCAAATAACGGCCACTATTTCAAAACAACGGCCATTGTTTTAAAATAACGTAAGTTATTTGCCATTAAATGGCGGCCATCCACTCAATTTCAACAGTGTGTGAACATAGTCTTTCTGTGTTTTCAATCTACTCCTGGTTTTGGTTGCAAAATATTGAGCAAAAATACTTTCAAACTATGTAAAAACAACGATTGTTGTTGTGCAAACAACGGCTGTTGCTTTTACATAGTGTGAACATAGCCTTAAGGGAGAAGTTCAACCAAATTTTTAAAAAATTAAGGAAGGCAGGGCAGTGCGGGAAAATAATAAACAATGTAAATTTACCCGTCCTCGTGGCTGTTTAGCTCCGCTCCCAGGTCCTGCTGACGGCCACCAGATGTCATTTTTTGCTGGAAAGCAGGTACATAACATACTCAGCTCTTCCAGCTGCAATGTCCCAGCTGTGAGCTGTTGAGCTGTGAGACGTCCCAGCTTTGAGATAGACGTGGGAGCAGCAATACTGGGCAGGGTACGAGGATAGGTGCGTTGGATTTAAGAAGATTTCTCCTTTAAAGGAGTCCAGCGAAAAGTTTTATTAAAGTATTGTATTGCCCCCCAAAAGTTATACAAATCCCCAATATACACTTATTACGGGAAATGCACTTACTACTGCATCAAGGCTTTACTTCCTGGATAAAATGGTGATGTCAACACCCGACTCCCAGAGCTGTGCAGGCTGTGGCTGCTGGAGAGGATGATGGCAGGGGGACACTGAGGGACACAGGGCACTGGAGGGACACTGAGCATCCCTCTGCCATCATCCTCTCCAGCAGCCACAGCCTGCACAGCTCTGGGAGTCGGGTCGTGACATCAACATTTTATCCAGGAAGTGAAGCCTTGATGCAGTAGTAAGTGCAGGGAAAAAAGCAATTTATAAGCATTTCCCGTAATAAGTGTATTTTGGTGATTTGTATAACTTTTGAGGGGCAATACAATACTTCAATAAAATTTTTCGCCGGAGTTCTCCTTTAATAAAGGGACATTGGAATGTGTTATACCAACATATGCATCTACTTTGTTGTGGAGACATGCAAAGCTTTTTTTCTGTTGGTTTCCATACCAAAAAAACATGATGTACTCCACCAGATTCCATATACTGTACACAGATATTCTTACCTAGAAGCCATACAGTCTATCACATGTATGAAGCTTAGTTACACATAAAGAAGAAAGAACTGTATGAAGTCAGACATAATTGTGACAATACACATTTACTATAATATATGCCTAGCTTGCACGGGCAGACCAAGATGTGCCAATTTTATTAAGAGCTCTGCTTCTCTTAATAAACTTAAGGTATTCAACATAATGTATTTATACTGTCATGTAAAATGCCGTTCTATAATATATTCCTCATGATGTATCTACTCTGCCAAGCACTGCATATTACAACCGAAAATGAAGAATGTCACCCTAATGAAGAGAGTAGCGAACATACAGTAAAGTAACTCTGTAGCATTGTTAAACTAGATAAGACCATTGCCTAGTGAATGATTTTACAGTGAATTTTACAGGGTTTACTAGGGTCACGTAACATCCCAGAGACATTAATATTTTTACTGCAAGCTGCCCTGCACATTATGCACATCATTATAAAAGGATTAGAAAAAACATTGCTTCTTTGTAACAAAAGCAGTGCCACACCTGTCTTTAAGTTGTATGTGGTACTGCAACTCAGCTCTATTCACTTCAATGGACTGAGTTGCAACACCAGGCACAAAATGTGGGGGTGCTGTCTCTGAAAAAAAAAAAAAAAAGCATAATTTATTTTTTCTAATCCTGCATAACCCCTCTAACTCTAGGAGTAGTAAGTAACTGCTGCCTTATACTAGGCTGTACCCAAGATTCTCTTACATCATTTCCTGTTCTGCAGCCATTGGCTGAAGCTCCACCTCCCAGACTTCCTTCGATGCAACTATTGGCTAAAACTCTACCTCCCAGACTTCCTGAAATGCAGCTATTGGCTAAAGCTCCACCTCCCAGACTTCCTGCGATGCAACTATTTGCTAAAGCTCTACTTCCCAGACTCCCTGCGATGCAATTATTTACTAAAGCTCCACCTCCCAAACTTCCTTCTCTGCAATTATTGGCTGAGGTTGCACCTCTCAGACTTCCTGCTCTGCACCTATTGGCTGAAAATGCCCCCCCCCCCCGACTTACTACTTAGCCCCTCTCCTGCATGCACTCTACATAATAATGGCATCACTGGTAGGTCCATATTATAAATTATAAAACTCTGCCCAGAGTTTCAGTAGATACTTGTTTACTAGAAGCTCAAGTTGTTCATCTTTTGTATTCAAGCATCTAAACTACTTATCTACTAAATTCTCCTCTTAGACATAAAGACATGAAATTTCAAAACTGCAGTCTCAACTTTAACTAATCTGCAATGAACCATTTATCGACACATTATCTGGCGATGCGTTCCTAATATTTATTTTTCCCAAACATTTCTTTTTCATATTAGGAAATACCCTGGAGATCTTATAAATTCTTCTTTCAGCCATATAAAAATTGTGCATGTCAAGCATTGGGTTCTGTCGCTGCGTTCCTGACGCAATGCCAGGTGAAATGTTTCTAGTGGGATGATCAGACTCTACCTGCAGGAGCAGTCAGTACTCTACAAAAACCACCTAATGACTTAAATAAAAATAACAAAAAAGTCCATATGACGGAAATGACAGAGGGGAGGACCTTGGTAGAGAGCCAAGCAGACAGAAGAGATTTTGTTTCTAAAACACTGGGCTTTATGTAACCGGAGAAAGGTCTCCTGATTTCCCAAGCCTAGTGATCCATGGCAAGCAAGGCCTCCAGCTGATGAACAATATTTAATCAGATCACTTATTCATTCCAGACATGTCTTTTGATATAGAAATTAACTTTACTAAATATAATGAGAGTTGTCAGAAGGCCAAGTAAACATTTCGAGGGACACTTGTGCCAGAGGTGGATGTGGTTAATATGCATGGCACAAACATTCTTCAGTGATGTGACCACATACGTGATGGGTGGCAGATCACTTTTAATAGGATGCACACCACTTTTTTACCGATGAGTGCTACTTACATGCTTGGAACAAGGTAACAAAACAGTACAGAAGTGGAGAAGAGACGTCTGGTATTTCTGACCAACCACGTCTGGATTCATTGACATCATTCATTCGTGCTGAGCTCAAATAAGGGGATGTCAATCTAGGAAGAATGGGCAAGATAACAGCCAGGACACAGTGACACTGCTCCAGCACCACCCACAAGACTCTGGGTGTGCACTGAATAACAACTTTGTTTTCTGTTGAAACCATTGATTTTAACAGAGGCATGTTTAGAGAGATTTGACTGAGCACTATGACATCATGCCACAAAGACAGCTTTCTTTTCTTTAGACAAATACTTTTTTGCAGATTCCACATACAAGACTGTCATCTGGGGGGCTCCCTGTATAGCATTCTGTGCTACATGTGAGATGCAGATGGCACAGAGGCCAGATGAGCAACTGTGCATGGCAGCATGGGAACAGGGACAGGTGAGTAAACGTGGTCTGACGGTGCTGTTATCCTCAGGGTGCACATTATATGTTAAATTTAAGGGGCATGCCATATAGTTGATTTCATTCATTTCAGGAGGCAAAGTACATGAGGACAAGTGAACCACACAGGCCTTTCAACATGCAGATACTGCCTTAACTGGTCTCATCAGAGGATGCAGTCTAAGAAAATTGTGTCCATCTTAAGAATGTAAATGAAAGGATAGTGAGTATCTGGTTTAATCGCCTTATATCACAACCCATTTCCAAGTGGACATAGAAAAGTAACCATGAGAGGAAGAAGGTCTTAAAACAATGAAAACTTTGTATTCTCCTATAGACAGAAGAATGTGGAAGGGATTATACATAGCAGTTCAATGTGTGGACAGTGGGGAGAGCATACATGAAGGGCAGCTCATACACTGTAAATAGAGAGGAAAATACACACAAGGCAAACTGCGGTGGCAGAATAAGTGCAGAAGGAAAGCAAAGAGTCACTACAAAGTACATACTGTACTTTCTATGTAAAATGATAATTATATATCTTTCTTAGTTACAGTTTTCCTTCTATATTTTCCAATTTCCAGGAAACTGCAGCAACTGCATCTAATAAAGGAGTTGTCACCTATTTTTTTTAAAGAACCAATTTGACAAGAGCAATTAAGGTAAAAGCAAAGTATCAGTGTATAACCAGGTAGATTTCTTTCCTTCTAGTAATCTGTAAGAATTGTGTGCTATGATTTTGCCTTCTTCTGGGCAAGACTATCGGGCACTGCAACAGAAACACGTCAATACACGTGGACCACCGGCTCAATACATAGAAGATTGTGGCACATAGTGAATGCACATGCTTTGGAAATCTTTTTTTTATTTCTTGGAGGGGAAGTAGCTACTGACCAGAAAGGATGGAACAAATACAGGCACACTTACTGAAGATGAAATGAGAGGCCAGGGAACCATACAGCCATCATCGTTTTCATGTTTACTTCTGCAGACTGGTTAAATTTAATAATCTTTTATTACGCTTGCAGTGCATAGTGTATGCCATGATTATCTCCATAGGAATGTTAGCAGATAAACAGTAGCCTATGCATGATATGAGAAAACAGGAAAGCATCTCTATTTGTAGAAATTATCCATGCAGGACATAGGAGCCATATGGCATTAGCTGAATAGTTCCTATTTATGTCTCACGCTGTGGACATCTTCTCCCCCACTAACAGCTATGTATATTAATGCTCTCCCCAATACAACATTCGCAGCCAGTGGTAAGCAGATTGTGGCTGTCATACCACAGGTTTCTTTACAAACATTAAGCCAACACTTCCCACGCAAACTGTGTAAAAGGCACACCATCAGCATAAGGCGTTGTAACAGATAGAGAAACACAAGCACGCTACACAATGGAACAAACATATTGTTTTATATTGTGCACATTCATTTATGTCTCTTCTGTATTGCCAAGAACATATTTTGTCACATATCCCTTACATACAGGCTTCAATCCCAACATTTTAAGGTTTGTACTGTCTCTGCCAGAAGAAATGCATTGTTGTAATCTGCCAGGAATAAGGCAACCACTCTGGGCACACCTCTGCCCCATATACAGTATCTCACAAAAGTGAGTACACCCCTCTATATTATATTACAGTATATCTTTTCATGGAACAGCACTGAAGATACTGTATACCCTCAAAAAAAACATATAATTGGAAACATACAAAATTCTAAATTAACACAACACACAGCCATTATTGTCTATATCCCTGACAACAAAAGTGGGTACACCCCTACAAGAAAATGGCAAAATTGCACCCAAAGTGTCATTATTGTGTGGTCGCCACTATTTGCCAGCACTATTTTAACTCTCTTGGGCAAGGAGTTAAAGAAGTCCCATCACATTAACAAAAAAACAAAACAAAAGGCAGGTGCGGGAACATAATTACCAAACTATACTTGTGCCTTGTAGCACCGCTCCCGGGTCCAGCTAACAGGTGCCGGCCTCCTGCAGCTCTTCCAGTCGCAATTTGCCCGGCTGACAAACCGCTTTCTCAGCCAGTGACTGGGGTGGTGTTCCTCCCCAGTCACTAACTGGCTGAGCGGGCAATTGCTTATCTGGGCCATGACGTTTCAGCTGGATGAGCTGCTGGAGGCTATACACAGCTCGATTACTGTGCAGCAAGAGCTGTATACTGTATATATCATTACATTAGCAATGTCCGGGCAGCCCATGCATTGTACTTAAAAAATAATGAAATTTATACTTACCTATTCTCCCCCCGTTGTTCTGCAGCCTTTTGCCCATGTTCCCTGCTCACCGCTGATGCTTCTGGCTCCATCTCTTTATTGACAGGCTGCTCAGCCAATCACTGGACAAGACAGGACAACGCCATGGCCTGCGATTGGCTGAGCGACCTGTCACTGAAGAGATGAGGCTAGCATCACAGGCAAAAAGGCTGCAGGATATATAGAGTTTAGTAGGAAAGGCTGCAAGGAGAAGGGGAACAGGGTAGTTTAGTTCAGTTAGGATTCATCCATGGAAATACACATGAATAAAGACATGAATAATGCCATGGGAAATGCAAAGTTCCTTTAAATATTAAGTCAGATCACTGTAGCCCCTTGGTGACAATACAGGGAGAGTGATAATCTGAGAATGTGGTTACAGGACAGACGCGTTAATCCCCATTATTCCGTATAAATCCGTCAGCAGACTCTGAATGGCTGACAATAGACTATCATAGAACAGCCGGCAGTCTACAGAGGAAATCTGAATTAATGGATATTCCCTCAAAGGGAATCTGAGTTATATTCCCTGTCATGATTTATTATTGGAACGTTTGTGCCGCCAAAGGGAACTTTTTTGATACTATTAGTCAGAACACAATATTTCTATAAGACCTATCACAAAGAATATGACAGGCCCTGTGCACATTATCAACATGAAAAATGGTTTTTAATATCCTAATTTTGTGCAGAGAATTTAGGCCCAAAGCCTGAGGCTGAACCACTCATCGCATTTCCTCTTCTGAATTTAACCAGGTATAGTACTGTGTTCTGACTGATTTGCTCTGGTATAGTCTATGTAGCTACTGTAAGTAGTCTCACTGCTGGGCAGGACTATATCTCGTGATTGCAGCGGGTCTCAGCAGTGATCTGTGCACTGAAGTCTGATGACATTTTATTTATGTGACAGTGATGCTTAAATTGGGTACTGTGTAATGCTTAATTCCACCTGTGGTGGTGCTGCAAAGAACAATCAGTATCATGATCGGCGAGCTATTACAGCAGATTGCTGGGGGTCCCAGCAGGTAAACACTTTGGGGGCCATAAGACTGGCGTACTTGTATTCCGTGGCATATGCCATCGGTAAAATTTTCATAAATATCCCCCTCTGTGATCAGTTTATTACCAATGGACTTTTCTAAAATAGAAGCGATTGTCCAAAAATAAGAACTCCTTTGCAGTATGTTAAGGGAAAACCATCAGCAGGTTCATAGAATATTGGTACCTATACTGGCAGAGCTGCACATTCCAACGCCAGTCTTCTTATTTCTCTCCATGGTGCCGTCCTCCTGTAGTTTGATCAGAAGATAATATGCAAATTACGCTATTTGGTGCAATGGGGGCTTTACTTTGGTGCAATGGGGGCTTTAGGGCTCATTCCCACTGAGGAAAGGTAGCGGAATTCTGCGACGGAATTGTCCGCCGCGGAATGCCGTTAACCTCCCGCTCATAATGGGAGTCTATGGGAGGCGCGCGCTCCTGCCCTGTCCGCGCTGAAGAATGAACATGTTCATTCTTCAGCGCGGACAGGGCAGGAGCGCGCGCCTCCCATAGACTCCCATTATGAGCGGGAGGCTAACGGCATTCCGCGGCGGACAATTCCGTTGCGGAATTCCGCTACCTTTCCTCAGTGGGAACGAGCCCTTACACCATCCTGCCTGCCTGCTGCCTCCTACATCCCCTTCTAAGCATACAAGATAGACAAGGCTACTTATGTATAATTATGTATACTTATGAGACGCCCCCAGTGCACTAAACTGAGTAATTTGCATATTATTTTCTGACCAAACAACAGGAAAATGGCGCGATAGAGAGAAATAAAAAGTCCAGCATCATGTGCTGCTCTGCCAGTAAAGGTACCTTTTAACCACGTTTATATGTACAAACCTGCTGATAGTTTCCCTTTAAAGCGATATTTGCACAATTTTAGGGTAACATTTTAAATTGTAACATTTTACCACTTTACAAAATGCTTTCCGAATGGGTGGAGCTTATAGCGAAGGGGGAGGCATAGCATAATAGGCCATTTACTACAACTTAATTATTAAAAAAAAAAAAATAGCAGAGGCAGCAACAAATTTTTTAAGAGGCCCGCACTTCACTGGTTTTAACAACAAAGGAGACAGAGCGCTGCGGTTTTATCCATAATCACCATTGTCTGGCAAATTGGCTGTCCAATGAAATGCAACAAGCAGGATCACTATATATACTCTCATACACTGCAATAACAAACTTTTGACATATCAAAAGATTTGTTGGGTTAGGGTCTCACAGGAGAATGAACAGGGAATGCACATGGTAGTGTGCTTCACTTCTCCCCTGTCAATCATCTCCAGCGGGCCCAAAGACTTGCAGCCACCCAGACAAAGGTCTTTGTGAGTCGGGTAGTGATATGTACTGCCACATGCTTCTACTAACTCATCGCAGCAGTGGGAATCCAACCGATCAAAACATTTCACATGTCCCAGTGACATGTCAAAAGTTTTCTCTTAATGGCAGTACCCATTTAAGATAATAAAGGCCCTACTACACCAACAGATCTGACGAAAGATTATCTGCCAAAGATTTGAAGCCAAACCCAGGAGTGGATTTGAAAAGAGGAGAAATCCAGTCTTTCCTTTATGACCTGTCCTCTGTTTATAGTCTGTTCCTGGGTTTGGCTTCAAATCTTTGGCAGATAATCTGTCGTCAGATCTGTTGGTGTAATAGGGCCTCAAGGGCCCTATTCCACAGTAACGATAATCGGCCGGATCGGCCCCATTTGGCCCGATTCGGCCGATTATCGTTCGGTAAAATAGAGAGAACGATCAGCCGATGATCGTGTCATCGGCTGATCGTTCATTTAGGGCCAGACCTAAAATCATTGTCCCCCCACCGCGCATCGTTACAGTTGAATAGCGGTGCGTGGCGGGCGACCAACGATTTGACAAGCACCAGCATCATACATTACCTGTCCAGGATTCTTCTCCGCGCTGTCTTCATCCCCGGGTCCCGCACGCTCTATCTTCAGAATGGCCGGTCAGCTGACGGAGCGCTCAGCCAATCACAGGCCGCGGCTGCAGCCTGTGATTGGCTGAGTGTGGCCTGTCAGCTGACTGGCCATTCTGAAGATAGAGCGTGCGGGACCCGGGGATGAAGACAGCGCGGAGAGGAAGCCTGGACAGGTAATGTATGATGCTGCAAGGGCTGCAAGGACATCGGTAACGATGTCCCTGCAGCCCTCGCTCAACGATCATCGGGCCGTGGAATAGGCCCAGTAAACGAGCGGCGATCTAGCAGATCACCGCTCGTTTACATCCTTGATCGGGCCCTCCTCGGCCCGTGGAAGAGGACCCTTACAGGAACATAAACAGGTCATCAGACTTAATGAAAAGGGATAATGCTACATTGCCGTCTGTTGATCTCAATGACACTAAACGGATTGCAAAGTCCAGCAATATTTTAGCCAGACGACTGAGTCACAGGAAGGTTACAGAGTAAAAGTAAAGCAAGCAAATCAACCAGCTAAGCAGCTGCACCCTTCCTGTAATTAATCTAGGTAGGATATTATATTTGATATTATATTACATCATAGGGGTTCACAAGTATTCTGCATGGAACTTGGCTCCTTATCTTCTATTCTGCAATGTTTATAAAATGGGCTTAGTGTGTTCAGCTCACCTATGAGTATAATATGCTGGGAAAAAAAGAACAGAATATACAGAATACAGAACTTTCATACAGATTTTTCATACAAAGGATGAGATGTTTGGCACCATATCTAAATTGAATGTCAGTCTATTGTGTTGTTGCTGGCTGTAGGCAGAGGGTTCCGGAAGGTTAAAAAGCCAGGAAATTTGGTGTGCATTAGGAAGAGGCATAAGCGTAAGTCTGGAGTCATTATATAGAGAAATGGCAATTACAGCTATTCATTTACTTAATAATGGTTTGCTAAGCAACAAAATGATGGCAGACAATGCCAGTGATGTCTGGAAATGTTAAAGAAACAAATTCTAAAAATATTAATCTATTTTATCTTTCAATAAAGAAATTATACACTGCCTGCATAAACCACATGTCTAAATGGAGAGGCCCGAGTCATCGGCCTATGGTCTGGTCCCCAAATGATAAGTTGTTATTGATGGGGAAAGCTGCAGTCACATTGCAGGGGAGATACAGTATAGATGGGGATTGTCTAGATTAGGAAAAAGTATTGTTATTGGATAGATTAAACATGGGAGGAAACACAGGAGGAATCTAGTACTCTGAAAAAGGATGAAGCCACACTTGTGTGTCAGCTAATAATCGTATGATTCTGCCATCATGGGACCAGTAACCTCATCACTACTACCCCAAAACACCAGGAATATTAGGTATTAAAGGGGTACTCCGAGGTAAAAATACATTTCTAATACATTGCTTTAATAAAGTTATGTTACTTTGTAATATATCTCTATTAAAATAAATGTATACTTTTCTTTATTTACATATTCAATTCCATTTAGTGGCAGCAATAAGGGGCGACATTGGTGTCAAGAACTGAAGGGCTGTATAAGCAGTTCCTGATCCCCTGCTCTGATCAAGAGCTCCCGCACAGTGCTATATAGAGCCGTTTCCCAATCCCTGTGTACTGTATATTCTCATGGGGAGGGGAACTTTCAAACACGATTGCTGTGTCCGGCAGTCTCTGTACAGCGATAGCAATCACTGCTCGTTGTGCAGAGGCTGTCGTACACACTGCGTAAATATGCCATATGGTTACTTCCAGGCAGTCATAGCAGGATCCTCACAGATCTTGCTGCTGCAGCTCCACAGAGTTGACAAAATTGTAGACCTGTATAAGGCTGGGATGGGCTACAGAACAATAGGCAAGCAGCTTGGTAAGAAGGCAATAACTAATAGCGCAGTTATTAGACAATGGAAGAAGGACAAGATGACTGTAAATTTTCCTTGCTCTGGGGATCCATGCAAGATCTCGCCTCATGGGGTAAAGATGATTCTAAAAAAGGTCAGGAATCAGCCCAGAGCTACATGGTATGATCTGGTCAGTTACCTGAAGAGACCTGGAACCACAGTCTCAATGGTTGCTGTTAGTAACACTCTACTCTGCCATGGATTGAAATCTGGCAGCACACACAAGGTCTCCCTGCTCACGCCAGCACATGTCCAGAACCGTTTGAAGTTTACCAATGACCATCTGGATCATCCAGAGGAAGCAAGGGAGAAAGTGAGGTGGTCAGATGAGACCAAAATAGAACTGTTTGGTATCAATTCCACCCACCAGAGGAAGAAGAAGGATGAATACATGAGAAAACAATCCCAACTGTGAAGCACGAAGGTGAAACATGACACTTTGGGGGTGCTTTTCCTCAAAGGGCCAGGACAATAGCACTGTATTGAAGGGAGAATGGATGGGGCTAAGTATGGCAAGGTTTTGGCCAACAACCTCTTTTCCTCATTAGGAGCACTGAAGATGCGTTGTGGCTGGGTCTTCCAGCATGACAATGACCTGACAACACAAAGCCAAGGCAACTAAACAGGGGCTCCATAAGAAACATTTCAAGGTCCTGGAGTGGCTTAGCCAGTCTCCAGACCTGAACCCAGTGGACAATCTCTGGAGGAAGCTAAAACGTAATGCTGCCCAGCAACAGCCCCAAAACCTGAAAGATCTGGAGAGGATCTGTATAGAGGAGCGGACACAATGCGCATGCGCGTGAAACAGCTGTTACCCGACTCGGTGGGTGTCTGGCGTCCACGATAAGCCCAGTTTGCCCTGTAAGATTGCACGTAAAGTAAAAAAATGAAATAAACAAGAAGATCACTAAAAGCGGTGAGTGCCCTCATCTTTCTTCTTACGATTTTGCTGAATGTTCTAAATATTACGTTCTGTTTTTTTTCTATTGTATCAAATACTTATTTCATGCAATAAAATGCAAAATAATTATTTCTAAATCATATAGTGAAATTGTCTGGAATTGTTTTTCTTTTATAGCTTCTGTCTTTCACAGTTGAAGTGTACCTACAATAACAATTACACATCTCCATTCTTTGTAGGTTGGAAAACATACAAACTAGGCCATGTATCATACTTATTTTCTCCACTGTATATCTGTGTCCATATGTCAGGCTAGATTGTTAAGAAAATATTTGAAAGATAGGTAAGGCCCCAATGGGAAACTAACGGATGGCTGCAAATAGGCTGAAAACTACACTGAGATGCATAGGGTGTGCAAACAGATTGTAATTGCCTATGCAGCTTTGCGGCTCTACCTGTTTATTTGCAAATTGTTATGAACCACATGCATTCTGCTGCCATGTGGACTAAACCCTTTTATCAATGACTTATTCAACTCATGGATACTGGATTTATTAATAAAGATGCTGTACTATTCTTTACAATAACTAAGGTATGACTTCCATAAGAGGGGCATAGTTAACAAACCAATACACCAATGATATATAGAATTGACCAATGATTTCCAATACATCAAAATACATGTTTATCATACATGTAGGATGTGAACAGACCTTTTTGGTTAGAAGGCCACATGATCAGACTGTACTACTTGAAGGACAACAATGGGGCACAACCTGTGGTTAGCTGGTATGGTGAAAGAATAGCCCATCCCCTTGCAAAGAAGTGTGTATGAAAATAGAAATTTTCAGAGAAGTTTAAAAACACTAAAAAAGGGAAGCCGATAGTAAAGAAGAGCGCTTAATAAAAAAAGATGTTTGTGTAAAAGTGATGCGAAACTTTTGGTTAAAATGTTTAGGATAGGAACTAGAGAATCATAAGGTATACCACGCGTAGGATAACTCCAGAGCAGAAGTAAGGTAACATAGAGATTAGGGAAGAAAATAACCACTGGATATGCCATTAAAGGGGCAATGCAACCTATAAAACTTCATGGCCTGTCATCAGCTAAGTGGCACAATACTGCAGTACCAGTTCTCTGGTCCAATGAGACTAAAATAATTTTTTGGCCATCATGGTAAATACTGAGTGTAGTATAAACTTTGCCCCCTTTTATGATCCAGAATGGAGAGCCACTCTGTACAAGCAGCTATAGCAGTGGCAAGAGTCAAGACGTTCATGTATAACAAAGATAGCCATTCATTTGTATGTAATAAGACATCTTTGGCCATTTAAGGACTAGGCTATAGCTATTTGTAATAATGCCAATAATAATAAAAGCAAGTATGAGTGCTACGAGGTCGTGTCAAAAGAAAACTACTATATTACAAAAAGAAAAGATAGAAGGAAAAATATAAAGAGCACATCCATATCCATAAGTTCATATTACTAAATGACATGTGATGAGACATACAGTATAACACAAAGAGACACCACAAGTAAAAACATAAAAAAACTCACAAACAAGTCACCAAAAGTAAAAAAAAAAGGGACAGGGAAAGGGTCATTCCCTATCTCACGTGATCCACATGTTACATATACATAACTGAAAGTGCCATGGTACCACAAACAATAATGAGCATAAAATCCGTATATAAAGTTTAATGTGAAATAAACCTCCCTACTTATACACATCAGTACTTTCCCATAACTGATAGAAAAGAGATGTTGGTCGCCAGATCCTCATAGAAGAATTTACATAAGTATGAGGTGGGGCCTAGCCTGCTGTGAGTCACCGAGCTCCAATGTCACTTTATTAATATAATAATGTAATATTAATAGATGGGTGTTGTTCCCGCAGCTGTGCACATCAAGCATACAATTTATAAGTGTCACACGGCTTCTCAGAAGGCTACATGCAAAACAAAGGCTCAGCACGCCAGAATATACATATATTTTTAGCAGGATATCATTTGTATATTAAAAAAAAAAAAATAGAAGTAAAAGTAAAACTTTTTGTCAGTTTTTATTAGTTATATATGCTTCTGGGAAAGTGAGTGGCAGGCCTAATATACCTTAAAGGGAAGCTTAAATGGAACTCCAGGTACAGGTTAAAAAAAAATGAAACTTATGCAGAAGCATATAGCATTATTTACATATCTATCCCAGTTTTGAAACCAAAAATCCATTTGTTTGGGGGGGGGGGGGGGGTTGTTCTGTATTGTGTTTCTGTACTTCCTGGTTGAGCAGTTCCCAGAATGCAGAACTGGTTCCAGAATGCAATGCTTTCCCTCAGCTGTTCATCATAGACCACAGTCCTTGCAGCAGCTGCTTCTGGCCGGTCAGAGATGGTTTTTTTATGAGCCATCAATCCATAGATGTGTCAGGGATATTCTGTATCATCTGCCTCAGTGCACCCAGGACTGTATTTACAGCTCATGCTGCCCTAGGAACTCCAATGGAATACACCCCAATAGGGTGATTTTTTACAACAATATACCAGGGCTCCCCATAGACTATAAAGAACCCCTACCCATGAAGTAATACCAGTAAGTTCCTAACATGAATAGAGAAGTGGCAGCACACAGCACTGTCTCAGATTGGAAAGAATACACTACTTTCTGCAGGACATACAGCAGTTGATAAGTGCTGGAAGCCGTTTTGAGACGTTATATGGTAGACTCACTCAGCCATGTAGCGGCAGAGGTGGGACACCAATACGGTGGCTGGATGGCTGAGCAGGCCTGCCACATTACTTCTCAATTTCTGTCTTAAGACTGGAGCTAGGGAGGTAAATGGATGTTATTTTTTTCACTCGCCCCTTCCCTGGGCAGTCACGAAAAAAAAGGTCCCAGACAGAGTACCCCTTTAACAGATAAAAAAGGTCTCTTTCTTACCTATCAGACTCCTGTCTTTCTCCTCCCTCCTGAACTCAAAATTCTCCCTTAAAAACTGTTAAAAGTCCCTTTAAAAAATATATCAGTTCACTGAAGAACCAGGTTAGGGGCTGCCGCTAAATGTCTGGGGAAGGGGGGGAGTGGGCTGTAGAGTGAGATAAAGTCAGAGAGAGAGAGAGACAGAAACAAGGACATCCCGGAAAGCTTTAGCAAATGTTATATCTTCCCCAGTGCCTGGTTCACAGATTACTACTTTGAAGGTGTACTATAGAAATAGATAGAAGCAAGATCCCCCATTATTAGGGATGAGTGCAATTGCAGCATGCTCAAGTCCGATCATTCGGAATTTGATTACCGCTGGCTAAAGAAGTTGGATGCAGCCCTAGGGAGTCCTGGAAAACATGGCTACAGCCTATGGCTCATCTCTCCCTCTCTTCTCTATATGAGATACATCATATAGACTATTCTCCAGCCACCAGCTCAGGGACGACTGAAAATTAGAGATGGAGCCTACAGAGGAGAAAACTGGTGAAAATGTTATATACAAGATTCATTGGCCATAAATTGTGCATTTTCAGCTTATTTTAAAATGTTTCTTGAAGAGTTAATGACCATTTAACAATCAAAGTCCATTTAATGTGAACAACATCCAATAATAGAGAACATATACTTTCAGTGTACATCTAATAAAACGCTTTCCTTGAGTAGCAATATGGGTCAATGACTGCAGATACGTATGAGTACAACAGTTCCTATCACTCTCCAAGGACTCAAGAAATTCTACATGTAATAGGAAAAAAACTAAACTGAAAAGGCATAAAATGTATGTATGGGTGACGGGGGTCTAGTAGCTGGCACTGAATTCTAATAAATGCCACTATTTAGAACTCCCTGGTAGCCATAGCTACAAATGGCAACTGTCAGTGATTGAAGTGAATGGGGACATCTATATGTATTACTGTAGTTTATCTGTGCAGATGACAGATTTACTGGCGCTTAAGTATAACTAAATACAGGAACAGATATAACAGTTCACTCTACCTGTCAGGGCTCGGAAATTCATTGCTGAACACTGCGCAGAAAAAACTAAACTGGAACGCACGCAGAAAGTCAATGGAGTTTGTGTCCGAGCGATGCAAATTTATCTCCGAATGAAACTTATGCAGAAGCATATAGCATTATTTACATATCTATCCCAGTTTTGAAACCAAAAATCCATTTGTTTGGGGGGGGGGGGGGGGGGGGGTTGTTCTGTATTGTGTTTCTGTACTTCCTGGTTGAGCAGTTCCCAGAATGCAGAACTGGTTCCAGAATGCAATGCTTTCCCTCAGCTGTTCATCATAGACCACAGTCCTTGCAGCAGCTGCTTCTGGCCGGTCAGAGATGGTGGATCACTCAGGGGATAGGGGGATCCAGCCAAGCCTCCTGTGACATCACGCCCTGCCCCCCCCCCCCGTCTGCATCATCAGCCTGTCCTCAGCAAACACACACAATGTGAGACAGAGGCATGGTAGATTTGTCTCCTAACGGGGGATAGCAGTGGGAGCAGGAGACAATGTGAATTGGCACAGGGGCCATTTTTCTTCACTTCCTGGATTTCTGTCAGCTACCAGTGTGGCAGAACTGTACAGATACAGTAATACATTATATAGACACATCTATATAACTTTTAATAGAAAACAAATTTTCCTTATGTAAAGTTCCCCTTTAATACTGAATGGGTCTGGAAGCAGTTGGCTCCGTTAGTGGTGTAGTGGTAGTGACACATATCAGCGTCAGTTGAAGTTAATAACAGTTGCAGTAACCAGGCCTGGCCACTACATTGTGAATGGCGCAAACTGCTTCTGACCTAGTTCAATGTGTAGGGTGGTTGCTGAACAGCTGATTGTCAGGGGTGTTGGCACCCCGCCAATCAGTGGTGACCTATCCTATGGACAACTTATCAGTATGTTTGCCTACAATACCCATTTAAACCCATCCACTCCCAGGACTACTATGGTCTGCGCAGAAGATTTGGTGGCACATAGGGCCACCTTGTACTGTAATGCCTTGATCACAAAGGGTAAATGGTTGTAACTGGAGAAAGTTCTAAGGTAAGACAATAGTAATTTCTTATGGCAGTATTTTTTGCCTTCAGGATGGATTATGAGTTCATACTGCTGACATGTTATTGTAATTTGTAGATTTTTCTTTATTTTGTGTTAATAGAAAATACATATACAGTATAGGGTATGTTACATTGACTGTCTAGAAGATTAACATTAGCACGTACAGTATGTAAAGTAGACAATTATAATGAAAGGTATAATTCAGGACTGCTATAAATATATTAGTACAGTGGTGCCTTGGATTGCGAGCATAATTCGTTCCGGGACCGCACTTGTAATCCAAATCCACTCTTAAACCAAAGCAAATTTTCCCATAAGAAATCATAGAAATGCAGACAATTGGTTCCCCACCCCAAAAATAATGATTTATTATTCTGAATAACTTGTAAAACAGATGAAACAAACATTCAGAAACAGCAGAATATGTGATATTATAAGTTACTGTACAGTAATGGAGAGGATGGGAAACACAAGGGCTGACAGAGACTGCAGGGGGCATGAAGGAATGAGCAGGACAGATGTGGGCACATACATGCAGCGCTCTCTGTCCGGGGAGAGAAGGGTTACAGCTATGGAGAGATTACCTCCACAGTCCTGTCCTCTGATGCAAGCCCCAGCCTGAAGTGAATCTGCTATGATTTGGAAGGTGATGGAGACTTCCTGGGTCAGAGTACAGTGCTGTAGACCCCGCTATGCAGACCATGCCCCTCCCCCACTCCCCCTCCCACCCAGTACAGGGAGCTCTTAAACCAAAGCAATGCTCTTAAACCAAGTCACAATTTTGAAAACCTGTGAGCTCTTAAACCAAAACACTCTTAAACCAAGGTACCACTGTATTATTATTCAAATTTATATCATCATTCTATCCAAATGTATTTATGTCTGTAGTTCAAGAACTATAATACGAGTCCAGAAGCCAACTTACGAAGTGAGTAGAGACCTTGTCAATGCTCCTAACCTATAATAAGTGTCTTGACGTATGACTGACAGAACCATTTAGGCAACTGGCAAACAATTTTTTTATGAGCCATCAATCCATAGATGTGTCAGGGATATTCTGTATCATCTGCCTCAGTGCACCCAGGACTGTATTTACAGCTCATGCTGCCCTAGGAACTCCAATGGAATACACCCCAATAGGGTGATTTTTTACAACAATATACCAGGGCTCCCCATAGACTATAAAGAACCCCTACCCATGAAGTAATACCAGTAAGTTCCTAACATGAATAGAGAAGTGGCAGCACACAGCACTGTCTCAGATTGGAAAGAATACACTACTTTCTGCAGGACATACAGCAGTTGATAAGTGCTGGAAGCCGTTTTGAGACGTTATATGGTAGACTCACTCAGCCATGTAGCGGCAGAGGTGGGACACCAATACGGTGGCTGGATGGCTGAGCAGGCCTGCCACATTACTTCTCAATTTCTGTCTTAAGACTGGAGCTAGGGAGGTAAATGGATGTTATTTTTTTCACTCGCCCCTTCCCTGGGCAGTCACGAAAAAAAAGGTCCCAGACAGAGTACCCCTTTAACAGATAAAAAAGGTCTCTTTCTTACCTATCAGACTCCTGTCTTTCTCCTCCCTCCTGAACTCAAAATTCTCCCTTAAAAACTGTTAAAAGTCCCTTTAAAAAATATATCAGTTCACTGAAGAACCAGGTTAGGGGCTGCCGCTAAATGTCTGGGGAAGGGGGGGAGTGGGCTGTAGAGTGAGATAAAGTCAGAGAGAGAGAGAGACAGAAACAAGGACATCCCGGAAAGCTTTAGCAAATGTTATATCTTCCCCAGTGCCTGGTTCACAGATTACTACTTTGAAGGTGTACTATAGAAATAGATAGAAGCAAGATCCCCCATTATTAGGGATGAGTGCAATTGCAGCATGCTCAAGTCCGATCATTCGGAATTTGATTACCGCTGGCTAAAGAAGTTGGATGCAGCCCTAGGGAGTCCTGGAAAACATGGCTACAGCCTATGGCTCATCTCTCCCTCTCTTCTCTATATGAGATACATCATATAGACTATTCTCCAGCCACCAGCTCAGGGACGACTGAAAATTAGAGATGGAGCCTACAGAGGAGAAAACTGGTGAAAATGTTATATACAAGATTCATTGGCCATAAATTGTGCATTTTCAGCTTATTTTAAAATGTTTCTTGAAGAGTTAATGACCATTTAACAATCAAAGTCCATTTAATGTGAACAACATCCAATAATAGAGAACATATACTTTCAGTGTACATCTAATAAAACGCTTTCCTTGAGTAGCAATATGGGTCAATGACTGCAGATACGTATGAGTACAACAGTTCCTATCACTCTCCAAGGACTCAAGAAATTCTACATGTAATAGGAAAAAAACTAAACTGAAAAGGCATAAAATGTATGTATGGGTGACGGGGGTCTAGTAGCTGGCACTGAATTCTAATAAATGCCACTATTTAGAACTCCCTGGTAGCCATAGCTACAAATGGCAACTGTCAGTGATTGAAGTGAATGGGGACATCTATATGTATTACTGTAGTTTATCTGTGCAGATGACAGATTTACTGGCGCTTAAGTATAACTAAATACAGGAACAGATATAACAGTTCACTCTACCTGTCAGGGCTCGGAAATTCATTGCTGAACACTGCGCAGAAAAAACTAAACTGGAACGCACGCAGAAAGTCAATGGAGTTTGTGTCCGAGCGATGCAAATTTATCTCCGAATGATTAGAAATACTGCAGTCTGGACTTATGGAAGCTGTAAAACTTCGGGCATCACATCTTTTATTTTCTTGCCAATCTCTGTAGATATTCGACTTCCAAATATCTCTCTGTGGACACTCGTGTGTCCCAGGTAATAGATTCTGTTTCACAGGGCTGGGTGCAAGGGCAATGCCACTGGGTGCCACCTGAGGTGACTTTTCACACCTAAAGACATTGCCATTTATATGTATAGTCTCTGCGTCCACATGAGGCTCTTGTGTTTCCTCTGTGTGGTTTTATAGCTGTTGCCAGGTAAACATACTATTATACACCAAGGATGTCTTTAGAACTAGTGTTAGAGCCCAAACCATACGATCTGGAATTAACATAAGGGCGCAATGAATTGGCTTTTCATAATGGCTGAGTTTAAGGGTCCTATTACAGGGGCCAACTTTGGCCCAATCATTTTAATAAACAAGCGCCAATCTGCTAGATCGGCGCTCGTTTACTGGACCTATTAGACAGCCGGATTAATCAGGCAGTAAGCCTAGCGATGTCCATGCAGCCTTTGCCCATACACCTCATACCTTACCTCTTCCGGCTCCCGGTCTTCTCTCTTGTGCTCTGCAGCTTCCCGGTCCCGGCATTAGCAGTGGATTGTGATTGGCTGAGTGGCCTGTCAGCTAACAGGTCGCTCAGACACTGCAGCCACTAGGATTGGGAAGCTGTGGAACACAGGAGAGAAGACCGGGGGCGGGGAGGTAAGGTATCAGGCATTTGGGCAATCGTCAGCTGAACTCTGAACTCTCCTGTCATTCTCTATGGGTGTTGGACTCATCTCTCAGCGCGCGCGCCGGGCTGCAGCGGCTGAGATCTCCGTCACCCGACCACCTCCAGAAGCGGGATCCGGCGGGATTAGGTAAGTATATGGGGCTCTAACGGGGGGTCGGGAGCCTGTCACCCCGGTACGGGGGGTGACAGGTTCCCTTTAATCGTTTGTTAATCTTTCGGTGTATGTACACACTGTTCATTTCTTATTACAATCGTTTGTATACTAAAGTATACAAACGATCATAACTACGATCACATTTGCAATCATAACTAATTGCTATCGTGTGTTATGCTGAAAAATTTCACGTCTTTCCCAAAAGCGCTTGTTTGCGTTCATTTACCATTAATTGGCAAAAATGAGTAATCGTTTTGTCTAATAGCACCCATAGGGCTGCATCAAACTTCTTCAGCCACCAGTAACCAAGTGCCACATGCTCGGGTTCAAATGAACCCAAATGTACTCGAGGTTTGCTCATCTCTAGAAACTTTAAAACATCTTATTGTCAAAGGACCTTTCAAGTATGGATTGTTCAAAGTAGAGAACTCCTTTAAAGTTTCACCATATGAGGCCTTAAAAAGTTCAATCTTACTCTCACAATTTCTGTTAAGCTTGAGAAAAAAAACTTTAAATATTGATAATGTATGCTTGTTTTGGAAAAGTAAACATGCCTATGAGACTTTTTTGCATGAACAAAGGGACATATGAAAAGTTTTAAACAGTCGCAATCTGAGTGTTCAGACCCTGACTGATCAGTTGAACTAACGGGCAGACCATGTCCATGGCCACGCTCTTCTCTCTCCACTCTGTGTCTATGGCACAGTCCTATGGAATTTTTTAAGAGCGGACATCTTCCAGCTCGTACTCCTGAACAGTCAGAGTTTGAACACTTCAACCATCCAAAAGTTTTGATATGTCCCCCTGGCATATCAAACGTTTTGTGTTTTGTTTCACCTTGTTCTTTTTTGTGGTTAGATTATTACAGATTAATTGAGTGTTATCCCAGAAAACAATAGATTTGTACATTTTTAGTGCCCTCTCTAATCATGTTTTGCTCATATGTTGCTAGTATATGTCAGCCTCTTGGCAAGAAGGTGTGTCATCATATTGCACGGCATATTCTTGGCAGCCTAATGAGTTTAATGGACAGAGCCTAGTCTACTAGTAAATAAATTCAGGCCATTTCCCAAACACATATTTTTCTTGTGCTGAACCATTTTTCTTGTGCTGAAGTGCAATATACCACAATTTTGAGTATAAAATTGAGACAACCAAGCTCTTCAAAAAAATGGCAAGGGGCAACCATGCCAGGCTATTCCTGCCCTGCTGTTAAAAATGTATTGGTGGGAAAAAAAAGTCCATTAATGACCACCATAAAAATACATATGGGTGGTCACTAGAGATGAGCTAACTAACAGTAACTTTGTCGAAACCCGAACTTGGTTCCTTGGCCACTGAATCCTGCTGCATGGAAAAGATGGATACAGCCCTAGGGATACCTGGAAAACATGGATACAGCACTAGGAGACATATTCTCCAGCCAGCCCTAGAGATGCATCTACAGTATCTTTTCCATGCAACAGGATTCAAAAACCGAGTGAATAGGTTCAGGTTCCACCTAACTTACTGTAAGTTCACTCATCTTCAGTGGTCACTAATGGATTCTGTCTCTTCACAACTTTCTCCCTGGTTGCTTTTTGCTTTATGAAGAAGAACATATACACATGTGTGGCTGTCTATCATTTACATTAAATGTATATTTTTTAATGGGGGCCTGTGAGCATTATGCATCACGGTATGACATCCTCCCCAGAAGGAAGCCTCCAACATAATGTGAACAGAGGCTTATTAGGGTGCGTTTAGCTAAAACCATTGAAAACCTGCAGCAAATCCATTGGAGAAGCTTAAATCTGTGAGAAGATCTACAACATCACTGGCATGCTATAGACCAGAGCTTCTCAAACTACTTCTACTGGAGCCTCACCAACAGACCAAGGCACTGCCTGGGCCTCACCAGACTAACCAAGAGGGTGCCTGGGCCTCACCATTTGTGGTCAAAGTCCAGTTAAAAGCTGAAAATAATGCTAGGACTACCTTTCACCCCTCTCCCTAGCTCTATATACTAATAAAGCAATTACAAAATAAATTAATAATGTTGCTAAAATGGAGATTTTGGAGGATTGTGCAGATCATAGTTAGTTTTGTAAATAACTGGCTCCCCAGCTGGGCCTCTCCAACAACTAGGGGGCACCTTACTGGTGAGGCCCGCCTCACAGTTTGAGAAGCACTGCTATAGACAGAAAATCTATTAAATCTTTTTGAACACACATAAAAAAAATCTGCTAAGGGGGTTTTACTCACATTGCTTAACACTGCTCCCATCAGATAACCAGTGTTCCCCCTTTTAATCTGATCCTGCCTCTTGCTACCAATATCTGGACTGGACCCAATGTCAACCTCTTGTTTAGGCCTGGATCCATTTGACCAAATCTCTGCCACCTGCAACCTGACTTGGGACCATCCCTCGGGAATGCAACCTGAGTAAGTAGTTACAGAGTCCCTCATTCTAGTGCTTTGACTCTTTCTTTTATTCTTACAGGATTTTTCATAACATCACTGTCTATTAGCTGTAGCGCACCAGTCCCCTCAAGGAGGTGTGCACACTCGATATTCACAAGCTACCACTCTCTCCAGCCACCACCAGCCAACAGCGTCATACTGCTGGAGCCAGGATGTCAGATAAAGGGGCACCATAAAACTTTAGGGTGAAAAAGAAGAGGATAACTAAGATTCCACACCTCCCGTTACCAAGGCCCAACAAAAGAACTTTCTCTGTTAGTTGTCTCTTTAATTGTTGTCTGGTTTATTCTGCATTGAAGCACTGTTATTAGTTACTGTTACCTTTGCCAAGTTTACACCACCCACTTACCAGTGCAATCTGACATGCTTCTGGTCAAAAAGAAAATACAAAGCATTTACATTGTCCATGGTGTCTTCATTGGATGAGTACAATTGGTCGGCAGTAAAGGTAGAAGATATTACCTAAAATTTAAGAATATAAGCCTCCCAACATATCATCGAGACATTGAATCTGCTACACCAGGATGTCAAGCTCAAGGCCCTCTAGTTGTTGCAAAACTACAGTTCTCATCATGCCTGGACAGCCAAAGCCTTAGCTTTCTAAGCATGACGGAATTGTAGTTTTGCAATAGCTGGAGGGTATTGGAGTTTGACACCCCGGATCTACACCTTTCTGTTGAGAAAAAGCTTCCCATACCTGACTGAGACCTATAGTTGTTCGGATTTCTAACCATCCAAAACACACACCCCTTCCCCAAGCACTGTATATACTTTACTCCTTCCCATGAACAAAAGGGACAATTCTTATCTGCTGCTTGATGTAAAAAAGTGAAGCAATAAATTAAGTTAAAGTGTAGAGGTATACAGTATAGAGGTATACAGTTCTTCATGTTCTTCATGTGTGCCTATCTGTCATTTAGAGGTCATGAGGTCTATGGAGGCAAGAACACACAATTGGGTAGGCGAAGGAAGTGGTGTGTACCAAAAGACAGCATGACTTACAGCCACTCTAGGGAACATGCTGCTCCTCAGGGATTCTGTAATCTTCCGCCAGAGGTGAGGTGCTCATCTTGCCTCATAGTAGATAGAACCATAATTGCACTTTTTTTTCCTGAAAATTCTGTAATTGCTATATAAGATTTAGGGATCTTCCATTTCTTGCAACCACTTCTTATCTTCTTGGCTCAAACATCATAAGGACCACCAATTTATATTTTTTAAATTGGATTAAAAAAAATATCAAACACTTGATCTGTTTGTATCATCCAACAAAGGATGCAATATACACTTGTGTCGATAAATATGAGTCTTTCAATGAAAGATGCAAGGTAATATGATCAACAAGGGGCACTTGAGATATGTTCAGCTATACTACAATGAGGTTTATAAGAAATAATATAA
Source organism: Dendropsophus ebraccatus (assembly GCF_027789765.1). Lineage (NCBI taxonomy): Eukaryota > Metazoa > Chordata > Amphibia > Anura > Hylidae > Dendropsophus > Dendropsophus ebraccatus. Next base: position 171,897,141 of record NC_091455.1, read on the forward strand.
AAACACAGGTATTTGTTTTACCTCTTCAACAGCTTCCCTAGAAATATGCAACTTCTGGAACTAACTTAAACGTGACTAACCCTTTGATTAAGTCTTGTTGAAAGAGCATCTGGGAGAACGAACCGAGCAGTGAATGTATTACCTAGCTTGTATGAATAATACTACTAAACTAATAAAAAAAAGCATTCAAACTCTATTGATAACATACATGTTCTGTAGTAGCAAAATATTTAATAGATTACAATAAGTATATGGGATCTCTCCGGACCTGTCTCTATTGATCAAGGTTTTAAGGTAGATTGATTCTCTACATTATCAGTTACATATTGTAGAATAGAATCTAGAATAATAAACAAATTGTTTTAAGAAATACAGGCAAACCCAAAGTACATCTCATTCTATAATAAGAGTGGGTATAGGCACCCTGACGATAGGTCATTAATCATTTGGGGGGCGTACAGATTGACTTTAAATAGCCTTTATCTGAAAGATAAAGCCACCTTATCCGAGAATTAGCCACTTAGGTTCTGAAATCCAACATGACCATTCCTTATTTCATTAAATATCAGATATCATTGGGGAGTCAGAAGGCGCACATTAGACAGTTGGGCAGCCTGACCAAAATCGAAAAGTTTCAGCCAGATTTCTACTAATGTATATGGGCACCACTAAACGCTAATTGGATAGTACATGATACCATTGTGGTTTGCAATTGTGTTCCAGGTTCCCCATCTCTGTTTCCGAGGCTATGGAGCATGTGTTTCAATATGTATGGGGAATGACATAATGGACTTTTCCAAGATTCTGGCCAAGTCGTCAGGCTCATGTGTTTTATACTTGAAGTTATACCCTATGGCATTGGTGGGCTGCTGGCAGCCCATGTGACCCTTGGATGGTCTCCTTGCAACCACTGGCCCAGACTAGTAAAGCTTTCTGTGTATTTAATTGTATAATTAATAATTGTATTTAATCGTATAATATTTGGTCTTTGGACAAATTTTTCAAGGTCATGTTTTACCCTATTTTATGATTTGGGCATCATCTGTGGTGGCATATACAGTAGATATCTACTATAAACAATAAAACAGTTGACCTGTAATGCATGAAAAAGGAGGCCATACATGCACAGTTATCCTCTATTATAGTAATATTCATAGGGGGTATACTGTATACTGCCTATGTGTGGCTTAGCTTAACAGTAGACTGAGCAGAACATGTAGACTTTGGATGGCGTCAAGGACAATAAGCCCATCGTGACATGTTACGATGACCGTAACTGCCCTAGAGGGTGACTGTATAGATTGTTTAACATCTTTCTTCAATTGTTCTAGCATTTTGTGGAGTCACTTATTTAACTGAGCATTCAAATCCGCTGGGATTATAGGGTTAATCCTACGTGTACAACATCAGTAAACTATACCTACATATATACATTCTTTTTTTGCCAATTAAGATTCTTTGTGGAATGTCTCTTTAAAGAGGTTAGTTTAAATACATTTCTAATTAGAAAACTTTTAATCTCAATCAGCGCTAATCCCCAGCAATTGTCACAGTGTTTAATTATCCGCGACTACACGAATATGCAGATTACTGCCGTCGTCTCTATACCTCAGCTCAGCTAATCACTGAGATCAGCCCTATTAAATAAATCTCCTCTGGAATATTACTGAGTGTGTTAGTACGTGATCAATTCATTTACAGAGACATCCTGTATTTAGCATTGTCTGTGAGATATAGCAACCCTGCTCCTATACTGCTGTGCGCAATACCAAAAAAACTGCTCTAATAAGACTCTGCAGCCCAACCCTGCACCATGAAAATCCCAGGAAAAAAGCAGCATGTACCAGATTGAGCTCCCTTACCCCTTGGTTGCATGTTGTGAAAAACAGCATATGTTTCCTGTTCTTTCCTGCAGGCAGATGATGGGGACAGAAAGTAAGAAGCTAAAAGTATATGAGATACTGCCAGCAAATACAGCTTTACTGGCACAGGCTCCTTCTATCAGAGCTTTCTTCTTGATAAAACATTTTTCTACGTGGATGCACAGAATAAATTCTACATAACAGACACCAAAAAGTGACTTATTCTGCCAAGGTATTGTATATAGTGAATGAAATCAGGGTGGAAGTAAAAAAAAAAAAAATTGAATTGGATATGATACCATGAATTCTATATACAAAAATGATTGAAGGAGAAGTTTGGGGTCAGACATTTTTTCCCAAAGAGCTGGGAAGGAGGTGTATGAACATAAAAAACATGCATCTACCTCCCTAGCTTCAGCGCAGGGGTCTTCTGTCCTCCGCTGTGGTTCCCGATCCCCCAGACGCTTCCTGGTCTGAGTGGGTACCTGGGTTGTGACGCCTCAGCCCCGCTCAGCCAGGCAGTCATCGAGGCAGGACCATGCTACAAGTGCTGACTGGCTGAGCGGGGCTGACAAGGAAGCAGCCGGGAGACCTAAAACAGAAGCTTAGTGCTGGAGCCGGGAAGGTGGGTGCATGTTGTTATACTCAGTTGCGCCTCCTCCTCGGCTGTTTTGAAAAAGATGTCAGACCCCGGACTTTTCCTTTAAGTTATAGTTTTGTTAGGAATGTGACTTTGCGCTCCTCGGTCTGTGCCGGGCGGCCGAAGAAGCGCTGAATTTCTGTCTGTTTGCATATGAATTGTGTCTGAACTGTGTTTTACTTTTCAGCCACACCTGCCTTGCCTGTTAGACTTCTGGCAGTGCAGGGGTTACTGCACTGCTAGGTCTGTTCAGCTGAGCTTGGTGCTGGGATCAGGGCTGCTCCAATCAGCTGCTGGACCTAAGCTCTGATCCTGGATAAAAAGCAGTCAGCTCCTCATTTCCCTGCTGGTTATTAGTTGTTCTGATCCCAGCTCCCCAGTTCCATGTATTCTGCTCTATTCTTCTATTTTGTCTTACCTGGATTCTGACCTTTTGCCTGCCCTCTGACTACCCGCTTCTTCCTGATTTGGTACTGCGTTGCTCGTTCGGTTTCTGACTCGGCTAGTTGACCTTTCCGCATTGTGTTTGTCTGACTGTCTGCGTTTTATGTTTTGCACGTATTCAGCATAGGGATTGTCTTCGTGGTTGTCCGCGACCGCCTAGGGTCGACCGAGGCAAGTAGGCAGGTGACAGTGGGTGGGGTCAGATTCAGGGCCCACTGTCTAGTGTCTTGTCTACGCCTGCCAGTCCTGACAAGTTTAATCAGTTTTTACTGCATGTATAACATGGAAAAGGATACATAGCACAGTTGTCTTAGCCTTCATTCACACACTCGGGGGCAAGACCATAAAACACAGTTCATGATTGTAGGCAGTCTACAGATGTTTTTTTTTTTTAAATAACAAATCCATACCTGTCCAATCCTTCACCATTGCCCAGGTTTCATTGATTAGCACTTCCTGGTCCTTTCTAGACATGCAGGACATGTCAGCTAAGCCAGTCACTTGCCTTATGCCAGCCATCACCTCATCCTGAGATTGGATGAATGGACACTCCCTACATATTGAGATGCGAACTAGGAAGTAGTGTGCTGCAGGGACTTGGGTCCCCTTTAAAAGTGTTTTCTACAGCTCTAAAAGATGTAAAATTACAGAGCAGCAATTTAGCCCAAACCTTAGAGGGATTTTACAGGATTAATAAAAACATGACTGCTTTCTTTTGAGAAATAGCGCCACAACTGTCCATTGGTAGTGTCAGGTACTGCAGCTTAGCTCCACTGAACTGATATAATAACTGATAAATCTGCAGCTGGGTCAAACTTTGCCCCAGGTCTGCGACTCCTCTCCTTTTTTTCCTCCCCACCCTCCTCATCATTAGTAATTTTCCTATTCATCACTTGTCTAAACTGCACCTGGGCTATAGCGACACAGGTGCAGTTTAGATGAGTGATGAACAGAAATCCTGCTTGAAGGTGTTCCTAATGATGAGGAGGGTGGGGAGGAAGAAAGGAGAGGCGTCGCAGACCCAGGTATCGGTTAGATGACAGTTCATGTTGGTTCCTAAGTACAATATCTAAGCTAGATCTTATCCACATGAGCATGTGCATTTCAGCCTGTAATACTGACCAAATGTTTTAGGTTCCTTTTCATAGATCGTGTTTTTCCCTAGCAGATCGAAACCATTGCTTTTAGATGACAATTTGGTCTAAAATTTATCATTTGATGCATGAAGCATGCTGCCAATCTGACAAAAAATCTGCTTACACAAAAGATATATATGATACGGATGCCAACAGGCTTGTGTACATGAAGTTAAAAAAAGTTTGTTGTTAAAAATAAAATAATTGCTTGTGGTTACATGTACGTGTGATAAACTATTTAATGTGTTAGGATCTGACTCAGTTCATTGGTTGGTTTTCCTTAAAAAATATCTGTTGTTTATTAATAGCAATGCCTTTTATTAGACCACAACCAGTGATGCTGACAGCTGCAATAAAACTTGTATGCTGGCATCATCCACACCACCATGTGTCTCTGGCAGAATGCTTCTAAATTGACTGCACATCCGGCACAGTCATATCACAGCTTTTACATCACAGGACACAGCGGAATAGTGTGAATCAAATGTCATATGCACTATGCCTATAGCCTAAAGAATTAGGAATTATACATAGATCTATTCATTTATAACTCACACAGGTTATTGTGGCTTCACACAATTATACATACAACCGTCATCCTAGTGACAACCCTAATGTGCTGCCAAAACCTCAGCAGTCTGGTAAAGACATAAAAGATAAGATTTCTATTTGAATTGCAGGGAATAGTATACTATTCCATTTTTATGGCCCTGAGTCAGTAGTCAACAAGTCATTGAAGTGTCACAGTCATTTAATAAAACTTCTGACATGTCATGCAAACATGTCAGGGTCTGGGTCAGCAATTTTTTTTTAGGTTTCATGGATTTCATGGGGATTTTCAGCTGCCCACATCCTTGTATTTTCAGCATTTACATGGCCAGAGAAGTGAAACCTCTCCATGTCTGGAAACCAAGGGGGAGATTTATCAAACTGGTGTAAAGTAGATTGCCTTAGTTGCCCCTAGCAACCAATCAGATTCCATCTCTGATTTTCCAAAGAGTCTGTGAGGAATGAAAAGTGGAATCTGATTGGTTGCTAGGGGCAACTAAGCCAGTTTCACTTTGCACCATGTTTGATAAGTCTCCCCCCGTGTGTCATGAATATCTGGATTTTTGGGGGCAAATTTTTCAAACCAACATTGAGCATCGGGTTTAGGCTTGCTTGACCATGAACAGAGGAGACTTCCGGCACATATTATGAGGGCTTCCTCATTCTCATTTAGTAAGTTCTGTTTTCACCAAATTTCTTTCAATTTTCTAAAATCTTTCGGAAGTGGGAAACTCTGTAGAACTTACTGCCCCCTTTTAGAACCATTCAGTGGATTTCTATTTGCACTGGTACTGTAAATGTTACAAAAGAGATGGTGAGAATTGAAGATTGTATTAAGGCCTAAATAAACGAAACGATTATCGTCTGTATTCGGCCGATATCAGCCAATAATCGTCCTGTGTAATAGAAGACAACGATCAGTCGACATGAATGATGTCGGCTGATCGTTGTCTGTTGTTGTCTTTCAATATGTTGAAAGACAAACGACTAATATAGCAATGATCTGCTGCCGTCGCTCGGTGAAATAGGAGCCGCTGCTATCTTCTATGGGCTGCCTGGACGATCTAGGGATCACCCGGGCCCCAACCCCCCCCCCCCCCCCGCAGCTCCCCGCCCCCCCTTACCCGCTCCCTACTCACGCGTGTAATAGCGCCAGCAGCAAGCAGGGAACGAGGAGCAAGCGAGCGCTGACAGCACTTGTTGGCTACTCTGCATCGCCCCATGTAATAGGGGCTTTACACTTGGCGAGGCGACATAGTGCACTTAAAGGCTTGGTTCACACTACGTATATTTCAGTCAGTATTGTGGTCCTCATATTGCAACCAAAACCAGGAGTGGATTAAAAACACAGAAAGGCTCTGTTCACACAATGTTGAAATTGAGTGGATGGCCGCCATTTAATGGCAAATATTTGCTGTTATTTTAAAACAACGGCTGTTATATTGAAATAATGGCAGTTATTTACTGTTATATGGTGACCATCCACTCAATTTCTACATTGTGTGGACAGATCCTTTCTGTGTTTTTAATCCACTCCTGGTTTTGGTTGCAATATGAGGACCACAATACTGACTGAAATATAGGTAGTGTGAACCCAGCCGAAACAAGCACAATATATGGGGTTGCAGTGACTGTGGGGGATATTTTTAGGAAGTCTATCTAGAAAGCCTGTGAAACACACAATGCAACTGAAAAACACTATAACGTAAGTTATAATAGTAAAATATTGCAAAAAATGTGATGCGGATATAGTGTGTTAACCAGGCCCTATTGTTACAACTGCAGTGTGTTCCAGGAAGCCTGCCATACACAATACCTTAGGAAGGACTGATCCATTAATCAATAAGGACAAATTCTCATCTAGATGAAAAGAAGGATCTTCTTTGTTTTGTTCGTAGTCAGTAAAAGTAATTACCTCTAATCTCTAAAGTAATTCAGAAAACAAAGGCAGAATTATGAGCCGATTATTCCATAGCTCTATGAAGGGTAAAGCGTGCGGCCAATAAATCACTCAAATCAATCATTCTATTATTTCACCATTATGTGCATTGCTAACATTCATATAAAAGCTAATAAAGAATAAGAGCCTTATCCAAAGCTATCAGCCATGGTAGGATGCTAGAATAACCTATGTCCATACAGGTATGAGATTAGATGAGGGATGCCTTCACTTTATGATCTGGAGGGGTCCAACCTCTGGGTCCTCTGATCTAAAGAGTGCCAGACCCCTGTTGTTCAGACAACTGTGGCAAGTCCCTATTCAAGTAAATGGGACAAGCTGCAGTTCTCTACACAGATGGGTCCCTAGAAGTGCTGCCCAGTGGTCAAGAGTCCCAGTGGTCAGACCACTCATCAGGACATGATGGTATAGCGTGAGAATATGTAATCACTTAATGAGGTGGCAAATTGCTCAATAAAATTGTCAGTGGGTGTTCTAAACACAAAATCTTATATTAATGGAGGTCACATCCATTCCTTAAAGGGGAACTCAGTTATATAGATTCGTAGATTACTTCTATTTAAAAATATCAAGTCTTCCATTACTTATCAGTTGCTGAATGCCCAACAGGAAGGGGTGTTTTCTTTCTAGTCTGGTTCTCTCTGCTGCCACCTCTGTCCCTTTCAGAAACTGCCTAAAGCAGTAGAGATTTTCTATGAGGATAAGCTACTGCTCTGGATAGTTCCTGTCACGGACAGAGGTGGCAGCAGAGAGCACTGTGTCAGACTGGAAAGAATACACCACTTCCTGTAGGACATACAGCAACTGATAAGTGCTGGAAAACATGAGATTTTTAAATAGAAGTAATTTACAAATCTGTATAGCTTTCTGGTATCAGTTGATTTAAAAAAAATTAAGGAGTTTCTCTTTAAGACAACTGTAAAAATAATAAAACTAAAACTGTATAACTAAAACTAAATCAGTAATGTTCATCATGAATTCTTGTAAAATGTAAACCATGACACTAGTACAGTTTACATGAGCAATGGAGAAAAATTTAAGGGAATCTACACGCGAAGAGGCGAGAAGCTAACACTTGACACTCCATAGTGTATATCTTGTCAGCCAAGAGGAAGTTCACTTTAAATGTGGTCATGTACAATACGATTAGATAAGAAGAGGAAATTGATAATATAAAATAAGGATCTAAAGGGCTACACTTAAATGTCATAAGGACCCTAAATAAGAATTGTATGCTGATGCATACTGTTGTATATTCGTGCCAGATTCACCAGGTTTATTTGATGGAATGAAGTCTACTAGTGACTATGGGGAGATTTATCAAACATGGTGGTAAGGAAAGCTGGCTCAGTTGCCCCTAGCAACCAATCAGATTCCACTTTTCATTCCTCACAGACTCTTTGGAAAATGAAAAGTGGAATCTGATTGGTTGCTAGGGGCAACTGAGCCAGTTTCAATTTACACCATGTTTAATAAATCTACCCCTATGTTCCTTTTACTTCTGATCACATATTATTTTTTGTGGGACTCAAAACTACCATTGTATACTATCATTAAATACCAGTATATACTTAGAAATGGACCAAGTTAGTCCTTAGTAGACTATATTCAGTCCAAAGAATTCCGTGAACCCAACAAGGGTACCTCTCAGTACACAATGGCATACTATTCTGTATTCTTCTTTAATAATAATAATAATAATAATAATAATAATAATAATAATAATAATTTTTATTTATATAGCGCCAACAGATTCCGCAGCACTTTCTTATCATATATGAACACGGCCTAACATGAAATAACTAGAGCCACTATGAAGGGGTTTACAAGAGGCAGCTTTATGATGCAGATTTTATTAGGCACATAACATTGTGCCATTTACAGGGCTATATACATTTTACATAAGTAATGAAGGCCCATTTGTTACATAAACCCTACTGCACATGGAAACTAAGTGGCGTACATTGCTTTTATACAGTGCACTTATAGCTCAGCTCACAGACACAGGAGATTTTCCCGACTAGCTGAATTTACTCTTGTGATTAGAGGCCATCTATTAGTTGCAGTAGGCATAGGAGACCTCCATCATGCGCTGATTGAAAGACCCCCCTTATTTTATATGAGCACAGTGCAGAAAATATGTTTAACTATGTAAAAAAATATGTAAAACATAACTTAAAACATTATACAACAATTAGGGACACTGATCTTTAAAGCAAATGTACCACCAGATACATCACTATGGATTTTTTTACATGAACAGACCGGCGCTGGTGCGGGGATGCCGGGCCCTTTTTCTGAACTGGCACCAGGTTCCTGCGCACAGCGCTGGTCTATTCCCGAGCACTGGCTGGGCACAAAGCACTGGAGGTGGGCCCGGTGGCCCCCAGTGTGATTAATCAGCTTCTCGGGATGTACAGAGATCGCTTTGATGTTCTGCCCGCACAGTGAGCAGAAAATGAAAATTAAAGGAAGCAGAATGCAGTAGCAGGACCTGTCAGTGTCCTGCTCCTACATTCACTCCCATAGGCTGCCGGCACTTCATACCAGCATTTCATGGGGGGACGTGACCTCTCCGGCAGGTGTGAAGACGTCATCACACCTGCCGGAGGTCCCGTCCCTGCCGCTCGCAAGATAGATCCAGAAGAGGAAGGAAGAGCTGCTCCCTGCAGCCATACAGCGTGGATTAGGTGAGTAGGATGTTTGTTTTTTTAGGGGCACCTCTGGGGGCATTATAAGTTCATAGGGGGCACCTCTGGGGGCATTATTAGTTCATAGGGGGCACCTCTGGTGGAATTATTATTTCATGGGGGGCACCTCTGTGGGCATTATTAGTTCATAGGGGGCACCTCTGGGGGCATTATTAGTTCATGGGGGCACCTCTGTGGGCATTATTAGTTCATGGGGGCACCTCTGGGGGCATTATTAATTTATGGGGGCACCTCTGGGGGCATTATTAGCTCATGGGAGCACCTCTGGGGGCATTATTAGTTCATAGGTGGCACCTCTGGGGGCATTATTAGTTCATAGGGGGCACATCTGGGGGCATTATTAGTTCATGGGGGGCACCTCTGGGGGCATTATTAGTTCATGGGGGCAGCTCTGGGGGCATTATTAGTCCATGGGGGCACCTCTGGGGGCATTATTAGTTCATGGGGGCACCTCTGGGGGCATTATTAGCTCATGGGGGCACCTCTGGAGGCATTATTAGTTCATGGGGGAACCTCTGGGGGCATTATTAGCTCATGGGGGCACCTCTGGGGGCATTATTTGTTCATGGGGGGGCACCTCTGGGGGCATTATTAGTTTATGGGGGCACCTCTGGGGGCATTATTAGTTCATGGGGTCACCTCTGCGGGCATTATTAGTTCCTAGGCAGCACCTCTGGGGGCATTATTAGTTCATGGGGGGCACCTCTGGGGGTATTATTAGTTCATGGGGGAAGCTCTGGGGGCATTATAAGTCCATGGGGGGCAGCTCTGGGGGCATTTTTAGTTCATGGGGGAACCTCTGTGGGCATTATTAGTTCATGGGGGCACCTCTGGGGGCATTATTAGTTCATGGGGCAGCTCTGGGGGCATTATAAGTCCATGGGGGGCAGCTCTGGGGGCATTTTTAGTTCATGGGGGAACCTCTGTGGGCATTATTAGTTCATGGGGGCACCTCTGGGGGCATTATTAGTTCACGGGGGCACCTCTGGGGGCATTATTAGTTCATGGGGGGGCACCTCTGGGGGCATTATTAGCTCATGGGGGCACCTCTGGGGGCATTATTTGTTCATGGGGGGGCACCTCTGGGGGCATTATTAGTTTATGGGGGCACCTCTGGGGGCATTATTAGTTCATGGGGTCACCTCTGCGGGCATTATTAGTTCATAGGCGGCACCTCTGGGGGCATTATTAGTTCATGGGGGGCACCTCTGGGGGTATTATTAGTTCATGGGGGAAGCTCTGGGGGCATTATAAGTCCATGGGGGGCAGCTCTGGGGGCATTTTTAGTTCATGGGGGAACCTCTGTGGGCATTATTAGTTCATGGGGGCACCTCTGGGGGCATTATTAGTTCACGGGGGCACCTCTGGGGGCATTATTAGTTCATGGGGGGGCACCTCTGGGGGCATTATTAGTTTATGGGGGCACCTCTGGGGGCATTATTTGTTCATGGGGGCACCTCTGGGGCATTATTAGCTCATGAGGGCACCTCTGGGGGCATTATTAGCTCATGGGGGCAGCTCTGGGGGCATTATTAGTTCATGGGGGCCCCTCTGGGGGCATTATTAGTTCATGAGGGCACCTCTGGCAGCATTATTAGCTCATGGGGGCACCTCTGGGGGCATTATTAGCTCATGGGGGTACCTCTGGGGGCATTATTAGCTCATGGGGGCACCTCTGGGGGCATTATTAGTATATGATGGCATAGCAGGGGATCCTACATACAGGGGGCATCCCAAATTCCTAGTCGCTTTACTGCACATAACACCAAAGAGCGCAGTTACTTTGGGAGCCTACAGGAGGGCGAAAGGAAAGGAAGTTGCTAGAAATGTGCGGAGCCTAAATTGTTTGTCTCGCAGGTTCTGAAAAGATGAAACGTAGCTGGAAGAAATCATCATGGAGGACTGGATGGAAAGGAAAAGGGAAAGTGACGCCTCAGATCAAAGAAGACGTCACCTGTGAGTCACTGTATGACAGTTTTCTTTTTTGTAGAACATTATTTAGTAGGGGTGCCCCGAGCTAATTTTTTTTTCCAAGGGGTGCCCCGAGGTGGAAAAGGTTGGGAAGCACTGCCATAGACCTTCAGACTACAAGGATCCGCAGCGGATTTCGCTGCTAACTCCGGTACGTGTGAAGCTACCCTTACACAGCAAGTGAGCAGCCAGATCACACAAATAATCCCTCTATCATTCCTGCGGCCACTTAAATACATTGCTATCAGTCACACATCCTCTGTTTACACAGAGTTGTGCGGCTGATAAAAGATGACTTATAGGCCTGCGCAAAAGACGCAATCAGCCGATCAGCTGGCATTTTCACATTCCTCGGATCATCACTGACATATTTACACAGGCCAATTTTCATCTGAGTTAGCATCTCTAGCCATGCTCCTTGTAGATAATTTGCTGTGTTAAAGGGCCCTTAGATTGATGCTTACCTCACAAATTCTAAATGTTACATTTATCACTAAAGGGGTTTTCCCAGATCAGATATAGGGTCAGCAATCATGTCTATGGCAAGTGTTTGGCTCATTCAATTAGAAAAAATCTGAAGAAAAGCATACCCACTGAACAACCTTTTAACAAAAGAATTCCAAAAGCCCTCATTTATTTTCCGTCCTTTTCAATTCAGGTTCACAGCCAGTTTAAGGAGGACTAAGCAATGTCCCCACCAATTTATAATAGCCGCCCATCTTGGACCACCTGTGTTGCTCATATATTCACAGTAGACCAGTGAATATACTAATCATTAAGAAAATGCCTAGCCGTCAATCACATCCTGTAACTCTGTATTGGATTGTAGTACAGGCAATGCATACAGTATATGGGGGGGAAGATACAAAGTAACATGAGAAAATATTACTTTACTGAAATGGTAGTAGATGCTTGGAAGAAATATCCAGCAGATGTGGTTGATAAATCTACAGTGAATATAAACCTCCCTGGGATATACTGTACATATATGGCATAGGCTGTATCCCAGTTTTCCAGGCGTTCCTTAGGCTGTATCCACCCGCTTCATGGAGCCGGCAGACAGCGGGAGTCAGATGCCAAGATTTCTGGTTCGTACGAACCAGAAATCCAGCAGGTTCGCTCATCTCTAGTCTTCACTAGGTTCACCTGTTGAGATCTCCCACCCATCTAACTGCCCAGTGCTGCAGCTATTGATAACAACATCTAGGTAGTTAAACAGTTGTGATAAGAGTTATTTCCTACCCCGGACACTGCTAGATATCAATTGTAACACACAGACACAGGCCCTGCCAGATATGGCATTTTCTCAGCTCCTGAGTCTTCTGCATACTCTAAAGACATTGGGAACATTTATGACATGATTAGAATCAATGGAGCCGCGTCATAGAGGGGCGGGGGGGTTTCTCCCACTGGGGTCTGGCCGACCCACCTCCAATGCTTCAGCCAAGGCCGGCTTACCCGTTCTATACATGTGCAGAACTTAAAGTGTACCTGTTGTTTACATTTTTTTTTTTTTTTTTGCAGAAATCAATAGTACAGGTGATTTTAAGAAACTTTGTAATTGGGTTTATTAGCCAAAAAATGCCTTTTTATCATGAGAAAGCAGTTTGAAGCTCCCCCCCCTGTCTTCATTGCTCTCTATGGATAGGGGAGGAGTGGAGGGAGATGAGGCACCAAAACAGGACAACAAAGAGTTAATTTACAGCATGTAGCTGTCTCCTCTGAAATCACCACTGACCTCTCTGACCTCTGAATAGAGGCTTTCACACAGGTCCCGCTGTGTAATCCTTTGTTCTCTGCTGCTGACTAATCTACCCCCTCCCCTCTCCATAGAACAGACAGGGCAAGTCTGATGCAACAAGACATGATTTCCTGATAATGAGCAGTGAATGAGAGAAAGGAGAGGAGGAGGGGACCTGAGAAAAGTCCTTTTACATGCAGATAATGGCATATTTGCCTAATAAACCCAATTACAAAGTTTCTTAAAATCTCCTGTACTATTGATTTCTGCAAAAAAAACAATAAAATAAAATACGACAGTAACACTTTAAAGAAAATGTAGTGATGCTACATTTGCTTTAAGGTGAAAGTGTCATCATAAAAAAACTTTTGACACGTCAGAAAGACACACCAACAGAAAATAAAGTCCAACAGCACCTTAACGGAGATATCCAGTGAGGGCCACAGAAAAATATAGAAGGATATAGGGTCAAACCGTTGCTTTGCTTGTACCCTGATAATAAATAAACTATTGGACTTTCTTAATTTATGTCAGAAAGACACGTCAAAAGTTTTGATTGTTCTGGATCTGACACTTTAGCATATGGATAGATCTAGTCCAGTAGTGTGAGCAGTGATCTGTTGGTATCACTGGGGATGATTCACAAGGCCACATCTGACAGCCCAACCATGTAATACTTTGATCACTCCATGTCCCTTTATAGCGCTTGCTCCCCTGTGGCTACAAGTGAGAGATTCTATGGGAGGTACCTTCCTCTCTAGCATCCATATGCCCTAATAATGTGAATGAAGAGACTGTCTTGATCAGGACTTCTCTGTCTTACTCTCTAAGGACTCTATCAACCATAATAATAGGGATTGCTCATCCTTACCATTGACTAAAGTAAAGGCTGTTTTGGGGGCTTTTAATTACACTACCGTTCAAAAGTTTGGGGTCACATTGAAATGTCCTTATTTTTGCAGGAAAAGCACTGTACTTTTCAATGAAGATAACTTTAAACTAGTCCTAACTTGAAACAAATACACTCTATACATTGCTAATGTGGTAAACGACTATTCTAGCTGCAAATATCTGTTTTTTGGTGCAATATCTACATAGGTGTATAGAGGCCCATTTCTAGCAACTATCACTCCAGTGTTCTAATGGTACAATGTGTTTGCTCATTGGCTCAGAAGGCTAATTGATGATTAGAAAACCCTTGTGCAATCATGTTCACACGTCTGAAAACAGTCTAGCTCGTTACAGAAGCTACAAAACTGACCTTCCTTTGAGCAGATTGTGTTTCTGGAGCATCACATTTGTGGGGTCAATTAAACGCTGAAAATGGCCAGAAAAAGAGAACTTTTATCTGAAACTCGACAGTCTATTCTTGTTCTTAGAAATGAAGGCTACTCCATGCGAGAAATTGCTAAGAAATTGAAGATTTCCTACAACGGTGTGTACTACTCCCTTCAGAGGACAGCACAAACAGGCTCTAACCAGAGTAGAAAAAGAAGTGGGAGGTCGCGTTGCACAACTAAGCAAGAAGATAAGTACATTAGAGTCTCTAGTTTGAGAAACAGACGCCTCACAGGTCCCCAACTGGCATCTTCATTAAATAGTACCCGCAAAACACCAGTGTCAACATCTACAGTGAAGAGGCGGCTGCGGGATTTTGGGCTTCAGAGCAGAGTGGCAAAGAAAAAGCCATATCTGAGACTGGCCAATAAAAGAAAAAGATTAACCCATAGCTGCACCAGGACGTTATTGAACGTCCTCGTGCCGCTATGGGAGTTCAGAGGGGGGTCGCGCGGCGACCACCCTCTGAACTGCCGCGATCCCGGGTGCCGCGAGTAGCCCGGGCTCGCGGCTATTAGCGGGCACGGTCCGATCGCCGTGCCCGCTAATTAAGTACTTAGAAGCAGCTGTCAAAGTTGACAGCTGCTTCTAAATACTTGCTGTTATACATGCCTGGTGGTCTAGTGGGGGGATCGTCCCCCTGCGGCGCGATTGCGGGGGGGCGATCCCCGCATCCATCCCGGGCCGGGGTCTGCTCCGTAATGGCGCTGATCCCGGCTCGGCATTCTATTGCTTTTGGCTGCAGCAGCCAAAAGTAATAGAACACCGATCTCATGGATTCATGCAGTATAACTATACTGCATGGATCTCTATGAGAGATCAGAGTGCATATACTAGAAGTCCCCTAGGGGGGCTTCTGGTATATGTGTAAAGTAAAAGAAAAATGTATTTTTAATAACACAAAATCCCCTCCCCTAATAAAAGTCTGAATCACCCCCCTTTCCCCATTTTATAAATAAAAATAAATAAATAAATTAATAAACAAACATGTTTGCTATCGCCGCGTGCGTAATCGCCTGAACTATTAATTAATCACATTCCTGATCTCACACGGTAAACGGCGTCAGCACAAAAAAATCCCAAAGTGCAAAATTGCGCATTTTTGGTCGCATCAAATCCAGAATAATTGTAATAAAAAGCGATCAAAAAGTCATATATGCGCAATCAAGGTACCGATAGAAAGATCATATCATGGCGCAAAAAATGACACCTCACACAGACCCATAGACCAAAGGATAAAAGCGCTATAAGCCTGGGAATGGAGAGATTTTAAGGAACATATATTTTCTTTAAAAGGTTTTAATTTTTTACAAGCCATCAAATCAAATAAAAGTTATACATGTTACATATCGTTGTAATCGTAACAACTTAAGGAACATATATAACGAGTCAGTTTTACCCCAGGGCGAACATAGTAAAAACAACCACCCCCCAAATAAAAAAAAAAACATTTTTTTTTTTCAATTTCACCACACATATAATTTTTTTCTGGTTTCCCGGCACATTTTAGGCAAAAATTACATCTGCCTTAGCAAAGTACAATTAGTTGCGCAAAAAATAAGGGCTCATTTGGGTCTCTAGGTGGAAAAATGCAGGTGCTATGGCCTTATATACACGAGGAGGGAAAAACGAAAACGCAAAAATGAAAACTGGCTGTGTCCCCTAAGGGTTAAGATAGGCAAAAGAACACAGACATTGGACAGAGGAAGACTGGAAAAAAGTGTTGTGGACGGATGAATCCAAGTTTGAGGTGTTTGGATCACAAAGAAGAACGTTTGTGAGACGCAGAACAAATGAAAAGATGCTGGAAGAATGCCTGACGCCATCTGTTAGGCATGGTGGAGGTAATGTGATGGTCTGGGGTTGCTTTGGTGCTGGTAAGGTGGGAGATTTGTACAGTGTAAAAGGGATTCTGAATAAGGAAGGCTATCACTCAATTTTGCAACGCCATGCCATACCCAGTGGACAGCGCTTGATTGAAGCCAATTTCATCCTACAACAGGACAATGACCCTAAACACACCTCCAAATTGTGCAAGAACTATTTACAGCAGAAGCAGCAGCTGGTATTCTATCGGTAATGGAGTGGCCAGCGCAGTCACCAGATCTGAACCCCATTGAGCTGTTGTGGGAGCAGCTTGACCGTATGGTACGCCAGAAGTGCCCATCCAACCAATCCAACTTGTGGGAGCTGCTTCTAGAAGCGTGGGGTACAATTTCTCCAACTTACCTCAACAGATTAATAGCTAGAATACCAAAGGTGTGCAATGCTGTAATTGCTGCAAAAGGAGGATTCTTTGACGAAAGCAAAGTTTGATGTAAAAACAATGTTATTTCAAATACAAATAATTATTTCTAACCTTGTCAACGTCTTGACTCTATTTTCTATTCATTTCACAATGTATGGTGGTGAAGAAGTGTGACTTTTCATGGAAAACACAAAATTGTTTGGGTGACCCCAAACTTTTGAACGGTAGTGTATGTTTTGGTACAATATAAAAATATGAATAAAAGGGTTAAACGGCTTATGCAGCAAAAATCTCTCTGCTGACATCTCTGATCTGGACAGTTCCTGTCTGGAACAGAGGTGCAGAGAGCTCTGTGTCAGATTGAAAAGAAAACAACATTTCCTGCAGTACATACAGCAACTGATAAGTATGGGAAGACTTGAGATTTTTTAATAGAAGTAAATAACAAGTTTATATAACTTTCTGAAACCAGTTGATTTAAAAGATAAAGATTTTTGCTGGACGACCCCTTTAACTATGTCACTGAAATAGAGATTAGGGCATCCAGAAAGACTATTTATGTCAGAACTGACCTTCAAACCACACCTCATCTATATTTGGTGGCTGCCTTACCATAACGAGATGCAATGCAGTATATCCGCTGTAGTATATCCCTACCTAGATGGTGCTTTAGCAAATGAAGGTTTGCTGGAAGATGTTGAGGGATGTCTTTATTTTCAACAACCAAGTAACATTGGGGACAAGCAGGATGACTACAGTGTTGGACTGGGGTATCTGGGGCCCATCAGAGGAATTGATCCTAGGGGCCCACCAATGAAGAACCAGTGAGAAACAACATGTCAGTCAGTGTTTGTGCAGGTTCTAAAGCTGGGGGCCCACAGGAGGATTCTCCGGTGTTCTGGTGGGCCGGTCCAACACTGTATGGCTACCATGAAAATTCTGCTTTTGATTTACAATAAAATGCGTTTCCAGCTAACATCCATTTAGCATAGCAGCATTCACCATCTTTAAAGACTACATTAGTGGTGATGTAAAAAAAAAAACATGTCTCTTAATGCAACTGTTAATGGTCCTTGATGCTTTCTGTTAGAGCACAACATGTTTGTGCCTCACCTTGTCTGTATGGCTTTGTAACCCTGCTTTTTATTGCCATATAGAGGTAAAGCAACAACAGCTATAAGCACACTTCATGTTTTTTCGCTGTAGTCCATCATGAAGTAGAGTATCTTCTGAATTAAACTAATGTCTTTTCTATCTAAAAGGAGGAAGGTTTTAGAGTTCTCGCAGGATATCTGTACAAATGAGGCTTTGACTTTTAATGCACTTTTGACTGCATTCAGAAAGAGAACCAAGTATATGCTCTAGTTAGAGAACACGTAAGATAATTACATAGACGGTAAAACGCTTCTCAGAACGTGGTCTCGATGTAAAGGCAGACATATAGCGACAACAGGATCCCATTGATTGATTACTATGTGCAAGCCTGGGAAGTCACGTGGCTAAGCCAGTCAGAGGTAATGAAGAGAACTGGGGATATTCTATCAGACTCGGACTTACTGAGAGACAGCGGTTTACAGGCAGCTCCACAAGACAAACCCAAATACAAATGTATTAAAAATTAAAGGACCATTTATTATTGCCGCTGAATAAAATAAAACAAATCAATAATTATGGGTTCCCCATCTACTGAGTAACCTCACAAAGCGCCGTCTCAGATTGCTGACACCGTGAAACAAACCGACCGCTGTAATAAATCGCTTGCAGGAAAGCACTCCGGGATCTCATTAGTTCTTATCAAAGTAATTTTACAACACCACAAATGTATGACTATAATGCAGAGTCGTGTACTTAAAATCACTGACACGATGAGAACAACTTTGTTTAAAGGAATTTGACACCATACGGGCCACAGTAAAATATATTAGGAAAGTCATACAGTGAGTTTGTAAAAGTGAAAAGTGGCCCTAGGAAAATCTCCTTTGATTACAGCCCCCCCCCCATATTAATATATTGTGTCATGTAAGAGACTGTTCCTAAGGGTATATGCACACTATGAAAATCACGCAGATAACTTCTAGCGTATTCTGCTGCCGCAACCCCCCCACCGCCGGTCCCATAGGCTCCATTCTATGCAGAGGCAGATTCCGTCATTCACCCATGTCAATTCCGTCATCATGTCAATTCTTTGCCTCATGCCTTAGTTAGCTGGCTAGCTGAGCGAGCATACCTGAGCCCGGTCCTGACATAACAAGAACGGAAACCAGAGGAGGCCGGTTGGGGTGGATGCGGTGCTACAGGGCATAGGGATGGGTAAGTATACATTCTGTATTATGTTCAAGCACCCCCTGCCTGTAGTGAATTTTAGTTGTGGCCCGGAGTTCTCCTTTAAGAAAGTTTATAGGGAAGCTACTGAAAATTTCAGTTCACAGATTCCCTTCCTTATTATTGGAATAATCTTGCTCATCTTCTGGTTGTAGAAGGCTGCAACTGAGATGGTATACCTGTAGACATTACAGTATAAACATGAGGGGGGGCTTAAGGGGAAAGTGACAGCAGAGATGTGCATATATGCGTGCTGCCAGTTACCCATTGCTGATTACACAAGCAGTGCACACTTACCTTCCGCCCTACTTTTGTCCAATATTTTTATTTTATTTTATTTTTTACTTATATTTATCCTATAAAATATCACAGAGGAATTAAGAAGCCCATGAGCCGGAAAACTACCGACTGACGGTCTGAAGGAGCTGGCAGCACAGAGGGATTCAGGCACATTAGCTAGTCCCAGAGTATTAGTTTTGGGAATTGGTAGGGAACTCGGCTCAGCTATCTTCATTTCATGTCAGCGGAAAACCCATTTAATGAAAAGAAAAAAGGCTAGAAGTGGCCGCGGAACAAATGCACTCTACAGAGAATATACAGCAGGTAAAACATAGAAGAAAAGAGAAAATCCTGACAGCTCATGAATCTTTTGAGAGCAGCTGGTTATGTATGAGTCAGTGCGCTCCTGGTTTCTAGGACAGGAAGTAGCTATCATCCACCACTGTCAGCCATATTGGCCGTCATCCGGTCACCCAACGGGGTCTTGCTCCTCAGTTCCTCTATGTGATTTCTTGTTATATTGGTTATATAGCTTCATTGCAATTTATTGCAAACTTTTTCTCAAAATTTAAATAACAAATAAATAAAACAGAGACGGAAAGGACTTTATATCCTGTGGAAATGTCGTCTTTTATACCGTATAAACAATTGTATTATAGTGAAGTCCGAGCCTAAGACTAATAGCCATGTTTTCTATACTGCAGCACATCTTAACTTAATTTCTTTGATAACCTAACCTAAATATTTCTGCTGTCTGATGACATCCTACAAGGGAACAGCGTACACAAGTCTGTACAATATAACCAAGCATATTAATGATGGAAACATCTATTGTGCTTGCAGCAATGTCAATGGCCCCAGCCGAGCAGCCAGTGTGTTTGTCAGGAGTGGTGTATGAATCTGAGCAGATTTAGCCTCAGGGTACGCACACAGTTCACATAAGGAAAGGGTTAAATGAGAACCCAGGATGCTGCACAACCTGACGCTGGCCACAGGAGCAGCTGCCCCTTAGGACAAGTTTCATTTTGGCTATAGGCAACAATGGCAAATCATCCGTCATTCAGGAACCAGAGCTGCTCTGCCCGTGGCTACTGCAGACAAAAACGTGCGCTGCCAATCAAAATACAAAAGAGCATTTACAGGGCGAGAGCAGCAGCATGACGGATTAGTGGCTTCAATGCATGAACAGCTTACGACACTGCTGGTCACAGATAGCAATGGATGGAAGAGTGGATCATCTATATAGCTGTGAAAAGAAAGGCAGGAAAGTTGGATGTTGGCTTCTTACTGCCTGTCAAAGATCTCTGTCTGATAAATATTGGTGTACATGTAAAACATGCAAATAAAGCCATGTATCTAAATACAGAATGATGCACAATAAATAGACACTTTATTATAACAACATTTACTAAACAATATATCCAATAGAACACAGGCCTCAGATTGTAAAGGGTGACCTGGGGTATATATACAAGGCAAATAATTAAATTATACCCATTGGTATATAGGATCATGACCATTCCCACCCACTCATCAGATGGTGGGTCCACCATACCAAATATCTAATGTTACATAGTACTGCAAGAAGCACAAATATAAAGAAGGGTCACCAATCTTGGGGATTATACAACGCACCAAGTGGGGGGCTGTGTGGCGGAACCCTGGATAATGCTATCAGTGCCGGGTACAATAAGCACATTGCACTGAGAAGTGCACATACAGTAAGTGGAAGGGAAACATAGATTATAAATAAGAGAACTAAAGTTTGGTGTGCAAAGGGGGAATATGGGGGTTATCATACTGAATATCATAAAAATGAATGGTGTGGCACATTCTCAAACTGCAAAAGAACTTTTCCCCCTGTTGCATCCCAGTTTGACATACGATAAGAGTATGGTTGGTATGGGTCCAACTACTGGTACTTTTGCCTATGTAAAGAATAAGGGTCTTCTGATCCTCAGTGTATGCATGGTGACTATTCACTAAATTAAAGAAGCATATAGAAAAGGCATATAGAGTGTTATAATATTATTAACATGGGAAAACTTCTTTAAAGGGAACCTGTCATTACTTTCATACTGCACAAAACACAAGTCAGTGGGGTGGTCCCTGCCTCACCAGCCTGTTTGGTATAGGGAATGATCTATAGATAAGGGCCATCGGGGACCACCCCAATGACTCATGGTTCAGGCAGCATGAAAGTGATGACAGCTTCCCTTTAAGTAGCCTTCTGTAGAGAGTCAAGATGAGTAAATATTCCCATCCATTGATTCTACAGCAAGAGAACCAGCCCAATGCTCTGCCAGTACAGAGCATGGGAAATCAATGCTTCAGCTTGTAGAAGGTATATACAGGATATTATATTAGGAAATCTATTCCCCATTACGGTTCTGCTCTCACAATATATTTATAGCAATAACTGTAAATATGTTAGTAGATCTATTATTGCCAATTTGATGAATTTCAACATACCGACCTATTTATGATGGCACTATAAATGTGGACAAAATAACCCTGCCTATAACATAGGAGAATGCTCTGACTCGCAGCTTGCATGAACATTTACTATACAACCCCCATCAACTAAAATGGGGTACACATAAGCAATATCAGGCAACAGCACCTAAGAGGAACTGAGGCGTATTAGATCAGGCAACAGCGCAAAAAAACAGCACAATTCCCACTGACCTATAAACACAACATACAGTGAATAGTTGGCTACTTGGAGGAGAAGATACATCCCCGACAGTCACCTGAGCAGCCTGGATGAGGAGGATACATTTCTTGACCAATAATTAATAAAGAATTCCTTTAAATGTAGGCAGAATTTAGAGAAATGACAGGAGATGAATACCTTTTCTATCTAAATGTGAATGTAATAGAATGAGTATAGATATGCTACAGTATTCCAAGTCATAAATCCAAGAGGAGATGATAGAGCAGCATTACCTGCAGCCCTGTGTATGTTATGTCTAATGGAAATCCCAGCCTTGCTACATCTGACACACTTGGCTCTGCTACAGCACATCTGACACACTTGGCTCTGCTACACTCTGCTATCCAACTCTGATGACAGTGCCAACCTTCCTGTCAATAAGTAACACTCCTATTTCTGCATGCTCTGTAGCAGTGGCTAAACTACAACTCCCATCATGCACTGACAGCCATGATGAGAGTTGTGGTTTCACCACTACAGCAGAGCTACAGGTTGGGGCACAATAGGACAAACTCATCTCAACTACATGTGGTAAGCTACTGAAAGCCTCAGTCCTACCACATCTGACACACTCAGCTCTACTTCAACTCTGTAACTGAGCGCTGCTGCATCTGTAGAAAGTTAGGGCACAGCAGCACAGTGTGCAGCCGGCAGCAGGGCGCCGTCACCCGGGCACAGCAGCACAGTGTGCAGCCGGCAGCAGCGCGCCGTCACCCGGGCACAGCAGCACAGTGGGCAGCAGGTAGCAGGGCGCCGTCACCCGGGCACAGCAGCACAGTGTGCAGCAGGTAGCAGGGCGCCGTCACCCGGGCACAGCAGCACAGTGGGCAGCCGGTAGCAGCGCGCCGTCACCCGGGCACAGCAGCACAGTGGGCAGCAGGTAGCAGCGCGCCGTCACCCGGGCACAGCAGCGGGCACCTACCTGAGGAGAGTGAGGAGCCGGACAGGCTGGAGTTGCTGGATGCTGCCATGCTGGACAGCTCTGTGAGGCACACTCCTCTAGCCCATGTCCCCGGCCGTGCAGCCTCCCACTACTTCCTGCTCTGTCAGATGACGCGCCGGCTCCCTGCTCGTCCAGGTGTCGGTGTGCGGAGCTCAGCTGTCACCCCAAGTCCCGGAGCCCACCGCCCGGGCCCCCCTCCTCCTCCTCCCACCCCCTCTATGTGATTACAGGAGGCTGAGCTGGAGATGGCAGCGTGCAGGGGGGCTGAACCTCCCCTCTCCCTGGTGCCAGGCTGCTGCTGCTGCTGCTTCTTCCACACACTGAAGAGTGAACTTGTGGATGGCATCCAAGTACTGCTAGTGTGTGTGTGTGTGTGTGTGGGCTGCATTATAAGGAGTGAAGGGGTTAATAATATCTGTTACATAATAACACACTGCAGTGATATGTATAACTCTTGTATAATAGCTTTGTTTCGTAGGCAACAGGTGCTGACACCTGAACATGGCACAAGCCAGCTGGCAGAAGGTGCAGGTGCTGAGTATTGCTACAAACACCTACTATCACCTGCACCCCTGCATGACCAACTATGCCAGGATCCAGGATATTTAGTGTGGCTGCCCTGCCTGGTCTGCACATAGCACATAAGCACATAGTGGACTAGTCTTAGGGCCCTATTACACCAACAGATTATCTGACAGATTTTTTTAAAGAATGGACTATATACAGAGAACAGGTATTAAAGGAAAGACTAAGTTTCTTGGGGGGGGGGCTAAGGATCCCTTTTTTTTTTATAATGGAATTCAATGGAAAAACATCAAAACGGATGCACACACATGCATCCGTTTTTTCCATCTGTTTTTCATCCGTTTTTTTTTTTTGCAAAAAACGGATTGCAAAAATTGTGTGCCCTGCCTGCTGTGTGCTGCCTGAGGGACTGACCTTACAGAGCTGTGTGTGCTGCCTGTCCTGTGCTCCTCTTCTCTGCATCATTATCAGCCCTGACCCCTGTATGGGTGGGTGGGTGTATAGTGAGTATGGAGCTGGGTGCTGACTCCCCTTACACCCCTGCTGAGCTGTCTCTGCCATCATTCTACTGTCCACAGGGGGGTGGGTTGGTAACTAACTGCTGTTATGGGATCTTTGCAGAGGGAGGGGTTATGGGTATGGAGGTCTTTGCCACAAGTTAAGATGCTCTTTGGAGGTAGATTACCCTATAAGGGGGTCTCTACCATCACGGGGGTGGGGGTGGTGCACTCTGGAGGGTTGGTTAGTGCATTTGATAGAGGGTTAAGGGAGGGTAGCTACAAAGTATGTAACTGCTGGTATATATGTGTGTGTGGTATAATCACTGCTGGTATATATGTATGTGTGGTATAATCACTGCTGGTATATATGTATGTGTGTGCGGTATAATCACTGCTGGTATATATGCATGTGTGGTATAATCACTGCTGGTATATATGTATGTGTGGTATAATCACTGCTGGTATATATACATGTGTGGGGTATAATCACTGCTGGTATATATGTATGTGCTGTATAATCACTGCTGGTATATATACATGTGTGGGGTATAATCACTGCTGGTATATATGTATGTGCTGTATAATCACTGCTGGTATATATACATGTGTGAGGTATAATCACTGCTGGTATATATGTATGTGCTGCATAATCACTGCTGGTATATATACATGTGTGGGGTATAATCACTGCTGGTATATACGTGTGTGGTATATTCACTGCTGGTATATATGTGTGTGGTATATTCACTGCTGGTATATATGTGTGTGGTATAATCACTGCTGGTATATATGTGTGTGGTATAATCACTGCTGGAATATATCTGTGTGGTATATTCACTGCTGGTATATATGTGTGTGGTATAATCACTGCTGGTATATATGTGTGTGGTAGAATCACTGCTGGGATATATGTGTCTGGTATAATCACTGCTGGGATATATGTGTGTGGTATAATCACTGCAGGTATATATGTGTGTGGTATAATCACTGCTGGTATATATACATGTGTGGGGTATAATCACTGCTGGTATATATGTATGTGCTGTATAATCACTGCTGGTATATATACAGGTGTGGGGTATAATCACTGCTGGTATATGTGTGTGGTATATTCACTGCTGGTATATATGTGTGTGGTATATTCACTGCTGGTATATATGTGTGTGGTATAATCACTGCGGGTATATATGTGTGTGGTATAATCACTGCTGGTATATATGTGTGTGCGGTATATTCACTGCTGGTATATATGTGTGTGGTATATTCACTGCTGGTATATATGTGTGTGGTATATTCACTGCTGGTATATATGTGTGTGGTATAATCACTGCTGGTATATATGTATGTGTGGTATAATCACTGCTGGAATTTATGTGTGTGGTATAATCACTGCTGGTATACATGTGTGCGGTATAATCACTGCTGGTATATATGTATGTGTGCAGTTGATTAGGGGACATCTACTAGGGGGATGCTCAGATAATAGACCTAAAGGCCTGATGTGCACCTCACCCACTGAAGACCTCCAGTAGTCCAATGTGGTAATCAAAAATATAAACAAGGCAGCACCACAATTCCACTCCAAACAGTGTCTTCATTCCACCAGATGCAACGTTTCAGCTATGACAGTCTTGAGGCTTGAGAAACACTGTCATAGCTGAAATGTTGTATTTGGTGGAATAAAGACACTGTTTGGAGTGGAATTGTGGTGCTGCCTTATGCAATTTTCCTTAATACTATATGGGGCCTGCACGTAGGGGCATAATATAGGGGGGGGGGGGGGGGGGGGGGGGGGGACAAAGACGGCCTAATATGATATAGGGGCACAGAGGGGACAATACAAATGTGGAGTTTGTGAAGAGATGAGATTGGTGCAAGAGTCAGAAGTCTAAAATGTGTGTCTGGCAGATTCTGCAGAGTCAGGTCATGGCTGGGAGAAGTCCTCCAGGCTGAATGAAGAAGAAAAGACAAAATGTATCTGCACATATCTTATTGTATATCTACATTTTATTTTGTATTTGCCCATCTCTTACTGTATCTGCACATCTCTAATGGTATCTGCCAATCTCTTACTGTATCTGCACATCTCTAATGGTATCTGCCAATCTCTTACTGTATCTGCACATCTCTAATGGTATCTGCCAATCTCTTACTGTATCTGCACATCTCTAATGGTATCTGCCAATCTCTTACTGTATCTGCACATCTCTAATGGTATCTGCCAATCTCTTACTGTATCTGCACATCTCTAATGGTATCTGCCAATCTCTTACTGTATCTGCACATCTCTAATGGTATCTGTACATCTCTGTTTCTGCTAGGAATCTGAGAATTATCATCTCATCCTGTATCTGTCTAAATGTGTTGCAAGGAGAAAGGGAATTCACCATATAAAGTGATCTTCTTTATTCAAACATGCAATAATATTCTGCTGGACCCCTGTATCCTGTATCTGTACTTCACTTATTGTATCTGCACCAGAGATGAGCGTAACTCAAGCATGCTCCTGTCTGATCGTTCAGTGTTTGAATACTGCTGGCTGAAGAAGTTGGATGCAGACCTATAGAGCCCTGAAAAACATGGATCCAGTCATAGTACCTAATTGCATCTAGATCTCTTTCTATAGCTGTACATCTCTTATTGTACAAGCCAAAAAGACAGAAATGGCTGCACATCGCACCCATGGTTGACACGAAAGCTTGTTCAGGTACATTAAAAAACCAACATCAGAAGTTAGTATATAATTTGATCAAATTGTATTGCCTCATGTACCACATGCAGGTCTTCTGATACACGAGTCCCTAACCAAAAAACATCACTGTGCCGGACAGAGAACACAATCCCGGCAAATCGTGCGCAAGCAGAGAAGGGGGGCCACGGAATGGCCTGCAACCTCAATGTCACAGGACCAAACCCCAAGGGGCCCCCCGAACCCCTCCTATCTTTCCCATTCTACCTGCAGGAGCAATGGTGAGTGTTTAAGACCATGTTCACACTTGTGTTGTTTGGTGACCTCTTTCTCAGCCGGCGGTGCCTGCTGGGTCTTGGGGGGGCCCTCGGGGTTTGGTCCTGTGACAGTGGGGTTGCAGGGCCATTCTATGGCCTCTCTTCCCTGTTTGTGCTCGCTTTGCGGGGTTGGCGGTCGCTGACTGACACAGTGTTGAGTTAGTGTAGGGACTCATGTAAACCAGGGGACCTGCACGCGGTACAGGGGGCAATATGGTTTGATCAAATTATATACCAACATTCTGGCGTTGGTTTTTAAATGTAGCTGAGAGACAGTGTCCGCCATAGGTGTGAGGTGCAGCACTCCTTTCTATCCTTTTCCATATTTTACATCTCTTATTGTATTTCTACAGCTCTTATTGTATCTGTACATCTCTAACTGTATCTAGATCTCTTTCTATATCTGTGCATCTGTTTTCACACATATCTTACTGTTTATGCACATCTCTATGGTATCTGTACATGTCTCATTGTATCTGCACATATCTTATGGTATCTGTACATACCTTTAGGCCCTATTACACAGGACAATCTGGGGGAGCAAGAGAGCACCGGCCTGTCTGGTCTGCGCTCACTTGCTCCTTGTTCCCTGCTTGCTGCCGGCGCTATTACATGCACCAACAGCAAGCGGTTAAACTGTACCTGTCATTATAACTTTCAAAATCTAAATCATCAGTAGATATGATATAAAGCAAGTTTGCAATTTACAATCATTATTTTTTTTTTTTTGTTATCATGGAAAACACTGTCAAAAAAACAGGAAACAGTCAGAAAGCAGGCCAGGCCATCTGAGCGCTCACAGACAGAAGGCAGTCATTTGACTGATGGACACATTGAGCTGTGACTCTCTTTACTGGCCGGAATTACTGTGTTTAGTTTTTTTTTTCCATAAGCACAAGTCAGAAAATCTGCCTTCAGGAGATTGGACCTGGATTTCTGGTAAGTACAGTTTTGTTTTACAGCATGATAACAACCCAAAAAAATAATGAATGTATATTGCAATCTTGCTTTATTTCACATCTACTTTTGATTTAGATTTTGAATATTTGACAGTGACACCTTAAATCGGGGGGCTGCAGGATCGTCTGGGGAGCCCACAGGAGATAGCGGTGGTCTGCTGCCGCCACTCATATTACGTGAAGCAACGGCCAGCAGACCGTCGTTAACGTTCTAAATTTTTTCAACATGTTTAAAGACTTGGATCGGCCGACATAGTGTATGACAGCTGATTGCTGCCTATTAACAGGACCCATTACACCGAGTAATTATCAGCCTTTTATGTTTCTGCACATTTCTTATTGTATCTGCACATCTCTAATGGTATCTGTACATATCTTATTGTATCTCCTCATCCCTTATTGTTTCTGCACTTCTCTTATTGTATCTGCACATCTGTAATGGTATCTGTACATATCTTATTGTATCTCCTTATCTCTTATTGTTTCTGCACTTCTCTTATTGTATCTGCACATCTCTAATGGTATCTGAACATCTCTTATTGTATCTCCTTATCTCTTATTGTATCTGCACATCTCTAATGGTATCTGAACATCTCTTATTGTATCTCCTTATCTCTTATTGTCTCTGCACTTCTCTTATTGTATCTGCAAATCTCTAACTGTATCTAGATTTTTTTCTATATCTGTACTGTACATCTCTTCCTGTATCTGCACATCTCTAATGGTATCTTTACATCTCCTATTGTTTCTGCACTTCTCTTATTGTTACTGCACATCTCTAATTGTATCTAGATCTTTTTCTATATCTGTACTGTACATCTCTTTCTGTATCTGCACATCTCTAATGGTATCTGTACATCTCTTACTGTTTTAGCACTTTGCTTATTATATCTGCACATCTCTAATTGTATCTAGATCTCCTTTTATATCTGTACATCTCTTCCTGTATTTCCTGTATCTCATTCACTTTAAAGGGAACAAATTCAGTCATTTGCTGCTACACAGGCCATGTAGATGAAGACCTTGGATTGCACTATAACACATCATGTAAAGCTTTGTTCACATTTGCAGTGTGGTTTCAGTTCATAGTGGAAGCGATGGCACTCGCTGGATCCATTGCACAAAGCTGAACATAGCTTAAAGGGGGTTTCCAGGCAGAGTGTTTTTAAAAATGTTGCTGAGGCTGCATGCAACATAACAAATAGGAATATATCCAGGCCTGCTCCCCCGCCTCTGCCAGCCTAATGACTGATCTCTACTGTCATCAGCCACTAAGTGGACATTAGTGGAAATAGTAAAGGGTAGGACCGTGGCGGGATTAGGTGGTCATAAAACTGGCTGAAGTGGGGTGCAGGCAGAGTAATTATACCTCTTTGTGATATTCCCAGCAGCCTCAGCAACATAGGGACTAGAAAATAAACAGATACTTCCAAGATTAGACAAAGCACAGGTTCTTTCGTGCAAAAACAGCACCACCCTTGTGTGCGGTATAACAATTCAGTTCTATTCACTTCAATGGAACTGAACTGCACTACCACACCCAAACTGAGGACAGAAGAGGTGCTGTTTCAGGAAGAAAAAGGCCATGTTTTTCTAACCCTGGATAACCCCTTTATTAAAAAATATCCTCTTTCTGGACAACTCCTTTACTATAGCACTTCTCTTCCTCCCAGGGTCGAATCAAGGTTGATGAAGACCCCTAGGCATAAAATTTTGTGGGGATCCAATCCCTATTAACAGTGACATAATAGACATTAATAGATAGTTGACAGCACATTCCGCCAGTATAAACTAGAACCAGTGACAATCTAATGTGTTTTATGGCCGCCTTTCTGCTGCTGCTGGCAAGAAGTAACATGCACACTTGGGTTTCTTGTCAGCAGAGCAGACTGGACAATGGGGTCTAAGGGTATGTTCACACTGAGTAAAATAGGCGTAATTCTGCTGCGGAACTCTCCGCCATAGAATTACATCTGCCTCAGTGTGTCATATCATCTCAATGGGAGAGCGCACACTCCTCCGCAGCCACCGCTCTCCGCTCAAGGAAGTGAAGTCACTTCTTTGAGTGGAGAGAGACGGAGAGTGGCGGCAGCGGAGGAGCGTGCCCTCTTATCCACTGACAGCTGGACACTGAGCACGGCAGGATTCCAACGTATTTGCTCAGTGTGAACATACCCTAATATAGTAAAGCTGCATTGTCACCTCCTCTCTCACATTGTAACACTTATGGAGGGACACTTTACATCTTTTCAACCGCATGAAGCTGGGCATGTCTTGGGGGAGCTGGGTGGTAGAGGCACTTAGTGAGGGGCTTTGGGATAGTGCTTCTTTTTCCTATCCTACTCTCTATTTAAACCCTGCCCTTCCTGCCTTGCTGCCGAGTGTCTTTGTTCCTTTGCCCACCTCTTTTCCTCACTACTAATATATAAGTATTTTCTTGGTTCTGATCTTTACCACTGTTGCTGGTTCCTGATTTCTCAACTTCTACTATATATTTAGGTATCTTTTGCCACTTTGTTAAACTTTTGGCACAATGAAGGGAACTCTAGGGATAGTATAGCGCTATGGATTGCTCTATTTGAGCAAACTATGACATGTTGTATGTAGGGCACTGGTGTTTGCAATATGTATCTGGGCAATGAGTAAGACTAAAACTGCTGCTAAATTATTGTAACATTAAATGTGAATAAGTATAACTTACTGAAGAACTAAAGGTCATTTACAGTTTTCACCATTGTCCCTCTTGTAGTATAAAGGTTAGGTACTTCTGCGTTAGCAGCTCTGTCTGCTCTCTATTGAATAGCACTGTGTTGCCTTCCATCCCTTTGGCCCAGCTATATCTCTATGTTCTCTGTACCACTTGACCTTTGCTGTGTTAAGTTGACATGAGATGCTTCAGAATGTCATAAGGAACAATAAACTCAGGCTCTCTTCACCTCTTTGCTTAAGTGTTTTTGGTTTTCTGCCAGCCTGGTCTGTTATTCCTGCATCATCCTATATTATGACTTCTGGCTGTGTTCCATATTCTCATTTTGACATATCCATTGGTTTATTGCTTCTGTCTGGTTCATTCTTCAGGTGTGACCATTGGCTTCATCTTCTCGATTCCCATCTTGGTAGAGCTTTATTTGATTCCTTGGATGGTGATCCCTTGCAGTGGAGTCCAAAACCTATATAAAATGTTCATGAGTGAAGACTAGAGATTGCCCTAGACTCTGTGCTACAGTCTAGCTAGCACCAGATTTATGCTGTCACAAAGGGTTTGCATTCCTTATATAAATGGACACTTACCACTAACCATGATAAATACTACTAGTTATAGGGAACCAATCACTAGAGAATTGCTCCTGCAGATATAAATACATTGCTATATGGCCCGAGCACTGTTTCCAGACAAATAAGTAAGGAGCGTTGGCGCTCAGAGACAGCCCCTCTCTGATGCTGCAGGCTCCTTTGATTGCCAAAGATGTTTCCCACCACCAGCCGTGACTAGTTAGCAGCTGAGGTAAGTAGGATTTACAAGGATTTAAGTGCATTTTCGGGCCATATAAGTAACATTCATAGCAATGGCTGGAAAGAGTACTCGGGCCACTGCATAAATGCTTGGAACATACTTCCAGCAGATTTAGCTGATAAATCTACAATCAGTGTATTTAAAGGGGTTATCCAGTGCTACAAAAACATGGCCACTTTTCCCCCTTTCTTGTCTCCAGATTGGGTGGCGTTTCAAACTCAGTTCCTTGAAGTAAATGGAGCTTAAAGGGGTTATCCAGCGCTACAAAAACATGGCCACTTTCTTCCAGAGACAGCCCCACTCTTGTCTCCAGCTTGGGCGGGGTTTTGCTGCTCAGTTCCATTGAACTGAATGGAGCTTAATTGCAAACCGCAGCTGAACTGGAGACAAGAGTCGTGTTGTCTCTGAAAGAAAGTGGCCATGTTTTTGTAGCACTGGATAACCCCTTTAATTGCAAACCACACCTGAACTGGAGACAAGAGAGGGGGGAAAAGTGGCCATGTTTTTGTAGCATTGGATAACACCTTTAAAATGTTGTGTGGTTGAACAATGTGTAAAAAATTATAAATTCATGTAAAGTTTAATTAAAGGGAACCAATCACTTAAAAAACGCATGTAAAGCTATGGGAATGTGCTGTAGCAGCACCCAGCACACTTCCCAAACATGCTTTTATAACCCCCGTCCCTGCAATGTACAAGCCAAAAACGTACTTTATAAACTCAGCGCCCTGTATGTAAATTACCCCCAGGTAGTCCTCTGGGCGGGGAGCTGCGGGCAAGTAGTCACGGTCCCTGGGCGTTCTGCAGTGCTAATCACGCCCCTCTGGGCGTGATAAGCCTGCATAATTGTGGCGGCGTCATCGGAGGCGCGCTGTCTCTAACGTCAGCACGCCTACGTTCTTGCTGTGCCGCTCATGCGCAGTACAGCGGTCCGGTCTGCGCCGTACTGCGCACGTGCAGAAAGCCTCAAACTCATTGCTGGAGATCCGGCAATGAGTTCGAGGCTATTTTGCACCTGCGCAGTATGGCGCAGACCGGACCCGCTGTACTGCGCATGAGCGGCACAGCAAGAACGTAGGCGTGCTGACGTTAGAGACAGCGCGCCTCCGATGACACCGCCACAATTATGCAGGCTACTCACGCCCAGAGGGGCGTGATTAGCACTGCAGAACGCCCAGGGACCGTGACTACTTGCCCGCAGCTCCCCGCCCAGAGGACTACCTGGGGGTAATTTACATACAGAGCGCCGAGTTTATAAAGTACATTTTTGGCTTGTACATTTCAGGGACGGGGGGTATAAAAGCATGTTTGGGAAGTGTGCTGGGTGCTGCTACAGCACATTCCCATAGCTTTACATGCGTTTTTTAAGTGATTGGTTCCCTTTAAGTTTAAGTTTTTAAAGAGTATCCAACATTATAATAAAAACATTTGACATGTCATCAGGCAAGTCACAAATGATTGATTGCAGCGGGTCTCTGGTGAGACCCACTGCAATAAGAGGTTACAGCTGGGGAGAGAGTGCGGTAATCATTCCTATATCATAGACTATAATGAAGCAAAAATGTTATTTCAGCTAAACTTTAATGTGCATATGCCTTGCAGTCCAATAAGACTCTATGTCAGTTCACTTTAGGAAAACATGACCTATTGGGCTACCAGTGGACCAAGGGAATTGAGAGATGGAACTAATAATTTTTTATTTTATCCTAAGTGACAGGGTCAGTTTCTGTTTTGTGTATTCACATCAGCCTCTTATGCTTCTTCTTTTTCAGACTAATTCAAGCTTCTATAACCACTTTATTTGGATGTGAGCAGGGGCCTAACTAGAAATGGCTGGGCCCCATAGCAAACTTTTGATTGGGCCCCCCCCCTCCCGCCCCCTCTCGATCGACCACTACGCCATCAACACACTCAGCTCTACACAGGTCCTGTACACCATATAAATTACAGTACAGTTATATCAGGTGACTTACAGGGGACGTCTTCTCTGATAGGAGTTCTTCCCTTTTCATTTTCTTCTCCATCTCCTTCTCCGAGCCACAAATCCACAGAATCTGCCAGAAAAAACATATTAGTCTCCTCACACTGGCACCATCCTCATCTCTCTATACTGCACATCTGCATTGGCCCCTTTACACCCTCATTTAGTGGGAAGGCTGACTCTATGTGATCCCATTTTATTATATGGCCCTCCTCTCTGTCGCCCCTCCTTATAAATAGCCCCCCTTATGTTGCCCCCCTTATAGAAGCCCCCCATGCTGTCCCCCTTATAGATGCCCCCCATGTTATCCCCTAATAGATGGTCTCCTATGTTGCCCCCCCTATAGATGGCCCCTCCTATGTTGTCCTCTTATAGATGGCCCCCTCTCCCCCTATATTGTCCCTTTATAGATGTTCCCCTCTCCCCCAATGTTGTCCCTTTATAATATCCCTCTCCCCTATGTTGTGCTCCTCTCCCCTATGTTGTCCCCTTATAGATGGCCCCCTCTCCCCCTATGTTGCCCCCCCTTATAGATGTCTCTCTCCCCCCCTTCCTTATAGATGTCCCCCTCTCCCCCCCTTCCTTATAGATGTCCCTCTCTCCCCCCTCCCTTATAGATGCCCCCTTCTCCCTCCCTTATAGATGTCCCCCTCTCCCCCCCTTCCTTATAGATGGCCCTCTCTCCCCCCTCCCTTATAGATGCCCTCCTCTCCCCCCTCCCTTATAGATGCCCCCTTCTCCCTCCCTTATAGATGTCCCCCTCTCCCCCCTTCCTTATAGATGTCCCCCTCTCCCCCCTTCCTTATAGATGCCCCCTTCTCCCTCCCTTATAGATGTCCCCCTCTCCCCCCTTCCTTATAGATGCCCCCTTCTCCCTCCCTTATAGATGTCCCCCTCTCCCTCCTTCCTTATAGATGTCCCCCTCTCCCCCTTCCTTATAGATGCCCCCTTCTCCCTCCCTTATAGATGTCCCCCTCTCCCCCCTTCCTTATAGATGTCCCCCTCTCCCCCCTTCATTATAGATGTCCCCCTCTCCCCCCTTCCTTATAGATGTCCCCCTCTCCCCCCTTCCTTATAGATGTCCCCCTCTCCCCCCTTCCTTATAGATGTCCCCCTCTCCCCCTTCCTTATAGATGTCCCCCTCTCCCCCCTTCCTTATAGATGTCTCCCTCTTCCCCCCCCCCTTCCTTATAGATGCCCTCCTATCCCCCCTTCCTTATAGATGCCCTCCTATCCACCCCTTCCTTATAGATGCCCTCCTATCCCCCCCTTCCTTATAGATGCCCTCCTATCCCCCCCTTCCTTATAGATGTCTCCCTCTCCCCCCCTTCCTTATAGATGCCCTCCTATCCCCCCCTTCCTTATAGATGCCCTATCCCCCCCTTCCTTATAGATGTCCCCCTCTCCCCCCCTTACTTATAGATGTCCCCCTCTCCCCCCTTCCTTATAGATGTCCCCCTCTCCCCCCTTCCTTATAGATGTCCCCCTCTCCCCCCTTCCTTATAGATGTCCCCCTCTCCCCCCTTCCTTATAGATGCCCTCCTATCCCCCCTTCCTTATAGATGCCCTCCTATCCCCCCCTTCCTTATAGATGCCCTCCTATCCCCCCCTTCCTTATAGATGCCCTCATATCCCCCCCTTCCTTATAGATGTCCCCCTCTCCCCCCCTTCCTTATAAATGCCCTCCTATCCCCCCCTTCCTTATAGATGCCCTCCTATCCCCCCCTTCCTTATAGATGCCCTCCTATCCCCCCCTTCCTTATAGATGCCCTCCTCTCCCCCCATTCCTTATAGATGTCCCCCTCTCCCCCCCTTCCTTATAGATGCCCTCCTCTCCCCCCCTTCCTTATAGATGCCCTCCTCTCCCCCCCTTCCTTATAGATGCCCTCCTCTCCCCCGCTTCCTTATAGATGTCTCCCTCTCCCCCCTTCCTTATAGATGCCCTCCTATCCCCCCCCCCTTCCTTATAGATGCCCTCCTCTCCCCCCTTCCTTATAGATGCCCTCCCCTCCCCCCCTTCCTTATAGATGCCCTCCTCCCCCCCCTTCCTTATAGATGTCCCCCTCTCCCCCCCTTCCTTATAGATGCCCTCTTCTCCCCATCCCCCTTATAGATGCCCCCTTCTCCCTCCCTTATAGATGTCCCCCTCTCCCCCCTTCCTTATAGATGCCCCCTTCTCCCTCCCTTATAGATGTCCCCCTCTCCCCCCTTCCTTATATATGTCCCCCTCTCCCCCTTCCTTATAGATGCCCCCTTCTCCCTCCCTTATAGATGTCCCCCTCTCCCCCCTCCCTTATAGATGTCCCCCTCTCCCCCCTTTCTTATAGATGTCCCCCTCTCCCCCCTTCCTTATAGATGTCCCCCTCTCCCCCCTTCCTTATAGATGTCCCCCTCTCCCCCCTTCCTTATAGATGTCCCCCTCTCCCCCTTCCTTATAGATGTCCCCCTCTCCCCCCTTCCTTATAGATGTCCCCCTCTCCCCCCTTCCTTATAGATGTCTCCCTCTCCCCCCCTTCCTTATAGATGCCCTCCTATCCCCCCTTCCTTATAGATGCCCTCCTATCCACCCCTTCCTTATAGATGCCCTCCTCTCCCCCCCTTCCTTATAGATGCCCTCCCCTCCCCCCCTTCCTTATAGATGCCCTCCTCTCCCCCCCTTCCTTATAGATGTCCCCCTCTCCCCCCCTTCCTTATAGATGTCCCCCTCTCCCCCCCCTTCCTTATAGATGCCCTCTTCTCCCCATCCCCCTTATAGATGCCCTCTTCTCCCCATCCCCCTTATAGATGCCCCCTTCTCTTCACAGGTTTAAAAAAAAAAAAACAAACTCACCTTACAACGCGCTCCCCCGTCGAGCCTTTTTCCTGTCAGTCCCCCGTCTGATGCGCGGCTGCCGGGGGTGTCGCGTCCTATCCCCGACAGCGCGCGTATCATAGAGCTCTCTGTGGGCTTGTGCTGCGGCCGCGACTTCCGGCACACAGAGAGCTCTATGATACGCGCGCTGCCGGGGATAGGACGCGACACCCCCGGCAGCCGCGCATCAGACGGGGGACTGACAGGAGCGCTGTTGGTCGGTCCCGTGCTCCTCCTGGCCCAGTGACTCCTTTTCCCTGTGGTTGGGGAAAGAAGTCGCCGGGTCAGGAGGAGCACGGGACCCGCGTCACGGGCCCCCTGATGCGGCGGGGCCCTGTAGCAGCCGCTATGGCTGCTACGGCGGTAGTTCCGCCAGTGGATGTGAGAACACATCAGTTTCCTGCTTGTAAAGCATGCGTAGCATAAAGGACCTAGCGGAAATGGAATAGTTGGTTCCTATTGTTAATTCTCATGATAATGATTGGAGAGCTCCGCAACCTCTTTTTTTTATGTCATTTTCCTTTCCATTGTATCCCCCTAGTTATTTATTACCTCTCTGGCCAAGGGCATGAGCTGTTGGAGATGGAGGAAATGAAAGGGTACATATTATTTGAAGTGGGCGGCAGGATAAGGCGTAAAAAATCCTGCTGGTGGGCTGACCGTTTCAGCGTGCCAGCGACGGAGTTCTTTTGGCTTGGCCTTTGGCTGTATACACTTTTAATGAAAGGTCGAGCTGGAAGAAATCCGGGTTGGGAAAACATGGATACAGCCATGGACCTACCATTCTAATGCCAAACATTCAGACTCTGGCCTGCTCGATTTGTGCTTATCTCTCGATGATTTTAAAGCTTAAGAACATTTTATAGAATAAAAGTTTTTGCTCATAATGACATTTTATTGCCTAAGACTCCCTCCCTTTCTCCCCATAGGAAAGCATATGATGACAACTTGTAATAGGGTCTCATAAATAATATGTTACAGTTTACCTCCTTAGCAACAATCACCACGTATGTATGTTGGATATGCACAAACATGGCATAAGCTTAGGGGCTCAGCTTGTTTCTTATGCGCTGGCTGTTCTATACAAATAATTCAATCCTGGCCCTTTAATCTCTCAGGTATCAATAACAAAAGATCCCCGCAAACCACCATTTGTTTGTCATGGCAGTCAGGGATCTAGTGGAGGCCCCAATGATAGTACTCTCTAGCAGAGTGCAATGGTAGATAAATTCATAAAACACTGAAATACAGAAGTTCTGCAGTATATTGTACAACCATGCAATTGCACATTCAAGCTCTAAGGGCACTAATATGTTTTAGGAATGTGTATAAGAAAAAAGAAATAGCAATTCAAAACACCCCATCTCATATGATTTCCGAATATCTCTATATTGGAATAATACCAGCATTAATAATGGACACAATCCTATACAACATTCATTCTTAGGTTCGGTCTCAGTATTAAAGTGCTGTATGTGTGGGGTATATGTTGGCATACCAGCAGAAAGGTATTTTGTCATATACTGCACCATATGTTCACAGGGCCCGTCAAGTTCAATAGACTAATGACTACTTGGAACTTAAAAGCTCAGGAGGCAATGCTTTTGGGTCCAACAAAATAAAAGTATATCCGTCACATGGCTCATTTATTGGGAGTGAATGTCAAAGGCAAAAGTACCCTTCTGTACACTGAGAATAAATGCATATGCACCACCATGCACCCAATACTGTACATATGGTATATGGCAAAGCAAATGTGTATGGCGGCAGGGGGGAAGCGGCCATTGGATTATGTACCTGTATAAAACTTGTCTGTGTCTTCTTCCTGCTCTAAAATCGCTTTTTTCTATTGGTGGACAGTGTCACCTAGGCGGGGATTCAAGGCTGTTGGGCCCTATCCCCAGCGGGATGATAGGGTCCAACTGCTGTGAAGCCCTGCCTAGGTGACACTGTCCTTTACATAGAGTATAGGGTGTGACAACTTTAAGGTCTGTTGCACAAGTGTGTATTCTACCAATATTCTGTCAGTATGTTATATATCTGTATGTCATCTGTATCAATATTGGTCTAATGTAATTCTGTTTTCTCCACAGAAGATAACTCCACAATATAACAAATCTGTAATACTGGCCCTGAACTGATGTAATATTATGCGGATCTAGCACATTTATGAATAAGCTTGTGTGAAACTGTCCTTAAACCAGTGTCATGTGCAATAAGGCTCAGCTGGATATCCTTGTAATACACTTAACTCCCTCAGATGCCATATGTACAGAGATAAAATGCTACTAGAGGAGAATACCTACCATACATAGGTAGTTAAATGGAAAGGATTCAACCTCCAATTTCCATCCTCCGTAGGATACTGGAGGTATACAGAGGGTATGAAACCTGTAATAAAACAGTACTGAAAAAATAAGTAATGCGTCACAAAGCAAATTTTGATGTGGTTTTTGTAAAGCGCTATTTGCCCATGTAAACATGCCCCAGCTTCATACAGTACATTCGTTTACAGATCTATAAGTGCAGGAACCATCATGGCGCAGTGTCCCAGAGCAGGTGTGCCACTGCTGTCTTATGTGTAGGTCGATAATACCCTCTGTCTGTGCTCTGGACTGAAGGCTATAATGTGCACTCCCACCACTAGATGTCACTGTTTACACTATTCTCTATATGGTACAGTTGAAGGAGGTTTACTAAAAGGGTTAACTGTTATTGCGATTGACTGTATTTTTATTTTGTGAGCCATCTGAGACCATTCCCTGTCTATGATACCTCATGCAGGGCCCTCCTCTAACTTCTAGCCTATGAGAGTCTCTAGTTTGTGTCACAAGTTGTGTTTCCCCCAATTGTACAGCTTCCTGGTATTTAAGGTGAGGTGGAGCTAGTAGGGATGTGTTCAGTCAGAGTGTTTTCCTGAGAGAGAGCTAGGAGAGAGTTCCTGCTGAAGAACTTTTTCCATCCACTTGTGGAAAATTATATGAGAGACAATACTTTTTCTTCACTCTAGTCATGTCGGGCTAGTGAGCCACGCAATGAGGCTGTTGTAGGACTCCTATCCCAGCTGGGCGGCTATCGTCTCATCTTCTTATGAAACACTGCCTAAGTCTACAGGAGGTATTACAAGAGACAGCAGTTAGATAAGTGTAACTAAAACCGAGAACTCTGCTGCAATTCCTTAGGTTTCTTTAGGGGTCTCCTGATGGGGGGGAGGGTGCTGTGTTCCTGGATTCATATCACTCAGTGCCCATGGACAGCAATAGGCAGAAGGTCATACCAGTGGAAGAAGGTACTTCTCTTTTAAGTCACCACCCCCACAGCTCTCTCTCCCTACCCTGCAGGCAGTCCACTGTTGCCACCGCTAGTCAAGTCTATTCTGTCAAGTCAAGTCAGTCAATCTTTAAAGTATTATTCTTTTGTGTACCTGCCAATCAAGAAGTTATTCATTAAGTCCAAGTCTTCTGCATGTGGCAGTGATTGTCTAAAATTATCCAGCTCATTTCAAGGGATCTCAGTCAGCAAAGTTATCTACTGTACTTATTGCACCTTAATCCAAAACAGACTGTTATAATGTGTACTGCACCTTTAAAGGGGTACTGTGGCGAAAATATTTTTCTTTCTATACGCCAAAAATATGTGTATACACTTAAAGCGCTACAGTGTGTGCTTAAATGATGGAAAAGAGGTTTCCTGAGAGATACTGTCCTATAAAAATGTTAACATAATATATCTTATGTAAAGTACGTAAGTAAATAGTAACAATGGTCCGTTCAAGCAGTTTAAGTATCCTTAGTGATAAATAGCTATACTGCTGAATACCTGGTAGTTTTGTGATGTGGTATAGTATCCTCGATTCTTCTGTATCTTTTCAGTAGTTGTAGGTGTTGAGGTGTCGGGTTGGGAGCGGGCCCCGGCCGGTGGCTCCACTACTACCAACTCTCGGCATACGGTGAGAAATCCAATGGTTTTCCACGGAGTAGCAATGACGTCACGGTAGTAGTTGCCGTAGTTCATGCAGGTCAAACATCTAAGTGTATACACATATTTTTGGCGTATTTTAACTATTAGGAAGGACAACGGAATCCCTTGCTACACTTTAGCAGCATAACAGTTGGCTTTTTTCTAAGTACAGCACCGTGTAAATGATTGTTTTTTACAAATTACTTTTTTTAAAGCAACATTTTATCTATATTTTTCTTTCTAATCAACTGGTTTCAGAAAGTTATATAGATTTGTAATTTACTTCTATTTAAAAATCTCTCTGCTGCCGCCTCTATCCATGTCAGGAACTGCCCAGAGCAGGAGAGGTTTCCTATGGGGAATTGTTATTGCTCTGAACAGTTCTTTTCTTGAACAGAGATGCCAGCAGAGAGCACTGTGTCAGCCTGAAAAGAATACACCACTTCCTGCAGGATATACAGCAGCTGATAACTATAGGAAGGTTTGTAAATAGAAGTAAATTACAAATCTGTATAACTTTCTGAGTCCAGTTGATTTGACCTCTAAAGGGATACTCGCCGGAGTACCCCTTTAGAAGTCAAGTAAACATTTTACCTGTTTGAGTACTTGCTGGACTCTGTAGTTTCTCTGCACTACACCAACCTTTAACAGGCATGTGTTGGTCTATCCAGCGGTAGGCACCTACCACTCTTGGCCACTGCGACAAGTGCCTACACGAAGCGGCACACTAACATCTGCCCTAGCTAACAACATCTGGCTCCCCTGTATTACTGCAATGGCATATCATGCATAGTTCAGTTATTACTTCTTCTATTACTGCTTATTTCTATTACTGCTTACTTCTCCACTATGGTGTTCAACTGAATCTGGGTGCTAAGAATGCCAATATTGTTGATTTTGATGGTATGGACCTCAATACCGTGGACCCTGCTGCAGCTGCTAGGCCAGCCTCATGATGTATCAGCCTACTGGGATTCCTTCTACTAGAGCCAATGGCCATTCCCCATTCTTCTTTTCATGCACATTGTCTCTTAGGGTACTTTTACACGGAACGATAATCGGCCGAATAAAGACAACGATCAGCCGATGATCGTTGTCATCGGCTGATCGTTGATATAGGTTCTGACCTATAATCGTCGCGCGCCGACCACGCACTGCTATGTGTAATAGCGTTGCACAGCCGACACTGAGGATATGCAAAGAGGAATACATACCTATCCAGGTTGCAGTGCTTCTCTTCCTCTGTGCTTCTCCCTGGGTCCCGCGCTCCGGCTTCACAGCGGCCTGTCTCAGCTGACAGGCCGGGACCGCCGCGGCCAGTGATTGGCCTGTCAGCTGAGACAAGCCGCTGTGAAGCTAGAGCGCGCGGGACCCGGGGAGAAGCTCAGAGGAAGAGCTGCAACCTGGATAGGTATGTATACAGTTTAAACAAAGGCTGCAAGGACATCGGTAACGATGTCCCTGCAGCCCATGTTAAACGATTATCGGCCAGTGTAATAGACCCAGTAAACGAGCGCCGATCTAGCAGATCGCGCTTGTTTAGAGTTATTATCGGGCCCCCATCGCCCCGTGTAATACCACCCTTACAGCTAATATTACTGTAGCATTTAGAGATATTATTGAAGTGATTCTCTAATCCAATCTCTTGGCTTCAAATGCTATAGGAGTATATTATGACTGGGAGTATAATAATTTCAGGCCGCCATCACTAATAGTATAGGTTCCATTCCTGTATTTTGCTGAAGGCACAGTAAACCTCCATCACGTGATCCTTTTCTTTGCCTATAATTACTATTATCATCCTCATTGTGATTATAGCCGATGCTGCAAGTCACATTCTGCACTATATTCTTTTTGGAGCTGATAGTGGTTCTATGGGGATTGAGCTAAAGAGTGAAGCCGGTGATAAGGAGAAGAAGGACATAGGTTAGAAACTGCACAAATAGACAAGCTCTAAGCTGTGTCATACACCTCCCTAGCTGGGAGGCTGCACATCACTCCGATGCTCTTTTGCGTCAAGGATTAACTGGTAGTAATTTGAGCGACTGCCCTTCCCGGCTTTTCCTATGGCAACTTCAAGTACTTCAAGCCTTCACGGAGGAAATCAACATTTTAGACAGTCTTTACCTCCATCACAATAGACCAGCGACCGTCAGCAGCGTATTATAAAGTGTATGTCAGAGACACAAAATCCCCTATCTGCCAGAGGCAGGAGCCAGACCTCAGGGCCGCCATATCCATCATGATCAATGTTTATAGTGGCAGGACTATGGTAAACTATGGAGCGAAAAGGGGATATCTGATTTATAATAAGTGTCATGATCCACATTGGCTGGACTACAGATTCTGTAAGAAAAGTTCCTATAGAAGCTGTAATATTATCCCCTGCCGGCATAGAATATGGAGTGTCAGCTCTATTATGCCGCTATTAGGCAATGCCCTATAGGAGAAATTGCACATAAATAGCCAGTTGGGATTGTGTAATCAGTATTTATATGCATGTGCGAGTGACATCATTGTTATGGTAAACTAATCATTCTTAACTGGGACTGCCTTTATAAACTTATAACACCACTCCCTTCTTTTAAAGCTAAACATTTGGAATGGCAGA
This sequence comes from Dendropsophus ebraccatus, assembly GCF_027789765.1. Taxonomy (NCBI): domain Eukaryota; kingdom Metazoa; phylum Chordata; class Amphibia; order Anura; family Hylidae; genus Dendropsophus; species Dendropsophus ebraccatus. Next base: position 171,939,908 of record NC_091455.1, read on the forward strand.
GCCAAGTTGCAGCAGCGCACCTCCTGTCACTGATGTCAAAGGCCGCACAAGACGCATTAAAAATGCAATGTGTGAAGATTAGAAAACCATAGCTGCTTTGTTCCAGAAACAGCACCACCCCTGTCCTCAGTTTGTCTGTGGTATTGCAGCTCACTTCCCCTGAAAAGAATGGAGCCAAATTGTAATACCACATACAATCTGGCAGGTATGGTGCTCTCTCTCTTTATCACATATGTGTCTAATATCTTTCATGCAGAACAAGGATGCTGCGTGACCCCCATTATTCTGAATACAAGATGCTGGGAAAGCTGGGTGACCCCATCATACTGAATACAAGGTGCTGGGAAAGCTGGGTGACCTCCATCATACTGAGTATAAGATGCTGGGAAAGCTGGGTGACCTCCATCATACTGAGTATAAGATGCTGGGAAAGCTGGGTGACCTCCATCATACAGATTACAGGATGCTGAAAAGCTGGGTGACCTCCATCATACTGACCAATAGATGCTGGGAAAGCTGGGTGACCTCCATCATGCTTAGTATAAGATGCTGGAAAGCTGGGTAACCCCCATTATACCAAGTATAGGCTTCTAAAAAGCTGGGTGACCTCCATCATAATGACTACAAGATGCTGGAAAGCTGGGTCACCTCCATCATAATGACTACTAGATGCTGGAAAGCTGGGTGACCTCCATCATACTGAGTATAAGATGCTGGGAAAGCTGAGTGACCACCTTCATACTGAATAAAAGATGCTTGGAAAGCTGGGTGACCCCCATCATACTGAGTACATTGTGCTGGAAAGCTGGGTGACCCCCATCAGGGCCGGACTGGGGCTGAAAAGCAGCCCTGGCACACAAACCCCACCAACCCACATATATATTCCCCACACACCTATTGCACTATGTTGAGCAGAATTTTGTTTAGCTTTACTACTGTCACATTATTTTCTTACATATGTGAAGTATTACTCCCTGCAGACTATAGAAGAGTATACAGCAGTGATATCCCATAGCAGATGTACACAGATGCTGAGAGTATACAGTAGTGGTCAGACAGTCACAGGTAGAATACAGAGCCATTACAGAGGATCTTTCCCCACTCCTGTCATTGTGCTGTTCCCCTATCCGACGCCTAAATAAATTATCTCAGACTGCTGACTAAATGGAATTCACAGACGCTGAAATAAATTCATAACCTGGACCCCTAAAAAAATGTATGACACAGGCCTAAAATGCATACCCCAACATGTAACTTCAGACCCCAGGCCACATTAACTTATACTGCAAACTCCAAAGGAAACACAGATCCAAGACTGCCTCTCCCCACACAGCTCAATCCCCTCAACCTCCAATCTCTCGAGTGCACCTCCTCCGTACTCCTCCATTCTCTATAGTGTGCACCACCTCCGTACTCCTCCATTCTCTATATAGTGTGCACCACCTCCGTACTTCTCCATTCTCTATAGTGTGCACCACCTCCGTACTCCTCCATTCTCTATAGTGTGCACCACCTCCGTACTCCTCCATTCTCTATAGTGTGCACCACCTCCGTACTCCTCCATTCTCTATAGTGTGCACCACCTCCGTACTCCTCCATTCTCTATAGTGTGCACCACCTCCGTACTCCTCCATTCTCTATAGTGTGCACCACCTCCGTACTCCTCCATTCTCTATAGTGTGCACCACCTCCGTACTCCTCCATTCTCTATAGTGTGCACCACCTCCGTACTCCTCCATTCTCTATAGTGTGCACCACCTCCGTACTCCTCCATTCTCTATAGTGTGCACCACCTCCGTACTCCTCCATTCTCTATAGTGTGCACCACCTCCGTACTCCTCCATTCTCTATAGTGTGCACCACCTCCGTACTCCTCCATTCTCTATAGTGTGCACCACCTCCGTACTCCTCGATTCTCTATAGTGTGCACCCCCTCTGTACTCCTCCATTCTCTATAGTGTGCACCCCCTCCGTACTCCTCCATTCTCTATAGTGTGCACCCCCTCCGTACTCCTCCATTCTCTATAGTGTGCACCTCCTCCAGGTAACACAGAGGGGACACAACCAGAGTGACACTGCCAGGAGCCACACTGTGTGACAATGTGAGTGCGATGTGCTGCATCACCGGCTCTCACACACACCTGTCCTAGCTGATCTGCCTCTTTCTTGCACAGTAAACGCTTAGGGGAAGATTTATGAAAGGGTGTAAATATACACCTGGTGTAAACTGCCCACAGCAACCAATCACAGCTCAGCTTCCAGCTCTGGTAAAATATAAGAGGAGCTGTGATTGGTTGCTGTGGGCAGTTTACACCATGTGTATATTTACATCCTTCTTCTATGCCCCATATTTTTCACTTCAAGTCCGATCTGTGCCCCATATATTTGATTAAAGCCCCTCTATGCTCCAATTACTAGTGCCCCCCCCCACAGTGCCCCCACCAGAGAAAAAAACAAACAAACAACAACTCTCCTGTGACACGTTCCTGCAGCTCCTCTCCCGGCAGCGCGTGTCTTTTCTCTATCAGGCATCAGTGTGACTTCTGGTGCTGCATGGTTTTGCTGATGGCTTTGTAGTCCTAGTCCTACACACTACTTACCCCACCTGACCCCCCCCCCCTACACACACACTACCCCACCTTAACCCCGCCCCCCCCCCCCCCCCGGGCCGTTTCTAGGTAATTTTGACTACAGGGCGAATCTTGATAAAAGCAGTGTGTGTATTATGACATGGAGCAGTGTTACTCAACCTTTTTCAAATTGAGGCAAAAAAGTCATTCAGTGACTCACAGGTGACGTCTTCTTTGTTCTGAGGTGTCACTTTCCCTTTTCCTCTCCATCCGGCCCAGACCTCCATGATGATTTCTTGCAGCTACAATTCATCTCTTCTGAACCTGCCAGACAAACATCTTAGGTTCCGCACTTACAACAACTTTCACTTTTTTGTGTCATGTGCAGTAAAGTAGAGATGAGCGAACCGGCTGAGGTTTGGCTTTGTATGAACCTGAATTATCGGTTTCTGATTCCCGCTGTCTGGTCGCTCCGTGGAGAGGATGGATACAGCCTGAGGACCGCCTGGAAAATTGGGATACAGCCATAGCCATAGGCTGTATCCCAGTTTTCCAGACAGTCCTCCGGCTGTATCCACCCTCTCCACGGAGCGGCCAGACAGTGGGAATCAGAAACCGATAATTCAGGTTCTTACAAACCCGAACCTCAGCCGGTTCGCTCATCTCTACAGTAAAGTTAGTAGGTATGTGGGTTGCCCCCAGTATATAGAATCCCCTGCTGTGCTCCCATATAATAATAAGGCCACCTGTGCAGTGCCCCAATAGTAATAATCCCCCCTGTGCTGTCCCCATAGTAATAATCCCCCTCCGTGCTCTGTCCCATAGTAGTTATCCCCCTGTGCTATCCCCATAGTACTCTCCCTGTTCTGCACCCCCATAGTAATCTCCCCGTGCTGCACCCCCATAGTAATCCCCCCGTGCTGCACCCCCACAGTAATCCCCCTGTGCTCTGCTCCATAATACAGCCCCCATTCCCCCCCCCCGCATTGCCAAATACAAACAAAAACATTATACTCACCTTATTCTGAAATACAGCGGGTCCTTCTCTCTTCTGATCTCCTCGCAGGCCGTATCCTCCCAATAAACCTGCGGTCCCGTGGGCTGTGGGTGGGCGGCACTATCGTCAGTCTGAGCATGATGTTTCGGAGGGGCGGCTGCTGACAGGGGCACACTAATTAAGATCCCCCCCCACTCTCACACACTACCCTACCTGACCCCCCCACACACACACTCACACATTAGCCCACCTGACAAATCCCCCCCCCACTCACTACCCCACCTGACACTCCACACACACTCACACACTACCCCACATGACCCACCACACTCACACACTACCCCACCTGACAAATCCCCCACACACGCTCACACTACCCCACCTGACAAATCCCCCACTCACGCTCACACTACCCCACCTGACAAATCCCCCACATACGCTCGCACTACCCCACCTGACAAATCCCCCACTCACACTACCCCACCTGACAAATCCCCCACATACGCTCACACTACCCCACTTGACAAATCTCCCACTCACACTATCCCACCTGACAAATGCCCCCCCACACACTCACACTATCCCACCTGACGAATCCCCCCACACACTCACACTATGCCACCTGACAAATCCCCCCCCACACACACTCACACTATGCCACCTGACAAATCCCCCCCACACACACTCACACTATCCCACCTGACAAATCCCCCCCCACACACACTCACACTATCCCACCTGACAAATCCCCCCCACACACACTCACACTATCCCACCTGACAAATCCCCCACACATACACTCACACTATGCCACCTGACAAATCCCCCCCCACACACTCACACTCTCCCACCTGACAAATCCCCCCCACACACACTCACACTATCCCACCTGACAACCCCCCCCACACACTCACACTATCCCACCTGACAAACCCCCCCACACACACTCACACTATCCCACCTGACAAATCCCCCCCACACACTCACACTATGCCACCTGACAAATCCCCCCCCCACACACACTCCCACCTGACAAATCCCCCCCCCCACACACTCACACTCTCCCACCTGACAAATCCCCCCCACACACTCACACTCTCCCACCTGACAAATCCCCCCCTCTCCACCTGACAATCCCGCCCCTGCCACCGCCTCCCCCATCCTGTCCGAATTGGCGCTTCTGCCACCTCACCCCTCCGTGACCTGCTCCTTCCACTGCAGCCCGCTTTTTTCCGTGCGGCCCGCTCCTCCCACCGCAGTTTGTCCCGTCCTGGCCCGCTCCTTTCACCGCAGCCCGTCCCTGCTCCTGGCGTGCTCAACAAATCAATGTGGAACAGGAGCGTGGGGCCACTGCGACTGGCTGTTGTGCATGTACAACGAGTGCGCCACAGCCAGCCGCAGCGGCACCACGCTCCTCCTCCGAGTTGATTGGATGAGCACGCCAGGAGCAGTGGAAGGAGCGGGCCAGGACGGGACGGGCTGCGGTGGAAGGAGCGGGCCGGAAGGAGAGGAGCGGGCTGCGCGGTGGGAGGAGCGGGCCGCATCGGTGATTTTTTTTTTATTGTGCAACCCGGGCGGCCCACGGACTGGTAATCCGGCCAGCCCAGCGGGCATTTGCCCGGCTTGCCAGATTACCAGTCCGGGCCTGACCCCCATCATACTGAGTATAAGATGCTGGAAAGCTTGGTGACCTCTTACTGGCAGTGATAGAGTTTAAAGGGGTTATCTAGCACTACAAAAACATGGCCACTTTCCCCCTACTGTTGTCTCCAGTTTGGGTGGGGTTTTGAAACTCAGTTCCATTGAAGTAAATGGAGCTTAACTGCAAAACGCACCTGGACTGGAGACAACAGTAGGGGGAAAAGTGGCCACGTTTTTGTAGTGCTGGATAACCCCTTTAACCCCTTAAGGACAGAGCCTGAAATGGCCTTAATGACAGAGACAAATTTTATGAATATGACCAGTGTCACTTTAGTCATTAATACCTTCGGGATGCTTTTACCTATCCGGCTGATTCTGAGATTGTTTTCTCGTGACATATTGTACTTTACATTTCTGGTAAATTGGAGTCGATACTCATAACAAATCTTTATGAAAAAAACCCAAATAATGTGAAAAAATGTGAAAAAATGCATTTTTCCAACTTTGAAACTTTTTTGCGTATACAGAAAGTGGTTATACCACATAAATTATATATTAAATAGCATTAGCAACATGTCTACTTTATGTTGGCGGCATTTATTAAACTATTTTTCATTTTTTTTACACAATAGGGAGCTTAAAACATTAGCAGCAAATTTCCAAATTTTCAGTAAAATTTCAAAATCAGATATTTTTAGGGACCTGTTCAGGTTTAAAGTGTATTTGAGGGGCCTGTATGTTAGAAAGCCCCACAAAGCACCCCATTTCAGAAACTGCACCCCCCAAACTCTGCAAAAGCACATCCAGAAAGTGTTTTAACCCTTTAGGGGAGTCACAGAAATAAAAGCTAAGTGTGTAAGGAATTTGAAAATTTTAATTTTCTGTGCAGAGATTTTATTGTAATCCAATATTTTTCATAATTATAAACCTATTACCAGAGAAATGCACCCCAATAATTATTGCCCCGTTTCTGCAGTTTATAGAAATACCCCATATGTGACCCTATTGCGCTATTTGACGCAACCACAAGCCTCAGATATAAGGGAGCGCCTAGTGAATTTCAACGCCTCCGTTATATTTGGTCATTTTTGACTGTACCACTTCAGGTTGGCAGAGGCTCTGGGGTGCCAAAACCTAAAAAACACCCCTAAAGGGACACCATTTAGAAAACTACACCCCTCAAGGAATGTAACAAGGGGTGCGGTGAGCATCTGGACCCCACAGGTGCTTCACAGATTTTCCGAACAATATGGCGTGAAAAAAGAAAAATTAATTTTTTACACTAAAACGTTGTTCTAGCCTTCAATTTTTCATTTTCTTAAAGGGATAAGAGGCAAAAAAAGACAAAAAATGTGTAGCGCAGTTTCTCCCGAGTACAGAAATACCCCACATGTGGCGATAAAGTGCCATGTGGGCGCAGGACGAGCCTCCAAAGGGAAGGAGCGCCAATTGGCTTTTGGAAGCTGAATTTCACTGAAAAGGATTTCAAGGGCCATGTCGCATTTACAGAGCCCTCGTGCTGCCAAGACACTGGAAACCCCCCACAAGTGATTCCATTCTGGAAACTACACCCCTCAAGGAATCTAACAAGGGGTTCAGTGAGCATATGGACCCCACTGGTGACGGGCACAAATGTGGAACAATGTGACGTGAAAGTGAAAAATTTCATTTTTTCACTTTCATGGCACAAATGTGCCCGTCATCAAGGGGTCCATATCCTCACTGCACCCCTTGTTAGATTCCTTGAGGGGTGCAGTTTCCAGAATGGGGTCACTTGTGGGGGGTTTCCAGTGTTTTGGCAGCACGAGGGCTCTGTAAATGCGACATGGCGTTCATCATCCATTCTAGCCAAATCCAACCTCCAAAATCCAAATGGCGCTCCTTCCCTTCGGAGGCTTGCCCTGCGCCCACATGGCGCTTTATGTCCACATGTGGGGTATTTACGGACTCGGGGGAAATTGCTCTACACATATTGCGTGTTTTTTTCTCTTTTAACCCCTTGTGAAAATGATAAATTCAAGGCTAAACCAACATTATAGTGTAAAAAATGTAATATTTCATTTTCACGCCACATTGTTCCACATTTGTGCCCGTCACCAGTGGAGTCCATATGCTCACTACACCCCTTGTTACATTCCTTGAGGGGTGTAGTTTCCATAATGGGGTCACTTGTGGGGGGTTTCAACTGTCTTGGCAACACAGAGGCCTTTTGAATGCAACATGGCCCCACAAAATCCATTCCATCCAAATCCAGCCTTCAAAAACGAAATGGTGCTCCTTCCCTTCGGAGGCTTACCCTGCACCCGCATGGCGCTTTATGTCCACATGTGGGGTATTTACGGACTCGGGGGAAATTGCGCTACTCATTTTGTTTTTTTTTCTCCTCTTTTAACCCCTTGTGAAAATGATATATTCAAGGCTAAACCAACATTATAGTGTAAAAAATGTAATATTTCATTTTCACGCCACATTGTTCCACATTTGTGTCCGTCACCAGTGGGGTCCATATGCTCACTACACCCCTTGTTACATTCCTTGAGGGGTGCAGTTTCCATAATGGGGGTCACTTGTGGGGGGTTTCAACTGTCTTGGCAACACAGGGGCCTTTTGAATGCAACATGGCCCCTCGAAATCCATTCCATCCAAATCCAGCCTTCAAAAACCAAATGGCGCTTCTTCCCTTCGGAGGCTTACCCTGCACCCGCATGGCGCTTTATGTCCACATGTGGGGTATTTCCGTACTCAGGGGAAATTGCTCTACACATTAAATGGTTTTTTTTATCTTTTAACCCCTTGTGAAAATGAAAAAACATGACAAGATTAATAATTTAGAGTAAAAATTTTACAAAAATTACACTAAATGTTGGTCTAGCCTTGATTTTTTTTCCATTTCCACAAGGGGTTAAAAAAGAAAATGAACACAAAACGTGTAGGGTAGTGTCCCCTGAGTACGAAAATACCCCACATGTGGGCATAATGTGCCATATGGGCACAGGGCAAGTCACCAAAGGGACAGAGCGCCATTTAGAGGCTGGAATGGAGGATGGAGGCCATGTCGCAATTACAAAGCTCCTGTGCTGCCAGGACAGTAGAAACCCCCGACAAGTGACCCCATTCTGGAAACTACACCCCATAAGGAATCTAACAAGGGGTGCAGTGAGCATATGGACCCCACTGGTGACGGGCACTTACGTAGAACATGTGCCAAGAAAATAAAAAATACAATTTTTTTCATTTTCACGTCCCAAATGTGGCCGTCACCAGGGGGCCATATCCCAGCTGCCCCCCTTCTTAGATTCCTTATGGGGTGTAGTTTCCAGAATGGGGTCACTTGTGGGGGGTTTCTACTGTCCTGGCCGCACAGAGGCTTTGTAATTGCATCATGGCATCCTCTAATGGGAATGGCGGCCATACCTACTTAGCTGGGGAAAAGGGACAATTCTAATTTATTTGGGGTATTAGGCCAATTATTAGTTTATAAGGTTGGAAATGACAGGTGTCCATCAAATTCAACCTGTGTTGATCCAGAGGAAGGCAAAAACCCCTCGTGAGGCAGACGACAGTAGCCTCATCACAGGGGAAAAATTCCTTCCTGACTCCATAATGGCGATCAGAATAATCCCTGGACCAAGGTGACCCCTGAAATAGGAATAAGGGACAGAATTTAGATAATGTAGAACCCCAGTGACGTGTGGTGCGCCTTGGAGCGATCCAGTATGCAGAGGCCGGGGTGATCAGGACAGGTGTCACACTGGAAAATGGTGTCCTTCCTGATCCCCCTGTTACCCCACACTCTGCACTTCTTCTGGGGTCTCCTGTTCTCCAGTGTGGGGGACGTCACCTGGAAAATGTTGTCCTGGTGCGATACGGGGTCCCTCATATCCAGAAGCGCTGGGTCCGCTCCATGGCTACTAAATATTAGGGCGCTATTACTACTTCTGATATTTACGGATCGTGCCACAAGCTACAGGGCAGCGAGGGACCGGAAGAGGGGGTGCTGGTATAAAAGTTATCCCCGTACAGGTGGTAACCTTTATCCAGCAGTGGGAAGATCAGTTCCCGGACGACCTTCCCACTAACTCCAAGGATGGGGGGGGGAGGGGGCATCGGGGGGCTGGATTCGGGTGTCCCTTCCTACATACACTCTAAGGGTACATGCACACTGCGGAATCGCGACAGATAACCCTTTGTGCATTCCGCAGCTGGCACCCACCGGTGGACTGATGCAGGCGCACGTCTCCACACGTGTCATAGACTCCATTCTATGCACGGGCGGATTCCGCTCTCCGTCCAACGTGTTCATTCTTTGGATGGACGACGGATTCCGCCCGTGCATAGAATGGAGTCTATGACACGGGTAGAGAAATGCGCCCGCATCAGTCCTCCGGTGGGTGCCAGCTGCGGAATGCACAAAGGGTTATCCTTCGCCATTCCGCAGTGTGCACGTACCCGAAATCTGTAAGAGTACCCTGAGGTACGCTCACAGAGTTTGTAGAATTTCACACCATACCGTCATCTCTTATTGGGACGGTACTGGCGGAAAAGACGTGTCTGGGGGGCAGTGTACGCTACGCTACCCCCCAGACATGTCATTGGAGGATGAGGATGAATGGAGGAAAGAAGGATCCCCCCCATTCATCCTTACTGGCTGTTTCGGTGTCGGAGGCAATAATAACGTATCCCTCTGACGCCGAAAACACCCTGGGGGCCATCTTTATACGGGGATTGGTATATGGGGTATGTAGTGGTGTAGTGTCAAACTTTATTCAATGTAGTGTGGTGTAATGTAGTGTTTTTTACGTGTTTTTTTACAGTAAGTATAAAAAAAAAACCTACGCCAACAAAGGAGTTGCTGATAAATGTCGCACTTATGTGCGGCACTTATAAGCAGACCGTGGCAGTAGGATATAGAAAAAAAACACCCTACGCCAAAAAGGAGGAGTTGCTGATTAGCAGCGCACTTTCGTGCGATGCTGATCAACACTCAGCGGCGATAGGGTGCGGAAAATAGAAAAAAAAAAAAATTTGGAAAAAAAAACAACCTTTTTCTACATTCTGAATATCCCTGTAGCTGCTGATAAGTGTATTACACATATCAGCCGCTAGGGGGCAGCAGAGCGCAAAATCCGGAAAATGACGAGGCTGGAGCCGAAAATAGCCGAAAGAAGACGACGAGGACCGCCGGAAAGACCCGAAGACCGAATGGAATGACGGAGGACGCCGCGAACCCGGAAGACGCCGATCAGGAGCCCGGGACAGGTGAGTAATGTACTAATACCCGCTCTGGACCCCTCCGCTACCTAGCTGAGGGGTCCAGGGCAGGTATTTACTATATTGTGGGACTCTGATCGCCGTGCCACCGGCCCGATCGCCGTGAACGGCCGGCCGGCCGTTCACGGCGATCGGGCCGGTGGCACGGCGATCACCATTACTTTTTACAGTAATGGCGGTCGGTGCCGTCCTCGGACAGCACCGACCGCCATTTTTTTCCGGGTCATCGGGTCACCGATGACCCGGAAAGGTTCCGATCGCCACTATTGGCTGATCTGAATTGATCAGCCTATAGCGGCGATCGTAAGCACGGGGGGTGTTAACCACCCCCCGTGCCGTGAAGCTAAGATGGCCTGCTATGATTTATAGCAGGCCATCTTCCCCGACCGCTGTGTGTGAACACGCAGCGATCGGGGAAACATCGGGCGTACCCATACGCCCGTTTGCGTTAAAGCCCAGGCAACGGGGGCGTATGGGTACGCCCGATGTCGTTAAGGGGTTAAGGGGTTATTGCCACTTTCTTGCAGAGATAGCACCCCTCTTGTTTCCAGTTTGGGTGGTTTTGTAACTTAGTTCCATTGAAGTGAATGGAGCTTAACTGTAAGCCACACCTGAACTGGAGCCATGTTGTCTCTGTAAGAAAGTGGCCATGTTTTTGTAGCGCTGGATAACCCCTCCACCTGCTGTACAGCCCCTCTCCCCTCCTCAGACTGTGCACTCTGGCAGTAATAGAGTTAATACCCCAGAATAGGCGCCGGGGGCACAGCTCCTCGACTGGTCCAGGAAATAAACGCCACCATTCCCACTAATGCCCATATATACCATGTGTGAACTAAGTCAGAGAGTGCCGGGCATCACCAGCTCGCTCCCCGCAGCACCTAGGATCCCAGCATCTTACTTTACTACAGCAGAATCCTTGCGATCTACAGCGCCATCTGTAGGACAAAGGAGGTATTGCAGCCAGTGGTCTCTGGCCGAGCGCTCACGTGTGAGTCATAAGACACCGCCGGGCACTGCCTCCTTGCTGCTGCTCCTGCCGGGATTGGGGAGGTCGTGCTGCTGCTGCGCTCTGCTCTATCTGCCCTCTATGGCCGGCTGTGTGTAGTGTGACAGGCTGTAAGTACCGCAGTGCATCCTGCCGTGTGTATACTGAGGGCACCGGGCACACAGCTTCCTGTTTGTCACCCGCTTCTCTGCTGTGACTTCCTACACAGGCTGCCGGGGTGACTGTCAGTGCTGTATATGCTGCTGCACCAGGGATCCCATCCTGTGGCAGAACCACAACTCCCAGCATGCCCTGGCAGGATATGCTGGGAGCTGTAGTCCTGCCGCAGCTGTAGAGCTATATATAGGTTAGACTGTATATAACACACTGTGCTGTGACAGGGCAATGTTTGCTCTACATGGGGGTCATCATCTTTACATCCACCTCCATTGCTATGGTAATCTGAGGGGACTGCAGGGTACATGTGTATATACTGTGGACCCCAACATTCTGTGTATAGGGTATATATCTACCTGACCAGTGGGGGTCTGACTGCTGGGACCCCCACCATAGAGGTCAGTAGTCCTGGATTGGATGGACTGGCAGCATGATCGCTCAGCTACCACTCTGTTACCGTCTAGGAGAATTATAAACATGGAGGAGGTCAGCAGTCTGCTGTGTTTGGAAGTCCCATAGACACAGGCAAGTAAACTTTACCATAGGCCCCAGGCTGTTCACCATGCTTGGCCCCCCACCCCTGTGTAACCATGGCAGCACTAAGGGTCCCCTTACACACACACATATCTGACAGATTTTTTAAAACAAATCCAGGAACAGCCTTTAAACAAAGAACAGGTCATAAAGGAAAGACTGAGATTTCTCTCTTCTAATCCATTCCTGACTTTGGCTTCAACAATCTGTCACATAATCTGTTAGATATCTGTGTGTGTGTAAAAGGATCCTGAGGGTACCTTCACACGTACAGGATTCACAGCGGTACGTTGAATGGGGTTACATACCTGCAGTATGTAACCCAGCACCTTTAACCCCCCCGAAGCCTACAGCATACATTGGCAGCACTGATTGGCTGATGGGGACAGCCGGGAGCCTCACACGCAGCCGCTGCACTGAGCTAAAGGTTATGAAAATTTCACTGTGGGTATGTAACCCCATTTAACTTCACACTACATGGATTCCCAGCGGATTTCGCTGCAAACTCACAGCTTGAAATCCGCTGCGAATCCGTTACGTGTGAAGGTACCCATAGGCCCCTTTTAAACAAGACAATTATCGTGCAAATTACTGTTATATCGTTCAAATTTAAATGATAACCGTTTCTTGTAAATGCAGGCACTCATCAAACAATAAACGCGAAATCGCTCTTCATTCGTTTGGTGCTAACACCAAAATCTTCATTAAAGTGGCACTATCAGCAGGTTCGGGTAAGTGAACCTGCTGATATGATTCAGCCGCTATTTACCTTAGGACCGCAGTGCCGTTCTTCATACTCCTGTGGGGTCTGGTACTGGGCGAATTTTTGATAATTGCTGATATGCTAATTAGCGGGTTCCAAGCATTTGGGGCGTTTCCTGTCCACCCGGAGCACCCGCTCGTCCCGCCTAGCTTGCCGTCCCAGCCCATATTCATATATGCATATTTAGGCCGCTTGTTACTGCGCATGTGCAGGGAGCAGCCTGTAACCAGCACAGGATTATGAAGAACGGCACTGCGGTCCTAAGGTAAATAGCAGCTGGCCCATGTCTGCAGGTTTACTGACTGAACCTGCTGATACTTTAATCATTCAGTATTATTCCACATCGTTCGTTTGCTGGGATCAGATGGAGTAAACGATTGTAGTAACTAACGTCTGTGTTTTGTGTGGTGAACGATTTCAGGTTAATAATAAATGATCGTTATCGTTAATCAATAAAAATTGCTTTGTCTAATGCTGCGTTTACACGGAACGAGTATTGTTCGAATTTTTGCAATAATGATCGCATTTGTGCGATAATTGTTCCGTGTAAACATAGAAAAGCGACGAGCGAGAAATCGTTCATTTTGTTCCCAAATCGCTAAAAATTCGCAGATCACTTCGTGTAAGCAGTCTTTCAAAGATTCATCCTATGTGAAAAATGGGCTTAAGCGATTTTAAAAACAATCGCAATAACGATTTTTCTTATGAATTTTCTAACGATTTTTCTAACTTTTTATTCGTCTAAACGCTGATCGTTATAAAAACCAAATCGTTGCTTCAAAATCGTTAAACGATGGATCTGGCAAATTATCGCTTCGTGTAAAAGCAGCATAATAGGACCCCAAGGGGGTTTCCACAGTACAAGACAGATAATGTCATATTTATTGTGTACCCATAAAGTATTGTGAAAAATAATTAGGCAGCTCTGTGCTCAGTCCTCATTTTCTAAAGTACTGTACTTCCATTTTGAGTATGGTGCCTAAATATCCCAAAACTTTTGACACGTCATAGAGACATGTCAAAAGTTTCAATTGCTCCGGGTGGAAACTCTTATGGCCCTATTCCACGGGCCGTCTAGAGGAGCAAACGAGTGCTTGCTGCGGGGTGTCAGTTGATCGTTGCACTCTATTCCACAGGACGATTATCGTACGTAGCTGCCGATATTTGCCGAATACAGCCGATATTCGTTCCGTGGAATAGGGCCTTTAGCAGGTTCCCAGCAGCCACTCACCTCCTTTTACTGGTGCCGGTCTCCTGATGCTTATAAGTCCCATCGTTGTCATGTAATTCAAGCTCATAAAAATATGTGAATGAACTCTTAACCCCCCAAATTAACCCTCAGTGCTCCTGAAGAGTTAATTTGCATATTTTTATAAGCTTTAATTACACAAAAACGGCAGAACTTACAACCATCAGGAGACCAGCACCAGGTATCTGCTGCTGGGAATTATGCAAAGACCTTAAAATTCTGTTTACTTACAAAATTGTGCGGTCTTCTATGAATAGATGCCATATGGTTGCAGGTCTGTGTAGCGTTCACCTACATCACAGGTGTGACTTGTGGCCCTCCAGCTGTTGCAAAACTACAATTCCCATCATCCCAGAAAAACTTGTTTGATCTGAGACATCATTTCCCTATTCCCCTCCATCCGGCCCAGACCTCCATGCTGATTTCTTCCAGATACGTTTCATCTCTTCAGAACCAGCAAGACAAACATCTTAGGCTCCGCACATTTCTAGCAACTTTCTTCCCTTTTTCCCTTCTGTAGACTCCCATAGTAACTGCGCTGTTAGCAGTGTTATCCGTGGTTTTGAAACTCAGTTCCATTGAAGTAAATGGAGCTTAATTGCAAACCGCACCTGAACTGGAGACAACAGTAGGGGGAAAAGTGGCCATGTTTTTGTAGCGCTGGATAACCCCTTTAATGCCCAGGGCCTATTTTTCAAATCTGACCTGTCTCTCTTTATGTAGTGGTAACTCTGCGATGCTTTTAACTATCGCGGTTATTCTAAGATTATTTTTTCGTGACATATTCCTCTTTATGTTTGTGGTATACGCTCAGTAGTTTTTTTGTTGATACACTCGGTAGTTTTTTTGTAAAAATCACAACATTTGCGCAAAACTTTACATTTCTTTATATTCAAAACTCTCTCTTCCTTAGGCTACGTTCACACAGAGCAAAAGGGGCGGATTACGTGAGGAAATATTTCCGCCTGAAATCAACTGACGCTGAATTCCGAGCAGAATGTAAGCAGAATCCCTGCGTATTCCGCTAGCAAAGTGTTCAGCTCGTAATCAGCTCTTGACAAATTCAGCGCAGAATACTCGAGGAATCCGCGCTGAATCCGCATGCATTCAGCGCTGAAATTCAGCGAGTATTTGGCGAGTAAACTAGACTATACCAGAATATATACTAGAATCCTCCTCCCCCCTATTTTCCCCATTTCCGCGCTGATTCAGCGCGTAATTTCCGCTTGTATTCCGCGCTGAAACAGAAAATCAAAGCTCCATTGGATTGTATAGGCTTCCGCTAGCGGAAGAATGAACATGTTCATTCTTCTGGCGGAAAGAGGATTAGTTCAGTGCGGAAATTCCACCGTGTGAACTGCAGAGCAGAATTTCCATTCAACACAATGGAAATTAGCTCTGCACCTATTTTAACGGCTGAAATTTCAGCACTGCAGAAATTCAGCTGCTTTTGCTCTGTGTGAACGAGCCCTAAGAAAGTTGTCATGTTACATGAACTAATTATTAATGCAACATCTACAACATGTCTGCTTTATGGTGACGTCATTTGGTGAACGTCTTTTTACTTGTTAGGATGTTAGAGGGCTTTGAAATTTTGCTGCGATTTTTAAAATTTTCATGAAAATTTCAGCTCTGATTTTATTAGGGACCAGTTCAGTTCTGAAGTGGATTTGTGGGGCCTGTATGTTAGTTACCCCCATAAATCTCTTGACTGTAAAAACTGCACCCCTCAAAGTATTCCAAGTAACATTTCATAAATGTATTAACCCTTTAGGTGTTTTAAAGAAATTTAAGCAAGTTGAAGGGGAAATTTAAAATTTCCATTATTTTGGCAGATATTTTAATACATTTTTCCTCTTAAACAGCAAATACTAATAGAGAAATGCCACTCAATATTTATTCCCCTTATTCCAATGTTTCTAGAAATCCCCCATATGTGGCCGCAGTGCGTCACCTGACTCAACCACAGGCCGCACACATGACAGAGACCTGGTGAATTTTGGGGCCTTTTTTTTATTTGAGGTTTTTTTTTAGCCATTATACCATGTCACAAAGGCCTTGGGGTGCCAAAATATTTGCGTAAGATGGGTTAACGTTTCCATCTGTACCATTTGGGGGGACATGTGACATATTTTTTATGAGGTGGTTGGAATAAAAACCACAATTTAGCAGCAGTTTTTCACCATTTTTTTTGTACACCGTTTACTATACGTTACATATGACATGTTATCTTTATTTGTCAGGTCGGTACGATTACAGCGATATCCATTTTATATAGCTTTTGTTATAGTTTATGGCACTTATACTATACTGTATATACTGTTTGTGTCTTGCATATTGTAAGAGCAGCAATATTTAAGATCTCCCTCCGGCTGCTCCATAGACGGTGTGTATAGGGTTAACTGCCCGGGCGGCTCCGCGCGGCTCCCCTCCGGGCACAGGCAGCGGGAGGAGGCTGAGTACCCGCATCCCATGACGTTCCCGGAACGTCATATTGCTGCAAGGGGTTAAAGCCTTTTTGTAGACATCTTTCACCCCCATTAGACGACGTTTGCTAATCATTATCAGCAATATTAGATAATATGAGAAAAAATAACTTTGTGCATTGTAAATTAATGTTGTGTTTTATAACAGATTGTATAATAAGTGAACCAAGAGTTAACCTGTGATATCAGACGTCAGTATTTAGCTGAGCAGGTACCGATCACCTGTGCGCATGAGTAAGGAAGCCCCACCTTCCAAAACGTCACGCGGCAGGGGAGAGGACGCCTAGCCTCTAGCTATCTCCAGTGTTCTGTTCACACTCAGCCGAGCCTGTACTACTGATTACAAATAAAGACAAGTCCAAGTGAAGACCGCTAAAGTGAGTGGATTTTTCATATATTTTGCACTCACATGAAGTTGTATCATTATTGAGCGGGGATAAATCGTATGGTAAAGCTTCATCCCCAGCACCCCATGCACATTAGGAAGCTATCAGCAGTTTAGATTCCCCTTTAAATTTATCAGGCTGATTTGTCTGGAAGAGTCTAGTTTGTTCTAGTGCTGCGTGTCTCATCCACCCACTAAATTTACCACAACAATATTGACAGCTTTTACATCTGCTCGCTGTCTCTTCATTTGCATTGTGTGGGTGTTGTGTCTGTACACTTGATCAGCTGGAAGTGAGTGCTGATGTCATGTTACAGCAGTGCCAACATACTCATTAAACTACCTGTACTTTTCATAAGGTTTTATAAAACCTGCCTGGATTTGTTAGATTAACCCTTCAGTGTGTCGCAATGATTTTAGTGCTCTCTCAATGCTGTTATTGAGTCTTCTCCATGCTGCTCAGCTATTTCACATTCTCTCCATTTCAGAGGATGGGATCAGAGCTGGGCTGCTTGCCAGAAGTACTCACTGCTGGACTTACTTCCCTTGCCAGTTACAGGACAGCACCTGCTTCTCTATGCTATACTGTGACATGTGGGGAGAGAAGGGGGTTACTGATGCACTTGGTTTGCAAGGAGCTAAGTGAGCAGAATAGAAAAATGACAACTGTGTCACAGTAAGGTAAGGATTACATCACAAAAGTGGCCCTGGTTTAAGCAGTAAGGGTCTATTTACACAGATTATCTGACAGATTATGTGCCAACGATTTGAAGCCAAAGCCAGAAACAGACTATAAACAGAGATCAAGTTATAAAGAAAACATGAGATTTCTCCTCTTTTCAAATCCATTCCTGGCTTTGGCTTCCAATCTTTGGCAGATAATCTGTCAGATAATCTTTCTGTGTAAATAGACCCTAATGCTACGTTTACACGAGGCGATTATTGGCCCAATCGTACGATTAACGATTTCGAAGTAACGATTTTTTTTTTATAACGATCAGTGTTTAGATGGAACGATATATCGTACAGAAAATTCGTTTTGCGATCGCTTAAGCCTATCTCACACATATAAATCAGTGAACGACTGTTTACACGGAACGATCGGCGAATTTTTTGCGAACGACGATTTAAGAACATGTTAAAAGATCAAAATTAACGATTTTTTGATCGTTCGCCGCGTTAAAACGTACGATTATTGTTCGAATTCGCCCGATAATCGTTCCGTGTAAACGTAGCATTAGCTAATGATAAGCTAAGCGGATGGAAGATTATGACAAGGAAGATGTTAAATCACTAAAGTAGCCCTGGTCTAAGCAGTGATCTGCTGCAGGTGGTGATGATACAGGGACAGCTGCTCAAAAGTTACTGGGTGGTCAGAGAGGTGAGGAAATCCTTCATTTACCTTTCAAGCCCAGTGTATACCCTGTGCAAGAGGCAGACAGGCTCGGCTAATTAAAGCACAAATACGCTGCACATGGGTCTCTCACACTGGTGTGCAAAATAGAGGGCCTGTGAACCTCCAATAGTACTCCACAATAGAAAAATAGCACACACCATAAATTCTTATGAACTTTTCTTTATCCACAATATTGTGGATAAAGAAAAGTTCATAAGAATTTATGGTGTGTGCTATTTTTCTATTGTGGAGACAGGCTCGGCTTGCATTCACAAAGTCCAGGCCCTCTCCTGTATATAGCACAGCTCGGCAAAGCTAAACCTCGATATTTCACTAAAGGTTGAGGTGTATAGGTCTCCCTTTTGCAGACATGTGAGCTTATTTGGGTCCACTAGGAAGCAACCATTTTTTTATGCTCCCAGCAGTAGATGGAGAAGCAGCCCAGATACCCCATGACTAGCTTACTGCACACCAAATAGCTGCCAGTAGCTGGCGCTGTTTCAACACTTGTCTGCTTGGTGCCCGGGAGGAGTCTCATTGACTAGCACAGAGCTTTGGTTCACGTCCAGTCTGCAACTCACGTCCAGTCAGCATCAACCGTGTTGGGAACCCTGTCGTTTGCAGGGAGGGAGTATTTTCTGTCTCTATACTGTGTTGTTTCCATAACTTGTATTTAGTTCTATAGAAGTGGTGAAAACAGTGTAAAAGGGGTCTGCTTCACAAATGTATGGCATATCCTGTGGATACCACTTTAAGAGTGACTGGCTGTATTAATTTTAGATCACGTAAACCAGGAAGTATTTATTGAATAGAAGAATTGAGAATAGAGTAAAAGGGGAAATTTCGCTTTGTGGCTGACATGGTAAGAGTATGTTCACATGGAGTCGTTTAAGGCAGATTCCATGTGGAGTTTCATGTGGATTCCATCTCAAAAGCCACCTAGAATCCAAGTCCCTTAGACTTCAATGGGAATTATGGTATTTTTTTTTTTAGGGATTGAAGAGGATTTTGAGGAGGATTTTTCCTTGCCTGTTCCTCAGGAAATAGTAAGGCTGCATTCACATGTTCCGTGTTCTGCACGGAACACGGACGTGGAATGCCTGTAACAGACTCTCCCCTGCCCATGCAGCATCTGTGATAAGGTGCTGGGAGCGGGGAAACTGTACAGATATGTGCCGCGCTGCAATGACAGAGCCACGCGGCTTTGTGATTACAGCGCGGCGCATATCTGTACAGTTCTCCCGCTCCTAGCATCTTATCACAGATGCTGCCCGGGCGGGTGGAGAAGTCCATTACAGGCATTCCACGTCCGTGTTCCGTGTGGAACACGGAATGTATGAATGCAGCCCAAGTGTCCATTAAACCATGAGAACAGGGTGTTTTGTTGCCCCCCCCAGTTAAAAGTGGTGGACATACATGTAGACTGATGCTACATTGAACTCTGTGAGCCGGATGAAGATCCTGAAAAACATGGATACAATCTATGGCCTATGGCTGTATCCATGTTTTCACTTCAGCAACTGGTAGGAACCTGAGTGTGCTCGAGGTTTGCTTATCAGCCCATAGATGTGTATGGAGTGGCAACACACATGATAAACCACTGCTGTACTCACTCCAGGGACACAGGACCCCCATTCACCTGATCACACACCCATGACCTGTGCTCAGTGGAGATCAAGTGTCTTCTGCAATTCATCTGCTTAGGGCTTATTCCCACGCCCCATATTTTACGGCTGGGGAAACCCTGTAGTGGAGTCCGTAAAATACGAGATGTAGGAAAAAGCCCTTAGTGTGAACCCACACTTTAAAGTTTTTTTTCGTAATTAAGAGTCATAGTCACCTTTTCAATCCCTCGCCATTCATTTTTAAAACGAGTCCTGTGTCCCCCACCACAGTGACAATTACAGTATGAACTGCATGGAGTGTAATGGTTAATGAACTTGATGTGTCTGAGTACATCCAATGTAATAAGCTACCACAGATATTATCAATTAAATTGAAGGGGTACTCAGGTGAAATATAGTCATCTGGTGCCAGAAAGTCTCCAGCCTCCCAGTACTCATCAGCTGATGTATGCCCTGCAGGAAGTGGTCTATTCTTCCCAGTCTGACACTGCTCCCTGCTGCCACCTCCGGCTGTGACACGAACTGCCCAGGGCAGTAGCAAATTCTCACAGTAAACCTCTACTGGTCTGTCCAGGTCAGGAACTGTCCAGAGGTGGCAGCAGAGAGCACTGTCAGACTTTAAGGGTACAAACACACACACTGTGTACGCAGCGTATTTATTGCTGCGATACGCAGCAAATACGCAGCAGATTAGATCTAAATAACTGAACACAGCATCAAGTCTTCACCATCAAATCTGCTGCGTATTTGCTGCGTATCTGCTGCATATACGATGTGTGTGTTTGTACCCTAAAGAATACACCACTTCCTGCTTTTTGAAAAAATAAACACTTTTTTCTGGAGTACCCCTTTAAAATTGTTGCAATCAGAAACAAGAGCTACACATACAGTAGTACTGAGGCGGCGGTACTTGCAGTTACACAGGGAGAAGTGAATGTGAAACGTTTATCATTTTAAGTAAATAAATATAGTTTTGTCTATGTTTATAGCAGCCTGAAAATATAATTTTTTTTTTTTACACTTCCCTGGACTTGTGACTTCATTCATGTGACTTATAGAACTACTTCTCGGCTTTGCACCCACACAGCACTTCCTGTTGGTTGTAGGTGTAACTGTGTTTGTTCCAAAATATGATTAGTAAAAAAGAAAACCATATAATAGACAACACCTTATTTGCAATACTGTTATCACAACGTGCTATAAAACAGCAAAGCAAACAGTTTAACAACAATTCCCATATAAATCACTAATATGTCCGTAATAAATAATAAGCAAACTTCTGATTGGTTTAAAGGGGTACTCCGGAGACTGAACAACCCCCTTCCCATTTTATTTATTTATTTTTTTGCTAATAAATTGCTTTACAAAACTTATATTAATTTCTTATGTAACTTTATTTAAAAAAAAAATGCTCTGTATATTGCTGTGCGGCAGGCAGCGCCACAACAGAGCAGGGGATCGGGAAGCAACACAAACGTTGGTGGCAGCAGAGGGGGTCGTGTTGCCCCTTACAGATGCCAGACAACAGAATTGCACGTGTACAATAAAAAACTAAAATTTTTTAAATACATTTATGATAAAAAAGTACTATAACTTTATTAAAGCAATGTGTTAGAAATAATTTTTGGTCTCCCGAGTACTCCTTTAAGGAACCCACCACACATTGATCACAATGGTCCCAGTGGTCGGACTCCCACCGTTCAGATTACTTATTCCTATGCTGGTAGTAACATGTTGTTAGCTGTCCACTGGATATATGATAACTGATAGATAGGTGGGGCTCTGACCACAGGGACCTCCTCCAATTAGCTAATAGTCACATGCATGCTCAGTTAAAGTTACTGTGCATGCGTTCTCAATGGGGAGAGGGGAATATACCATGTGGGGATATGGAGGAAGGGAATAATCACACAATTTCTTTTCCGCCCTTCTACACATAAGATGGTTAGCTGGCTATGCTGAAATTGTATGGTTCAGCCGACATTCCTCCTATGTGCATGGACAACTTAAGTTTTGGGGATGACTGTTCTCAGTCTTTGCTTTAGGACCTGTTCTTTGTTCATAGTCTGTTTCTGGCTTTGGCTTCAAAAATCTGTCAGATAAATCTTTATGTAAAAGGACCCATAGTTCTGCGATGTACCAGGCAGGTACATCGCTTTAAGATTTTTACATCAATAGATTGGCGCGGGGATGCTGGTGTCGCAGTCATTATTTATTTTTTTGAACCATGGCCCAGTTCCTGTCACCGGTCCGGACTCAAGCACTGGAGTTGGGCCTGTCCGCCCCCCGTGTGACGTTCTGCCTTCCCCTCTGTTAGGCTGCTCCATTGATTCTATCTTTGTTATTCTGCACTTTTCTTTGTATTGCACTTTTCTTTGTCTTCCCCCAAAGTATGGTAATACTGAGCTAGACTGGAGTATTGCCTCCTGATGGTAATGCCATTGAACCCAAAGCAATGAGAATACTTTCCTCAATGTTTCAATTCCTCATCGCTTTTATGATTTTCGGTCTTCATCCTTTTAGGCCCCGTTCACACACAGCAAGGGCAGCAGAATTGTCGCCAGCCTCCGTGTCATAATGACACACTATGGGAGGCTTGTGCGGCGCATCGTTCAGCGTCTCTCCAAGCTGAAGAATGAACATGTTCATTCTTCAGCGCCGAGAGATGCAGTGTGCGCCTCCCATAGAGTGTTATTATGACACGGAGGCTGGCGACATTCTGCGGCAGACAATTCCGCTGCTCTTGCTCTCTATGAACGGGTCCTTACACATTCTAAAATCCTTACTGACTCCGTCCTGTTCACATGGCAGCAGGTTGTTACAATGTAGTATTCCAGGCAATGCTCTGTGAGTGTTCCTATGCTTATTGTAAAGATTGCATTGATCTTTTAAGAAGGAGAAGATCCACAGCGTCCAAAAAAAGTTTTGTTGTCTTTATTATGAGGCATATAAAAAGTTACAAAAGATAAAAACGTAGGCCTACATGTTTCGGGGAAACACACCCCCTTGATCACGGCAGTACAGACTTTCACAGAATCACAGGTATATATGCCAAACATTTAGATGCAGTGGGAAAGGGAACGCCCCGTGGGTGGGTGTGGTTACGTATGTGATTAGACACAATTGCTAAATGCTGGACATAACACATGACTACTAGTGTGCACAATGCATATCATCAATCATCAGTATAGATATGATAGGTCCGTTTTAAAGTTTAAACCTTTGGGTGTCCTGGTTTCTAAGCGGAGAATCCAAAAAGCCTCTCGCTTGCGTAGGAGACGGACCCAATCTCCTCCTCGTTTTGGTTTAAACACTCGTTCTATAGGGATGACTCGAAGAGAGCAGCACTCCCCTGGTGGACATCAAAAAAGTGTTGAGTTAACCTTGACATGGCTTTGCGGGAGTTAAACGTGATGCGGCTGATGCATCAGCAATATGTTTATCAATCCTTTTGTTTTAGTTTCCTTTTTGTGCTGCCAACATATTGTATGTTGCAATCAGAGCACCAGGCAAGATAAACAACATAAGAGGTGTTGCAGTTGAGAAAAGATATGTTGAAAACTTGGGCTGTGCTTACCGACTGGAACGTGAGACTCTTCTGGATATGACCGCACAATCTGCATCTGGGCATGGAGCACTTATGGGATCTTTGAACAGTCAACCAGTTTTCCTTTCGTACTTCGTGTTCATGGATAACTGTGGGTGAAAGAATGTTCCCTATTGTCCTGCCCCTCCTGGCCACACATCGAACCCCTGCAGATAGAATGGCTTCACATTTTCCATCCTGAAATAATAGGGGAATGTATTTACGTAGTGTATGCTCTATTTGTCTGAACTGTGAGCTATAGGGTGTGGAAAAGGTTAGGGGAGCAGGGGTTACCGGTGATGGAGACGTACTTGAGGTATTTCGGTCTCTGAGATGATAGGTTCTGTTCTTGCTTTCCGCTATCCTTTTTGCCCTTTGGATGGTGTGCATGGGGTAACCCCTAGAGGATAAACGTGCAATTAGGTCAGTGCATGCGAGTTCATATGTGGTTGCATTTGAGCAGGCCCTTCTAACTCTAATGAACTCCCCAATAGGGAGATTGCGAATGACGTGTGACGGATGGTGACTACGTGCATGTAGCAGTCCATTACCAGCGGACAGTTTCCTATATACACCAGTCTCAATTCTGCCATGTTGGAAACATAAAGAGATATCCAAAAAAGAAATTTGTGACGGTTCAAATTGGTATGTAAACTTAATGTTGAGGCTATTATTATTCACGTAGTCTACAAACTCCCTGGCCAGGTCCGGACCCCCCGTCCATATTAGGAGGAGATCATCAATGTACCTCCCATACCATAAAATGTGGTTCTGGTAGGGGTTAGAAGAGTTGTACATGATGATCTCCTCCCAATATGCCATGTAGAGATTTGCTAGTGAAGGGGAGAACTTGGCACCCATAGGACAACCGACTAGCTGTAAATAAAACCTGTCCCCAAACTTGAAAAAATTGTGTGATAATAAAAACTCTGTAATGAGGATGATGCATTCTTTCAGGGACTCACCATAGTTGCTATATTTCGCTAGGTGATGTCTCAGAGCGGTGATGGCTTTGTCATGTGGAATGCAGGTATACAATGCGGTCACATCCAGAGAGAGCCAAGAGCTGGAAAGATCACAAGGTAGGTTATTTATCTCAGCAAGTAAACCCTTACTGTCACGTATATATCCAGGTAATCTAGTGACTAATGGCTGTAGAAGGCTGTCTAGCCAGGCACAAGTGTGTTCAACCAGTGAGCCTACGCCCGAAACTATCGGGCGCAGGGGAGGGGGAAAGATGCCCTTGTGCGTCTTGGGAAACGCATGAAAAAAAGGTGTCATGGGATGATCAACCAGTAAATATTCTTTCATTTTGGTATCTATTACACCCATGTTTACCCCTAAGTCTAGGATATCTGTTAGTCTCTTTTTGCATATGTCTGTGGGATCTGTGGTGAGAGACATGCCCTTTTCTGAGCAGCTAGCAGTGCATTCTCTTATGGATCTGCAGTCTGCTGATTGCCAGTCCAACACTCCAGTGGAAACTACCATTAATAGATTTCGTACACCTAACCCTCGCTTTTACCCCATCCAGTCCCGGGTGCCAGCCATGGACACTTTCCAGCTAAGGGTGGAGGAAGAACTTAGATCACTATCAACCACACAGGTAAACCACAATAAACATAATCTTTCATTGGTACAGAAACATGCTCTCAAGGAATTAGCCCACAACCCCAATATAGTTGTACGCCCTTCTGGTAAAGGAGGCTCTGTGGTGGTGCTAGACAGATCCCTGTACATTAGAGAGGTTGAAAAACTACTGGGGGACACTCACATATAAACCTCTCACCACAGATCCCACAGACATATGCAAAAAGAGACTAACAGATATCCTAGACTTAGGGGTAAACATGGGTGTAATAGATACCAAAATGAAAGAATATTTACTGGTTGATCATCCCATGACACCTTTTTTTCATGCGTTTCCCAAGACGCACAAGGGCATCTTTCCCCCTCCCCTGCGCCCGATAGTTTCGGGCGTAGGCTCACTGGTTGAACACACTTGTGCCTGGCTAGACAGC
The DNA here is from genome assembly GCF_027789765.1 of Dendropsophus ebraccatus. Classification (NCBI taxonomy): domain Eukaryota; kingdom Metazoa; phylum Chordata; class Amphibia; order Anura; family Hylidae; genus Dendropsophus; species Dendropsophus ebraccatus. Next base: position 171,965,594 of record NC_091455.1, read on the forward strand.
CTTCTACAGCCATTAGTCACTAGATTACCTGGATATATACGTGACAGTAAGGGTTTACTTGCTGAGATAAATAACCTACCTTGTGATCTTTCCAGCTCCTGGCTCTCTCTGGATGTGACCGCATTGTATACCTGCATTCCACATGACAAAGCCATCACCGCTCTGAGATATCACCTAGCGAAATATAGCAACTATGGTGAGTCCCTGAAAGAATGCATCATCCTCATTACAGAGTTTTTATTATCACACAATTTTTTCAAGTTTGGGGACAGGTTTTATTTACAGCTAGTCGGTTGTCCTATGGGTGCCAAGTTCTCCCCTTCACTAGCAAATCTCTACATGGCATATTGGGAGGAGCTCATCATGTACAACTCTTCTAACCCCTACCAGAACCACATTTTATGGTATGGGAGGTACATTGATGATCTCCTCCTAATATGGACGGGGGGTCCGGACCTGGCCAGGGAGTTTGTAGACTACGTGAATAATAATAGCCTCAACATTAAGTTTACATACCAATTCGAACCGCCACAAATTTCTTTTTTGGATATCTCTTTATGTTTCCAACATGGCAGAATTGAGACTGGTGTATATAGAAAACCGTCCGCTGGTAATGGACTGCTACATGCACGTAGTCACCATCCATCACACGTCATTCGCAATCTCCCTATTGGTGAGTTCATTAGAGTTAGAAGGGCCTGCTCAAATGCAACCACATATGAACTCGCATGCACTGACCTAATTGCACGTTTATCCTCTAGGGGTTACCCCATGCACACCATCCAAAGGGCAAAAAGGATAGCGGAAAGCAAGAACAGAACCTATTATCTCAGAGACCGAAATACCTCAAGTACGTCTCCATCACCGGTAACCCCTGCTCCCCTAACCTTTTCCACACCCTATAGCTCACAGTTCAGACAAATAGAGCATACACTATGTAAATATATTCCCCTATTATTTCAGGATGGAAAATGTGAAGCCATTCTATCTGCAGGGGTTCGATGTGTGGCCAGGAGGGGCAGGACAATAGGGAACATTCTTTCACCCACAGTTGTCCATGAACACGAAGTACGAAAGGAAAACTGGTTGACTGTTCGAGGATCCCATAAGTGCTCCATTCCCAGATGCAGATTGTGCGGTCATATCCAGAAGAGTCTCACGTTCCAGTCGGTAAGCACAGGCCAAGTTTTCAACATATCTTCTTTTCTCAACTGCAACACCTCTTATGTTGTTTATCTTGCCTGGGGGAGTGCTGCTCTCTTCGAGTCATCCCTATAGAGTGTTTAAACCAAAACGGAGGAGGAGATTGGGTCCGTCTCCTATGCAAGCGAGAGGCTTTTTGGATTCTCCGCTTAGAAACCAGGACACCCAAAGGTTTAAACTTTAAAACGGACCTTTCATATCTATACTGATGATTGATGTTTGTTTGTTTTTTTCATGTTTCTCTCATTTGTCTGATATGCATTGTGCACACTAGTAGTCATGTGTTATGTCCAGCATTTAGCAATTGTGTCTAATCACATACGTAACCACACCCACCCACGGGGCGTACCCTTCCCCACTGCATCTAAATGTTTGGCATATATACCTGTGATTCTGTGAAAGTCTGTACTGCCGTGATCAAGGGGGTGTGTTTCCCCGAAACATGTAGGCCTACGTTTTTATCTTTTGTAACTTTTTATATGCCTCATAATAAAGACAACAAAACATTTTTTGGACGCTGTGGATCTTCTCCTCCTTCTTACTATTATTACCGGGTGCGGCCCGCTACTACTCCACTTGCTCCTGCCTGAACGTCCACCATCACACAACAAACCACCTATGGTGAGCTGAGTTTTTTCTTTGTTCATTGATCTTTTAACCTTTTTATATGGGGAATTGTAGATTATAAATAGATTTGTAGCTGACTCTGGGTATTGCAGCACTTGCTTACATGTGCAGTCCTGGTACTGTGGTTAATGTGTGCTAATACAACTATTACAACACTTGGTCACTCTTTAGCTTCTCAGGCGGAGGTTTCTGTTGCAGAAAACTAAGGTAGGTCTATGTGGATTCCTAGCTGAACCTGATCCATGGGTGGTGAGGCCTCCTGTATACCCTGATAATGGTTTGCTGTCTGGCAGGGTATATCTTCTTATTGTAATTTCAACTTGTGCGAAGGATAACTTGCTGTTCTAGGTTTAGGCAGTGTTCAGACATGGGGGTTTGGTGGGGCTGTATGAAGCAATCTGCGTAATATGTGCCCCGGGTATAGACAACAGCACATCCGTACAGGCACCTATTGAGTAGAGCTTGGTAATGCTCCCCCTTTACTATAGAACAGGGGAGAGGAACCTTGGCTTTCCATCTGTTGCAAAACTACAACTCCCATCATGCCTGGACAGCCAAAGCTTTACCAACAGCTGGAGAGCCAAGGTTCCCTATCCTTGCTATAGAAGTTGAGCAGAGATTCTTTAATCTGTGATATATTGTAAGATTAGATGTCATGGACATGATATACGATATACAGGTGCATACATCTGCGATGGATATGTGTGCATATATATTATGTATATTCATACACTCTCACTTTTGTTTGGATTTTCTCAACAGGAAACTATTAGTTTCCTGTTCACTATGAAACTTCATCTATTTCTTAAAAATACCCCATTCTCTATATTTGTTCCTGTAAATAAGAGTCTGCGGGATCTTTCTTAAGGTGTGAACTGAGCGGCTCTCGGATGGGTGAGAAGTAAAAGCATTGCACCTCTGAAATCCCCAGGAAGTAACATCTGTAGATCACACCTGGGAACCAAGATCGCAGGAATAAAAAAAAGTTTTTTTTGTTTTGTTTTGTTTTTATAAGGTTGTTTATATTATGAGGTTTTGTTAACACTTTAACACCTGTGCATGTGTAATTTTGCCAGCAATGTATAAAAGTATTGGTCTTGATAACTCTAATTTCTAAACTGTTAGGGTCAGTTCGCACGGAGTAAACTGATGGAATCCTGACAGCCTCTGTGTCATACTGGCAGTCTATGGGAAGCTCGTGTACCTTCTCTCTCCGCATGGAAGAATGGACATGTCAATTCTTCCGAGAGGAGGCGCGCAAGGCTCCCATAGACTGCTAGTGTGACACTGAGTCTGGCGGGATTTCGTGTGAACTCAGCCTTTAGAGCCCAAAAGCAAATAACACTTTAAGCTCCCCTACCATTACCACCATCCTGTTTTGGTGTGATATACATTAATATTCGCCAAGGTTGGTATCTTGGTAGTACAAACACAGTCCTGCCTAGAATTGCACTGCCTATTGTAAAAGGGCAGCAGTCTAAAGTGGGGAGGCCGCCTAATGTGATACTGCGTGTCAATGCATTACTTTTGGTGCACATCTTTTTTTTTTTTTTTTTTTTGTAAATCAAAGTTTATTATGGAGAATTTTACTTATATGACAGATAAGAAAAAGAACAGTACAGAGGAGGAGCGCAGTCCCCACAGTAGATGCATATAAACAGTATTAATATGTGGTAAAGTCATGTTGCGGACTCTGAGGGCAGCGCCATACGCAAGGTAAAGAAGACGCCGCGGTGTACATCACAATGACATTCGGGTTGCTGCAATTCGTTGTTGCGTTAGTGTGAATTATGCTCTAAAATCTTTCATCGCCCCCAAATAACTCGTAGTCTGAAACTAAGGCGCCAGTGGCGCAACAATCTGAAGCAAACGAGAGAACACGAGGTAAAGACCCCAAGAATAGGAAGAATAAGGATTAAGGAAAAAGAATAAGAGGGGCGCAGGTGGGGGAGGGGAGGGGGGAAGGTCAATGAGGTCAGGTACAAAAGGGGAAGGGGAAGGAAGGGGGGGGGGGGAGGGGAGGAGGAGGAGGGACCAGAACACCATCCAGAGGAGTAGGGACCAATCGGCTGGGGCGGCCACGAAGGCATTCTAAGAGCAATTTATGTTAGGTATGCTGCAAGGCCCTGACTTTCCCTAAAAGAAGACCACGGGAGCCACAAACGCTCCACCTTGGATCCCCTGTCATGATCCTCCGCCATCAGGGATTCCATGCGAAACAAGAAGTCCATTTCGGTCGCCCACTCCGCAATGGATGGGGGGGCTGTGGATTTCCAGTGCCTGGGTATGACTGCCCTAGCGGCCGTCAAGAAGTGACGTAACAGTCCTTTCCTAACCACGGATACCGGACCGGGATCAAGGAGAGTAGTGCGACACTTGGTGTGGGTGAAAGCGTTTTGCCAGTGACTTGTGTGTATATTTCAAAGACCTTTGCCCAGAATGGCCGCAATACCGCACAGTCCCACCAGACGTGGAGTATTGAACCTACCTCCGCCTCGCAACGCCAGTAGGTCGCAGTAACAGTCGGGTAAAATCTGTGCAAGAGCTGGGGGCATCTGTACCACCTTGTTAGAATTTTGAAATTCTTTTCCTGAGCAATACAGGCAGCAGGCAACTTATGGGTCAGCGTAAAGATCTTTAATTTGTCAGCTTCAGACAGGGTAATATTAAGATCCCTTTCCCAAGCCGAGACGAACGGAAGATCCCTATCAGCATCCTTGTTGGTACAATTGAGAGATGACCTTCTCCAGTGGGGTGGTCTGCAATAGCAGCATTTCCAGGTCAGTGGAAGAGGTCGCCAGAATCCCAGAGGGAACGTGAAGTTGCAAGAAAGCTTTCAGTTGTTCGTATTCGAACCAAGAGCGAATCCTCTCCGGGCAGGTCCGCTGAAATTCAGACAGGGGGCGCAAGGAGGGACCTCCCCCAGCACCTGACTCAATCTGGCACCCTCAGAGGCGGACCACAGAAGAAAAGTGTCCCTATCCATCGCAGGGGGGAAAGCCGGGTTGCCAAACAAGGGGCTCATGACGCCCGGGCGATGAGATAAGGATTATAGAGGCAGTAGTCTGTCCCAAATTCGGAGAAAGCAGCGCGTCAGGAATGGAAAAGATTCCAAATGGGGTCTATGGATGGGCATAACCCATGGCAGAGAATGTAATGCTATTGGAGACAATGCCGCCTCCAGGCTGACCCACTGCTTAGCTCCGACGTTATGGAAGCAGTCCACCACTCTCATCAGAACCGCAGCTTTATAGTATAGTGAGAGGTTTGGCAGGCCGGCTCCCTCCAACAGTTTAGGCCTCGTGAGTGTTTTGAATTTAAGCCGAGGTCGCATGGCGCCCCACACAAATTTCGTGAAAATGGCCTGGAGGTGTCTCAAAAAAGAGTAAGGAACAATGATAGGCAAGGCCTGGAAGAAATATAAAAATCTAGGGAGAATATCCATTTTGATGACGTTCATTCTCCCGAACCAGGACAACTGAGGCCGGTTGTAGGCCGTCAATTCTAATTTTGTGCGTGCCAAGAGGGGTGGAAAGTTCAGCGTAAAAACACTAGTGAGATCGGTGGGAACCCACACGCCCAAATATTTTATCGCTTTGTCCTTTCATTTAAAGGAAAAGGCGGTCTGAAGCTGTTGTATTAGGGATGGTGTTAGGGAAACATTGAGTGCTTCGGTCTTTGAGAAATTCACCTTGAAGTTGCTGACCTGGCCAAATTTTTCGAACTCTCCCAGGACAGCCGGGAAAGAGACAAGTGGTCTCGTTACGTAGAGGAGCAGATCGTCTGCGTATAATGCCAATTTATGTTGGGAGCGGGCGACTGGGATACCTGTGAAGTCCGCGCATGCCCTCAATGCCACCGCTAAATGTTCCATTGCCAAGACATACAGCAGGGGCGACAAAGGGCACCCCTGTCTGGTGCTGTTCGCAATGGCAAAAGAAGTGGACGTGAGGCCATTCACCTTCACCCTCGCTGTCGGGTCGTTATAAAGGGCCATGATTTTCCCTAATAGGCCTTCCCTTAAACCTACTTGGTGCAGAGTGGAGAGCAGGAAGGACCAGTGTACTCGATCGAACACCTTTTCGGCGTCGACCGAGACAAGGCATGCGGGGATTTTAGCTTTTTGTGCATGAGCGAGCAACAGGAGGGTTTTATTTAAATTGTCCCTAGCTTCCCTTTTTGGAATGAAACCCACTTGATCGGTATGGATCACTGTGGGGAGATGCGGTGCTAATCTGTTTGCTATCAGTTTTGAGAACATCTTTATGTCCGCGTTAATGAGGGAGATTGGCCTGTAGTTACAACAGTATGAAGCATCTTTTCCTGGCTTAGGGAGCACCACTATCGTGGCCATGAGGGATTGTCGGGGGAAGGGGCAAGAAGGGGAAACAGAATTAAAAACTTTAGCTAAGAAAGGGGTCAATTGCGGGGCAAAAAGCTTATAAAATTGCGCGGTGTACCCGCCCGGGCTTTTGCTATTGGGCATATCCTTGATAACAGCTGTCAGTTCATTGACCGTGAACTGGTCGTCCAAGCCGGACGCCACATCTGGGGGGAGTGTCGGAAGGCTTGTCTCAGTTACATAGGCCTCCACTTTGTCTCGGAATGTGTGAGGAGCCATATCGGCTAGGGGGCCTTTTAGATTGTACAATGCACTGTAATAAGAGTGGAAGGCTGTAACGCCTGGAGTAGTGGATCCACTGGACCGTCACCAGCGATGGCACTAACCTCACCAGGGAGCGGAGTCTAAGGGGCCGCTGGTTTTCACCAGAGCCCGCCGCAAGGCGGGATGGACTTGCTGCGGCAGGCGACCCCCAGGTCGCTACCCCTGGCTTGGTTGCTGGTGATGGCAGGCGAGGCGTGGCAGGAGCAGTAGGCAGGAGATGGTAGTGGCAGAGGTCTGTAGTCGTGACCGCAGGAGACAGGCTGAAGACAGGAGCAATAGAGTAACGGGGAAGCAGGAACCAGGAACAAGGACTAGGGACCAGGTAGCGGGCAGAAATCAGGAACAAGGACTGGGGACCAGGTAGCGGACAGGAATCAGGAACAACAGGGAGCTGGGCCAAACGCTATGGGAAGCATGTAGAGGCTCCAACACAAGGGACAGGGCATGCTGGGATTTATAGGGGAGTGATTGGTGCAACTAACCAATTAGGGACGCACTGCCCCTTTAAATCTGAGACAGCTGGCGCGCGCGCGCCCGAGGAGGCGGGGACGCGCGCGCCGGCCGGCACAGCGACGGACAGGAGCGTGGAGAGGTAAGGCGCCCCCCGGGGCCGAAGTGACAGCAGCGCCGGGTCCCTGCCTACGGACACCGGCTGCTGCATGGGGCAGTGGGGAGTCGCGGCGGCGGCCCGGAGCACGGGACGCCGCCGCGGCCGTAACAGTACCCCCCCCCCCTTTGGCCTCCCCCTCTTTCTGGCCTGTAGGAACCTCTTGATGAGGTCTTGGTCCAGGGTGTTAGCCTCGGGTTCCCAGGACCTCTCCTCAGGACCAAATCCTTTCCAGTCCACTAGGAAGGATCGTCTTCCTCTGACAGTTTTCATAGCCAGAATGTCTTTGACAATGTAAACGTCATCAGAGACGGCTTGTGGAGCAGAGAGCGAAGCCTTATCGGAGAACCGGTTGAGGACCACTGGCTTTAAGAGGGAGACATGGAAGGCGTTTGGAATCCGCATCGTAGGGGGTAGGCGGAGTTTGTAGGTGACAGGGTTGAGGCGTTTTAGCACCGAGAAAGGACCGAGGAATCGAGGACCCAACTTGTAGCTGGGAATCTTGAGTCGGACATATTTGGCCGAGAGCCAGACTTTGTCACCAGGGAGAAAATTCATGGCGGGTCTTCTTCTCTTATCCGCCTGGTCCTTCATGCGGACAGATGCCTTGAGCAGAGATTGTCGAGTCTGTTCCCAGATTGACTGCAGGTCAGATAACAACTCCTCCACGGCTGGGACCTCAGAGGATGGAGAGAGAGGCAGAGGAGGACGAGGGTGACGTCCATAGACCACATAGAAGGGTGACTTGCCTGTGGAGCTTGAGTCCAGATGATTGTAGGAAAACTCTGCCCAAGGAAGCAGACTGGACCAGTTGTTCTGGCGAGCGGAGACGAAATGTCGAAGATAATTGCCAAGGACCTGATTGACCCTCTCCACTTGCCCATTGGTCTGGGGATGATAGGCCGAAGAGAAGTCCAGCTTCACTTGGAGTTGAGAGCAGAGAGCACGCCAGAATCTGGAGACAAATTGTGAGCCTCGGTCAGAGACTATATGAAGAGGAAGACCATGGAGGCGGAAGATATGCTGAAAGAACAGCTGGGCCAGGCGAGGGGCTGATGGTAATCCAGGAAGAGCCACGAAGTGGGACATCTTGGAGAAGCGGTCCGTGACAACCCAGATGACTGTGTTACCCGCAGATGGAGGTAAGTCTGTGACAAAGTCCATGCCTATATGGCACCAGGGGCGGTCTGGGACTGGCAAGGGCTGAAGTAGGCCGGCAGGTCTTTGATGAGAGGACTTGTTTCTGGCACAGATGGTACAGGACGCCACAAAGTCTTTGACATCCAGGAGTAGGCTAGGCCACCAGTAGTGGCGGGAGATCAGTTGCCCGGTCTTTAGAACTCCCGGATGCCCGGCCACCATAGAGGAATGATCCCATTTCAAGATGCGTTTACGGAGTGCGGGGCGCACATAAGTCTTACCGGGAGGCAACTGCTGCAGAGTAGAAGTGGCAACTGGTACTAGGCGATCAGGAGGTATTATGTGTCGAGGAGATTCCTCTTGCCCCATAACATCGGATGCTCGGGATAACGCATCGGCCTTGATATTCCTCTCGGCTGGACGGAAATGAATGGTGAAGTTGAACCGAGAGAAGAAGAGGGACCACCTGGCCTGCCGGGGATTGAGGCGTTGAGCCGATTGGAGGTAGAGGAGGTTCTTGTGGTCCGTGTATATGTTAACGGGATGTTTAGCCCCCTCTAGGAGATGACGCCACTCCTCCAGTGCCAGCTTAATAGCCAGGAGTTCCCGATCTCCTATCGTATAGTTCCTCTCGGCAGGGGAAAAAGTCTTAGAAAAGAACCCGCAGGTTCTGGTCTTGCCTGATGTGTCCCTTTGCGAGAGGACTGCTCCGGCGCCCACAGAGGAAGCATCAACTTCAAGAGAAAACGGCTTGGAGATATCCGGGCGAACTAGAGCAGGAGCGGAGGCAAAGGCAGACTTTAGGCTATTGAAGGCATGTTCGGCCTCGGGAGGCCAGCGTCTAGGATCCGCCTTCTTCTTTGTGAGAGCCACTATGGGTGCAACCAGGGTAGAGAAGTGAGGGATGAATTGCCGATAGTAGTTGGCAAATCCAAGGAATCGTTGGATAGCTCTAAGTCCCTCAGGACGAGGCCACTGGAGAACAGCTGAGAGCTTGGCAGGATCCATCTGTAGGCCCTGGTCGGAGACAATGTATCCAAGAAACGGCAGGCTGCGCTGATGGAAAACGCACTTCTCCAGCTTGGCATACAAACGGTTGGCCCGTAGTCTCCGTAGAACCTGTCGTACATGGGACACGTGGGTCTGCTGGTCGTGGGAGAAGACCAGGATGTCGTCAAGATAGACTATGACGCAGACATAGAGGAGATCGCGGAATAAATCATTCACGAATTCCTGGAAGACCGCTGGGGCGTTGCATAGGCCGAATGGCATGACCAGATATTCGTAGTGCCCATCTCTGGTGTTGAAAGCGGTCTTCCATTCGTCTCCTTCACGAATACGGATCAGGTTATACGCTCCCCTGAGATCCAACTTGGAGAAGATCCTAGCTCCACAGAGACGGTCGAATAGTTCTGGGATTAGCGGAAGAGGATAGCGGTTCTTGACAGTCACCTTATTTAAGCCCCGGTAGTCTATGCATGGGCGGAGGGAACCGTCCTTCTTCTGCACAAAGAAAAATCCAGCGCCAGCTGGAGACGTGGATTTACGGATGAAGCCCTTCTGTAAGTTCTCCCGGATGTAGGAGGACATGGGTTCCGTCTCGGGCACAGAGAGAGGGTATACTCGACCTCGTGGGGGAGAAGTTCCAGGAAGAAGGTCTATAGGGCAATCATAGGACCGATGAGGTGGTAGAGAGTCTGCCTCCTTGGCCGAGAAGACATCCATAAAGTCTTGGTATTCGTGCGGTAGACCAGACAAAGGCTTGGCATTAGCAGGTGACCTCGTAGAGCACTTGGGTTGAGGAGGTCTCAGACACCTATTTGGACAGTCCTGGCCCCAGCTGAGAACCTCCCCAGTTCTCCAGTCCAGCTTAGGGGTATGTAATTGCAGCCAAGGAAGACCCAGCAAGATGGCGGAAGAGGAATGGCGCAAGACGTAGAAGGAGATCCTCTCCTGATGTAAGGCGCCCACCTGGAGGACTAGGGGTTCAGTCTGGCAGTGCACAGCTTCGGTAAGAATCTCGCCCGTGATCGAAGAGATAGACCGGGGTTGGGCTAGCTGTATCACGGGTAGCCGCCATCTTTGGACCAACGAAGCAGAAATGAAACTGCCAGCAGCGCCAGAGTCGATGAGGGCAGTAGTCTGGAGAACTTGCCCTGAGGGTGTCTGGATGGAGACTGGCATAGTCAATCTTGGAGAGGTGGCATTCACACCTAGGGAGACCTCTCCCACTGGACCTAGGTGCGAGCGTTTCCCGGACGCTGAGGACGTTGGGGACATCTCTGCCGAAAGTGATCAGCGCCACCGCAGTATAGGCAGAGATTCAGCTCTAGTCGACGGGCCCTTTCTTCAGTCGTCAAGCGAGCTCGATCCACCTGCATAGGAACTTCTGGAGACGACTGGGGCATAGGAGCAATGGGATTTTGGAATACCGGTGCCAACCGAGGATGGCGACGGGGCAGGCTCAGACGCCGTTCTTGTCGGACCTCCTCCTCTCTCTCGGAAAACCTGGTGTCGACTCTGGTAGCCAGTAGGATGAGTTCGTTCAAGGAGGTAGGAAGGTCTCGGGCAGCGAGCACATCTTTCACTCGAGTAGAAAGGCCCCTCTTGAAGGTGGCTAATAGGGCGGCCTCGTTCCAGTCCAATTCAGCTGCCAGGGTGCGGAACTGGATGGCATAGTCACCAACAGAGGAGCTCCCTTGAGAGAGGTTGAGGAGAGCTGTCTCAGCTGAAGTAGCACGGGCAGGTTCCTCAAAGACGGAGCGAAACTCGGCCAGGAAGGTTCGGAGATTGGCAGCAACAGGGTCATCTCGGTCCCACAGCGGCGTGGCCCAGGCCAGAGCTCTACCCTCCAATAGGCTAATGATGAAAGCCACTTTAGAGCGCTCGGTGGGAAACTGACTACTTAAAAGTTCAATATGCATGGTGCACTGAGCCAGGAATCCCCTGCACAATTTGGGATCGCCTCCATATTTAGTCGGGAGGGCCAGTCGAAGTCTCGAGGTGGCTGCTGGTGGTGGTGAGCGCTGGGCTGTAGCATGCTGCTGTAGGGCGGCAGTCAATTGCTGGATTTGCTGCGACTGTTGCTGGATTTGTTGAGCCTGTTGCGCGACCACTCTGGCGACGTCACGGAGATCAGGCACCTCGCCGGGATCCATGGTTGGAGCCTACTGTAACGCCTGGAGTAGTGGATCCACTGGACCGTCACCAGCGATGGCACTAACCTCACCAGGGAGCGGAGTCTAAGGGGCCGCTGGTTTTCACCAGAGCCCGCCGCAAGGCGGGATGGACTTGCTGCGGCAGGCGACCCCCAGGTCGCTACCCCTGGCTTGGTTGCTGGTGATGGCAGGCGAGGCGTGGCAGGAGCAGTAGGCAGGAGATGGTAGTGGCAGAGGTCTGTAGTCGTGACCGCAGGAGACAGGCTGAAGACAGGAGCAATAGAGTAACGGGGAAGCAGGAACCAGGAACAAGGACTAGGGACCAGGTAGCGGGCAGGAATCAGGAACAAGGACTGGGGACCAGGTAGCGGACAGGAATCAGGAACAACAGGGAGCTGGGCCAAACGCTATGGGAAGCATGTAGAGGCTCCAACACAAGGGACAGGGCATGCTGGGATTTATAGGGGAGTGATTGGTGCAACTAACCAATTAGGGACGCACTGCCCCTTTAAATCTGAGACAGCCGGCGCGCGCGCGCCCTAGGAGGCGGGGACGCGCGCGCCGGCCGGCACAGCGACGGACAGGAGCGTGGAGAGGTAAGGCGCCCCCCGGGGCCGAAGTGACAGCAGCGCCGGGTCCCTGCCTACGGACACCGGCTGCTGCATGGGGCAGTGGGGAGTCGCGGCGGCGGCCCGGAGCACGGGACGCCGCCGCGGCCGTAACAAAGGCCTCTACAATTTCTGCCGGTTTGTGTTTGGTTCCCCCGTCCGAGGATTTAAGCAGGGGAACAAACGTGTTCGCTGCCCTGGGATGAAGAAATTTCGCCAGGGAGGCCCCACATTTGTTCGAGTGCTCATAGAAGAAACGTTTCATACGTTCCCGATATCGCGCATGTTTTTTTATCAAGGAGCTGCAACAGTTGGCTCCTATCAGCCATAAGGGTTGCCAATACTGCAGGGTCTTGGGTTCGTTTATAACTAACCTCCCCCTCGTGTATCTTAGAGACCAACCGCTGGATTTGCAATGAGTAGTCTTTTTTTAAGGTGGGACCCGTGGCTGATGAGGACCCCTCTCAGCACGCATTTGAGAGCCTCCCATTGGAAGGGCAATGAGGTATTGTGATTGGCATGAGCAGAAATGAAGTCCTCGATTGCTTTTCTAATGTCCTCCTGACAGGCCACATCCTTAAGGAGGTTTGGGTTAAGCCTCCAAGACCATTCCCGGGAAGCCGCGTCAGGAAGGGCCAATGTGAGTGTAATTGGAGCATGATCTGCCCACGTCATGGGTTCTATGGTGGTGTGAGGGTGCCAGGAGAGTAGGTGGTGGTCAATGAGGAAAAAGTCTATCCTGCTATAAGAATCATGCACCCCGGAGTAGAAGGTGTAGTCCCTCACCCCCGGGTGCAGGATTCGCCATACATCCACCAACCTGTGTTTGAAAAGGAGCGTCCGAAGAGAGCGAGCCTGTGAAGGCGATATAGCAGACCTGCCCGCGGGAGAATCAAGGATGCGATCTAGGACCAAGTTGAAGTCCCCAGCTGTAATTCGAAGTCCCTCAGAGAATCTGGCCAGCTCCTCCATGAACCGGTGCCCCGTCTGAACCTGGTGGTGATTAGGGAAATAAACGTTAGCAACACTAAACACCCGTCCTGCAAGCTGCATTTTCAGGAAAAGGTAGCGTCCCATGGGATCAACCAGCGTGTCGAGGACAGAGGCAGGCAGTGATTTGTGCAGGCCTATGCTAACACCTTTTGCTTTGGTGTCTGGGTTGGTGCTGTGATACCACTGAGTAAAATATCTGGTGAGCATTGCTGGGACATGGCCCGACTTAAAATGGGTTTCCTGCAGTAAAAGTAAATGCGTTCTCTGCTTATAGAGAAAAGAAGAAATCGTCTCCAGCTCTTCAATAAAATGGTGAATCTTTATTTTAAGGCATCATAAATGATTTATGATGCCTTAAAATAAAGATTCACCATTTTATTGAAGAGCTGGAGACGATTTCTTCTTTTCTCTATTGGACTATACGGGATACGGCCCGCAATACTGAGTCTCCCGTGCTCTGGAACAGGAGAGCCATCCGCACCTTTGGAGTTAACATGGTGAGCTGATTGAAGTTTCTTTTTGCTGTGGTTATTCTCTGCTTATGCATATGGTAAAGGAGTTGAGAACGCCTTTCTGGCTTGTTGAAGCCTCTGATGTTGATGATGATGATGGTCTCTCCTCTGGAGGCTGTCTCTGAAGGGAGGAGGGGGGGAGGGGGGAACAGGGGAGGACAGGGAAGTGGAAAAAAACCCAGAAAAGACCAGGAAAGAGTAAGAAGAGGAGAAAGAAAATGAGTAAAAGCTGTTACCAGCCAGTGACTGGAGAACTAAGGACAAGTCTATAGACAGACTGTCCGCCTTGGTCCACTAAGGGCCAAGAAAACCTCTGTGACAGCGGTGATAATAGTTACACCGCTCTAAGAACCTACGTGGAGAGGTGACTGGGAGTGAGCCTAGCCATAAATTTCAGCCTCTGCTCCCAGAACCTGCAAATATAACTATCCGCCTAAGAAGGCGGTGGGAAAGCGAACCGTTCTACAGTAAGATTACAACTTAACCAGGGTGTCCCGCAGAGAGCCATTAGCAGTGGGCAGGGGGAGGGAAGGTAGTAGGGATATGGGGAGGGAGGGTCCGGTTGGAAAAACAATCCAGCAAGGGTAGGGAGGAAGGGGTAGAGGAGGTGGGGGGTGGGGGGGGTTAGGTAAGGCCCCTGCAGTGAAAATGATAAAACAAGACATGCATCAAGAAGCAGCAAAGCAGGTAAACATAACGCAGACATTATATCTAGTGAGGACCCAAGCCAACAGCGGGCTAAAATATGTAAAAGGCAAAAGGTAAAGGCACATGGGTGTTGCATCAAAGAAGCTGACAGGGACATGTGTCAACATAATTCACTGTGCGGTCACAGCGCGACAGCAACATAACAGGGAAAGGTGCCTCGGCTGCCTCAGGGAAATTCTCAGTCCGAGTCGGGCCACGATCAGATGAGCGCCGCCTCCGTCTCCTGTTCTGGAAGAGACCCGGGTGAGGTCCTGCTGCACGTCGGGGTGCCCTCGGTTGCAAGGGAAGAAGAGGCGGCCATTCAGAGACGCTGACTGGTGGAAGTTGCAAGTCCTCCAGGAGCCGAGGGAGATCAGCCGGTGTGCGTAGATGGTAAATGCTGTTGTCGCGCCGTATCTGCATCTGAAATGGGTACCCCCACGAGTATGGCAGGCCTTTCTCTCTAAGAAGAGCGAGCAATGGGCGCAACGCTCTGCGTTAAGCCAGGGTGGTGCGGGACAGGTCTGTGAGGAGAAGGATATTAGCACCATCAAAGTCCACTGAGCCCGCTTCTCTAGCTTTGCGCATGATACCTTCTTTCATCTGATAGTAGTGTATTCTGCATACAATGTCTCTTGGCCTAGTAGGATCCGTGCTAGGTGGGCCCAGGGTCCTATGAGCCCTATCAATGACAAGTGTGGCCGTCGGTGGTCTCCCCAAAAGGGAATTGAAAATGCCTTGGAGCGTGGGCATGATATCAGGCTGTTTGACCGCCTCCGGGATCCCCCTCACCCTGATGTTGTTGCGGCGGTTCCTATTCTCAGCATCATCCAACATATCAAACAGGGTTTGGATTTGTTGTGTATATAAGTCTAGCTGCTGTTGGTGGGAATGTTGAGCTGATTGCAGGTCTGCAGTATTCTGCTCCAAAGTGTGCACAGTTGCAGATAATGTCCCTATGTCCTCCCTCAGGTACCTGATTTCAGCTTTACATACAGCCTCCATGCGAGCAATATAATCCTCCATGTCTGTTTTAGTAGGCATAGCCGCCATGTGAGACTGCAGTGTGAGGAGGTTAAGCCCCTGCGTGGGAGAAGAGGTGCAGTTTGGTACCTCATCTGTAGGGTCCTGGGCTGCCGAGTCCCGGAGCAGAGCTGGGAAGTCCTGTGACAAGGCGCAGGAGGAAGCTGCGGCTGGGGTCTGAGGAGCAGGCCGCGGCGTCGCTGGAGCTGGGCGGGCGGCCATCTTGTCTCGCCCTCTGGAGGACGGCTCCACAAAGAAACGCCGGATGCCTCTTCGGGTCCGGCCCGATGACGCTGCGGGTGAGTGCGGGAGACGCCTACGGGGCTTGCCCAGCATGTGGGAACTGCTTTCCCCGCTGTCAGATGCTGTATTGCAGGCTCTGGAGCGGCGGCTGAGACGGAGCTCGATCTATGTGCGTCCGCTCGGCGCCATTACCAGGCCACGCCCCTCTGGTGCACATCTTTAGCAATAAAGTAAGCCAACAAATAGACAGTCTAAAGACTTTAAAGTTTAAGAATGTGGCAGATCTATCACAGTGGCTATTTGTATCTTAAAGACTGTCTAGTCTAAAGGCTCTATTACACAGACTGATGCTTAGGAGCAAGCGAGCGATGAAGTGACAGTGTTAGGGTTAGCACTGCCGATGCTATTACACGCACCTACAGCAGGTGGGGAAGCTTTGGGAGGGGCTCATATGAGAGATCGCCAGTCTGCTGCTGCTGCTGTACCTGTTACATGGAGCGACCGCTAGCGGCATCGTTCTCTTCCAACATGTTGAAAGACTACAATCAGCCGACATCATGCATGTCGGCTGAGCATTGCCTTTTAACACCACTTATTACACCATTTGAAGCCAAAGCCAGGAATGGATTTGAAAAGAGGAGAAATCTCAGGCTTTCATTTATGACCTGATCTCTGTTTGTAGTCTGTTTCTGGCTTTGGCTTCAAATCTTTGTCAGATAATCTTTCTGTGTAAATGGACCATTACGGCTGATAATTGGCCAAACATCGCCAATAGTCACTTGGTGTAATATGACCTTTAGGGTCCTATTAGACGGGCTGATGACTGCCCGATCAATAATGTAAATGAGTGCCAATCTGCTAGATGGGTGCTCACTTACTGGGCCTATTACACGACTCAATTATCGTTTAGCAAGGGCTACACGGTCATCATTAGCGATGTTCGTGCAGCTCTTGAGTGAAACTGTTCATACATTACCCCTTTCCTGTCCTCTACTCGCTTCCCGGAGCAGTGGCTGCAGCTTCTCAATGGCCGCGGCGGTCCTCGACAGTGATTAGTTGAGCGGCCTGTCAGCTCAGAAAAGCTGCAGCTCCGGGAAACCAGCTGAGGACAGTGGAAGACCTGGAGGGTGGAGAGGTAGTGTACAGTATAGCAGTTTGCTCACCTGTTAGCAGTCGGCTGCGCATTGCTATTACATGTTGTCTCTATTGCATGGAGAGTTGATCAGCCTGATTTGGCCAATTATCACTCTCTGTAATAGGGCCCTGTTTATACCACCCAGCGCCACATTTTGGTCAGGTCCTATTACACAGGCCGACTAAGGACCGATCATATTAGTAAACGAGTGCCGATCTGCTAGATCAGCGCTCGTTTACTGAATCTATTAGATGGCCTGATATTCGGGCAGTAAGGACTGCATGGACATCGTTGGCGATCTGTATACAACCCTTGCCCAAACACTTGGTACCTTACCTCTCCCCGCTTCTGGTCTTCTCTCCTGGGCTCCGCAGCGTCCCAGTCTGCGGTGGTCCTGGCCTGTGATTGGCTGAGCAGCCTGTTAGCTGACAGGCCGCTCACATGCTGCTGCCGTTGGGACAGGGAAGCTGTGGAGCCCAGGAGAGAAGACCAGGATGGAGAGAGGTAAGGTACCAAGTATTTGGGCAATCGCCAGCCGTTGGCCCCACATCACTATTACATGCAGTGATGCATGGTCGGCGCCTGGCAATTTTAGGTCCAAAACTAAACCAACAATCGTTTCATCAGGTGATTGTTGTCTCTATTACATGGAGCGATAATTGGCCCGATTTGGCCGAGTATCGCTCTGTGTAGTAGGACCTTTACTGAAGTCACGGCCACTTTCGAGTAAGCCATGTCACCTTGTCAGGCGAGGCACAAAAGTGTCTAAAACACTAAAACTGTGGTGCAAGTCATGTCACACTGTTTTTTGTGCAGCCAGTTTTATATCTCTCCCCTGTAGTCTCCATATTGCTTTTGTCATACCAAGCAGTTTGTCTTCTAGACTCGCACACAGATAGACACAGTACCTATATCTTACTCCATAACTTTAACTGAAAAATGTGTTTGCCCAGTGTAGAAATGTTGCACCGCCTTCACCCACTGGCTTACACCACCCCTCCCTCTGTGATCATGGTTTCTTTGACACCTTACAATACCGGGAAAATGCATTTCTCAACTGAATAAGCCACAGAGACATAACAAAGGTACGTATGTTAAAGGGGTTATCCAGGCTTGTGGGTTTTGGAGCTCAGCTCCATTGAAGTGAATAGAGATGAATTGCAATACTACACACAACCTGGGCACAGGGGTGGCGCTGTTTTTGCATGAAGATACCTCTGCTTTTTCTAATCTTGGATAAAGTGTAACCATGCCATCATCTTTGTGTGTCCTGGGTAACTGTTTATCTTGAACATAATTATCTTAATTGTTTGCAGGGATCTTTCTCCCGTCGGCTTCTCCTATCATCAGAGTTAATGTCTTTTCATTGATCATTTGGTGTTTGCTCTGGTCATAGTATGCCAGGTTACATGATGTAGAGTTGTATTGCAGCCACTTGGTTTTTAGTCAGTCGTCACCTAGATGAAATGAAGAATAACTATAAACCTATGTCTTCCTACAGGTAAACAGAATGGACTGTCTCAGAATTGTGACGCTTGTTGTGGTGGTGGCCGCTAATCTAGAACTAGGATATGCAGGGAGTCCTCTAAGACACCTCTTCCAAGGGGTGAAGGTTCCTCCAACAACTAAAGGGGATCCTGGGAATCCTCTATTTCTTACTCCTTATCTGGAAAGTGGGAAGATCGATCAAGGTAAAAAAATAATTTCATTCTGTTAACTACTAATCCCTTACTAGTTTCAGAATTAGTGGTGTCCTGTCATATTGTATGTAGACCTTGTCTCCAACTAATAGAAGTTTAGGATTCTTGTGTTCTAATGAAGACCCTGATCTAGCCAGAATAGAAGACTTCATAATTTGGCGGTGTAACGTCTTCAACCTGTGGTGCTCTCCACTTCCAGCATGCCAATTCATCCGTTTAACAATAGCTGGAGAACAACAGGTTGGAGGCCGCTGTTCTTAGCTAACTATCTAGATGTAAAGCCCCTGGAATCACACAAGCAAAATAAAATTACAAACAGTAAATAACACAAGAAAGAATACTGTCTTAACAAAAGGCCACAGCACTCCAGTGGGAAAAAATGTCAGAAAGTTATATAGATTTGTAAGTTACTTCTATTTAAAAATCTCAAACCTTCCAGATCTTAACAGCTGCTGTATGTCCTGCAGGAAGTGGTGTATTCGTTCCAGTCTGACACAGTGCTCTCTGCTGACACCTCTGTCCATGTCAGGAACTGTTCAAAGTAGGAAAGGT